>NC_140481.1:30932684-31532684 GCF_051167445.1 Perissodus microlepis | reverse complement strand
GAACGACAGACGAAACGAGGGCTCAGTCTCGATTATTTTTTTAAACTCATTGTTTTTTTGATGTGCATTTTGAAGCCTTGGGCTTTAGGTTGACTTTTGATTACCAGAAGTGACTGTATTTAGGAGACAGCATGGACTTTCAGATGGCTCCAGCACAACAATCATAGCATTTAGCCCAGTTCAGTGACGTTTAATCATCAGCAGTGTTGGGAAGGTTACTTTTAAAATGTATTCCATTACAGATTACAGAATACATGCCCCAAAATGTATTCTGTAACGTATTCCGTTACGTTACTCAATGAGAGTAACGTATTCTGAATACTTTGGATTACTTAATATATTATCATGCTTTTTACAACTACATGAATGTACTATTGCTGTGTGATTTATTACTATTACTGAAGGTCCGCCCCATATGGAAAAGAAATAGGAAAAACTTATGATTTACTCATGAAAGTGGCCACTTTCTCATTACTTTCATATATTGTTTTAGCAAGTATCCAAAACATACAAGTTTCATTATATAATTTTTCAAGGGATCTTATATCTGTTTTCACTCTTGTATGCTTTTCATACAAGTTTCACACAAGACAGATACAAACTTTATAAGGTTTATATATATCTTTTCCATATGGGGCGGCTCCGAACCGTCTAATACGGGTTCGTGTCGGGCTCGTAGCTGAAAACTAGCTTTACTTTGTTGTCTGGCTCAACTTTGCTTGCGAGAGACAGAGAGAGGCGTTGAAAGGCTGCTCCAACGGAACTTATTGTTTCAGAGGAAAACACGAACACAGTGTACAGTCGAGTCTTAACAGCTTACTTACAGCTGGGCTCGTCAGGCACTCTTCTTGGCTGCAGTGGTTATTATTATATTTACATGCTTCCAGCTCCCGTTTCTGCTCGGTGACAGCTCGTACTTTTCCTTTTTCTCCCTCCCTCGCTCACAGACACATTACGTCCATTCCAGTGTTGCCAACTTAGCGACTTTGTCGCTATATTTAGCGAGTTTTCAGACCCCTTAGCGACTTTTTTTCTAAAAAAAGTCGCTAAAAAAAGACGTGAAAGCGCTTATCGCTTTTACTCTCAACAAGCAGCGGGTGCTGTAACGCAGTCAGTTCTTCTTTTACTCTTTTACTCTTATGCTGTTTTGTGGATCACAAGGTTTAAAACTACTTATAAACACACACACACAAAGTAACTCCACCAGAGTGCCTATTTCGGGTCACTTTTGCCGGTCTAAGCCCGGGTAAAGGAGCAGGGTTGGAATTGTGACATTAAAAAAAAAAACAATAATTGCTAAAAGAAATTTAATTTGTAGTTCTAAATAAACTCTAAATGCATTTAGGACGTTTTTTACTCACTTTATGTCTCTTCCACGATGTTATTTCTCTCTCCAACAATATAGGTTACAATTACATTAGCATGACCAATTATGCAAATTAGGCGATGACGTCATTTAGCGACTTCTAGCGACTTTTAGGACAACCAATAGTGATTTTCCTTACTGAGGAGTTGGCAACACTGGTAAAGGGACCTCTGACTGATACGGGTTTGTGTCGGGCTCGTAGCCGAAAACTAGCTTTACTTTGTTGTCTGGGTCAACTTTGCTAGCGAGAGACAGAGAGAGGCGTTGAAAGGCTGCTCCAACGGAACTTATTGTTTCAGAGGAAAACACGAACACAGTGTACAGTCGAGTCTTAATAGCTTACTTACAACTGGACTCGTCAGGCACTCTTCTTGGCTGCAGTGGTTATTATTATATTTACATGCTTCCAGCTCCCGTTTCTGCTCGATGACAGCTCGTACTTTTCCTTTTTCTCCCTCCCTCGCTCACAGACACATTACGTCCATTCTCCCTGCAGCACGGACTACACTGCCCATCAGGCTACATTCTGTAGAGCTATGCCTGTAGCATTCTGCCTATTAGCTTAGCACACCACCAACAACAAGGCGCTCTCACTGTAAACACCAAAACTTTGTACCTGGTTATAAACATGTTGAATTTCGGCTGTAGGCGATTTAAACATGGGAACCTTTGGGGATTGACTCACCATTGGAGCGAGCTTCAAGTATCCATTAGAGCAGCGTTTCCCAACCACTGTGCCGCGGCACATCAGTGTGCCGTGAGAAATAATCAGGTGTGATGTGGAAGATTATCTGGTTCCACCTGATTAGTACTCTAAGCAAGTAACGGGCAGAACAATGACATCCTCTTCCACTAGAGGGCAGTACAACTACCTGCTCTAATTAAACGGGTTGCCAACTGACAGTAAAACAGAAGAAGACAAAGAAGAAATTACATAATAGTCTTGCTTTAAGACGATGCAGCGCGTAATAACAATAGATAAATATATGAAAAGTAGTGGGTCTGACCTGGTCCTGGAGAAAATTCTGAGCCAGATGAAGGCCCTAGCATGAGTGGTGGTCAGAAGAAAGCAAAAAGGTATACTGGGGGCAAACCAGCCAATTCTGCTATACCTGCTGCGCATATCAATATGCTTTTGGTGACATTTTTGTTTGGTGGTGTGCTGTGTGATCTAATGTGAAATATGTGCCGTGGCTCCAAAAGATTGTGAAACAGTGCATTAGAGGAACTCTCAGCAGTGAAAAACCTAGTGGTTAAAATCAGAACTACAGGACATGTAAGAAACTGGTAAATATTTCTGCCATAGTAATTTAGTAGAAAATGAATAGTGGTTATAACAGCACCTCTAATAACTGTGAGCAGCCTAAAGCTCTGAGGATACGATCACTCTCGGAGTCGGACGCTTTTACTGCTCGAACACTTGCAGGCAGATGGAGGAAGAGGAGCTTTTATATGAGCTCCTACATTTGCTTCAAATGCCTGAGTTCTTTGTTCTTACTTATCCATCATTAAATCATCTCTACTGGAGAAAGTTCAGTTTTTAGCACGAGTCAGCTTCATTTTTCAGCCCTGCAGGTTGACACTTAGCCTCGACTTGTCTAGCAGACAGAAAGCGGAACAATACTCCTTTAGTAGTTCTGTTTTCTGTTCTTAATAACACAGCTTTACACAAAGACTTTGGAACTCTGAGCAAGTAGATATTCTTGTGCTGAGCTAAAACTCTGACAGCACGGATGGTTTTTATCTGGCAAAATAAAAGCCATCCGTTTGGACTCTAGTTTAATGGTGGTAAATTAAAACCAGTAATAATCAGCACTGGAAATGAGGCTCGTGTGCCAAAGCATTGCACAAGATGCCCACTTGGATATTCGTGCATTCTTTTCAGTATTAAAGGACTCAAATGAGATCTTTCTGTGATGGTAGGAAACTGGTTTTGGGGATTAAAGTCGACTAAATGGGTTAAATTTGTGCTTCAATTGCAATAATGACTGAATTAGAAATCTGATCACAAAGCGAGGCCCCAGGTGTTCCTGCTTTAATGTGAGAGCAGAGCTGCAGTGACTGCCAGCAGCAGGAGCAGCAGCGTGTGGTCTTAAAGGGCTTCATTATGGTATGGCATCACCACGGCAACAGCAGCAGCTGCCTGCTTTGACGTCACGCAGAATGTGAACCTCTATAAGAAACATATGCACAGAGAGACCGCAAACAGACCCGTGCAGGGATGTGTTACCTGTACGTCCTGGTGATATAAATGAGTGGTGATGTTTAGCAGCTGGAACAAGCGTTTGATAACAGCGCCTTCTAGTTAGACCATTTTAGGGACGATACGCTGCTCGTGCACAGATGGAGAAGCCATTTTTCATCGGTGCCTGGTGAAAACCGTGCATCTCGTTTGGAGTGCTGCTTGAACTGGGCCAACACTCTGCACACTGGCACAGAGCACATCTCATTTCTTCCCACTAATGAATGTAATTACAGGTTTTTGTAGTGAAAGTGGAAAAGCTGAAAAGGAAGTTTGGATTTCTATGCCTAAAATAATCTGGCATCCATAAAAGATTTTTACTGGGTGTAGAAGCAGTCCAAATGTCGTTTGTTTTAATAATTTGTGCACATTATTATTAATAGATTGTACCTCATATAATATGTATATATGAATCATTCCACTGCAGATGTGTGGGTACCCTTAATGTATGTTTAACTAAAGCACTGTGTTTGGATAATACAGAGGTTATTGAAATGCCTGTTTTGTGCATGTTGACAAGACTGTCAAATACTATTAAACCATTTGAAAACACAGTCATCAGATTTTTACAGAGTTTAAATACAAGTTCTGAAACTGTGCATTTTTAAAAGCTGATTTTGTCCACAGTGCCTGCTAGGAAACAATGAGAACAAGGGTTGACAAGGAGCCAATACTATAGTGCCAAAAACTGCAGTTCCTCTAATGGCCACTTGAGGCTGTCTCTAAAAGTGAGTCGGTGGCCACTGACTCCTGTGTTTAAAATATCCAACGCAAAAATTAAGACTACTGCAAAAAATGGTTTTGTTTTTTGAATAGTTCCTTTCTTTACAACTGAACAGAGCAGAATGTTTTTGACTCACCTGTTTAAGGTGTGAAGAAGCCTAAAGATAGTCTGGGGTGTGGCCTCTTTTGATCAAGAAGTCTAGTGCTTCAGTTCTTTTAGGATTTAGGTTCTCTTGGGATTTTATTGGTATGTTAATTAGCACTAGCACTCATAGTTTTCTTGCTAACAAAGCTGGTTGATGACTCCACCCTCTCGTCACTTTTGGCTCAGAAATCGAGAAAGTGAGTGAAACTGTGCACGTCACTTTAAGGCTTGAAAACAGAGCTTTTAAAAGTGTACAGAATGCTGACCTTGAAACTGAAAAGGAATAAATTTGAGTCACCAGGTAAAAACAGGGATATTTTGATGTTATTGGTAATCTTGCATGTCTGTTTCTGTCTGTACAGGCAGACACGAATATACCTGCTGTATGTCTGTGTGAGTCACTCAGAGGGTGCGTTTGAATTATTAAGCAGGGGCACCCAGCAAGTGAGGCTCTGTGTTCTTTTCATCTCCTAAACAAACTGCTTCTAATTAGTCATGAATACCCCCACCACCACCACCACCCCACACCCACCCTGCTGTCCACCCCCATCTGATATGGCATCAAAAAGAATAACTAAGCACTCTTTTCTGGCTTCTATAATGTAATAATAATAATATTTTATTGCATTAAGCGCATCGTGATTTCCTTATTTGTGTATTTCTGCATGACTTTGGAAGAATTCATTTAAAAAAAGTTTAAGGAAAAGAGCATTTTCACAAACTGAAACAAGAAGGGAAGAAAACGTCGACTTGGTCCGATCGCTGAAAAGCAAAGACCCATTCGCTGGAGTGTTCGTCCCTCCCGAGAGCGGCGGTTGTAGCGGTGGAGGTTACCAGCAGGAGGTCGGAGCCATTTGTAAAGGTTGAGCAGCTGTTAAATAATTCACAGCTACTCTGTCACACTGCAGAGATGAACTCTGTGTCACTCTCAGGCAGCTTCACTTCATCCTCCTTCACTGAATTTGTCATGTTATTCCTTTGCATTTACCCATCGACACTCTTCAGACTGTCGCTCTAAACGGGAGACCTGCTCTGCTCATTTCCACCTCCATGTTTTTATTCTTGGACTTTTCTAGAACAACTTATTCATCTTATACTGGTCCTTGGTGCAGCCAATCATCTATCTCTATATCTGTTTTGTCTCTCTGTAGCTTTCTTATGATTGGCTGCCCCTCTCAAACAGAACATTATAACAGCAGGTAACGGTGCATATATGACAGGAAATAGAGGAAAAGCATAATATGTCATTTTTAAAGCTAATTAAAACAATTGAATCAAATAACTAGTTATTTAAATCTTGTATAACTATGAAATGAGCGCTGATACACTGTTGCAGCCTGAGTCTTGGAGCACAGTTGTGTTACTGTGTTATTGAGGGTATGACACACTCTTCACCCCCATCATTGTGATTTACAGTAAACTCATTATCATGTTGCTGCTCGTCATAGATGTTGAATGTTTCTTTGAAGACAGAGACACTGGCTTTAGGTTTTGTAAAACTAGAGTTTTATCAACAGAAAACACCCGGCTTCATCCCGCCCACACCTGACCACCAGGTAGTTTGTATAGATGACTGTGGGGGAGCGGTGAGAAGGCTTACACAAAGGTAACCTAATGTGCCCACTGTTATATCAGCGTGTGTGTGTGTGTGTGTCATCTCCAGGGAGCAATGGGAGGATCAAAGTGTGTCTGGCTTAACAGACACCAGCCAATCAGAGCTGAGAGAGAGCTGCCCAAACATGCTCTGGGTAGTTAAAACAGTCAGTGTGTTCATACACACAGGTGTGTGTTATGTGCGTTGTGAACTGGCAAAATTACCCCTGTTGTCATAGACCCCCCACACAGTTTGTACTGACACAACACTCGCACACAAAGCCTCCTTTAAAGTGGAACTTTTGTGCTTTTTGTGGGTTTTTTCTTATTCGTTGTCATATTTATCCTGTTCCAGTGGTCGATGATCTTATTAAGCATGGCCAGAGTTTTAAATAGTGAGGTCAGTGTTTGTACGAGTGATCCCTGCGGGCTGAAAGCTCAGTTTCACTTAGTTTGCAATTCTTTCCTGTTTTCCCTTTTCTTTGGACCTGTATCAGAAGCCCCGCCCACATTCTGGTTAAGAGGGGCAGCCAATCAGAAAACAAAAAGCCAGCATAAAGGGAACAGAGCTAAAACACTGTTTTCACGACAGAGATGATGCTCCGAGGGGCTGCACCGAATCCCAGAGTGAGATAAATAAAGGTTACCTTGAACTGGGAACCATACAAAGCTGCTCCAGCAGAGTCCAAGAACTAAAAAAATATGGAGGTGGAAATGAGCATACGGCCCTTTCAGTAAGTTCTGGTCATACTGGTGTGCACAGCAGTGGTTCTCCATCAGTCTCAGAGTCTTTTGAAAAGATTACAGTTTGTTAAACAGCAGACGAGCAGCGCTAGCCAGACTGCCTCAAACTGTCTGCGTGTGTAATTAGTGTTAAGTGCTTTGTGTATACGGAGATAAGGTGGAGCTACAAAGACACACTCTCTCCGCACACTGTTATTATCTCTGCCTGTTTGAATCTCTTCCTTTTTCTTTCCTCGCTGAAAGCTTTTCTGTCTGCACTCTAGTAACTGCTGTTTACTGTCAACACATCCCAGTTTCACTGCTGCGACTCTGCCGCTGCTGATAATTACAGTCAGACCCGTTAAGACGCCGGCACATTTTCTTTTGCATGAATTATTGTATGATTTAAAGAAGAAGAGAAAGAACTAAGAGTTTCTTAGATTTGAAGCAAAGGTGCCAGCTCATACTGCCTGCGATTGAGCAATAAGGTTTCATGTCTGAATAATGAACATTAATCACACTTTTTGGCTTTAATGACTACTCCATGTGCTGGAAGAGGAATTTGTAGCATTTTCTTCCATTAAGAATAAGTATTAGGCTCTCATATGTGACCTGCAGTTCTGACTTTCACCACTAGGTTCACTCTGCACGTCCTTGATTGAGGCTGCCCCCAAAAGCGAGTCAGTACCCTCACAGTCCCATGTTGGTTTTTTTGTTTGTTTTTTGGCTTTTTAAAAACTCGGCTTCAGCTGTGTAAATAGCATGTTTACAGCTAACAGTTGGTCTCTGTGAAAGGCTTTCCCTCCACACCATCTGTAGGCAGACCGAGTTTCATCACCCGTTTCAGTAGTTAAGATTTCAGATTATTGGTATCTGTGCAAACCCATAGTTTAGTGCTAGCCCTCACCTATGTTAATCTGAATCACTGAACTAGACCTCTGAAACATGTTTGTGGTGTTGGTGCCTTCTGGAGTGTCTTTAATGGCTTACTGTGCCGTACAAACTTTAAGATACAACCGTGCTCCAGTGTTGTCGAGTGAAATGCTAGTGTTTACTGATTAGCGAGAATCTGTTGTGTGTTGAAGCTTGTTGATGCAGCTCTCTATTCAAGCTTCTTGAAATAGCTGATAACTTAGCAATCCTACTTCTTGTCCAAATATGGTCACATCAGGCAACAAAAACTGAACCTAGCGATGCCCAAAATACCAAAGTTGAGGCTTCAAAATGTGGAGTCCCAAACCAGGGGGATGACAACATGATGGCTGTGCCTGGTTTTACATGCAGTTTGAGTGTAAAGTGACCGAGTGGGGGATAAGACTAGAAAACCACTGGTAGTCCATTTCCACACGCTGGGTTTGTCTCACAGTCATGAAATCAAAAATGCCCCCAAACATGGTAAGTGCATGCATTTGAGTTCCACCAACATAAAATGATAAACGAATGCTGATTGAGCTCATTGAAACTATATGAACATTGGGAGCTGTGGCAAAAATTCCAATCTGACTCAGCTGTTCGATTGCAGACACTGCTGGACACAATGCACAACAACAATGATGGAAAATTTCACATATGCAAACAATATTTAAGGAACTATAAAATGCAGAATATGCATCCAAGATATTGAATATCAGGTAAGTAATAAAAACAAATATTCATTCATGGCCTGAATAGGTGAAGGAACACTGCACCCACCCTGAACCGCCGACCTTAAAGCTCTGCACATCAACTCCGAGCATGTCCTTAGTGCTCAAAGTGCAGCTTAAACTAAACTACAAAAAATATAATAGAACAAACTAATGATGATGGCAGTGTTTGCAACCTCGTCATTAAACTCAATCACTGGAGGCAGATTTCAAACCATCAAACATTTTTAATAGTGACTGCGACACCTGCAGTGGAAAAGAAAAATAATCTCGATGTGACTTTTGACCACAGATGTGTTTTTATGTCGCAGCAATTGCACCACATGCTGTGTTTTCTTACTCGGGCTGCAAATCTGTGAAATTGCACAGAAGCTGCTGCAGCAACACAAGAGGCAACGGGCCTCTCTTTACCAGAGAGGTCGAACTCTGAAGTGACACAAGCTTTTAGCATTCAGACACCGCTCCCTCTCTGTCACACTCACACACTCTCACACACACACACACACTCAGAGGGCAGTGGGTGTACACCGTGAGCCTGCCAACTCTTTCAGACTACAGATTAGCGGTGAAATAGGAGCTGTGGTTTTGCTTGAGGGGCTGGCAGCAGCTCGGGTCAAACAAATCAAACGCTCACTTTGCTTTGTTTTAGTCTCAGTTCAAAGAGTGTGTGTGTGCACGTGTGTGTGTGTGTGTTGGCTGAAATCTTTCAAAGCTGGGGACGACAGCATTGGACGCTGTTTTAAAACGTTGGATTAAAGAGCGTCTGATATCAGCGGGATCTGGTTTCTGCATTCCTGTTTCTCTGTACATCGAAGCAGGTTTCCACCCGTCTCACGTGTGTGTGTGTGTGTGTGTGTGTGTGTGTGTGTGTGAGGCCTAATGGCTGTGAGGTCGGTTGGTCCCTCTGTCCTCTGAGTTGTTTCATTCATTCTGTTTTTGCAGCTGTCAGAGGAACAACGAAACTGTCCATCTCGTCCATAAATATCTCCACAGATATTCACCTCATTGAGGGAGCTCCTCAGAGGCAGATAAATTGGCTGCTTTGGTTGTGCAATAGTTCACCGACACATGGGAGTTGTAACGAGACCGAATGATGCTGTGCTTTAAATGTGCAGCATCTGGAGAGCCGTCAAAGTTTAGGATGGCTCACAGAACATTTTCCACTCGAGCTAAAATGTCTTTCTAGGATTTTTCCCAGGATAACAAACCAAGATTTCTCTTGCTGTCATTGAATTGTTAAACATTTGTAGCTGGGAAACTCTGGTTTGTCATTTTAAACAGCTTTGATTATACTTCTAATCTTTCATGGGTTTTTTGGAAGGCGTGACTGCTCCATGGTCATAATGTCCAGGTCGCTGTAACAAACTAAACCCTGATAATCGGGTGGTATGGAGCTTGTGTGTGTGAATGGGTGGATGACTGGTTGTGTAAAGCGCTTTGGGGTCCTTAGGGACTAGTAAAGCGCTATACAAGTACAGGCCATTTATGGAGAGTCGAGTACAAGACCTCCAACATCTCGGTGTAATCAGTCATCTCCTGACTGCAAGTTTGATCCACGGATGTCCCACCTCACATTTTAAAGCACCTGCAGCCAACACGTCACTGCCTGATGCCACAGCGCAGCTTCAGAGGCCTCGTAGTGTCTACGTCTCGATGGGTCAGAGCTGCTTTACTCACATGGCAGAGGTAGAATTACACTGAAGGTGTTGGTGGAGGCATGTTAAGGTGAGATGCAATATTCCTGACTTCTGTCTGATAGTCACAGCTGTGATTACAGGCACGAATGAATGAATAACCACACATGAATTCAAGGGACGCCAGGTCCTAGGTTAACCTCCTAGGACCTGGCGTCCACATATGTGGACATCATATTTTGGGTTGTTCAGACCAAAATACTAAAATTTGCTCTACAAGGGCCTGATATCCTCGTACGAGCACACTATACTGCCACTGTTCTATCGAAATTTTAAACGAATGTCCTCATATGTAGATCTCATTTTTCTCAGAAACAAAAATCTGGTAATTTTTACATTCATCAGGTCCCATCAGAGAATTAAAAATGCCATGAAAGCGTTCGGGGAGGTTAAAATGTCAAACTTTTCAGCATTTTTTTTGAAGCCACTTTATAAAAACAATAAGTCTTTCTTTGTTATGATACACACATTTTTATAAGCAATGTTATTCTGATGAACTCAACCTTTTTCTTAATAGTGGAACACTTGGAGCGAACACGTGCCACACGCTCCGTTTTCCTTCCTGCTCAGCGTTCCTGCAGCGGCTCACTGAGCCGCGGTCGGAGCAGCTGACAGGACGGCAGCTGTCTCACCGCTGATGATTGACAGTTATCAGTGTCCGTGACAACCCCGCCCCCGTTACAACCGTGACGGGTCAGCAGATACGACCGCAAAATAAAAATAAAACAGCAGATGATGCAAACCAACATGAATTCTTAAAAACCTCATTAAATTGTTGCTGCTCGTCTTGTTGCGTTCTATGAATCCCAACAGCAGCAAACAGCTTTCCAACCTCAGGACGTGACGAGAGAGGGGAGGTGTTATTTAAAGAATCTTAAGCCTTTACTGTATCTCACACACACACACACACACACACACACACACACACACACACACACACTGCAGAAAGCATCCTAAGACTGCAGCCCTATGTTGGCAGGCATCCTTGGATCGCTCCCCTCCCCACTTCTGTGTGTGGTATTCCAGGACTGTACGACCCTGGTCGCCCCTCCGTGAGACGTGAGGAATTCTGTTTACTCCCTAAAAACACTCCCACTGCGTGTGTCCTCTATCCCAGTTAGGAGAGGCGATTTTGAAAGCTTAAAGATGGAGCAACGACGCTTGAATGTGATCAGATCTGGTGCTGCCACATTCATAGATAACAGATATTCAGACTTTTGCTGCACGTTTTCTTATTGTCAGCGACTTCATAGCTTCTCATCCAAATGCCCCGCAGCCTTTAGGCTAAATATAGAAGTTCAGGTAATGCATCATCTTGTTTCTGTCTCCATGGTTCAGGGAGCCGGACCTCAAGAAAATTGTGAAATTTTTGCACTTTTAAAAAATCAAATGGGCTAAACTCAAAGCTGCACTTATGATATTTCTACTGCAGCGCTCCGTACAAACAGAAGCTCTCACATACAAAGAGATCAAAGACATCAAGATGTTTCTGTGTGCTGTGGAGTACTTAATGGGAAATATGAGTTCTTTGTTTCCATTTGAGCTCAATGTGACCTTTGTGACGTGTTGCTAATTGGCAGGAAGTTGGTATTTCGTGCCTCTGCATTAAAGAGATTGACAGCGAGCGACACCTCTGCTGCTTGTTGACACGTGAGACGTATTGAAGTTGTAAAGTGACCTTGGCTATATGCAGAGAGCGAGAGAGATGCTGACTGATGCAACCACCAGGCAACACCATGTGCCTGATTTAACGCTGCCCATCACCTGATTACTTACTTCTGTCACGCAGCAGCAGACTGACAGGTTGACAAGTTTTGTGGGACCTTTTAAATGATTTTTGACTTCTTTACGGCTTTTGTGCCGAGTGTGATCTTAATGGCATCACAGCTGTGGTCATGTGTGTGTTACTGACAGGCAGCAAGGGAAAAAAGAGTGAAATCAAAGTGCTACGGTGATGCCAAACTCTGGGGTTTTGCGGGTTAAAGAAGCTGCTGGGATTGCACCTTTATCACATATTGACAGTTTAATCATAGAATAGAGCAGCCTGCTCTCTGAACTTCCATCCATCCCTCCATCCATCTTCTTCCGCTTTATCTGGGGCCGGGTCACGGGGGCAGCAGCCTAAGCAGAGAAGCCCAGACCTCCCTCTCCCCAGCCACCTCCTCCAGCTTATCCGGGGGAACACCAAGGCGTTCCCAGGCCAGCCGAGAGATATAATCTCTCCAGCGTGTCCTGGGTCTGCCCCGGGGCCTCCTCCCAGTGGGACATGCCCAGAAAACCTCACCCAGGAAGCATCCTTGTCAGATGCCCGAACCACCTCAGCTGGCTCCTTTCGATGTGGAGGAGCAGCGGCTCTACTCTGAGCCCCTCTTGAATGGCCGAACTTCTCACCCTATCTCTAAGGGAGATGCCAGCTACCCTTCGGAGGAAGCCCTTTTCTGCCGCTTGTATCTGCGATCTCGTTCTTTCGGTCACTACCCACAGCTTGTGGCCATAGGTGAGGGTAGGGACGTAGATTGACCAGTAAACTGAGAGCTTCGCTTTTACACTCAGCTCTCTCTTCACCACGACGGACCGGTGCAGCGTGCGCATTACTGCGGCCGCAGCACCAATCCGTCTGTCGATCTCCGCGGCTCCCTTCTCCCATCACTCGCGAACAAGACCCCGAGATACTTGAACTCCTCCAGTTGGGGCAGGAACTCATCCCCGACCCGGAGTGGGCACTGAGAACCATGGCCTCAGAGGTGCTGATCCTCATTCCCCTTGCTTCACACTCGGCTGTGAACCGTTCCAGTGCGATCTGGAGGTCATCACCCGATGAAGCCACTCTCTGAACTTACAACTTTAAATTATTGTGTACTTAAACCACATTTTTGAGACTTATTTTTATGTGAAACTTCCTTACAAACATCCCATCCTAAAATAATAATTTGTAATTATTTTGTTATGCACACAAAAAGATCCAGATTTTGCAGTCCCGATAAAGGTGGAGGCACTTTTTAACAGATTTGCACATTTGCTGCCTTTTTAAAGTTTTAAAGTTTCCTGTTTGTTTCTCTCAAAGGTCAGAGTTTGGGTATTTTGTAGCATTTTTCTCTTTTTTGATGTAACTAAAAACTGATCCGAGTTGATCAGAAAACCCACAGACAACTGAATGCACTGCTGGATCAAAGTACTGAAACCGTTTTACTGCGATTCAGTCAGAAACACTTTACTGTCATTGACAGTGCGGCAATGCAGCAAAAACTAATCTAGTAAACTCAAGAATAGAGCGGACATCAATATGATATTAGATATGACACCAATTATAATTACACTTGGCATTAAATGAAGACACTAAGGGGATGTGGGTTGCAAAGCGGGTTGCAGATACACAGGAATTGGGGCCTAAGGAAGTGCAAAGGGTGTAATTTCTATATAGGGTCTTCTCTGTGAATGTGTGCAAGGGTATGAGCTGAGGCTACAATGTGGTTTAGCTTTTAGTATTTCTTTTTCTGTATCTGTGTTTTTTGTTGTTTGCACCGTAACACTTGTGTTTGGGATTAAAGAAGACGAGCAGGGTCGTTGAAGTGTTTGTTTCCTTTTAATTTTCACTTCAATCTTCCAGATTTCCTTTCTTCTTCTTGTATCCCATCTTCTGTCCTCTGCAGCTTCAGTTGTCATTGTTTTATTCTTCTTCCTCCTCCTTTATGCTCCAGTTCTCAAAAATAGCTCCCTAGTAGTAACGTCCCTGTAGCAACAAGACAAGAAATATAGTCTCGTTCTACAGGACACTGATTTACTGCCTGTCCTGCTGGGCTACTGTGTGTGTGTGTGTGTGTGTGTGTGTGTGTGTGTGTGTGAGTGTGAGATGCTTCAGCTGCTCCAGTTCCTCAGCCCAGTTCCACCAGTGTTCGTGTGGAGCTGCTCCTGTGGGAATGCGATGGCTGAGCTCACGTCCCAGTCGGATGGATTTAAATTCCAGTCTTAGATTCCAGGTCACCCACTGTTCACTTCAACACCGCGCTGACGCGGCTCAACATCCGCTGGTTAAAGTGTCGAGAGCGCTCGACAGCGAGGTTATCGTCTCGGAAAAGTCGGTCAGGAATCTCGATTTTTAAATTAAGGTTGAAAGTGTGCGTGCTGGATTAGAGTCGTGCCCCAGGACACTTCCCAAAAAGTTTTTCTGTCTTTTACCCAGAAAGCTGCCGATGCTTGTGATTGTCGTTGTGGCGCTGAAAGCTGAAGTTGTTTAAAAAGTATTTCAATGACGTCCAACATGAAGGTCAAACATCATCCAGGAGTCATTCGCTGTTTTATTCAGTACTAAAGATGCAAATAATCTAATTCAAACTGAGCCAAACAAACATTAGCATAAACTCAAATATCAAAGAACTCTGTTTGTTTCAAGTCTTCATCAGGGAGAAAACAGAGTCCACGAATGCACCAAATCCTTCCTCGTAGTTTTCCCAGAGTAGAAAACTTCCACTTAGGGCTGAAAAATCTCAAGTTAAACTCCAACAGGACGAGTCTTCAGTTACCTGGACAGATATCAACAATCATTCACTAAATTCAACCCACATCACACAGGAAAAAGATCACACCGCCACATCAACCACAGGTAACAAAAGCTCATCTTTAAAGGCAAATAAAGGTAAAATCAAAGTCCTCATAAACCAGGATATTTAGTGGCCTGTATTTATAATTCCAGAAAGTCTTCATTGTCTATGACCTCTTTGAAAGAGGAATATGGTCAACTGCAGCAGCTCGCAGTGTAGAAGAGTAAGTGCGTAGCCATCGGGTCGCTAATGTCACCTGTGTGTTTGGTGCAGTTATGTTCTGCTCGCCTATCCTGCAGCTTTTTGCTTTACTAATGCTAAAGAAACTGCAGCTGGGACGCTCTAAGCTGTGGATTACAAATGAAGTTTTACAGTTAATAAAATAATTCATAGTTTTTGCTATAGATTATGAGATGACAGGGACGTACAGGAGGAAAGACCCTTTCCTGAGCTCAAGCTACTAATAAACACTCAATAATAAATCAAAGTGAGAATGTCCATACTAGCTGTCGTCTGAGTTTATGTGACGTACTAATAGCACTGCTTCATCAACATGTAAGCAGCGTTTTACTGTTGAGGCTCTGCTGTTTTTATCTACCAGATAAATCTCAGCTGTTCTGAGATGAGAAATGAGAGAGAAAAGGGGCGTGGCTACTGTACCGTTTTTGTAGTGGTTTTATTTTCCTTCTAATTTTTGACGTCACTGAGCTTTTTAAATCTGCTTTTACCGACTCAAGTAGAAGTGATGTCATATGAAAAAATTCACAACAACAATATTATCTCTATAAACAGACATTATTGGGTTATCTCTTTTTACCTGATGAGCTCTTATGAAAGTTAAAATCAAAACTATATGAACACCGACAAAAAGAACAATATACACTTATTTATATTCTTCTCATATGTGCATAACATTTTAAACTACACTACATAGTTATCATTGAACAGCTTCACTGTTGGAGCTGCTGGTTGTTGGAAGAAAACGGATGAGACGAGAGATTGTTCCAATGCAAAGGGATGATTCTGCTCTGTTTTTGGCGCTGGCTGAAGTCTTTTTGTGGTCCAGAGTAATGAACGCTGGCACAAAAAGTTGAATCAGTCTCGTTTGCTCATTATTTATTCAGATAATTCCAGATTTCCGTCAGAATTGTGCCAAGTTTAGACTGCATCCTATGTAATCCAAAAGCAGAATCTTATGTTAGGTACAGAAACTTTGTTTTGTATCATCTGTGCTGTTTAACACTTTTCCAGAAGTAGGTTTTGGTTTCTGCTAATCATGGGTGAACTAACGTTACCTGAGAGGTTTTTTTTCTCATAGGTTGAGATGTCTGAACTCCTTGTTGATTAGCATGTTTCCTTCATTTCGCTCCGGTCCGGCCTCAGTTTTGATCTCTTTCCCTTCTTGCTGGTCTCTGACTAACAACTAATTTCCTGTGTGGTGTCACGGCCAGGGCTTCTTCTGTCTGAGGGTTTAAACGGGCCGAGTTTGGTCTTCCATGCAGATGAGCTGTTGTGGAGCCTCGGGGCCGTTCTGTCTGCAGAGCAGCGTCTCTGTCTGACCTGCAGCCGGTTCGCTCTGAAGCTCAGACAGAGACGCTGCTCTGTCCCACTGAATTGGGTCAGCTGGGTCTCAATACCACACACACACAACACAGGGCCCGAGTGAGAAGTCGGGTCAATCAGCTGCATTTGACCAATAACTGATTGACTGATTGTGACCCTGCAGGAAGAGCTCTAGCCTGCTAACACCGGACATGAAGTTCATCTGAACTGTGACTAAAAATCAAACCTTTGTACTGTTTGTGATGAAAGTTGAGAGATTAGTTTCCTTACTCAGCTATTTTTCTAAAATGATCTCCTTTCGTTTGTTCTGCTCAGCATTTGCACTCAGTTAAAAGGTTACTAAAGTCAAATGTGTGTGTTGCAGTGCTGATTATTGATCTACACAGTGTTTGTGTGAGTTACCCAGTTTTACAGAGAACTGCTATAGCGAGGTCTGCCTTGTTTTCATACACACCACTCGCCTTGTGGTGCTCAAATCTCTTCAAAAAAAGGACAAATGAAAAAAAATATACATTTGCAATCCCGACCCAGTTACTCAGAAAACACACAAACCTTGTTCTGAGTAGTTTCGTGTAGGAACCATTTGGTTTCTGGCGAATTGCAACCTGCCAACTCAAAGAACTGTGCAGCCAACTAACATCACAGCCCAGCTGAGGGGACGCCACTGACGTTTACATCATGTCACACTGAGCATGATCCCAGCGTTTCTGCCAGAAGAGTTGTTAAGCTTGGCGGCTTCAGCCGGCACGTTCGGGGTGTGGATGGAAGGCAATTTTATGTTGCACTTAGGTTTCGTGGCTCTACCAATCCACTAAAATGTAAATTGTGGGGTACAGATGGGAGAGCAGAGCTGTGTTGACATCGATGCGTCTCTGTGCACACAGACGTGAGAAAAAGACACCAGGAAGTTAATTTTCCACTTTATAGCCTGGGGCAGTGTGAACGCACCGGATCACAGTTTACATCCATAAAATACAGCAAAGTGACCTAATCTACTGTAATTATACCACTGCATCAGTGCATCTGATGTGTGCGGATAGATCAAAGAGTATTGAGCTGCAACATGTGTTTTATATCTTAGTAGTTTTTCCAAGCTGCTTTTATGTGTAATATGGCAATAATGGATTACTAACATACAGAGTTCTAGAGTAGTGTCACTACTACGGAGCTCGGACACACACTCTAACTCCTCAGGGATGGCTCATCAGTGTGTGAAGGTTTGTCTCCCAGCACGGTCTCAAGAGCCTGGAGGAGATTTCAGGAAACGGGCAGTTACTCTAAGAGAGCCGAACAGGCGCAAAAGGTCTTTAACCCATCAACATCTGTATCTGCATCACTGTGTAAGGAGGAACAGGATGAGCACTGCCAGAGCTACAAATGACCTCCACAGGCCACTGAGTAATCAGAAACAGACTTTATGAGGGCCGGACGTCCTCTGGTGGGCCCTGTGCTCACTGTCTGGCACCGTGGAGCCAGACTGGCATTTGCCACAGAATACCAGGTCCACCACTTTCCACCCTGAGCTCATGTGACAGACCTGAAAGGGTCTGCCTGTAACATTAAGCATGACTGGTTTGGTGGCGATTGTCCGAGGAGGCATATCCATGGAGGGACATACAGATATCTGCAGGCGCAACAACAGCACCCTGACTGCCCTTACTTAGCCAAAGGAAATCCTTGGACCAATTTTTAGACCCTGCGCTGGTGCAGTGGGTTAGGGTCCATTTCCTAGAGGAGGAAGGGACTGATACCACTGACTGGCCCCATCAGCTCAGTGATGCCCTGGTCCAGATCTGGGAGGAGATTCCCAGCAGACCATCCATCGTCTCATTAGGAGCATGTCCCAATGTTGTCAGGCATCCACAGCAGCTTGTGGCGGCTGCAGAAACTACTGAGCAGCATTTTGAGTTGCTTCATGGAAACTTTGGCAAAGTGAACTAACCTGCTGCATCTTTTTTTACTTAGATTTTTGAGTTGTTTTTGTATTCAGCTTCTGTAGGTTGATCATTTTCATCAAAATATGTGGCATTGTTTCCTTCCTAAAACGTTACCTAGTTCATATCATTATAGATATTGTTTTCAAAGTGTTCTTTTAATTTATTTTGAGTGTATTTATTGCACTTTAAACACATCTTATAATCAAGAGAAGCCAGACATCTCTACAGCTGATTTCTCTAAAACTAGGCAACGGTTTGGGTTGATAAACAGCACTAAGACCCAGTGGTAAAGCCTTTTGTCAAGAGAGACACCGACTTGGAGATCCTGCCAGGATCACCACATCCACATAAACAGGTGTCCTCGCATTAGTAGTTTTAGATTTGATTTGTTTAGATTCGTACCAGGCTCTTTACAAATCAGAAGAACAGTGTGTGTACACAAAGTGAATGATGATCTGACTTAAAGGACTCTCGCCTCTTGGCTTGAATGTGAATTGTAACGCTTCAGATCATTGATGCTGCCTCCTAAAATAAAGATAGCGTGACTAACAGTGCACTGTGGTGGTTCTGAGAAATTGAGGATATGAGGTCAAAAAAGGTTGAAAGTTGGGGAATTACAGCGTGCGTGGAAACCTGCCCAGCCAGCACTCAGGCCAAATGTTTGTAGATGAAATCGTTTTCACAGATCTGCACGATTCAGCTCGCCAGTGAGAAGCCATCTTGGGCCTTTTGTCCTGTAAGAAAACCTGCCATGTCAGCTTTATCAGCACGTTTGGCTCACATAGACCTTCAAAAGTGAGCTCGTTTGGAGGTCTGCTTTACGACTTTGACTCTATTGTTGTCGTAAAATCTTTACCGGAGAAGCCCTGCAGCAATTCTGACAAATTATATTTTGCACCACCACCAGAGATGGCGGGTGAGAAATTTGGCCTGGACAGATTCTGAAGTGTGACATCTTGTTTCTCAGTGGAGGGCAGCAGAGACGAGGAGATGAGGTGAGAAGAGAGGAGGCAGCACCTCCTCTGAATGTGAGAACAGACGAGAGAGAGGATGGGAGTGATGGAGAGACTGTGTGAAGGAGGGCAAGAGGAAAGTGGAAGAGGAGGTGGTATTTGGAGTGAACAGAGCTTCTTAAAGAAATGGCTAAATCAAACATGGATGAATGGCTGATGGACCGTATAGCCCCGAGGCTTCAGGGTTCAAGAAACCGTCAATAACATCAACAGAGCCCTAAGAATTTCTTCCAAAATAAAAGAAATCAGGCTCAATTTAGGGTTCAGCTCTCCACTTACTTT
This sequence comes from Perissodus microlepis, assembly GCF_051167445.1. NCBI lineage: Eukaryota > Metazoa > Chordata > Actinopteri > Cichliformes > Cichlidae > Perissodus > Perissodus microlepis. Next base: position 31,513,222 of record NC_140481.1, on the reverse strand, counting down.
GGTGCTGGAGTAATTTTGGGAGCCAGGAAAACTTTGCGCTAACGTGTCTTTCCAGGAATCATGACACGGTTATTTAAAACATCTACAAACTTTGTTGTGAACAGTTTATGGGGCAACTTTTTTTTTTTTTTTTTTTTTTTTTTACTGTCTACAACTAAAAGAAGCACACAGCTCGCTGTGTGCTCCCAGAAACACCACACGTGTCAGAGGTTTAGGGTCAGAAAGCCAGTCTTTAAAGTGTTTTAACACATCTTTGCTATTGAAACTATCTGTAAACATAAAAATAGTTTTAGTGCTGAAACCTTATCAAACTTGGAACTGACACAATTTGGTCCTTTTATCAACCACAGCCTGATCTTTATTTGCACTTGGCTGCCGTACATTTCTTCCACTCCACTCACATAAGTTGATTGACCCATTAAGCTCAGCTGACGGAGCGGCACTAATATTTTCATGCTTGTTGCAGTGTCTCTGCTATGAGCCTCTTTTCACGCAGCTTTCTTCTACACGTTGATGTGGTTCAGTTTCCCATTTGGGACTTTGTTTTGTTTTCACTTGCTGAGAATTCAGCATGGAAGATTTAATCATCAGCAATCCATCATAGACACACATGTAGGGTAATGTTATTTCATCTTATATGTGCGCTGGGAGCAGGACAGCTCGTCTTCGCTGTGCCTTCGATGGCTCTGAGGAGCCTAAAGAGAAGGCAGAAAAGGGTGTGACAGAAACATGTCGGAGAGAAGACGAAGAGGAAAGGAGGAAGGCATCGGGAAGGGAGAGGAGTGGTGCATTGCAGTGTTCACCCACCCCAGCCAACTCGTGTGTTTACTCAGTATACTTGTGAGGGCTTCCTGATGATATTCCTTCCAGAAGTTAAAGAGTAAGCAAGTCCACAATACACGATATTAAAAGAATAATTTGCTAGTCAGGATATTAAGAAGTGAAGAATTCAGGAGGGGTTGAAGTCAAAGTTGGAGAGGAATGTGCATGTTCAATTCAATTCAATTCAATTTTATTTATATAGCGCCAAATCACAACAAAAGTCGCCTCAAGGCGCTTCATAGATACAGAGAAAAACCCAACAATCATATGACCCCCTATGAGCAAGCACTTTGGCGACAGTGGGAAGGAAAAACTCCCTTTTAACAGGAAGAAACCTCCGGCAGAACCAGGCTCAGGGAGGGGCGGGGCCATCTGCTGCGACCGGTTGGGGTGAGAGAAGGAAGACAGGATAAAGACATGCTGTGGAAGAGAGACAGAGGTTAATAACAGATATGATTCAATGCAGAGACGTCTATTAATACATAGTGAGTGAGAAAGGTGACTGGAAAGGAAAAACTCAATGCATCTTGGGAATCCCCCGGCAGCCTACGTCTATTGCAGCATAACTAAGGGAGGATTCAGGGTCACCTGGTCCAGCCCTAACTATATGCTTTAGCAAAAAGGAAAGTTTTAAGCCTAATCTTGAAAGTAGAGATAGTTTCTGTCTCCCGAATCCAAACTGGAAGCTGGTTCCACAGAAGAGGGGCCTGAAAACTGAAGGCTCTGCCTCCCATTCTACTTTTAAATACTCTAGGAACAATGTTGTCTTCACATGTACAGGAAGGCGAGCGCTGGCGTGTGTTGGAGGAGCTGCTGGATCTCCAGGCTGCCAGGCTGAGTTGTGGTGAACTTTTCCCCAGGAGGGAGTGTTCTGTCTGGGGGAAAGAGAGGATGACCATCTGGCCTATTTGGGCACCTGTGGAGCTTCTGCTGCACTGACAGTCAGCTCCTCGACACCCTGCCAGAGTGTCCCTGAGCAAGACACTGGAGGTTGAATGCCGTCCATTTCTGGAGTTGCTGAAATTGCTTTATTAACTTGGTTAAGTTATCAAATGTGTTTGCCTTGTTTTCAGTCTTAAATACAGAAGGATATTTATTTAGCTCATGTTTTCATGGGTTTGTTTATCGAGTGGCTGTGTGGGAGAAGGTGCAGCTACCTTCTTTGTCATTTAATAACATCTCAGATTACACAAAGTAACAGTGAACTCTGACTCGGCTTAAATTCACAGAAGAATGTCAGCCAGTCCAAGATACTTGGAACAAGCTCTCTACCAAGTAAGCTGATGAAGAAATCCGGTGTTGTTGTGCGCTCACACTAAATATTATCCAAGTCATCATTTGTAGAGATGCAAAGAGTCAAATCCAGGAGTTTCCCTTAGCTTGTAGCAGCTAATGCAGCGTGGCTGTGATGGTGGTGGTGTAGATTGCAGCTCGGCATGTCTCTAGAATCTCATGAATGTTCACCTGGGTGACTTTGAGGACGTTAGCCTTTCTGTGGATTTGCACTGATCAGAGGATGAACCGCAGCAAGGTCCAGTGTGAGATTAAAAAAGGATTATTCTGAATTCTGGATCATGTAAAGCTACTCTAGCAGACTCCAATGATAAGAAAATCACAGCTGTACATGAGTGGAAGGGCTCACATTTGGATGTAGTTTTGATGATGTGCAGATCTAATGTCAGACCCACACAGAAATACGAGTGCTCTGCAGTTTATTTCGACAGGGTGTGTGTGTGTGTGTGTGTGTGTGTGTGTGTGTGTGTGTGTGCGTGTGTTTACATTCTCCTAGAGATTTGCTCCATATAACACAAGCTGATGACATGCAAGTGTTGTATTCATGAGTTGTTTTTGCTATCTTAGGTAAGGGGAATAATTCTGTTTTGTACACATTTAGCATCCCTGCTGATTATAAACAGGATAAGTTACAGCTTGTCAAAGCTTGTGGTTTGTGTTTACCTGTTATGTTGAGGATGGTGGTTGCATGTTTTTACTATAATCCATTAAGAGTTTATTACTTGCTACACTCACTGGGCGCTTCCTTAGGGTCTGGTGCTGGATTGGACCTGTGTTTGCCATCAGAATGACCTGAATTCTTCATGGCATCGATTCAACAAGTGCTGGAAACATGTAAGATATTCTGGTCTAAAACCACGTGACAGAATCACACAGCTGCTGCAGATTTGTCAGATTTGTCAGTTGCATCCATCATGTGAATCTCCTGTTCCTGCCTCAAAGGTGCTCGATTGGATTGAGATCTGGTGACTGTGAAGGTCATGTTCAAGAAACCATTATGAGATGAACTTTGTGACAGCGCGTTATCCTGCTGGAAGCAGACACTGTGCACTGGGTGCACTGAGTACTCAGACAGCCTGGGGCATTTAAATGATACTGTGTTGGTACTAAAGGGCAGAAACTGTGCCAAAAGAAGTGTTCCCATTACACCACCAGCAGGAACCACTAATGAAAGGCAGGATGGATCTACCATCAAAATGTTGCAGCAGGATCAAGACTCATGAGACCAGGCGGTGATTCTTCAGTCGTCTGCTGAGTCTGTGAGAATTGTATCCTCAGTTTCCTGTTGTTAGCTGAGAGCAGCGGCACTCGGTGTGGTCTCTGTGCTATAGCCAGTCTGCTCTAAGGTGCGACGTGTTGTGCGTTTTCTGATGCTCTTCTGCACACCTCAGTTTTCACTGGTCAGTATTTGACTCGCTGTTGCTTCTTATCAACTCAAAGCAGCCTGACCTTTCACTTCTGTCTTCTGGTATCAACAAGGCATTTGCTCCCAAGGGAACTGCAGCTCACAGGATATTTTCTGTTTTTTAAACCTTAGAGATGGTTATGAGGGGAAAGTCATCCGTTTCTGAAATACTCAGACCAACTGTCCGACACCAACAGCAACGTTCAGTCCTTTAAATCACCTTCCTTTAACATTCTGATGCTCAGTCTGAACTTTAGCCGGTTGTCTTGATTACGCCTAAATTCATCGAGTCGCTGTGACTGACTTTTTGAGCAGGTGAAGGCTTGTAGCTAATAAAGTTGCATGTGAGCGTCTATGGTATTGATAAGGTTTCTTATTTGGAGGAAAACCTGTTTCAGCTTATTTAGAGGTTAAATAAATAGATGATAGGCAGAAACACAGGATTTACAAATGCAGGAGCTGCAAGGGTGAGTTGTGAGTTTGCGTCATGTTGAAAGTCTGCCAGTGATCTGCAGCTCCCGGTCTGACTGACAGATTGTCCTCTGTGTCTGTGTGTTTGCTTTCAGGGGGGACCCGGGACATCGGTTCAGCCCTCACCAGGATGTGCATGAGGCATCGCAGCATCGAGGCCAAACTACGCCAGTTCTCCATGTGGGTAGATCTGTGTGTGTGTGTGTGTGTGTGTGTGTGTGTGTGTGTCAGATGAACAGGAGTGGCCTGTCCTCCCAGTTCTCCATGGCAACCTGCTCCTCTGCCTGCCTCAGCTTTTAGATCCTCCATCTTGGTCCATCAGTCTCTGACTCAATCTAATGACATCATTGTGGCTGAAAATAATTATCCAGATCGTTTTTATAAATACACCCTCGTCCATCTTTGTGCCGCCTTCTTTCTGCTTTTACGAATCCTCCTTACACTCTTCATCACTAATGTTTTACATCCACGTGACCGCAGAGTGCAGTATCAATCCTGCTGTGACCACATCCTTTCACCAGCTTTCTTTCCAAGAGCCTGTAAACCTCACCTACCGCTCCTCCTGATCAAAATCAGCCTTCCTCTTTTTCATTTTGCCTTCGCTGCATGAGTCCATTAACTCCACCCGTATGAAAGCAGAGAGTCTGAGAGATTGAAGTTGTAAGATGGGACCTCCAGCTGACTCTGTGAATAGGGATGCAGTAGCAGGAGGATGCAGGGTTCAGCTCTGTTAATAAAGTATGATGTGTCACGGCAGACATCCAGTTATTTTCTATATGGCTAAGCAAAGCGTCCCAGATGCCCTTCACCCAACCACCTCCCCCCTCCAGCTCCTCGGTGGGGATCCAAAGGTGTTTCCTGGCCACATGGGATGTGAAATCCTCTTATTGTCACATTATACAGTATCAGGCTGATAAATCTTAAATAAGTGTTCTAAAATAAAGTTCTGTTTTCACACCAAAATAACCAAGTAGGTAAGGTTTAAAAAAAAAACTGAGGGTAAACGTCCTCTAAAGGTGACCGAGCCGTTTCCCTTTGACTTCTTTTTCCCTTCTGGGGCAACATGTTTGAGGTCACAGTGTCAGAAAGCAGGGTAAACACTATAAAGACACATAGAAGTAGCAACAATTTCACTGCTTTCTTCTTCGGTTTCACCAAACTCGAGTCCAGTTAAATGATGACTGAGTTGAATTTCTCAGGCAACTGCACTGACTCACATCATCGATGGAAAAGGGGTGAAAATGATCAAGTCCTTTGATTTCTGCACGTGCATCAGTTCTGTTAGGAAGAAACCGCTGCAGCTAATCACTCTGCTAATGATGCCCACACACACATCTGCATTAATTCCCCACAGATTTAATCCGGCCTTCATCTTTAATTTGATTTGCGTTGTGTGGTCTTTGTTTTTGTCCGCAAAAGGAACAGCTTTAACCATACGTGGTGTGTGTGCGTGTGTGTGTGTGTGCGTGTGTGTGTGTGTGTGCTTTCAGGGTGTTTCTGGACTGTCTGATCAACCCTCTACAGGAGCAGATGGAGGAGTGGAAAAGAGTCGCCAACACTCTGGATAAAGACCATGCCAAAGGTTTCTCTCACACACACACACACACACACACACACACACACACACACAAAACCTCTACATGCATCTCAAACTTCACACGCTGTTTGCATTCACACCGTGTTTGTGTGCGTTTTCCAGAGTACAAGAAAGCCCGTCAGGAGATCAAGAAGAGATCATCAGACACTCTAAAGCTGCAGAAGAAAGCTAAGAAAGGTTTGTCACGTGTGGGTTCACTGCATAACAAACTGCAGCTGAGGGGCTGCGATATTTTGCTGCAACTTTAAACTGTTTAAATTAAACACTTTGTGGTATTTGTGGGAAAATTCAATCAGTAGTTGTTTTATAGGGTGTAACTGCATGGAGCAACGTGCAGATGTAAAAGCTAATATCATGTTTTTATGTGTTTCCTTTGGCGTCCCATCATGCTTTGCTCGTCCAGCTGATGTTTTCGGTAAGTACACACCCATCTATCCACCTTTCTTGCTCTTCTCAATAATGCAAAAGGCTCAGGCGACTGGTGTTTTCCATTTTTACTTCTCCAATGTTTAGTCTGAGTGTGGTTTTAATATTTCAATAATAAAAAAAGTGTGTTAAAGTTTTCCACAATAATCCAGAGGGCGAGCTTAGAGGGTTGTGAATATATCAACATGGTGAATACGAGACAGTCGCACTCTGACACCTCCAGCTCAGTTTGAGTTTGACATCCAGCCCACTTCGGTCGGCTGAAACATGTTCCCACGCTGCTTAGATGTTTGTGTGACTCACACAACAAAGACTAGAGGCACACCGGACGAGAGTCTTCAAAGGAAATATTTTCATTTTCATTAACCAGTGTGACTCAGCCCCGAACGCAGCACACGACAGGGTCAGCACCAAATGTTTGGGGTTGTGGAGAGGCTCAGTCAAGCAAGGGAGTTCAAACATCTTGGAACCTTCTTCACATGCGATGGGAAGTCGGAGAGCATTGGATTGGTGAAGCCACAGTGAAGAGAGCGGAGCTCAAAGGTGCACCGTTCGATTTACCGGTCCATCGACACTTCACCTCTGGTCATAAAGTCTGGGTAATGACTGAAAGAGTCATGTTGTGACGCCTCAGCTGATTCGGATTCAGAGTAAACAGACTACAGGTGTGAAAACATCCTTGGTTTCATCTGAAGGGTGGGTGGGCTCGGGCTTAGCGACAGGGCGATGAGCTCGGAGATCTGGAGGAATCCGGAGGAGTAGAGCTGTCGCTCCTGCAGCGTCAAAATGAGCCAGTTAAGGTGGTTCGGACTGAATAGATTACTTATCTCATCTGGAATAGGAATGCTTTGGGAACTGGAAAGTTTGCTTAGGGTGCCGCCACCATGACCTGACTGCAGATAAGTAGAAGAGGGCGGGCGGATGAACGGACGCTGACAGAGCTGCTTAGGTTATCCAGCATGTTTGAGGTGTGATGAAAAAGTTTGGAAAGCAGCTCCATAAAGACCAAAAGCCCTTATTAATGTAAAATGAACTGAGCTCCTGTTCAGCATCGTCTTCTCGGGCATGTCCAGATAGCTTCCACGTTGACGCTATTTTCAGATAACAACCTGGAGGTCCACGTTAGCGCCGCCCTCTTCAGCTCCATCTAACAGCAGTGAACACAGTACATGCTGAATCCTGTGGAAAGGAAGCACCATTACCTGTGCAGACTGCGATTTCAACCGAGGACCTCAAACTTGAAAGAGCAGAGATCGATGAGGATCATTGTAGATGATGAGAGCTATAACAGAGTCAGTGGTCTGTCTAAATGCAGTGATATCAGGATATTTTTTGATCATTCACAGTTGTAGATGATGCTCCTCCAGGGTCAGGCTGTTAACCCTTTAAAACCGGTGGGAGCGGGCACGCTCCATTTTGCGTAACTATTTTTAAATCCCGGTAGCACTGCAACCACGTAAGCTAGCGCAATAATTTTTTTTGCATATGAAACCGGAGGAGTTGTACTTACATCTTATGCCATCAGCTTGTCCTCGGTCACGGTTTCCTTCCACATATAGCTTTGCAAAAACTGCATAAAAAGCACTTGCAGCAACAAAAACATAGTATTCCAGAAACAGGCTTTGCCGATCCGATCAGCTGTTCATAACACTTCCTATGTCCATCAGCGTGAACTATCGCATGTCCGCCATGACCTGCCCGAAACCGGAAGTGACGTCATTTTCGCGGAAATGTAGTTTTTTACCACCAAGGCCTCATGAGCTTATACTGGTGTTTTTAAAAGTTATGTTTGACTTTATGACTTTCTGTGTCGTTTCTGGGATGCTTAGGACTCATATTGCACTGCTGGAAATAGTTTACTTTGATGAATATGCTGCTTTTTTGCAAATTTGCATTATAATATTTATTTTCGTTTTTCCTGCAGTATATAAAAATTGGTGTATTTCAAAAATAAAACTATGAAGACACTCAAAATAAATTTCCTGTGGTGGGAAACTATTTTGTGCAACTTTTTTGTATTTACAGTTTTGAGGGATAAGCCTCTTAAATTTCTCTAACTAGAAATATATGTTAAAAAACAAAAACGATTTTCAATTTTTTTGTAGTTTATTGCACTTTTTTGCATTTTATGTAATTACTATGCACTTAATGCATGCATATTATTAAAACTTAGGCTGTAATGGTTGTATTGATGTATAGCAACTTGAAATGCTCCCAAAAATGGCACTACAGCATGTAAAAATATAATATAAGCTCTGGCGGACTTGGTTCTATGGTAGGTCTTAAAGGGTTAATGCAGAGTAAACCTCTTATTTGCAGGCTCTTAGAGCTGATAGCATGACTGCTGACTCTTAGTTTTCTGTTTACTAAAGGACTTGACTAAATAGTTCTAAGATAACTTTTAGGATAGCATGAAGTCCAGTGGAATTACAGGAATGTGATGTGGCAATATTACTTCTTCACTCTGCCCGCTGAACTCCAAAGGACTACGAGTAAACACCAAAACAGGCTCTGCTTTTAGAACAAGTAGTCCCAGTCTGAGCAATCGCACTGAAACGAGCCTTATTATGACTGGAAACAAAAGCTTGTTGTTGCTGCCAACAAAGGACTCGATGGTTTCCAGCTTTGAATTGAGCTTCTAAGACAAAACAAACAGGACCCAGGGTTGACCCCAGAGGAACCTCAGATGTGGTCAGACTGCTTCAGTCCTCAGGTCCTCCCAGCCTGTTATTACTGCACGAGAGGAAACTCCCTCTGCACTGGAGTGGATGTCACGAGGGAAGAGGACATGGAGAAGTTTCAAGGAAGGAAAGAAAGAGGTGGAGGAACTTGTGCTGGAATGAAATGAATGTAATGACAGAGGATTGAAGACTGGAAAATGAAGGGAAAGCTCTGAGTAAGAGTTAATATTATGAGAAACAGATTGAGGGAAACCACCTTAAGAAAGGTTTTTTATTTATAGTGCTGGCTTTGAGCACGGGAACTCGAAATGGATCGAGTTTAAACAGGAAAAGGTGAAAGAAGCTGGAAACAGCACAGCTGGTCTAAAGCGGTGGGTCATGTGTGAGGTGAGCTCCAGTGCCCCATCATAGACACCACCATGTAGTGCTGAATTTAATTGGGTGTTATGGTCCTCTATAGATTTTATTATAGTATCACATGGGATCCTGGAGTTGCTGGAGTTTGAAAATCCAGTTTTGTAGCTGACAGTTTGCACCAGTTTGTCTTCATGTCTCTTTTAAATTCAACTATGTGGATGTGTTTTATATCCGTGTGTGTGTGTGTGTGTGTGTGTGTGTGTGTGTGTGTGTGTGGCTAGAAAAAATTAAAAACCTAGCAACTACAGGTATCCAGGGTACAACAGAAATAATGTGCTGCTTCGTTGAAGGGTCACCACCGCAGATCATATTCCTCCATCTCCCCCTGCACTAACCCTCTGCATGGCCCCCTTCACTACATCCATGAACCTCCTCTGAGGTCTTCCTATTTTCTTGCTTCCATCTTCAACATCCTTTGCCCAGTATGTCCACTATCTCTTCTCTGCACATGTCCAAACCATCTCAGCCTTGCCTCTCCAAACTGCTCAACCTGAGCTGCTCAACCTTGGTCACTGCCAATGAAAGTCTTGACATCTTCAGCTCTGTCTCCTGTCATTTTTTTTATGTCACTAGCATCTTGTAAATCTTCCCTTTTACTCTCATCCTTTATTTATCCAGGTGAAAAGTGATTTGTGATGAGAATTAAATCTAATTTCCAAGAGACACCTGGGCAATTGTCTCCACCCACTCCACCTTGCCTGCACTCTCTTGTGCATTGACCTTTTGCTTTGGGTGTTTGACTCCAGGTATTTAAACTCATCATCAGTTCCCAATAACAATTATCCGAAGGAATCTTAAAAATCAGAGAAAGTAAGATCCTACAATGAGAGAGCGAGAGAGAGAACCCCAATGACCAGGTGATGTCTTGGCGACGGCAAAAACTCCCTTTTAACAGGAAGAGACCTCAGATCCAGGTTCAGGGAGGGACAGCCATCTGCAGCGACCAACGAGGGGCGAGAGGACAGAAAGACCATGAACCGGTTAGGTTATTGGGTTTGGTAAATGCAACGTTCTCACGTTTGCATTACAGTGGAACTCCATGTTGATTGTCCAATCCTTTGGAGTGCACAAGCTTGCCAAAAAATCTGTTGTTTTGGGATTGTGGGTCTTCTCAGTTTGACCTCATGCTGTATCGAAAAGGCTACGCAAAGGTCAACAGAGGACACGAGGATGAGGAGAAAAGAAAGCATTCAGAAATGTCTCGATTTAGACAAAAAAGGAGGCGATCGTGAGATAAACAAGAACATAAGAGCGATGTTCTGCCCGAGACATCCTGTTTGTTTGAATTCTGTGGGAAACCTGGAATTACGTTCACATTTCTGGAAGCAAGTCTTCACCATTTCTTTCCTCTTTATCACTGAAGCCTGTGCTTGGAAAATTCTTACAGAGAGACGGCGCGCGTTCTCCCGTCTATCAGCCCGACCACAGAAGCCGGCCTCGGATCTCGCTGGAGGAATGAGGAACTTTAATTGCATGTTTATGTCTGTCCTCAAATCCAGAAGATGAGATTACCAAACGATCGCTTTAAAGAGGAGAAACTGAACCTCCGAGCACCATGTGAAGGAGGAAAGACAGCAGTTGTTAGGATTGAAATTAGCTGATTAAATGTGATCTCGTCACACAAAAGTGAACGTCGCTTTGAGGTTTAGAAAATTGCTGCAGGCATTTTTCAGTCTGCTCTGTCATGTCGTATTTTCATGACAGCAAAGTCAAGAAAAGACTGAGTAATCACATGTTGGTCTGCCTGCTCTCTGCCGCTGTGGGCCTCGGCTGCAAGCGGTTCATGGCACTGTCCGTGGTTTTAACGAATTTGGGGGGTGCAGGGTGCATTTTGGAGGGGGGCTCGTTGTTGATGGATTAACTCAGATTTTGTTCTCCAGTGAGTGTTTAAGGAAGCAGGACAGTCTGAGGAATCAAAATAAACTTGCATCCATGGTAATGATTCATGTCATGCCACATAACGGTTTAAAAGCTGTTCTCCGGACATGACAGGAAGTTGTCTTAAAGCAGTGTGCTTGGGTAACTTCTTGCATATTTCAGCAAGAAGCTATGATGGTTAGTTGGTCAGCGTACATTTCAGATCCATCACTAACAGAAGACACCAAAGCAGCTGTTGACAAGCTAACATCAAGCAAGTGTAGCTGTGGGCTGATGAAACCAGCAAGGAAAGAATTCAGTATTGCATAATGCATTCATTACATGTTATAATACAGCAGTGCAGAAATGTACCCAGGGAGAGTTTCCATGCAGTTTCAACTCTTCTGTCCTTTGTGGCCTGTTTTAGATCTGTGCCGCTATACTCATTGTCAAAAATGGTTCTAAACTTGCTTTCAGCCAACAGCCAAATAAAGAAGGAATAAAGCTGCATTTAAGACTCTGGAATTCTTTTTTATATTATTCCTATCAGTGAAAGTAAAGACCTGATGCTGTTTTTCAGAGAATCGTTTGGTCAGTAGATCTGGAGATGTCAGGTCTGCAGCATAAGTTGTGAACTTTCTTCATAAGATGGAAATCACAGGGTGAAACCTGAAGTTCCTTCGCTAAGCCCTAAATCCTGTTTCGTAGTACGCGGGCAAATGGAAGAAAAGAGTAAAATAAGCCTGGATGTAGTAATGACTCACCAGGGATGATCTAAGTCGCCTTATACTCATGTTCAACATTTCCACAGTTCCAATTGGAACATATGAATTTACCAGAATTAACGTGTAGCGTGCTAAGATCCCCAAACACTCGACATATTCAGCGCTCCGGGAAACCCACACCCACAATGGCTGCTCTCGATCAGTCAATGAAACAATGTACAAATAGTTCAGCTTTGCTCTGTGTCACAAAGTAAATTAACTAATCCAATTACAGTCGCTGTGGGAGATGATATTAAAGCATGATACAGACTCCAGCTCATCTGACTCATGTCGCAACGGCCGTGTCGACACGTGAAATCAGTTTAATCTTCTGTGTCCGCTTTAGTAAAGACTTGGAGTAAGGGAGAGTTGAAACATTTGGACAGAGTTAAAAATAAAGCAGAAGCATTTCATAAAAGCAGCAATGTAATTTCAAAATGGCAAACATTATTAATGTGTGGTGTGTTTTCAGTGGGATTCCAGTGGTTGTTTGTTTCCAGGCGGGATGAGCTGACTGATCGCCAGAGAGAAAAGACTTGTTTAAAACTTTAATGTGGTTAATGGTTTGTGGGAGGCTCTGACTGTTGTTTTTGAAGCCACTGAGTGATTGTAGTTTCAGAGCAGGCTCTGCTCTTTGTAGCTAAAGTTCTGTTCAGTGACAATTGGATTTCACAGATGGCTGATAATCTGGCTGCAGCTGTGAGGCTGCCTCCTCTTTAGTTCTGTGTGGAGTTTGTTGATCTGAGCCAAGATGGACTGAAGTGATTGCATTTTGTTAACGCCGCAGAAACGGTTCCTCTGCTCATGTAGGTCTGCAAGAGAGAGAGATTTAGAAAACTCTGGTATTACCTTTGGGTGGCTGCTTAAGTTTAAAAGTTTAAATCAGCATTTTGAAAGACAACTTTTTTTTTTTTTTTGTGTATCGTTTTGATTTTTAGTTACTTTTTATTGCAAATAGTCCCCATTTTCTTTCTTTTTATGCTATTTTATGCCTTAAAGATACTTTCTGTGACTAAAACTTTCATCAGCAGAGGGCAGCATTTTTCCAGAATGTTTGCTATTTCTTTTCTTCATTGCTTGATTTCCACAAGAGGTTTTACCTTGTGCCCATCCCCCACTGTAAACGGGAATGTGTTTTAGTGATTGGCACAAACTTTGGAACAAAGCAGGCCCAATTCAAACTAAACAAAGACTTTTTGTTCTGTAGCTTTTGCACCCATTCACAGGCCTAGAGACCAGTTGGCAACTGGTCACTAGGGAAAAATGACTATTCTCCAACTGGTTGGCAAGTGGCTGTGAGGGTCTGCTTGCTGTTTCTAATTGAAATTGGATGCAACGAGGTATGTGCACGTGTTTGTGTTCAGGCCGTGGAGACCTGCAGCCCCAGCTGGACAGCGCCATGCAGGACGTCAGCGATAAGTACCTGCTGCTGGAGGAGACGGAGAAGCAGGCGGTGAGGAGGGCGCTGGTGGAGGAGAGGAGTCGCTTTTGCTGCTTCGTGTCCATGCTGCGGCCTGTCGTGGTCAGTGATGCATTCAAACTGTTTATGCACAACACAGAAAGATGTTTGGAGCCCTAACCAGAGTTACGCAGAAACTCTGCAAGCCTTTGAAGAAACACCTGGCCCCTTTAGATTTGTATGTTTACGCTTTGCTGGACGTCAGCAGCTGCAATCCAAATGTAAATCTCTGACGAACATCAACTCCTACACCTTCTGTGCTGCAGCTCTCTCTTCAAACCTCCTGTGGAGCAGCTGCTGTGATGACGTCAGTCTCAAAGCTGTTTTTTGTGTAGAATTTGCAGCTGATGAATGTTTGTGTGTCTCAGGAGGAGGAGATGTCCATGCTGGGGGAGATTACACACCTCCAGACGCTGACAGACGACCTGAAGATGCTAACCATGGACCCACACAAGCTGCCCGCTTCCAGTGAGCAGGTACTCGTGGTGCTGTGAGGGGTCGTGTGACCACGCAATCAAACAATTTGTCCTCTGTTATAAATGTCTCAGTTTCAGCCCTGTTTAAAATATTTCAGAAGGGTTTTTGATTTAAGCACTTCTTCCACAGCCGTTCAGTACACCTCCACTCACTCTACCTGCTGATCAGTGGTAACCTCGACACGGAGTAAACACTCCTTCCTTTGACCTGACTGCACACAGACACCTTCACAGAAACATCATAGACGATTCACAGCACTTTTTTCTCTCCAGGTAATCGTAGACCTGAAGGGCTCCGAGTGCACCTGGTCCTACCAAACTCCTCCCTCGTCACCAAGCACCACCGTATCCAGGAAGTCCAGCATGTGCAGGTTAGTTATGTGGCTGCTGCCAGCTGCTTATTATCTCAACAATAGAGGGAGATAAGGTGGTCTGCTGAGAGCCTGTCCTCTGCTGCCTCTCTGTGGTTAACAAGTGGAACTACAGCTTTTTTTTAAATCATCGATTTTTTTGAAAGTTTTGATTTATCAAAGAGAAATAACTCCAGTAGATGTTATTTTACCATCATGTCTTATTACACAGAATATTTCATCTGTCTGACTCATTTTTAGGGTTGATTGTTTATTCTTTCATGTGATGAGCTGAGATTTTAAAACAGAAAATCAGTGAATGACTTCAGAGCTTCTCAGGTTTCCTTCTTTCTGACATTTGTCTCCTCCCGTCCGGCCCACAGCAGCCTGAACAGCGTGAACAGCAGCGACTCTCGCTCCAGCGGCTCACACTGTCACTCCCCGACCTCCCACTTCCGTTATCGCGCCTCCTCCTCCTCTTCCTCCTCAGTGCTGCCCCAGCAGACACCTGCCCGCCTCTCTTCAATCTCCTCACACGACTCTGGCTTCATCTCTCAGGATGCCTACCAGTCCAAATCCCCTTCACCGATGCCCCCAGAGACCCTGCAGGTAACAAAAGTCGCGGCTCAGTGCTTTTAGTCATCGACTCACTGAGAACAGACGCCAAAAATAAACCAGTGAGTTCTGTTTATGATGTCTGCGGATGTTCCCCAGTTCCTACGATGCTGTGTGTTTGTTAGCTGGAAGCCACATGTCGCGTGTGCGTGTCTCAGTAACCTCAGAGAGAGATGGGTTCCTTTGCAGAAACAACAAAAAAATTAACTCGAGGTATCGTCAAATTTAGAGGCATGTCTAACACTCATAACAACAACATCATCATCTTTTGCTGTTACTTGTTTAAAAACAAAAAAGTCAATCTCGTCGTCATGTTGGAGAAATTACAAAATCCTGAACGAGACCAGGATATACAGCAACGACATTCATTCAGACGTCATCTGCATCCAGTCTTGTTAAGCACCTTCGGGGTACAGACACTGGTCAGTGTTTACGTTGTCGAGCCTACACAGGCGACCGTATGTATTGATCAGTCTTTACCTATTTTAAATAAAGATCAGTTCCTCTCGCACTCAACGATCCTGGTGCCCAATCAGGTGGAGGTGACGATATCGCCCCTGGCTCTAGCTGTGAGACGCCTCAGGCGGGAATTGGAACTGCAGCACCTGCTTACCACTACGCTACCCAGCTGCATATACATACATGTATATACATTTATATATAAAACACATCATAGGCACTACTAGAGTTAAGCTATTTTAAATAAGATCATTTTAGTTTTAGTGCTGTGCCAAAATAATTTACATTAATTAAATATCCAAAGACGAAGCGTGAAGGTGTCCACGGTCTGTTGGTGCTGATGTTTTTTCAGCAAAGATAATTAGGACGTAAAGATTATATGTAGTCAGTTTGTTTGTGCTGATAATTTAGCACATGAACAAAATGACAGGATGTTTGTGATGTGAGAGGAAGGAGACGTTCAGAGTGCGACAGCCTGCCGTGTGCTTTCATCTCCACCTCAGTCCAAAAACCTGCGCTTTACTTTCAGGGTTGTAACCCAGCGCGCTGTGACACTGCGATATCAGCCATGCTGCTATTATAAAACTTTAACCAGTCATGAATCACATAATGGAAGAAGACACAGATCTGAAGCTTCAGCCTGCGTTAGCTTTGTTTCTGATTTTCACTCCAACACGACTCACTATTAAATATAATGAGAAAATACTAGCAGTAGTGCTTTTTAAAAAAAATAATGTTTCATAAAGATGATAGTTTCTCTT
The DNA here is from genome assembly GCF_051167445.1 of Perissodus microlepis. Taxonomy (NCBI): domain Eukaryota; kingdom Metazoa; phylum Chordata; class Actinopteri; order Cichliformes; family Cichlidae; genus Perissodus; species Perissodus microlepis. The sequence goes on along the minus strand of NC_140481.1, from coordinate 31,497,369 downwards.
TCCACCTGCTGAACCGGCTTCTGCTTCGTCTTTGTTCTGTTTGACCTCTGACCTGGGATCAGTGTTTGGGAGATTACAGCTTCTCATTAAATGTTTCATAGATTCACTCTTTCTAATACATCCTAACCCAATTTCACTGCACTTAAACCCGTCTTAATAATTTTAGACGTGCAGAAATCTGAAAACTGCATGTGTATTAATGCTCCCCAGCACTGGTTGTCCTGCTGTTCTAACCTGTTTGTTGCTGCTTCCTCTGCTTTTCTCTCGTGTCTGTGTTGTGATCTGTTTTCTTGGCTTCCCTCTGTGCTTCCTGCAAACTGCTGTCTCTGTGTGCGCTCTGCATGGCGCTGCTGCAGTCGTGTGTCTCTGCTTCACCCTCTCAGTCTGTCACTGTGGGGCCTTCCTCGTACTCCTCTTCTTCCTCACCCTCACACCCCGAGCCACGCTCCGGGCAGCAGCAGGTGAACATGTAGACACACAATTGTGTTAGTGTTTTGTTGTTCTTGTTTTTCCAGGTGAGTCGTGTGTCACACTCTGCAGCGTGAAGCTTTTATTTTTGAGTGATATGAATCGGAGCCTTCATGAAGCACAAAAAGCAGAAACGTTTCCAGCTGCTTAACAAATCCAATTACATTCAGTGCTCAACACTGGCAAGGGAATAAATGAACAATTAAAATATAATCTAGTGTTGGCTGAGGAGGAAGAAATATTCCAGGTTTGATTGGCAGCCTGATAATCATCAACATCCTGAAAACTAAGAACAGCACACGATGTTCACTCGACCATGAAATCGATTAAAAGATTACTCACTCAGTCTAATTGACCCATGTAAAGGGAACCGAGCTCTGTGAGCAATAAAGGAACAAAAAACTAACTGATTTCCCCTCAGGTTTGTCAAACAGAAACATTTACAAAAGCCAAAGAAATCCCAGTCTGGTCTGGTAATGGTCAGTGTGTCAAGGTGAAGAGCAGGTGACAGGTTACCTGGTTATTTTACCAGGTAACTGTTCAGAATATGAGATATTTATATGATGAGGATCTCATGCAAACAGTTATTCTGAACTTTTTAAAATGAATATTGAGTCGACATGTTTGATTTACTCGTGAATGCACAGTTGGGACTGAGTGACTTTGATGCACATCTCAGCTACGTCACTACAACAGGAAACATCATGCAGTGAAACCTAATGAACATCACCATATGGTCCCCTGTTATGCTTCATAATTTAGTTGGTTATCAGAACTTATGCGGGGCTCTCGTCCTCCTCCGGCGGGGCTTTGTTTCACACGGATAAATTGCCAAAACAAAAAACACAACAAAGATCGACTTTCATTATATTTGCTTAGATGTTATTGGCGTAAGTAAAGTAAATCTTTAGCGTAGAATAAAATTACTCTGTTGCAATTAAATAAAGATGCATAAATGTGAAATACAAATGTGTAGGGAGCATTTCTTTTCATAATTGTTTTGCAAAATCTCAGAAAATGGCCAGTGAAATAAAATACTGATTAAAAAGGTAAAACATCATCTGCTTCAAAGAAACTCCAGATGAAATTGTCAGTGCTATAAATCAGGATGTTTGATGTTTGGATGTGTATGAATGCTGGGACCTCACTGCCGCCCAAACATTTGCTTTTTCTGCTGCATGAAGCACCGTTTTTGCGCTCATGTCTCATGTTTTCACTCCTCGGTCGTGAGCGTCATCTTTAATTTTTGAATTGTTTCTGCTTCTTCATTCATTCACATTCAGTTGACAAATGGTTTTGACCATCACGGAGCCCAGGACCCCCACCTCCACCCTTCATACTTCTCCTACTCCTCTCCCACCACCACTACCACCACCTCTCCCATCTCCTCGCCCTCCTGTTCGTCCGTTTCACCCACGTGGCCGTGGTCTCGCTCAGGCTGCGGCCAATCAGGAGAGTTCCTGCCTCTCAGCCCCTCGGGGCTTGGAGTGATCCCATCATCCAGAGTCCCGTCCTGGAAGGTTTGATCCTCATGCTCCCCGATGTCCTCTTTTCTTTGAGTTGATCTGTGTGTTATTTTCTCCTCTTTCTTGATGTCGGTTCATTCTCTCAAAAGTTTCTCATTTTTCAGTCAATTCAATTTAGGATAAATTTGACCTGATATTTTTGTTAATTTTATTCCTACTTATCTTTAAGATTAAAAATTGAAACGTAAACTTTAAAACAACACTGATTAACACTATACAGAGTGCCTTGCTTACCTGTGCTGGTGACAGGTGTGAGTTTTCAGGTTGTCCATTTCTCAGGTACTTTTTTACAAAACTCCTCTCACCACCAGGTGGCAGCATTTTACCTAAAAGCGTTAGCCTAGCTGTTCAGCCGAGAACTACAACTTCTACTTTCAAATGTACATAACTTCTAATCCAGTGTTTCATAGCCTGTAGCCTTGTTGTGATAACGCAAGCTCGAATAATTCTGAGATTTTTCACGTTGTATTTGGGGCAAATCGGATTCTTCATTCATGAAGCTGAGAATGCAGCCCGGTCCTGCAACACCCACCGGACAGAGACGCCTTTAACATGATGTCATAGCTGTTGTTTCCTCACATTCTGTCGACGGGTTTATTTAGATGTCAAATTGAATTGTTGCCCACATGCTAAATGCATTTAAAGTCTTCTGTACATATGTACGAATCAACCACAACATTAAAGCCATCTGACTAATTTTGTGTAGGTCCCTGTTATGCTGTTAAAACAACTCTGACCTATAAGGACCACAGCGGGTGTTCTGTGGGGTGACTGGCTCTGGGATGGTGGCAGTCTGGTCCTTTCGGCCCTCTGGGCTGTGGGACAGGGTGTCTGCTCTGGTGTTCTGATTGGATTGGGATTTGGGATATAAGGACTTTTCCTCAATGACTTGTTCTTGTGGTGTATCCTCTCCTGATGGGGGAGGCAGCTGCCGTTGGGGAGTGTCATTGCAGTTTTTTGTTTAGGTGGGCGGTATGTGATAAAGTCCAATCCTTATGGACACCAGGACGCAAGTAAACGATCAGCGTCGATTCATTTCACCTGTGTGTGGTTTTAATGTTGTGGCTGAGTTGTAAACTCCAACTTCACTGGGAGGTGGAGGCATCTAACTGCAAGGCTGTGATTTACAGTTTTACAGTTTATATAATAGCTTCTACTTTTAAAGGCGTGTTTTGAGGTGCGGTCTATAAAATGGTTTGATTTGCTTGCATAGACCTCTAGTGTTCTTGCAACAGTTTCCAAATATTTGCTCACAGCAGCAAACATGCAAACATGAGCATACATGTCATTTCTATAAAACAAATATCCCTCTGTTCATGCTTCTATTTGGACGTTTGACTAATGGACAAAATTAACAACAATTATCATCAATTAAAATATTAAAAAAATATTTTACTGTTATTGATGATGTCTTCCTGTGTAGGATTGGGCCAAACCAGGCCCGTACGATCAGCCCATGGTTAATACCCTGAAGAGGAGCAAGGACAGGAGAGAGACTACAGATCCCAGCAGCCACCAGGGTGCTGATGTCACCACACCAGGAGAGGAGCCAAACAGGGGCAAAGGAAACAACACTTCAACATCCCCCAAGGTCGGACACAATGACCAGCAAAATGCCAAACAAGTCCTTGAATAGAAAGTCACATGACTAACTGGGAGCATTCTGATTGGACAGACGAATCCCAATAATCCACGTGTGTGTGTGTGTGTGTGTGACAGGTGGACAGGGAGACCCATGAGGAGCTGGCCAGAGCTCTGGCCCGCGGCCTCCAGCTGGACATCCACGGCTCCAGCAGAGATTCCCTGCAAGGCTCCAGCGGCTACAGCAGCCAGACCAACACACCCTGCTGCTCAGAGGACACCATCTCCTCACAGGGTAAACGTACTTAACTTACTCCCACCAGATTAATTAAATACAAACTATTTCACAATTTAACTCCAGCAAAGGATGCGTTGCTGCTAAGCTCAGCACTAACTTTATTCAAATGTTCACTGGACCCAGAAACAAACCTTAATTGAATCACTGAAAAGCAAACTTTCGTTGTATCTCTTCTGAACGTCTCAAATCTCGCTCTGATCTATACTCTAAACAGAAAAAATCTAATTAAAGTTAACTTGAATTAAAAAGACTTTAATTATATAATATCTGGGAAATGCTTGAGATCATCAGCAGTTACACTGACTCTGCTCTATTCAAATTCAATTATCGTGCTAAATTCTCCCCCCTCCTGGTCTCTGTAGTATCGGACTGTGACTACTACTCTGTGGGAGCAGATCAGGAGGTGGAGCAGCAGTCCTCAGACTTTGATAAATCCTCCACCATCCCGAGGAACAGCGACATCACCCAGTCCTACCGCCGCATGTTTCAGTCTAAACGCCCTGCTTCCACTGCTGGCCTGCCTTCCAACCCCTCTGCTGTAATCACCCCGGGGGTTGCTACTATCAGACGGACACCGTCCTCCAAACCCAACTTGCGACGACCATCCGGGGGCCTCAACCTGGGCCCCATCCCCATCAAGCCCCCCATGATCCCAGTTAAGACTCCCACTGTGCCTGAACACCCTGGATTCCCCAGCAAAGCAGCGTCAGAAGACGGCAACACCCCGCGGACCCCGCTAAGCCCGGCCACCACTCCTCTGTCACCAGGCAGCAACGGGTCATTGTCACCAAAGTCTGTCCCTTGGGAGATCCAGCACATGGGCAAGGGATCGGATCCTCCAACCCCACCTCCACAGCCCAGCGGTCGGTCATCAGAGTGGGAGCGTCGACCCCTCCCAGAGCTCTTGGAGGAAACAGAATACGCTGAGGTGGAGGACTTTCTGGTGGCCATCCGACGAGGCGTCAAGCTCAAGAAGACGACAACCAACGACCGTTCAGCACCAATGATTCACTGAGACTGTGAAGGTTGGTTTGACATGAGCCATTTTGTGTCCCTGGCTGAAAATACTGTTGGGAGGGACACAAAATGGTTAATGCTAAGTAAAAGCAAATAGCTATGACATCAAATGGATGTCAGTAACAGGAGGAAGTTGCCCAGAGACTCTGATTGAGGATCATTTTAGAAATCTTGTCTTTTAGCAGTGATTACAAAAAAAATGTGCATTTTCACAGTTTGGCCAAAGAGTAATAATATTTGCATATAAATCAAACAAAGACCAAGTCTATTGTCAGCTGGGATCGCCTCCAGCCTCACCTGCACAGGTGCATAAGGAGAAATTTTAAGTAAACTTTCCACAAAGTGTTGACTGGACTTGTTAAGCACATCTCCCTTTAAAATCAGTTCTAGTTCCTGCCCGAGGCCGAGCCAGGAACTCTGATCCGAGATCGTTTCCTCAGGGCAACTTCGATAACAGAGCGAGGGAGAAGGGATAATCCTGACGACCGAGAGACGCCTGGACAAGGTCGACCTTGTAGCAGGAAAAAAAAGAGGCTTAAATGAAATCCTAATGTTGGGGAGAAGTGAAGGTAGAAGAAGAGAACACTTCTCAGACAGACGACGCTGAGCTGGGAGGAGTGATGGAATATTTTCGAAAGATCAAATCATTATTTGTATGTACATATTTCTATTTTGATGTGTTTGTATGTTTTACACCCTCGTAGTCTCCCATTTCCACTAAAGGTGCCAAAAGCCTGTGTGCTGAATACGACTTACATATTTAATGCTGGATTTTCTTTATGTACAAACATGAATAGGGTGTTTGACAGAGAGTTGTACTTGGACACCAACTGAAAGAGGATTTGTATATGTAGGGCAGCGTATTGAAGAGTGGCGTGTAACCATTCGCAACTAAGGATTTTGTTGTTACAGTAGACAGACCTGCATGTATTCACAGTTTGCCTCAGTATAAATGATCCTTTTGCCTCTTAAATCGAATAAGAAAACCCCGGCAGCAGGAGAGGATCGGGAACTCTGGATGGAACAACTCGAGGTTAAGGCTGCTGTCCAAACAACGTCTCGGCTCTGAATTTCTAAACTGAAAACAATACTGCAAGGTTGGAGGTTTATTTCCTCTCACTGCAATTCTGTGCTTGTGAAAAGCACTTTGTGAAATTTGAGCAATTTAAAAATGCACAAAAATACAGAAACACCATTAGCAACGCAGCATGGCCACAGCGTGCGTCAGCCAACACTCCAAGTCCATAGCAGTGCAGTAACAGAGGCTACCACAGTTTCCTCCTGTGCTACTGCGTATCTGTAGTAAATACAATCATGTGGATTTGTGTATTGGTCTGGTGTAATAGAAGTGTGCTGATTTAGGAGGCACAGATTTAAACAGTTGTGGATGTTATTTTAGTGAAGTTACTACTCGGTCAGTGCTTAAATTATTGGCCTGTGACCTGATGTTTAATGCTTAATATCTAAAACGCAGAAAATCTGGTCTATGTTGTATAACTCAGTCGTAGTTAGCACTTTTTACTAAATACTGAAATGTGCAGTGTGCACATATTAAATTGTGTGTAAGCCAGAAATGTGTACAAGTCTAAGGATAGCCGACTTCCCAAAAATGCCAAATGACTGCCCTGAAAGAGCAAGACGGTTGAACACAGTCACACTTTGGAAGGCTGAACGTGGTCGGTCGACCTCCCCAGTATTCTGCCTACAAGTATAAATGGTGTCATGTATAAAAATCTCTACAGATCTAAAGAGAGGAGATGCACAACATGCTGGTTTGGAGTTTAGCTTGTTTTTAGTCCCAACTGTTACTTACTAGCCTAAAAACACCAACTGTTCAGTGTGTGGAGGTGTTTCAGGTGGTGTGGGACACGCTGTGGTAACCATGTTGGAGGTCCAACACTTTACACAGCTATGAAGTCAAATCCTTCACACGCTGATCCACAGAGTGCCGTTCACGTCTTATTCATCTTTGTCCTGAAATTGTCTCCAGTTCAGAGACTGCTCGGAAAAAATGAACAAAAGTAAAGTCAAATTATTATTAACGCCCACTTCTATTTGAGCTTTGATATATTATCACTTAGAAAAGTGATTCTACTAGTAGTCCTGTCGTGCCTCATGCTTACAGATCGGTATTTTACAAAAATTAAGATCTGATGCTAGTGCACGACTGCACGAGTTCATCCCATCAAATTTAGAGATGCTATTAAAAATGATCAACAGCTGTCAATGATTGGTGAGAACAAAGCTCTAATTGATGTTCTTAAAAACACTGTGACCCTCAGCTGCCTGTGGACCTCCACAGTGAGACCACACGAGGCCGATGTGACCCACCAGGAGATCCTCTTAGCTGCACACAATCAGACCCTGCTGCATACTAATATGAATATAAGTCCAGTACTTATGTATACTTTAACTGTACTAGCTTGTTAATACATGTCAGATTTTAGCTGTCAGCAAGCTGAAATACACTAAAACTCCCATTTCTACCAAATAGCACTAATATGTAGTCACCACATAATTATTACGTGCTTTAAGTATTTATTAATTTAAATATTCCCATCTTTTTCGTTTGACCTGTTGAGCATATAAAACCTATTAACAAGACTATATTTAATATGCATGTCGTCTTTCGTTTGCTTTGTTTAGCTGAGCATAATGATTTATTAGCCTGCTTCTCTCCTCTGTTGGTCCAACTCTTCTGGACCAGAATGCATTTTAGATTCCTGCAGGATGCAGAAACGTTTCCTGCTGTATGTGACGGTTGTTTGACGCCCTGTACGACGACCGAAGCCGGCTTCGTTTTTTTTTAATCCAGGCTCATTCTCCTGTGCAGGTTTACAAATCCAGTCGTGTGTGGCTGACGCGATAACAAGCGTATGAAGCTGAGTGTTTGAGCTGTGAAGACTCTGTAGATGTTTGTCATCGATGATCCGAGTGAGGCCGACACACACTGAGGATCAGAGGAGCGTTAGAATTCCCGTCAAAGCTGGAAAATGATTTGTTTAAATGTGTCAAAAATTCAGAGCGCACCGGGTTAAAAAAACCAAGTTAGATGAAAAGCCAGCGATCCGGTCCTCAGTGTGTTGAGACGCCACTCTTGTCCCCGAGCTGTAAACACAGCAGCTGTCAGTGTGTCCGTTTAACCCTTTAAACTTCAGCCTTTCATTTTCAGATGAGTTGCCTAATGTCTTACCGTATACGCTTAAAGAAGCTCTGGGTTTGATTTCTTTGTATAATACTCCTACTTCAGGTGCTCTCCTATAATTATGAGGTTTCCCTCGTGCATTTCCTCAACAGATATTGATGCAGCCACTTTATTTTATGGAAAGTATCAGAATTAGAATTTTGGCCCTTACATTAATTATCATCAGTCTCGGGTGCACGTTTTACAAAAAATGCATTTTTAGTCAGTTATCATTTATTGCACAATAACAAAAAAAAGCCTATTTAAAAATATTTCAAATATTTCCTGTAAATTTGAAGTATTATGACTTATTCTCTGTCAGATATAAATGTACTGTGGTGGATTCTCATTTTAAACGTGGCCACAGATTCAGATATGAAGTCAGTGTTTGTTCAAGTCGGCTTTTTATGCTCTCAGATCTGTCAGGCACTGAGAGAGACCCCTCAGCACGTTTAAGCCCCACCCACCTGCCGTTGAACCTTCTGTTTGCCGGACCCATCCAATCAGCAGAAAGCTGGCTTAAAGGTATCTTAAAGAGGGAGGAGCCAGAGTGAAAAATGCATTTTATAAATCACAGATTGATTGAGGCCTAAACTTTGGGACAGCAGTCCTTTACTTCCCCAGTTTGCTCTTACGATGGTAAATAAAAGGCGGATTTTAAGGCAAACTGCAGCTCTTATTAAAAAGACTTTAAATTAGATTTACTAAAACAACCGCGTACAGTGTGTCAGGTAAAAGGTTTGCTCCAGTTCTGATTTATAAAAGTTATTATCCGCTAATGGGACGGACGCCTTTGTAGTGAAATGTCAAAAACTAAATCTGTTAGAAATTCAGCAATGAGGTTGAGATGAACAGCTTCACTAACATCACTCATTCACTATAAAAATCACTTTTTTTAAGCCGATGTACAAGTGAGGTTTAATTTTTATTGATTTTAATAAAAGTAACGGCACATGAATATAACTTTTTACTGACAAATTTCCCACTAGCCTTGAACTCAGCATGGCTCCTGTAACAACAGCAACTTTTCTCCATCTCATTTCAGCCGTTTTTTAAAACCGTGAGGAAACAAACAGGTTTTATTAAAATCCTAAATCTCCAGCAGCTACAGACCTTTCCAGCGCTGTGACGAACTCACTCCTGCCTGTGGTGCTAGAAGTAAAAAACCTTTTTTATTTAATTTTTTTTACTACTTTTGTAATTCTGTAAATTCTGCTTCATGTTCCTGAATATTAATCATCTTTTTCTATGTAAACCGGTTTTTTGTTGGATCTTGGCTGTAAAATAAAATCGTACGTTCGATGTGCACCTGATGACGAGGGAAACCTGCGCTTTGCTTTTATCGTTTTTGCATTTAAGACTTTGTTTCTATTTAACTTCATGAGGCTAAAGTAGGAAACCTTTAGTTTGACTGTGAGCTTGGGCTTGAGAAGATAAACGATTGGTTATCTTTGGTCCTACTTTTTCATGCAAGACGTTTTGATTGTCCCTTAATAAACTTATCGAGTACTGACAAATAATTCTGAGTCTGTTTATTCATTTGAGGTTGTTGATGCTCTAAATCACAATTTTCATAGTTTATTTTGTAAATGAATCAGCATCCGATATTACGAAAATCAAGTTTCTGATAAACATCGAGACAAAAGTTTAAGATGATTTAACCAGAGGAAGCAGGAGGCAGCGGCAGGATGACTCGCTGGGAAACGTCTGATATGAATTAAAGACGTGCAGGCTTCCATCTACGAGTCGATCAACAGATTTAATTTGTTCTGGTGAGATTTAAATCAAGTTCTTTGAAATATAAGGAAGTTATTTTAGGGTTTTACTCTTTTTCTTATAAATAAAGACATAAAATGACAACATTTCACCATTATGATTATTTACATAATTAAATGAAAAATATTTAAAGATATGTTTACAAAGTGATTCTCCAAAAGTTGATTGTGTTCATCTGGACGTAGAAACGTTTCCTCACTCATCCAACTGCCTCCTTCAGTCTCAGCTGACTGCAGGTTTTCTTATAAACAGGACATTTGCATAATGACTGAAACCAGCCCACTGAAGGAACAATGGGCTGGGAGGTCAGTTCCTCAGTTCCTTCTCATGGCCATTGATCAACAACCACTGATCAATGGCCATGAGTACCATTCACAGAGTTGGGGAATGGCTGCAATCACAGCACAGTTTACAGAGTGAGTTTTGGGTTCAGGTGAGAGCTGAGTTTACAAGATTTTCTCTTAGGATTAAACAAGAAATGTGTGTTTTAAAGGAATAAAACAAATATACACTCAAAGTGCTCCACACTACATATTTAACCATAGATTCAAGCAGTGCTTCGGTCTGTACACTTTACCTACATCTCTCCTCTGGGTGAACATGCAAACTCCAGGCAGAAAGGCCCCAGGCGGGGTTTGAACCAGGAACCTGCTCATGAGAAACCTGCAGTCCAGAGTGCGGAAGAATAAGGATAAACCAAGATGGTAACCAGTGATGTGATAAGTCATTATCCAGCGAGTGTGCATAGATCCTTGGTTTCTCAGTCATTCTCATGTCTGCTTCAAAACACCAAGCTGAGTGTTCGACGTCAGCAGACCTCATGACCGGTCAGTGATGTCACTCGGCAGGTTTTGAGAGCGTGTACTTCATGAAAATCAAAACCCACATTATTTTAAACCCGACTACAGCGGCGTGACCAACACCGAGCAGCAGCTATACCATCGTCTCAACATCATCTATTGTTGAGGCGTTCACGTCACATACAAATGACGTGATTGGACTAGAGCAGGGGTGGCCAACCCGCGGCTCTCACGTTCATATCAAAGTTTGTGTTTGTGTTTTGGGTTTTTTTTGTGTGTTGTTGTTTTAAAATGTGCGCGTTCGCTTCGCTTGAGTTCAATACGGTATTTTCATCAATTGCGCATGTGTGTGGGATGAAAATACCGCAAAGTTTCACAATAGGAGCAAGTTCGCCCTTAAAATGGCAGGAAAAAATGCACAGCGAAAGGAAAATATGAAGATGAACACAGGACGTTTTAACGGAGTGGGAGAGTTTATATTTTTTGTTGAACGCAATGGCAAGCCATTCTGCCTTATATGTCAGACGTCATTAGCGCATTTCAAAGCTTCAAATCTTCAGCGCCACTTCAGCTCACTCCATGCTAACATCGACCAGGAATTTCCAAAAGGGACTGAACTTCGCAAGCACGAGTTGGCCACTTTGAAAAGTCAGGCAGAAAAGCAGATACAGTTTTTCCAAAAATTTACGTTAAAAAATGCCTCAGTGACGTTGTTGAAATCTTGTCTCCTGAAAACGACAAATTAAAACGCATGGTATCAGACGTCCAACTGTGCCGCCACACTGTTGAACACAGAATATCGGACATTATTGAATATTGAATCACAGTTGCACTCTGACCTTCAAGCATGTGAGTATTTTAGTGTCGCATTGGATGAGAGTTGTGATATACAAGACAAGCCTCAGTTGGCAATATTTGCACGGTCTGTGTCAAACGATTGTGTGATCAAAGAACTCCTGGATATTGTGCCATTAAAAGACAGAACCCGTGGCATAGATGTGAAAGAAACCATGATGGCTGCATTTGAAAAAGCAAATCTGCCCATAACGAAATGAACTGCAATAGCCACGGATGGAGCACCAGCCATGATGGGATCTGTGAACGGGCTTGTGGGGCTGTGCAAAGCTGACCAAACTATTCCTGACTTTTGGATTATCCACATGGAGCAACTCGTGTCTAAATCATTGAATTTAGATAACGTCATGAAGCCTGTGATGGAAATCGTCAACTATATCCGCACACATGCGCTTAACCACAGGCAATTCAAGAATCTCATCGCTGAGCTGGACCAAGGGCTTCCAGGTGACCTGCCGCTGCCCTGCACTGTGAGGTGGCTGTCAAAAGGCCAGGTTCTCTCTCGCTTCTTTGAGCTTTTGGATGCCGTGAAACTGTTTATGGAAGAGAAGGACAAGGACTATCCCGAGCTCTCGGATCTCAAGCAGATTATGGATCTGGCCTTTGTGGTCGACGTGCTGTGTCACTTGGACAGACTGAACCTGACCCTGCAGGGTAAGCTAAAAATGCTGCCTGACCTGGTGCAAAGTGTGTTTGCGTTTGTCAACAAACTGAAGCTGTTCAAGACACATATTCAAAAGGGAGATTTAAGGCATTTTCCCACTGCTAAAAGCCAGCGGGCAAGTCGCCAGCGCCGCCCTGAGTAAGCAAAGAGCCAGATATGCAACGCTGATTGAAAACTTGCACGAAAGCTTCGTGACCCGGTTCCATGATCTACAATTAAAAAGGCCACAGATTACGTTCCTCGTCGACCCATTTGATGCAGAGACCGGCTGTTTGAAAGTCCCGCTAGTCACAGATGAAGCTGCGGCTGAGTTGGAGATGATCGATCTTTGTGAGGAGGACCAATTGAAACCTGCTTTAAGGGAAGGGACCATTGAGTTCTGGAAAAGTGTGCCAATGGAAAAATACCCCAATGTCAAACGGGCTGCGATTAAGATACTGCCAGTGTTTGGGTCAACATACGTCTGCGAGTCTGTGAAATCAAAGCATCGATCTGTTCTGACTGACACTCATGTGAAAGAATTGCTTCGAGTGGCAACAAATCTACAAATCAGATTTGAAGAGGATTGTTCAAGGCAAGGAATGCCAGAAGTCCCACTAAACAACATGCATTGTAAAAGTAAATGCTATTGTAGATTATTATATTTTTGTTTGTGGACTTGGTTGAACTGAGAGTTTGTGTGTGTGAGACAGTGCGCACAATGTTCAATGTTGAAAATGACTGGCCTGTGGTTTTAGTGCTGTAGGTCCATTTCTGTCATTATCATGTTGGTGTGTGACATTTCCAATAAATCTGGCTGAGCAGAGATGTGTGTATTTTTTTTTTTTTGTGTGTGTGTGTGTGAGAGTGTGTGTGTGAGTGAGAGAGAGAGGGGGGGCGGAGGAAAGGATGGGTGATGTTCATGTGTGCCCATGCCTATGATGTGGCTCTTTGCGGTAACACAGTAAAAAAAAGTGGCTCTTGGTCTCCGACTGGTTGGCCACCCCTGGACTAGAGCGACGCTGTAACGAGCCCACGCACATTAGGTGGTCCTCGATTATAATGGTGAGCGAAACGCAGTCGCGCTGAGTAAGCAGATACGAGTGGAAAAGGGCTAAAAGTGACCTCACAGTGGCTACATCCATCTTTGCTTTACAGTCTGAGCTCATGATTCAAATGAACGTGTTGTTTTCAGGACCTTTAACCTCCTAAGACCCGAACTCTTCCACGGCATGCGTTTTTAATTTCTCTTTGATATTTGGGCTGATTGGGACCCGATGAATGTAAAAACAGAATTACCAGATTTTTTTTGTTTTACCTTATTTTTGTTTTTAAGAAAAATGATATCCACATATGAGGATATTCGTTTAAAATTTTGATAGAACAGTAGCAGTATAAAGTCCTCGTAAGTGGATATCAGGCCCTTGTAGAACAACATTGAGTATTTTGGTCTAAATAACCCAAAATGTGATGTGCACATATGTGGACGCAGGTCCTAGGAGGTTAAACACTGAACGTGAGCTCAGTCCTGCTCGCAGCAGCGTCCTCAGCCTGGAGTCCCCAATGGATGAATGAATGAATGAAGTCAGTGAAGCATCACCTGCAGAGCCACAAGCAAACACTCGTATTCATTTACTTTTGTTTTAATTGCACATAATGTTGCAAAATACATCCACACATCATCCTTCAACAGTCCAGGTTGTTCGGTACATACTGTACATGTATCAGTGCGCGGCGGCTGTTCCAGACTGTCCACCAGATGGCAGCACAACACGGCATTCCTTTACCCGACAGCCTTACATGACAAACTTCTTGTTTATAGGCTTCAAAGGATGACTTCACATAATTAAATGAAGGAAAATATCATCTTAAAAAAGCAAAACAAACAAACAAACAAAAAGTTTGATTAAAATCTTTTCCTCGTGTAAAATAAACACAAACATGAAATGACAGAAAAACAAACGAGTTCTCTGAAGCATCCTCAGTTTTTACCAGGTTCACACAGACTCAGACTTAACTAATCTGTCCTAATGAGACGGGCAGACAAAGAGCTCGCTTCCCTCGAGGCTTTTACAGTTAATCCAGTGACAAACTTGAATTTCTCCTGCAGTCGAGTCCAAACTCCTCATTAAAGCACCGTGCAAACATTTCTGTCTAAACTCGCAGCTCTTAATTCCTTTAATTCAGAGGATGTGTTGGGATTTGTGCTTAAAGCGTCTCCGTCCCTCTGAAGACAAACATTTCATAATCTGCTAGAAAAACAGCAGGACTCAAAACCACACATCACAGTTTTTATCAGGAAACTTGTGATGGCAGAGGAGGACGTCTGTGAAGAATGTAAGGCGGATAAAAACAAGATAATGATGCTGTGATGATCGACCTGGATCAACCTTCATCTCGCAACTGCTGAACCACCCCGCAGCCAACTTTCTCTAATTATCCATCAGTTTGCTTTGGATTGCACAAAACATATTGAACAAAAACTGCACATTATTGCACTGATCAGACATCAAAGCCCAGCAGAGAACAGAGGGGGGTGGAGCCTATCCCAGCTGTCACAGGGTGACAGGTCACGAGCACCTCGTAGGGAAAAATGTCTGATGTAGAAGGAGCTGATAGAAGACTGCAGGAGGAAGAGAAGTCCTTCTAAACATCTAACACAGCCTGAAAATACTCATTTTCACCTATTAGAAACAAAAACAATCTGGTTTTTGCCTCTAAAATGTGAGAATCTGAATTATCCAAGTAAGTCTCAGCAGCTGCTGGAATAATAAGATGATTTCTGACAGTTTGTTAAATCTAAAAATGATGAAGCTGCTGATCAATAAGAAAAGAGTCACTGTGGAAGCCCAAATCAAGCAGCGAACAAAACACTGAGACAGTAAGCTGGGGGCGCGGGAGTCTGAGGATGAAGAGGAGGAAACGCCTGACGTGGGTTCAGCGTCGTTATAAGAAGCACCTTACAGGGTTGTCGACAGCTGGAGTGTTTAATGGTGACAAAGAAAGTCACCGAAACGTCTGAGCCACTTCTCTGATTTTGAATCGCACCTTCTCAGGCACCATCTGCAGCTTCAAGTGATCAAACAAAAGCTAAAAAAAAGAAGGAAAACCTGGATGCGAGTGAAGCGACTGTGTGAGAGAAAGAAGGAAAAGATGGTGGAGAAAGTAAAACAAACACAGATACAGAGCGACCTTGGAAAGCTCAGAACGGAGCCCAGAGCTGAAAATAGAAACTTCTGTTTCCCGAGTGTGCGCTGCCACTGAACGCCTCCTACATCTCTAAGCACTAATAAAAACCATCTGATGAGATTACAGAGCTACACAAGTTCTTCATGCAAACACAGAAATCATTCCTCGAGGTAGCAGATGACACGTTTTCAGATTTGCAGGATGGCGGCGACTCGACGGGGAAGTCCGCTCGCTTCCAGAGCAAGTCGTGACAAAACACTTGTTGCTTTGACTCATGAATAAATAGTGTTTTTGGAGATGAAGTCTGTAAATGTATAAAGTGTCTGCTGAAGAGAAAATTTAAAAATTTGTGCTTTTTTTCTTTTTTTTGTTCCTCCAATTAATCAGAGATCAAAACGAAACGTGAGCTAGTGTCTGAAACAGTCGGTGTGTTCGTGTTTCTGCTGTCGGGATGGGAAACACTCGGCGCTGCTACAGCGCCGATGTCTGGGAAGAATAAACCACACCGGCGGTGCTGAGACTGCAGAGGGTTTCCCATCCTCCAAGCTGCCCGGGCGGATTTACACGAGCCGTCTGTGGGAGGGAAATCAAAGTTTTGTTCCATCAGAGAAGCATCGATTCTTCCCATCAGCCCCTGGGACCGAGTCGCAGAGAGGAAAGCCGAACATGTGAATTTCTGGGAACTCGACTAACATACTGATACGGGGGAAAAAACTACTGGATTAATTGCCAAGCAGCGAAATCAGCCCCAAGGTTACGCGTATGTTCGTTTCGCACAGGCCTCTCTCTCCAGGGTCTCCGCCAGCACCGGATCTCCATTTTTATCAGGTTAAAATTAGGATACATCACAGCGTGAAACTCCGGGATCCCTTTTTTATGCTAAGCAACCTCTGACTGCTGACACACTAAAAGCTGAAACTGTGAAAGGCAATGTGGCGTCAAAACACCGCGCGCAGCAAAACCCGTAAAACTGCTCCTGCAGCTTTACTTTGTATCTCTTTGTGAATTTCCACTTGTTCCGAGCTTCGGTCTCCTCGCAGATTTGGGCGCTTTAGCTTCACACGGAGAGCTGAGCTGGTGATGTGACAGTGGGAACAGAGTCCAGGAGTGAATCCAGTCTTATTGTGGACTTTTGTGGTGCTGGAATAATTGGAAAACGTGCGGTTGGAGCACAAAGCGACAAACCTTCGATAAGCCATGAAGCTGAATGTTTAAAACTTTTTGATTAACGGTGCAAATTCACGCACTGCACCGATCCGCTACCTGCTGCCCACCTGCAGTGACCTAGATTAGCTAAACAAGTTTTTACTACAAACACTGATAAAGTCATGCTGACAACGAGCAGTGCACTGAGAACTGCAGCCTCACCTGGTCAGGTATGACCAACAGGTAACATCAGCAAGAGATTTTTGGATATTTACAAACTGATATGTGGGATTAAAGCAGAATAGCTGCTAAATTAAACCCAGTTTTCTATTTGTGCTGCTCAACAAAGGCGGAGGAGATTCTCATTTCAGATAATGTGTCACAAAGACGTGCTTTCACAGTCTGAGCCACATTCACACTGGAGCTGCAACAACATCAGATTTTTCACATTATCGTGATTTTAAATCAGCCTGAATTAACAATAAGGATCATTTTGCTTTCAGTAAATCATATTTAATGCTTTCTCCTTTAGTGATGAGTCACAATGCATCCATACAGATGTGGTTCAGTGACTATTAGAACACTTTCTGCACAGGCAGAAACCCGTCACTGTGACCTATCACCTGGATTATGTCTCCTAGTTACTCCTAGCAGGCTTTCAGGGGGTCACGAGTGGCGTTATTGGCATTTATTGTGTGCTTTTCCTCTTTTTTGGCAAATAAATTGCGTGCAGGGACTCTGCAGCCATACAGATTATAACTATGCAGCCGTTTCCTCTCTGCTTTTGCGCCCAGGACACTGGGAATGGGACTGATATGAAGAATCGATGAGAATCGCAGCTTTAACCTCCCGCTGAACCAACAGACGCCGCTTTCTTGGAGCAGACGGTGTAAAAATAACTCTAATTACGTTCCCTCAAACTGTACGCCGCCCGAGCAGGATTACAGAGAAACGTCCGACTGTAAATACTTTTTTTTTTCTTTTCTTAGAGCTGTGACATCAGCAGTGTTATGAAGATGTAGTGGCGTGTTAGGAGGAGCCTGATGGCGCGTCGCCGTCCTCCTTCTTGTCGTCGTCGCTGAGGAAAAACAGCGGGAACATCCCCAAAATACAGCCGATGGACACGCCGATGGCCTTACCCTGCAGCAGGAGGCGAAGGAGAAATCAGATCATCAGAATCTGTTATCCTCAAACAGTCGGGTGTGCAGAGGTGAAACTAGCTTCAGAAAGTCTGGGCAGCGATGCTCTTATCTCAGGATACATGGATTATTCACGAGGCGGTAGTTTTAGCTTCCCTTTCATGCTCTTACACACCTCTGACAGGATCCTGCACTTCTGTTTGATACGAATAAACACTCTGTTTCCTTATTTTAAACACTCATGTGGCTCCACCACAAACTTCCTGCATTTTCGCCCCTTTGAACATTATCTGTTGTGATAAGTGCAGCTGATTATAATCAACACTTTATTTAATAATCTGGAAAAGTGGAGCGCCCTGCTTGCTCTGAGATAAAGAAGCATGAACTCCTGCTTCCTCTTTCTTCCCATCATCCCTTTATTGTTGCCACTACGAATAAGAACATGAAGAGGATTTAAAAATAAGACCCAAAGGAAAAATCTCACCATGTGAGAGCTGAGCCTGGTCTGCCACATGTCCACCTGCTTGGGCGTCAGATCTGGAACCTGCATCCCCAGTTTGGAGGCCAGAACCTCCACATAACCTGCAAGACTTCACACAGACAACAAATGTGTGTTAATCGCTGCACAGGCATTTAGTGACATCACTTCACCCAAAAATAAAACATGTGCTCGTGGTTTTCCATCCACGTCCTTCGTGTGCGAGCTGCCCAGTTTTGGGGACATCAGCTGTGGAGACGTCTGCGATAATTCCTGCAGAAAGTGTGAAATCTGCGAAACGGGCCGATCAAGTTTGCCAGTATTCAGTGCCAACACTTCGCATGCTTTGGATGCTGGTTTAGCAGCTTTGTCTTCTTCCAGACGTTATTCAAACCAAGTAAAGTTGCCTCATAACTTTTGCACTGTCCACTTCCTGCTGTGACAAAACAAATTTCCCACGTGTGGGACTAATAAAGGTTATCTTATCTTAAAAACTTCCATAATTGCTCAACCAACCAAAGGGAGCGTGCAGCCAGCTCACATCCCAGCTCAGCTGAGGCTTACAGGGGTCAGAGGTCACAGTGATAGGAATAGGAAATCCCAGACAGTTTGTTCTGTTCATGTGGATTCAGCGTTTTCAGTGGGAGAAATGTTTCATCACTTATCCAGGTGATTCAGCCTCGACATTTGTGCTGAACTACACACTCGGGATAAGGCTAGCCTTCTTCTGCACAACTATTAGCGCAATTAAAAAGGCCGAACAGCAAAGTTTGAGCCTCTGAAGTGAAGATCCTGTTAACATAAACACCGTATATATACACACACACACACACACACTCAGCAGTTTCATTTTCAAACCTGGAAAACAGGAAGAGCTCATAAAATGTGTGTATTTTTGGATGTTTTAGTGCCGGAGTAACAGTTAAAACTAAACCAGATCAGATCAACAGCTAAAAATCTGTTTTTCATTCACACTGATTAAAACTGAAACACAGAGAAGTTTCACATCTCCCGTGTGAAGACATCTGCTGACAGCACACCTTCTTCAACACAAAACCGTCCTTTCAAAGATGATGTCAGACTTTAGTTACAGTGTAACCCTTTTACTACAGATAAATAGGAAAATAAAAGATATTTAACACAGAAAAATCACCAAACTACAAAAACAGAAACACAACAGGACAAACTTCACGTCATTGATTTAAATCTTTGAGCAGTTCTAACTTTCTTTAAACAGACTTCACACAGTTCGCCCAGAATAAACCGAAAAGCCTCAGAGGCCGTTTATAAAGATGCTGCTTACCCGAGCCCCGCCAGATCTGAAACCAGGTTCCCCAGAGCCGCCGCTGCAAACACAAAGAGGCACACACTTTGGTTTCTGCCGCTCTCACAAAGAACAACAGCGAGCACAGTGACAGACACGAATGCATCAGACACACAGAAAAGAAATGCTGAGGATTTGTGAAACTCAGTGATTTGATTTATGTAGATCTTAACATCTAATTATGAAAATAACGGCGTCACTTGTGATTCATGTGAACAGTATCGATCTCTTTCAGACGCTCCTAAGTCATCTTCTCATTCCTCTTTCAGAACTTTAACAGACTTTAAGAAGCTTTATAGTTTCAGATAAACCAAACTCCTCCTGAGACTCTCGCAGAAACACGAGGTTTATTCAGACTGAATCAGAAATCTGATAACCATCATGTTCCTCTGGGAGGCCAGGCGCCAAAATCTCTGAAGGAAATCTGCTCACTGCTGTGCTGACGGCTATCAAACACAATTTAAGCCTGACACATTACACACAGACACATGCACACGCGCACACTCGCACACATACATGCACGCACACGCACACATGCATGCACACATACATGCACGCACACATGCACACGCGCACACATACATGCACGCACACACACACACACACACACACACACACACGCACGCACGCACGCACACACTTCCCAATTCAGTGAAAGCTTCATCTGATCTTTTCTGGACCCAAAAGTGCATCGACGGGGAAGTGAGTCGAGGTCGCACTCGTCTTAGTCGTAATGACTTGCATCTTTTGGCTGAACTCATTAATGCTGCATCAGGAAGCGTGACAACAAGTCAGGCTGAGACTCTGCTTCTGCTTTTCACGGCGTTAAAACACTTTGAAATTCTTTATTCAGCTCAAAAACCAGAGAAATAAGCAAAGTGTAATTTCTTATATCAAAGACGATCAGAAATGCAGGAAATGGAAAACGATGAATGGAATAAGGAGTCATGAATCCTGTACATCAGAAACCATCACTCATGTGTTCCAGTGCAGTGGCGTTCTCACTGATGATGTCAGTGCTGCTGATAAAACACTGGGTCTGATTTAGCAGCAGTGCATTAACTGGACGCCTGCTGAGACGGTTTCTCCTTTTCCTATTGGCTGCTCTCTCTCCTAATGCCTAAACGCTCCTGTGAGGTCTTCCTCTCCTCCTGCCTGGCAGCTCCAGCATCAGCATCCCTCACTACTACAGATCAGTGTTACCTGCACACAGTCCACAGAGACTGCTGCCTGACCTCATCCATCAGCCTGTCTCTTTGTCCTCATACCTGTCCTGCACCACCCTCACATACGTCTCCGCCACTCTGACCTCCTCACGCAGTACCATCGTCACAGTGAAGCTCCTTCTCTGTACTCCTCCAGCCTCACCCTCAAACGTCACATCTGTAGTGGTTTTTCTCAGCACGAAGCCACACCGCTGCTCGCTGACAGCCGCCTCTCTTCAACAGCTTTTCCCCATATCTTCATCGTACGGCTCATCAACTTCATTACTTTGATCCACATGTTTGATCTGACAAACATTTCACACCGGATGCCCGGTGCTTGGAAGCAGCACGGTGAGTACACAGGAGATTGTTTATCTTCTGTAAACAGCCTGATGTTTCCCACACTCAGCAGACTTTTTTCTTTTTTCAATGAGTTTTGGAACAAAGTGCATTTTTGCACAATAATGAAACTCTCGATTAATGCTCAGACTTTTATCCGGACATTTTTTAATTAAACTTTTATCATGATAAAATGTCCTAATTTCCCCATTAATCATTTAATTTAAAGTAAGTACTTATTTAATCGTAAAGATGAATCTGAGCCACATTTCTATACAGCCAAAGCATCAAAATAACAGATCTGTGACATCGTCCTCCTTTTTCTGTATTTAATGCATGTTACATAAATCCTAACGCACTGCTTGCTTCTCCAAACATCCTAATTACACCCACGGTGTGTGGGGGAGACGGAGTGTGAAGAAGATCTTCCCGGATGTGTCCTTTTAACTCTTTTACAGACGCTTCCACCTGAGAAAAAGACTCCGGGGAAAAGTCTTGATGCAGGGATTTTACACCCATCTGGTCCGGGAGCGCTACAGCATCCCCCAAGAGGAGCTGCAGGAAATATTCAGGCATCTGTTTCTCCTGCAGGAAACTGACAGCTGATTAAAGTTCAAATCTAACAGCACAAACATTTACCTGATGCTGAGGACGCACGCTTCCCTCGACAACAAGCTCCTTTTTAAGGAAGCCTTTAGAAACCCACCCACACATCACGCCATGAACAAGTGTGCAGTGCCAAGTGGCCCACATACATCTCTGCATACTCACTAATGATGAAAAAGCAGAGCGAGTGTCCAAACAACACATCAAAGCAGAAACAGGAGAATCAGCAGGAGTGAGAAGGTGTGAAAGTTTTCAAGGATCAAAGAGCACCTTTGGAAAAGGACCAAGACTCCCGTCAGCTTCTTTGTCTTCTGCTTTCATGGTTTCACTGTCAGCAAAATCGGCTTTGCAACAACTCCAGCTCACTGACAGTACACCACAGCTCTGAATAATTAACGCTGTGGACTGCAGTGTGGAGGAAAATGTATTTGTTCATTGAAACTATAAAGCGTGTTTGTTTTGCCTTCAGGTAATCTGGAGGATTAAAAAGAGATGAAGCTTGAAGCTGAACGTGCACGAACGTTCCTGCAGGAGCTGAAAGTCCAGATGGACACTTTCCCCTCAAAGGGAAGCTTGATGGCCAAGAGGAGGTGAGACGGTGAAACTAGCTGGCCTTGTTTCACCCAGAGCTGGGAGAAGACACGGGAGTCAAAGGTGCCAGCCCCCAAAATCTAACATAAACCCTGCAGGGTGGACAGCGATGACACGGACGCGTCAGAGCCTGGATGGATGGAGACGTCACAGCAGAGGTATTGATCTACAGCCCGTCTTCAGCCTCTGATTTGCACTTTGCAGAGGAAAATGGAGCCAGGTATCCATGGAAACTGAATAATCGCGCGGTGAAGAGAGGGGAGAAGGCGAGCTCGGGTGCCTTTATGGTTTCACAGAGCAATAAAAACCCAAACTGAGAACCGCAACAAGAGACGGGGTGACGGCGGGATCTGTCGCAATAAGCGGCAACAATTCTGTAGAATCGAGTGTAAGCGCTGGTGGCGGCGCGGGAGCTGTGTGAGTAATAAAAACGTCTTCCAGGTGAAGCCTGATGGAGAAGCCAACACCGCAGGTGCTGTGAAAGCAATCACACCTGGGAGGATTTTATGTGGGACTCTAACCTGGTGACAGGATGATTTTCTGTAAGGATTGTGCTTCCTTTATCTCCTCGTTTACAACTACATCAACTTATGACTTTCCTGCTGGGCTGCTCTGTTATTGCTTTAATGCCAGTGGCACAGGGGGGTGGACTGCTGCCCATTTTAGACTAAATACAAGTTGTTTTCCTTCACTGCAGCCCTGAACTTTTCTAGATATCACCGGGAAGAAGCTGTGCATCCTGTAACCTTCACTTAGGTGTTCACCTAATGGAAGGAGTTCTGTAAACTCTACACCAGGGCTCTCAAACTCCAGTCCTCCAGGGCCGGTGTCCTGAAACTTTCAAGTGTCCGTGCTGCAACACACATGAATGCAATTAGTAGGTCACTAGCAAGACTCTATAGAACTTGACTGCATGCTGAGGTGGCAACGCAGCCATTTGATTCATGTTACAGCAGCTCATGAGTGAATGAACACGGTGCAATAAAAGTACATTTTTCTAAACACTTACATTTACCTAAATTTACTTGAATAGGGTTAGGCGTTGCCACGTCAGCAGGCAGGCACATGGAAAAGTTTCAGGACACTGGCCCTCGAGGACTGGAGTTTCAGACCCCTGCCCTACACTGTGAAAGCGACATGCACCTCCTTAGAAATTCAACATCACGTCGCACTGACCCGGTCACTGACGCATGCAGAAGCATGCCGGGGAGGCACGCAACTGCAGATGTGCAGTAAAAAAAAGTATTCTCCTGTTAATTCTTTTGGGTTTAACCCTTTCACGCATAGTGGTCACTGCAGTGGACGCTATTCAAAGGCTGGTTTCTTGTATTTGTGTCAGTGTTGATGGGATACTTGCACATAAACACAACACACAGCGTATATCATTTATTCATTTGTCTAATTCATAAGTCAAAACATCTGTTGTCCACCTAAGTGGACACGTAACAAACTCTTTGAAAAGTACATGTTTAAAAAAAATAAAGTTCAAAAATGATTATTTTGTACAGTGGATTTACTTTTTAGTTAGTTTATTTTTTCACACTTTTCAAAGCTTCTAGAACATTTTCAGCCTTAAATTCGTGGTGATATTTTGACATAAGATCCACTCTGTAGTCCACATGTTGTCCTGACATTCAATCTCAAATCTCACTTTATTTGGTAAACAAAAAAAAAAACGTTTCTCAGCATCTTTGGCTTTTGTTGTTTTTAATTACGAGTGCTAAAAATTCATTTCCCATAACCTGAGATAAGCACCAGCATCATGTGCTGAGAGACGTTCCCAACAGAAACAGTTTCTCAGTCTTATCTGTCGTCTGCTTCAGCAGCGTTTTTACAGCCACGCTGGGAGTAGCCAACGAGCTTCTTCCTCTCCTCCTTTTTCCTCTTTTTATGGCGCTGCGAACATTACGATTACGATCTACTGTTTCAGACTACTATAAAGATAATTGCTGGAGTTAGATATTTGTAGTTTTAAAGTATCACCCTGTACTGCGAGACCCTACGGCCAGGCTGACGTGCACACTGAACGATCCTGAACGATATAAAACGATTCGCTGAGATCGACAGATTTTCACTGCATGAGGCTGAAAACAGAGAAAACTCTCAACTCTGAACGTGAAGGTTTTGATGTGGCCACACCCTCCTCTCCTCCTCATCCATCAAAGCTTCGCAGCTTCTACCGGCTATTCGAGTGGGAACGCTCCTCAGTGGAGTTTCATAAATCAGGGATTTGAAGATTCATATGTACATATATTAACACATATTTGCTGTAAAGCAGAGAAATGAATCATCTCACGCATGAGAAATGGGAGCAGAAAGTTGCTTCGCTTGGTTATCCAATCAAAACTTTCTACATTAATCAATTAAAATATTCATTAGAAATGAGCTCAAGAAGCGGCCAACAAGATAACGAAGTCATTTTAGGTTTACGCGACTCATCGCCGCTCGGCTCTTACCAGCCATGGTGGAGATTCCCAGAGTGACTCCGATGGAAAGTTCGATTTGAGTTCCCTGGAGAATGAAAGAGAAAGAGGTGAAACGCTCATCCCGACTCAGAGTTAGCACATCGGGAAGAGCAGACAGAAGGAAATTACAGCCTTAATGCAGAGATAAGACTCATTTTTTCTTTACAGGCGACTAATTCCTGCAAAATGAGATTCAAATACTTACTGCTGCAATCATGATGGCATTATCCAGAAAGCCAAATCCAACAAAGGGGATGGCGTTGTGGAGTAAAACTGCAAATTAACAGAAGGAAAATGAAAAACGTGGAAAGCACAGAACAGATTTATTTGAATGTGACTTGGAATAATTTGCACAGTGAACAGCTTCCCTGTATCTGTGATAACGCTTTGTTTACGGGAGACCCGTTCTGCTCATTTCCACCTCCATATTTATATTAACTGGCTCTGTAAGATTATCTTTACATCACTCAGATAAAAAAGTCCTTATGCATCTTAAACCTGGCCTCGGTGACGCCCTTCAGTTCAAGGCTTTGCGAATATCTGCTTTTTAAGGCTGCTTCTTTTAAAGAAGACTAACTGATCATCTTTGATAAGAGCAGCATCCACTGTAACAGCAGAATAGCTAATAAAGCTAATTATTGATTTTACCTTCATATTTCTATTTGAGACATTATATGTGGGAAGCATTCAAAGACGGTCCAGGGCAAAGTGTCTTAAACCTGCACTCCTTCTAATCACCAGCAGGAGGCGACTCCTCTGGCTCACTGGATTCGTGACCTCGGTAAACATGATTATGGGCTCAAAATTATCTTCATTTTGTGAATTTTGGTCCCAGTTTGAGTTGGACAGACGATAAAGAGCGTCTGCTTATTAGCTAAAGACATGTCGTTAGCCGTGTCCTTTGGCTCAGTCGGGAAAGCAGCCACTCTTCACTCCTCCCTTCACAGGACAGGCAGACTTAATTGGCTACGTCCATCTTTTTTATACAGTATCATTAAAATCTGTCTGATTGGTGATTCTCTGCATGCATTTTCAATGTCCCGGTGACCAATGACATTAAAATAATTTAGATAAAGCTCAGAAATCCTTAAAGAGTACGGATCCTGTGATCAACAAGAGACAGCTCACTGATGTCCACACCACACTTGACCTCTGCTAAGCTCCACAGCTTCTATGAGTTACTGCTCCAGTAGGAGTTCTGTTTAGAGACAAAACCAACTTTAAAATGATGCGGAAGCTGATTATGAGGTCAGTTACTGAATGAGGTTATCGCTGATGTTCAGACTTCAGAGAATATTTATTATTATAACATTATATAATATCATTAATATTATTATTTGATATTGAGACAAGGAAAAAAATGACCAGAACTAATTACAGAGTTTGACAAAAAAAAGCTTTTATCTCCAATATGGAGATGAGCTATGGTTAGGGTAGGCAGCTAGGGAAAGCGTTATGTCAATGAGATGTCCCCACAAGGATATAAATACACACGTGTGTGTGCGCGCACGTATGTGTGTGTTTGTTTTAATCTCTCACCGTATCTGATCTGGGCTGCCGTCGGCGGCGAGGGCTCCACTTCATCTGAGAACAAAAAAAAAAGCAAAGAGAAAATCAGAGTTTCACTCATTAACTGCCGAGGTTTGACTTCAAGTGTCTGCAGCAGCATGGAGACGCAGTCAGAGACACCGATTCACTTCTTTAGAACTTCAACTTCAATTATGGAGCTCATCAGTGTGAGGTGCAATGATTAAACGCTCACACCACCACCCCACATGTTTTATTTATGCAAATATAAACCAAAAGGAATTTAAATCGAGTTAAAACACCAAGACGAGGCCACTTTTGTGTTTATGGCTCATGCTTTGTATGCTGTGCAGTGGATTCCCACTCTGAGTTGGGTGGGTCTGTCACCAGCCACAGCAGCTGGTCATTTACTTTGTTGCCTGCATTGCAGGACTAACACAGGGACAGGTGACCGCTCACAGCACGTTCACAATGACTAAGCTAACGCTGATGCCTGTGGACGGTGAGAGGAAAGCTGGAGTACTCGGAGAAAACCAACGGAGGCACAGGGAGAACTCCGCACAACAGAAGCTTCTTACTGTGAGGCAGCAACGCCAACCACTGCACCACCGAGCCATCGAGAAGGAAATCCTGTTTCCAAATCACGTTCTTTTTCCCCCAAACGTGATATTGTTTCTGCTGCTCTCCCACAGCCACAAACTCAGGTATCAAAGGGGTTCAAATATGAAAATAATGCATAAAAACCACAGTTAACTACCAGCAGATTCACTGAAACTCTGCGAGGGCGGCTTTCTGACGTCCATCCACAGATTGGCTAATCTCACGTGTTGGTTTGGTCCATTATCTCACTTTAATTGGTGCGAGGAGCAGCAGGCTGGGCTGGTGTGTGGAGCGCCCTCGAGAGAGATAACTCGACAGAAGTGTGCCACTGGAGCAGACTGCACTCTCAGCCAGAGTCCAATTACAGGAGCGGGTCGATTACTGCGACGCATCAATTTCCCGACCTCTGCCTGTGCGTCTGTATGCTCCTCACACACTAGTTTCACCACGTTTTCCTCCTGTTCTTAGAGCAGACAGTTTTCTCTGTGCACCCTCGGCTCTGAGGGACTGTGAGGCAAGAAGCCTCAGGTTAGACTCGTTTCCCCAAAACAAACCAGCCGTGGACAGAATCGGACTTTGGAAACGTCTGAGGCTGCGTTCAAGGCTCCAGGAGTGACTCTCGCTGTTTATTCACCAACACC
Organism: Perissodus microlepis; assembly: GCF_051167445.1. Classification (NCBI taxonomy): domain Eukaryota; kingdom Metazoa; phylum Chordata; class Actinopteri; order Cichliformes; family Cichlidae; genus Perissodus; species Perissodus microlepis. The sequence continues at coordinate 31,469,971 of NC_140481.1, read as the reverse complement.
AGATGCAAACTTGCTGAAAATCTTACTTTTAATACTTTTTCTCACATGTATCTTTATGTTGCCCCCAAATACTAGACAGAAGTTAGTCCTACCACCACCACCACCACTACTACTAATGAAGCCAAAAAAGGATTTGTCAGTATCAAGCGTTTGTTTTCTTTAATCCTGACTCAACCTGATTTACAGTTTTACTAATAAATACTTGTTCAATAAGTTTATATCCTTAAATGTGTGCAGCCTCACACAAACAATGATTCCCAGCCTCCTCCTCAGACTGAGGCAGCATTAATGTATCGCTGGTATCACAGATACATGTTTTCTCTGCCGCTGTCATAAGACAAGCAGATGAAGAGAAGTAAGAGTAATAAGAACAATATTTTATTTCTGTCAGCCTGAAACAATCAGCTGAGGGAAAGAAAAGGAAGATTATTTCCTTCAGTTTTTGTTTCTTGTTTTAAAGCCACACACAGAACATGATCAGAAAGCACAAACAATAAAAGATCATGGACACGAACATGAGTGAAAACAAAAGAACTGGGAGCTGTGGATAACCTTCCCAGTTTTAACTGGGAGGGCAGTGAAATATTCAAGACCGATGATCAATAGATTTGGATATGCAGGAAACCAGTGCCAGCAACTGGGCTGATGGGATCCACATCCCTGATCTTAGAAACATCCTGTAGCTGCTTGGTTTAGTTGAAGAGGAGAAAATAGAATAAAAGAAACCCTGTTCCCTCCTTATTCAACCTAACATGCAATTACCCCAAACCTCCAGCCTTTGTATTTGACTCTGAAGAACTTCTCACGAGGAAAAAGAAAAAAACATTCATACTGAAAGAAAAAGAAATCCTTCAGCTGAGGAAACCAGCCGTCTACAAATTAAAGCTTCCCCGAAGGATCCGATGCTTCCTTCTGCCTCCTCAGTGAAAGCTCAATAAGCCAAAGTTGCCAAGCAACAAAACCCCGTTCCAGTCAGCGAGGCCAGGCCTTAGCAACAACATTCATCCAGGAAGTAACTCGGCTGAAGGGTGTGAAGGAATGTAACAGGTACAAAATGTCACTCTTCACTCATCTTTAACACGACAGGATGCCTCTGAAGTGTAAGGAGAGCCTCTCACACATCGGCACAGACAGCTTCCACTACAACAGCAGCAGTCGATCCCTCGCAGGCATGGAAAGCATTACTGGCTTCATTTTGGAGGCGTAATATTAAAAAGGAAAGCAAAGAGCGGACAGGTGAGAGGCTGAGACGTAAATGTGTGATCCTGCCAATCAAGCGAACTGACTGATGCTCATTAAAATTCAAGCAAATGACCAGAAAACCAACTGAACTCTGAGATATTTGAGAATTCTGCAGTGTTTCCCACCAACTGAAAGGCTTTTTGTGCTGTCAGCATATGTGAGTTTGCTGGGGCGTACTTGGGTCCAAGCGGCATGGATATCATCAGATGGTGAGCTCGAGGCGCTGCGTAGATGCCCGAGTACCTGCCAAGTTTCTTGTGACCATATGGACTCATCGGCAGGGCATTATGATCAAGGGTGTGCATGACCGGACAACTACATGTTTTAATGTTGCAGCCTTTGCTAGAAATACTAAAACACCGTAAAAAGATGCAACAATGCTACGACCACCAGCACCGGTCTGCAGTACTTTGATATAAAGACTGATGTCAGCTCGGTCAGAATAAACTGGAATATCAGTCGAGGTGACGTGTGACCACATTCTGCACAGAGGAGTGGACGCGAGCATGGAAGAAGTACTGCCGCTCAGGTCAGTGCTCAGATTTAGTCAAATAGTCTTTTTTTGTGTGTTAGACGTTGAAACAAAAACAAATTAGTTACAATACACCAGCTACACACTCGCCCTTTAGGCAGACTTCAAAGAAGTAAAACAAGAATGAATGTTTGATCATGAGGTCTGCAACCGTATAATTCTGTTATACTCTGTTGTGGTGTGGAGAAAAGAAATGAATTATTCCACTTACAGGTTTTTCCCCTGGAAATATTTACATTTGTACTTTGTGACAAATAACTGAGGTTGAGTAGTTCTGGGAACAAGTCTGCAAAAGTCCCAAACTTCACCCGATTAAATTCAGTCAACCTCACGATCGAGATCATGTCCTCGGGCGTGTGCAGACAGACTGCTATCGCTGGAATCACTCGTTCGGGGTCCCATTCTGACCAGTTACACTGTGCACTTCAGACCTCAAACTGGTGCAGACAGCAAACTTCAATTTCTGGTTTAATTGGACCCAAGTTTTCTGTGGAGGAACATCTCTGGAGAGGCCCGTCTGGCTGCAGCGGAGACGTTTTCAGTTCACAGCTTTCAGGCCTGAAGGCAGCACGTCAGGAGAAGAGTGCGAGCGTGTATTTATATATTTGTGGGGACCACAAATTGGAAGTTTACTATACTTGTGGGGACCAACAGCCCTTATGGGGACCAAAATCCTGGTCCCCACAAGTCTGAAGGCATTTTTGAGAGCTATGGTTATGTTAGGTATTCGTTTTTCATGGTTAGGGTTAGGGGCTAGGGCATTATGTCAACCAGTTGTCCCCACAAGATATGAATACCTGACATGTGTGTGTGTGTGTTATATCCACTGAATCTCACTGAGAGGATCTGGTGGAGCTGCAGGTTCAATTCGATGTGATTTATTCAGATAATGTTCTGATTATACTCGCACGCAGGGCCGCCTCACTCTTCACACAATCACTGGAGTTTTCATTATGCAAACATCTCAGCAGCTTGTGTCTCACAATTGATTGTATTCATCGAGAGTGTCACACTTCATTAGTAATTCATAGAGTGAGTATTTACACTTTTACTTTTAAAGAAGTCCAAGCAAAAAGAAAAGAGAAAGAAATGATAATAAACTCTGTGTGTACTTCAGCAGCATTATGAATTGCAGATTTTGTGCTCTGGCAGCAATAATTTCCCCTGACAGATGATACACTTTAAAAAAAGATCAAACCTGACCTTAAGCCTAATTATTATAAAGCACTAATTGATCTCTAAAGTTAACCAAAACTAAATAAAAGCTCTGAGCAGGTCCAGCCAGCGAGACCTTTAATCTTAGAGCTGATCAATGAACCTATAACAGATTAATCTGAGGAGCACGGCGGTGCAGTCTGCTGTGAAAGGCTGGACCAAGGCCTTCATTAAACACACTTTGATCTCAGCAGCTTTCAACACTTCTTTAATCAGAGAGGCCAGCGTTCAGTTTTAGTGTCTCAGTGGGCGATACCTCCAGTCTCATCAAACTGGGAGGGTGAAGGCGACACGTGTGTACACCGTGTTTAATCTCTGTCAACAGATGTGCGACATAAATTTGTAGGATCACAACATCTTTGGTTTATGGCCCTTATACACACACAATACTGTAATATTACGTTGAAGCACAGTACGTATCACTCCGCGAGGCTCCAGACTACGGTAGCCGTAATGCTCCGACAATCCATCAAGCGCTGCAGCTCCGTAGCTTATCAAAGTCGAACCAAAACATTTTTTGACAGATTGCTGAGCGCCGTGTACATAAAATCGTTTCGAGGTCAGTAAGCACAACCAGAATTCATACATAAGGCGCGCTGTCGATTTTTGAGAAAATGAAAGGATTTTAGGTCGTGCAGCCCCTGTGGGCTGCATGTCGTTAGCGCGGTTAGCTCGCTAACACGTTGACGCCGTCCAGCCCCACGCACGGGGCGATCCACAGTAACTCGATATTTGGCGTGTCCATCTTGTCGCTGCCTGCAGGTGAAGCTATGGGGGAGGAGGAGTTGTGTTCAGTGAAGGCGAGGCGAGGCCGAGTAACGCAGCGCAGAGACAAAAGTGGACGAAAGAGAGGCAAACTTGTGGCTCCACAAGTATAATTATAACGTAACATAGACTATATCGATATAAAGGATATTGTCACATCTTATATGCGTATGAAAATATATCGATATTTTAAAAAAACTCGATATATCGCCCAGCCCTACTGCTGAGTTTGTGCAGGCTTGGACTGGATGCAGAGAAACAGACCACGAGAAGGACAGAAGGAAATACTGCATTTATTAAAACCCAATCTGAAAACCATCAGTAATGTGTTTACATTCATAAACAATGGAGGGCACACAGAACACCATCTGCTGTGTGGAGATGCCCTGACTACACTGAAAGCTGGCAGCTGAGCTGCCCACAGAGGCTAACCACAGGAACACACTGGGAACACACTGGGAACACGTCTGTGACGACTCGACTCCGATGCAGTTTTGTTAAAAATCAGCAGAAGTGTTTGAGAATGCTGCTGACTTCCTGCCCTCTTCCTCAGCTGAGTGCAGCTTTGCTCTGGAGCCATTTCAAACGACGTGGAGCAGAGAGCAGCTTCTGAGTGCAATTTGATGGTATTGTAAGCCAAAGCGACTCCAGCCGAGTCTCGATCGGGTGAGATTAGATCCAGAGCCCACATCAGAAGCAGAGCGTGACAGAGCATTGCTGAGGTGGCTGATAAAGCTGCAGGTAAGTCTGCAGACTAGTTGGGATTTTGCATTCATGCAGAGTGTACGTGTCAAAGGAAAATCCAAGTTAGAGATAAAATGGACTGTTATTTACATTAAGCACCGTTTTTCACAATAAAAGTAACAATACATGAACAAAGCGTTTGCTCTGACACTTGGAAACTCACAGGTTTGAATTTGTGGAACTAAAACGTTCCTGAAAAACAGCACGACCCTGAACTCATCATTAATGTTTCTGAACGCAGAAATATTAAAGATTAAAACAACAGAAACAAACCAAAAAGGGGGTTGCACCTCTGCTCCGTAGCTGCTGGGTGACCTCTCGTTTGCGACTCTACTCAGCTCTTCCCAGGAGGGTGGCACGATTCCCCCCCTTTGGTGGTCCTCCTCGGGTCCTCGTACTCTGGGGCCTCTGGATGTCTGGGGCCTGGATCTCCTCCATACCTGCTTCATACCCTGGTGGACGGGGCTATGGCTCCCCACACTCCCTAGCAGATCGTTACATGGAGAAACCTTTGGAATACAAGCATGCTGATCCACACAGGTGTGCACACAGGTGTACACACGGGTGTTCACAGACGCGGACTACACCTTTCTTGGCTGCTGCCTCAAAGCACATTGTGCGCTGTCTATCTTGCGTGCTGCACAATATCGTTTATTATTTAGTATCTACTGTTATCTACTGCTAGCTAGTTTATTGTGATGGTGCTGTTTTTATTATGTTGCTCTTTGTTGTTTGCTTTCTCTTCTGTTTTTTTTCTCCATACAGGTGATCCAGGCGTTTTGTTTGTTTTTCTTTCTTCCCCCCTTCTCACCGTCTCTTCTCCCCTCTGGTTTTCTTTCTCTCCCTCTTTCTTTCATTCTTTCTCCCTGTCCTATCCCCCAGTCACGTCTGTTCCGTTTGTAGCAACCGAAAATAAAATAAATTCATAATTATAATAAAGGTCAATCAAATGGACCAATGTGGCAAGGCCATGATGATCCACTTGGTAAAATAAATCCGCTTGGCATCTTTCTTGGCCTTAAGACAACAATTCTGATGGCTAAAGATCCAAACGGGACACAAAAAAAAGAAACAAACCAAAAATGAAACATTTCCTCTGACCTGAAATACTCTGTGTGAAAACAGCTTCAGGGTATTTCACATTAGAGCTGACAGAACCTTTGCTGTTTTCCTCTTGAACCAAACTTTACATTCCTCCTCTATTTTCCCAGCCTTCAAATTATTTTGCCTCCCGGCGTGTGGGGAGGACCGCAGCCTCATGCAGCCGCTGTACTGGTGACTTTGTGTCTTTCTTTTTTAGGCCACAAAGAGCGAACAACACATTTTCACTCTTTTTCATTTTGGCTTCCTTGCGCCTGCAGTGTGAGTACAAACACTGCGACTCCTGGGAAAACGTCCAGAAATAGGTCTGCCTGATGCAAGCGAAAAATTAATATCACTGTACAATCTGCCAATAGCTGCAGATTTGGAGTCAGATGAGTAAACGCTGAAGAGTTCAGCTCTCGAGTGTTTCCCGGCCTGCTGCAGGGTATCTCATAAAGCTGCTAATGACAGCAGTGTGAGTGGAACACAGTTCATATGTCAGTGTGTGATTAAATCAAACATAAGCTGACTGTGTGTGTTTGTCTGCGTATACATAATTAGACTCCAGCAGATGCGGCATCATCTGTCTGCTGTCACACCGCTGATTAACAGCGTGGAAATGCTTCCTGCGACACGCCTGACGAACACACAGCCAACGCCGCAGACACAAGTAAATATAAATAATCACCACAGATGACATCGTTTCACAGGCACAGCTGGACTCAGAGAGGGATTTATGTACCAAAGTGCATTTACCCACATTAATCTATTCCTGTGGCAGAAAATGCGCTCCATTATTAACACGTGTGCATGCATAATATCAACAGTGTGCAGCTCTGAGGGTACAGAGCTAAATCCACCCAAAAGTGGAAATCAGGATATTTATTCATGCATTTGCATTTTTGAGCATCTTTTGTGCACCTTGAAAACTTCAACCTTGAACACTTTCAGTGAAATGTTTCCACTGGCACAGTGAAAATAAGACAAATGCTTATTCTCATATTCTCTGTGAGATGAAATCCTCAGGATTGGCTCCAAACTCAAACAGATTGTTCTTCTAACATTTTCTTTCTCCCAGAAACTTTTATACTGGGAACACTGGCAGCATTAGAGTTCACCCACAGGAGGTCAGAGCGCTGCACAAGCCAAGAAAAAACTAAAACCTTGGCTTTGTGCAACAGCACAGTCATGCTGAAAGGTAAAGGACAAACGCAAAGAGCCGATGGCCTCGAGTCTTTTTCCTGCTCTGGTGACCTGCTGTAAGCTGCAGGGCCACGCATTTGTGCAGCAGGTGGAGAAGCTGCTCACGTCGGGCTACGCCGATCTCACCGAGGGTGCAGGACAAGGACAGCCACCACGAGCTCTGTCCAACACGCTGAAGAGGAGCAGCAAACAGAAATCTGCTGCTCGGTTTTCTCATCTGCTCCACGCCATTTGTCAAATACGGGGCGATCGTGGCTCAAGAGTTGGCGGTTCGTCTTGTAATCGGTTCGAGCCCCGGCTCGGACAGTCTCGGTCGTTGTGTCCTTGGGCAAGACACTTCACCCGTTACCTACTGGTGGTGGTCAGAGGGCCCGGTGGCACCAGTGTCCGGCAGCCTCACCTCTGTCAGTGCGCCTCAGGGTGGCTGTGGCTACAATGTCGCTGCCATCACCAGTGTGTGAATGTGTGTGTGGATGGGTGGATGACTGGATGTGTAAAGCGCTTTGGGGTCCTTAGGGACTAGAAAAGCGCTATACAAATACAGGCCATTTACCATAGTCTGTGTGTGTGCGCGTGCGCGCGCATGTAGCAAAAAGATGCACACACACAAAAACTTTTTAATTGAAGAGAGAAGACAGACCGTCCTATCAAGGACGCAGGCTGTTATGTCTCTCTCTCTCTCACACACACACACACACACACACACACACGGAGCAGAAAGGGAAACTAACACCAACCTCCGGCCAACTGTTTCTCCTCCATCAGCCAACCTGGCGGCTCATCAACCGTCACTCAGAGGTTTCTTTATATTAGAAAGTTTGCCCACCAAACTGCCACGCAGAGGAAAAATAATTGGTGGTGTCAGTTTGGCATCAGTCGTTTTAAAGCAACTTCATCCCCATTTTCAGCCTGGGGTCTAAATAGTTCCACGCTAAAGACCCTCCAGACTCCAAATTCTTCACCTGACATGAGCTGAGTGTGGTGAACGACGACACTGAAACAGTCTGACTGAATCAGCTCTCTAAAAGTATGTTTTGGAGTATTTTCGTGCATTTTTCCCAAAAAAATTGAAACTGAAAAGTTGAAACTGGAAGCGTCCAGCCTGTGGACCTGCAGCTCTCACACGTCCTTCTTGGCTTTGTGGCGTGAGCCGACCTGCGCTGCCAGAGGCCGGCACAATAGCTGGTGCATCTCTGCTGTGTAAGCGGAGGACCGGAGGCGTACACTCAGCAGTGAAGCAGTTTCCTTCAGTTTTCTCTACTTTGGAAATAAAACAGAGTCTGCAGGCAGAGTTTAGCTCTGTTGTGAACTTCCCCTCTTACAGCTGACACGGCTTTGAAACAACATGCAGATGTCCACAGGTATAACGTTACATTCAAGAGGTTTTACATTAAACTTCAAAGAGAAGCTGCTACACTTAAGAAGATTCAATACAACCACTAAGTGTGTATTTTAGGCTCCTGCAAACACCCCGTCCACTATAATTACTTATCACAGAATATGAAAGAGCAAAATAAGCATTGATGAAGTGACATGAAAAGCTGGTGTGGATCCAGACGCTTAATGACCAGTGATAATGAAGTTTGATGTGCTTGTGGTTTAATGACTTCACTCAGCTCAGCGATTCTTCTGCAGACTGTTATCATTAATCTCATTTATGTGACAAGTCATCAGTTTTCTTTCTTTGTTCCATTTCAAAGCTGCCACACAGTTTTTCTAATAATAAAACAGAATAATGCGCTTTGAGTGCTCAGATGAGTAGAAAAGCGCTATATAAGAACCAGTCCATTTACCATTTACCATAATCACATAATCTGGAGCTCTGCCCGTCCTTGAGGATTTTTAATTTATCTTTATTTTACTTTATTTACTGTTTCTGTTTGCAGCTGACTGGGTCTCTTCACAGCTCTCAGCCTTCCTTCGTTCTGCATTTCTCCACCCTGCTGTTCTTCTTCTCTCGCGCTGTTTGTGTAATTGTCAGCTTTGTCAGAGGAGACGATTCATCTCAATCTCCCTGCGTGACGCGCCACTTTGGGCTCAGCTGAAAGCGATATGATGTGGGCCTGGCAGGCGGGGGCGCTGATATAAGGAGGCAGCTCGAGTTTTTAAGCGAGGGCCTAATTTATGTGCCACTCAACAGCACCTCAAACCACTTCTTCAACAGAGTGTTCATCGGCCTCAAATCTCAGAGGAAATGACACGCTACACACTCACGTCCACAGAGAGGCTGACAAGTTCCCGAGGAGTGCTGGCACCCTGCAGGGCGCGATCGAGTGGATGAGCACGTGGACATGTGCACACAGCGCTGTCTGTCATACTAGTGCTGTCAAAACATTTATTTCCTCAAAAGAAACCATCAACACAGAAATGAACCATCAGAATATCATCAATTATTCATGTTCACTATCAAATGTCTTTGTTCATAAGTTCTATAATAAAATTCTGGAAGTTTGTTGATGGCCTTTGCCAGCAGTAAGGATTTGGTGCTATCATGCATTATGTACGTTGAATGGAGAATAAAATATAAGTAGAAGTAGAAAATCTTAAAATGTGTTAGACCTGGTGGCTGTGACTGATGGCTGCACTACTATGAGCTCTGCCTCATTCTTCACTTTTCTCAGTAACACGTGTTCAGTGATTTAACACTGCTTCCTCTGTTCAGCTGTTATCATCCACTTATGTTCATGTACTGAGGTAAACTGTGACTGACTGCTGTAGGCAAACAGCTTAAATGTAATTTGGTCCCCTCACACTGGCTGAACATACAGTCAAAGGTAACTATGCCATGAACCATTTGACAAATACACTTACATCCATGTAATCTGTAATCCAGTATTAGTCTGGATTATTTGTTTGTCTATTTTTCAAAGACTAAGGTGTCACGGATAAATACAACAAAATAAAACCAGTATCGGTACCAAAAAAAAGAAGATTTATTCATAACACACAGGAGAAGACCCAGGGAAACCGAGTTAATGATAAAAACCCTGAAAACCATGGATTTCACACCTGAGTCTCAACTCTCGCGGCCCGGTGCCACTCCGTGACCTGGGGGGTTGGAGACCGCTGAGTTAAATGATTAATAAAAGTTATTACATACAACAGATCATTTACAAATTAAATGTGACCTTGTACTCTGAGGATATTGTTACAAATTTGTCATTTTTCTATTTAGGACTGATGTCATCCCTATAATAAACAGATACATACAGATACATACATAAATATGTAAAAAACTTGCAACATTTTTAGAACTGTTTGCTTTTTGGTTACACACAGTCCATCCTTCATATACAGTCTATGACCACAGCTCCTTCTAGTTTCATTTTTTTAAGCCAATGTCTAATCAGAGCTGCCTCCATCCAGCACTAAGCTGATGTCTGAAGTGAGGGAGCATTGATATTGTGCATTAATAAGCAGAATTTGTAAGCAAACAAACAAGAAACCCCCCCCCCCATGTTTGCTGCAGCGACACTCCACGTGTCCTAATCCCACTAATTAACTCCCTGAAGATTTGCACTTCTTGAATTCACTGCAGGTGTCACCGGTGGGAAATGTGCTCAAACCTGGAGAAAAGAAAGCCTTAGACGCATTAGCCTCTAAAGAGACTTCTCTGAGATCAGGGGATATTTTATTAGCAGTTTAGCACAGCTGGTATGGTAATACCTCTGTTTATATAAAAGCTGCATCAAAATCTGTATCAGCAACTCAGGTGGGCAATATACGCTCAAAATTATGTCATGATATGTTGAGCAAATTTAAGACAGAGGTTCCTGAAGTAGCTCTCGCTCTCATGCACGTCTGGGTTTGTCTGGTTGCTGTGCGCTAAGGAAGAAACCACACGGCTACTTAAAAGCAGTTTGGTGTTGTATGATTTTGTTCATCTGGCCAAAGGACCGAAATGCACAGCAGACCCCGAGTGTGACCCATTCATTGCCTGGTCTACGTGCTGGTTTACTGTATGTGCCGCAAACTCAGTGCACACTGAGCGTATGGAGGTCACGTCAATCCATCAGGCAGGTTCACTGAGCAGCACCATAAACAGAGCGCTCTGCTCTGCATTCATGTGAAGGAAACGTCTGTCACACTTTTCAGTCTGACCCCCGAGTGCGCTCTGAATGAGGAAAATGCAAAATACTGAAACGTTAAACACCTAAAACGAGAAATTAAATTATTTTGATCTTCCCCTCAGAATTCTTTCAGTCTTTGTTCAGACAAACCTGATGGTGGCTTCTTTTTCTTTTTTTTTTACTAACGAAGTTTCAATTAGTCAAACTTTAAATATATTTTTGTTTATGAAATGGGAAAAATAACAGGAGAATTCTGACTTTTGTTAAATAGAAAATCTTTATGCAGACCGATCGTGCTCGTGTGCGGGCAGAGGACCAACAGGTGAAGTAAAAGTAATGTTCTGGCTCCTCAAGGGTCGCCCGAGATATTGTGTGGTGTTAAATAGGTTCATACAGTATTTGTTTTGGGGGGCATTTTTACACTGTGTTTTATTTTGACATCCTACCGGAAGTGGTGCATCTCACTACTTCCTGTCTAACGGTAGAAGGATAATTATCTACTCCTGTGCCTGCCTATGCTGTGTACTAAGCCAAAACCGTCTGTAAGTTGGCAGTAATGTTGTATTTTTACAAGTGTGTGTTTGGTGCCAACTGTCGGGAGTTACTTATGACAGTTTATACAAGTGAGTTCACCGAAAGATGTGCTTTATCAGACATTAGCCTAGATGCTAATTAGCCGTTAGCTAACGTTAGCCTGTTTAGTTTTGCTTTACTTTGTATGATAAGGAAATACAGCCTGATGTTTATAGGTCATAGCATTTTCTAATTGTAAAAAAAAAAAAAAAATGTTTACATATGTCAGCTTACACATGAGATTTTGTGTCTTGTTTTTCATTCATTCTTTCATTAAAATCCATGCCATGCATCCAATTTGAAATAAAATACCAGAAAGAAACAACGGTGTGGTTTTTCTTTGTGAGATGATGGTTATCTACAACGCCTAGTTAAGTGCGAGGTCATGAGTAATGTTACTGAAGATGACTACATAAGTGCCATTTGTTTTTTCCCGGTGTAGAGAATAACAACACAATATAAAGTGAGATTTTCACTCTGGATTGAAACACAGGACAGAGAGAAGTCTCCAGAACTAACTTGTGGTTCGTTCACGCCACAGTGAAGCATCCTTCGCCTGAAGTTTATTTATTTGCTCTGACAGCCAGCACGAGGAGTACAGCAGATAACTGTTCTCGCCTCTCACCCAGTGTTTATTTTTATCACTTTGCAAAAAGTCTAAACATTGTCAGCGCTACGAAAGTGAGGAAAAGCAGCAGCAGTGGCATGTACTTACATTTCTGTGATGCACATAGACTATGGTATTATTATGTACTATAATGTGTAACAGTACTGTTATATGCAATACAAAAGCTGCTATGAGCAAGCACAAAACTTTAACGTCACAGTTTTCCTGCACATTAAAAATTTCTGTACTCAAATGAAAAACACAAGAGCTGTGATAAAATATTTAACGGTTTTCTTTACGTGGAGCTTAATTATGTTTGGTGTTAACATGTAAACCAATCATGGTTACACATGTGGCCTGTTTTTAAACCTTTATTTAACCAGAAAGTGAAACTGCTCAGATTAAGAATCTCTCTTGTTACAGTCGCTTGGCTCAAAACAGAAACGGTGAACTTGGTTTTCAGTAGGGCTGCCACAAACGATTATTTTGATAGTCGACTAGTCACCGATTATTTTTGCGATTAGTCGACTAATCAGATCATCATCCATTGGACGTAAAACGTACAGCTTATTGCACCAGCAGTATCTGCTCTTATATAACTATCATTAGCTTACAGCTTTAAGTGTGTAAGGTATGTGCTAACTAAAAATAAAGACAAGATGGTAGTTTATTAAATTTTAATGAAATTTGCAGATTGTTTCGGTGAAGTTTAATAAACTCCTTGCTATCTAAAATATAACAGGACACCGCAGTAAATTCTCGAGCATCTCACACTTCTGATAATCAGCTGTCTGCTTGACGTTTATTCAGTTGTGTAAAAACTATAACTTTAATCTCAGCCAAACCGATTTACTCAGGAACAAATAAAACACTAAAAAAAAAAAAAAAAGCCAAACAATAACATTTTTAAGTTATCTAAGTGACTTATATATGTTTAACCTGAGTAGCGAAAGTCCGCGGTGGGTTTGAAAACGATTTGCCAGGAGTCCGGTGTTCTCACGGGCTCTAGTGAGCCTTGCCCCCGGCTAGCTATCGAGCTAGTGGGTAACAGACATCTCCGAAAACGTCGGAGCGCTTTTGAAAATATGTGGTGTCTTGATAAACTGAGCAGATATTTGAGGTTTACACAGCTACATTCTCGCCTGAAAACATGTTAAACGTTTATTTTGTGACCCAGAAAGAATAATAAGAGTAATATTAAAACTAACTAGCTGCCGCCATTGTTGACAACTGAGCTTGGCTGCGCTATGAATTCTGGGACAGAGCTTCTTCTTCTTCGGGGTTTAACGGCAGCTGGCATCCTTCTACATGCAGTGCTGCCATCTTCTGTTTCAGTCCGTTATTACACTCTTAAATCCTACTACTTATTCCTGCGTCTTTTGGGATCTTACAAAGCTTAAAATGACGCGTCGACTATTAAATCAGTCGTCGACGATTTTGATAGTCGACGTAATCGTGACTAGTCGACTGATCGTGGCAGCCCTAGTTTTCAGCTGTCAGGACAAACTGGAGAAAAACTGTCCAATAACAGAAAAGGATTCAGCCTCCAGACAGAGGGGTTTGAACCCTGGACAGTGACTGTGAGGCAACACTGAGCCAGGGAAAAGCCTGGACGTGATACACGGGATGCCATATGCTCCTCATATGCAAAGCCCAAAATCCACCAATAACCATATTAGAGCTGAAATATCAGTGCATCCATCCTGGAAACGAATTATACAAAGCAAGTTATTTTAGCTTTTTCCCCCCATATTTTGAAGAGCATGATGTCATTCACAGTCAATATAAGAGTGGACACCTGACTTTCATTGTCAAAGTCCAAGTCACAGTTTAGTTGCGTCTCTTTGTTTTTTCCCAGTGTAGAGAATAACAACACAATATAAAGTGAGATTTTCACTCTGGATTGAAACACAGGACAGAGAGAAGACTCCAGAACTAACTTGTGGCTCGTTCACGCCACAGTGAAGCATCCTTCGCCTGAAGTTTATTTATTTGCTCTGACAGCCAGCACGAGGAGTACAGCAGATAACTGTTCTCGCCTCTCACCCAGTGTTTATTTTTATCACTTTGCAAAAAGTCTAAACATTGTCAGCGCTATGAAAGTGAGGAAAAGCAGCAGCAGTGGCATGTACTTACATTTCTGTGATGCACATAGACTATGGTATTATTATGTACTATAATGTGTAACAGTACTGTTATATGCAATACAAAAGCTTCTCCAATAAATGCTCAAAACTCTGCTGCTGGTGGCAGAGAAGCCCCTCTGCTTGCATTCAATTAGTTTCATTAAGCGTACCAACACCTTTGTTTCCTCTTCAAAGGATTTGCAACTTTGGATATTTGCTAATTCCTAAAGCTAAACCTGGGTTTGGATTCTTTTAAACACCCTAGCCTTCAGGCTCTGTGCAGTACACACTCACAAAGCTGTGGCTTTAAATCAATATCCCCAAACAGCAGAATGTGTTGTTCTGGAAGAAGCACATCACAGTGACACTTGCTGCCAATGCACAACAACAGTCCAACACTGATCTGTCCTCCCACTGTCGATGCACAAACATCTGCATCATCTGAGCTGCAGCGTGCTGACCTTAGGACACATTTTACTCCTTTAAATCCTCATGTTTACTCCTGGTGGTTTCAGGTATCATGACAAATGGCCTGTTATAGGTCACTGGTCTATCAGACTGCTACCTCACCTGGTTTTATGAAGTTCACAAAAAGCTTAAAGCTAACGGTAGCTTCTAGCAGAGTGAGTTAGAAGAAAATAAAAGAATGCATCGTCTCTACCTTTAGGACTCGCAGTGCTAAAATGAGCTCCTAACAGAGAACTTATCTACGGTCACTGCCAGTAAAGTTGCACCAGTATTTTAAACAGCTACAGCAGTGAGCAGCCATTAAAGAGGATGGTGATGTTGAAGAAGCTGGTAAGACGTTCAATCACCTCATTAATAACACAAATAAATATTTTAGTAACATCCAGTATCACTGTCTACAAAACTCTACTGTTAGACTACTACCACCTTTAAAATGCAGTTATGGATCAGTCTTTTAGATTAATAATCAGCAATGAAGTTAATGCTCACAGTGTGTGAGTGAGTGGAAGTTCCACAATCCCACGCCATCTCTGCGGCCAAAAATGTACGACCATAAATCCAACATGTGAATAAAGCTTTGTTTTTGTGTCTTTGCTCATCAAAACAGTTTAGAGAATATATTAAAAAAAAACTTCAGCTGCCTCTATCGCCCAGCAATCTCTCAAGAACGGTGACATCATCCAGAAGTAATGCGGTCAATCGTCCTTATTGGTTTCATCTCATTTCTTTACAGAGTTGCTCTCAGCATCGTTCTCAAGGGAAAGTCTGAGGAGTTAAAAAAAAAAGCTCCTGCCAGCAGGATAAGAAGCCACATCTGTACAGCTCCTGCTGTTTTCATCTACACGGGAGGATCGTTTCAATGGACAGCAGCCACACTGTGAAAACCACCATCATCTACTTCAAACCCACATGAGCAGCAGCAGAGTCACACTGTAATGCTTTTTAATTGGACTCAGTGGATCATCCAGTCCAGCTGTGACACACAGTTATACACAGATACTGCAGATACACATTATTTATTGATATGTTCCTTTAATGTTAGAACTGTGAAACACTTCAAATAGAATCGTTGTGGTGCTTCATGTTAGTCCGCTGTAACAACAATGTAACCAAAGAACTACACCAATACCAACGTATAAGACACCAGTTTATGCACTTTGTTGTGGTGTTGTGGTTGTCGATAAGCCCTTTCATGGGCAGTAAGCCAAGAATCATCTTTATGAAAAATAAAGTAACAAGCACAAAACTTTAACGTCACAGTTTTCCTGCACATTAAAAATTTCTGTACTCAAATGAAAAACACAAGAGCTGTGATAAAATATTTAACGGTTTTCTTTACGTGGAGCTTAATTATGTTTGGTGTTAACATGTAAACCAATCATGGTTACACATGTGGCCTGTTTTTAAACCTTTATTCAACCAGAAAGTGAAACTGCTCAGATTAAGAATCTCTCTTGTTACAGTCGCTTGGCTCAAAACAGAAACGGTGAACTTGGTTTTCAGCTGTCAGGACAAACTGGAGAAAAACTGTCCAATAACAGAAAAGGATTCAGCCTCCAGACAGAGGGGTTTGAACCCTGGACAGTGACTGTGAGGCAACACTGAGCCAGGGAAAAGCCTGGACGTGATACACGGGATGCCATATGCTCCTCGTATGCAAAGCCCAAAATCCACCAATAACCATGTTAGAGCTGAAATATCAGTGCATCCATCCCGGAAATTATACAAAGCAGCTTATTTTAGCTTTTCCCCCCATATTTTGAAGAGCATGATGTCATTCACAGTCAATATACGAGTGGACACCTGACTTTCATTGTCAAAGTCCAAGTCACAGTTTAGTTGCGTCTCTTGTCTCACTGCTGCTCCACTGTGATGGACCGCTGCTGTCCTCCTCTGCCGTCAGCTGGAGTTGCTCTCCAACCATCACCTGTAGCAGATGCAGGTTCTGCTTCATGTCCTGCAGAGCAGAACAATAACCAGCACCAGCAGAGAGTGATCGGTCATGCAGCTGATCATAGCACTCTGTTATTTAACGGCCCTTTGCAGAAGAACAGCATATACCGTCTGGATCAGCATGCCTCCTTTTGAGCAGCCGCTCACCATTACGGGAAAACAAATCTATGAGTGACGCTGCTTCCCACGCTTTGAAGAGCAGGTGAAATGTAATGACTTAGTCTCATCCTCAGTACTGCACAAAACAGCTCAATATTTTCCTCATTTTAAAATACCACGAGTCAGTCGAGTTCAAAGTGGGCTTTTTAAATGTGGCTTTAAAATAAATCTTGCTGTGAGTGATCATTTCCATCAGTAACGGAGAGTTTCATTACAGCTTAGCAGCAGCAGCACATCCACATTGCTAATTTATGCCTCATTATTCATGGTTTCCTAACAGCTTCATTTTTATGTTAAACTAAAGTAATGAAAAGTGTGAAAACACATCTTATCTATTATATGTGACTTGTGTCACATAACAGCGCTCCAAGCCCACATTTCTATCAGACTGGTACCACATGATGTCCTCAGAAAGCATCAGTATCTAATTTAGTTCACCAAAAACAAACTGAGTTACAAGAGCATCATTAGTCACAATCTGTTACTGCTTGAAAATCTCTAAATGTCCTTATTAAGTGTGACGACATATTTAATGGTGCGAATTGAGTTTGCAGCATAGCTTCAATTTATTTCTTTGGCTCCTGGATGGGAACTGCCACTGGCTGCCAGTCCGACGTTATTGCACATGTCACTGTTTGTTTTGGGCCGACCGAGTGGACAGAGAGTCTGCTACACAATAATAGTCCCAGTGGGATGTATGCAATTCCACAACTCATATCAACTCACTGCTTTCAGCTCGAGGCTTCAGGACCCAAGGCAGTCGAAAAATGACCTCTGGTTCAGCTGGACTGCTTTTTCCATGGATTTGGAGGAAACGGTCTCCGTGCGGTTGTTTTGGTCCGAAGCAGACTGTGATTACACAGTCAGTCATTACAACCGCACCTAATGAACCAGAGGTCAAGACTAAACAAACTAAACAGGCCAACAGTGTGGAAACACCCGTAGTAATGTAGCAGTAACGTTACCTTTACGCATCCAAGGATCCTGAAGATTCAAGTTTGGCATTAATATAACTGAGATCATCATTTTAGGTTTAGGTATTCAATGTTCCTTTTCCCCCCTCTCGAGTGGGTTCCTCATCACTAGTTGTTACAGTTTAAACTGCAGTCTGTGTTTACATGGCTTCAACTTTGCATCTTTGAGGCCTGTCTGTGTTGTAGCTTCCTGAAACAGCAGAGCGAGCTCGTGGTTTGTAGCCTTGCAGACGGAGGGTTAGTGCACCAGGTCTCGTCCAGTTCGGATGGCGGTCCGTGCCTCTGGGACTTCTGACCAGTTCTTTGACTCTGGGCTGAACAACATTAGCTCAGTAGTTTGGGTGACAGAAGTTCTCACATTATGAGGAACAAGTTTACAGGAATCCGGCTATCAAAACCTTATGATCAACATCCAGTCTTAATTAGCCTTATGGTGAGTCGTTGGGCTGCAGTGTACACCGCAGGTTGGCTGCACCTGAATATGAGTCTTTGTTGGCTTGGAAAAACAAGAGTTTGGGAAAACACACACTAGCACTAACTGATGGATATGAAGTGCAAGGATTTACGATAGTAGCAGGAGCCCATGATGCCACAGCACAACATGAAATACAGATCTACCCTGGTTTATGACAACTCAAAACCTTTGTGACAAGCCAACAATCTGCAAACCATCAGATTACACTCACAGCGCGCCTCCTGCATTAACAGGGTTCACTATAAGAAGATGTAATGTGCTAACAAGCCTGGAGACGAGCTCAGAGAAAATCTTTCAGAGTTTCTCGCTGTTCCTCGATGGCATTTAGCTCATTAGCTGGAAAAGTAATGGGCGCGGGGGGACGGGTGGGGGTCTGAGCTGCAGACAGTTGCTTATTAGAAGACGTTCGGGGCCAAACCGGCCGTCTAATTAATATGGCAGATGGTGCAGAAGAAAGAGATGCTGCTTCGGTGCCCGACTGCACTGAAAAACACACGTTAGCCAGTCATCTGAAACCTGACATACTTTTACTAACTTACTTTTACTGCAACTTTTTTCCATTTGTTGTAAGAAACTCAGAACACTTTCATATTTAAGGCTTTTCTGGTAGAAACAGTGGGAAGAGCAACAATAACAGGATTGCCTGCTTCTAATTTTACAACTAAAAAGAAAGCACCGCACTTAAAAAGAAGTTCAATAGCAGTTTAAGCATCAAGTAAGTCTATGAAGAAAGGAGCTTCTACTAAGCTGAACTGTGGTGATCCTTCTAATTCTGAAAGGAGATTAACTGTTTGGGTCAAACTCTCCCAAGAGGCGCTCAAAGCGCTCTGCTGCGAGGCTGACATTCACTCATCTAATGGGACAAAAAGACATTTAAATAGTGACCTTTAAAACTTTCTGGGTGCTTAAAAAAAAAAAGAAAAAAATAGTTAAAGAATTAGAAATCACGTCCACTCCCCCTACACGAATCCGACTGGTACTCGTGTGTAAATATCAGCCCAGTATGGAAATAATGGTACCGGTTTATACGTCATCGAACATGAATTGATATGAAAACTTAAGCAGCAGCTGAACAGACGACGGGGGAGTCAGGCAGACACACCAGAGCGTTCACTTCACCTTTACAGCCTATTTCAGTGAGAACTCACCACACAACCCTGTTCACCAGAGTTCATGGTGCTGTTCTCTTCTTCTTTTTCTATTTCTATGTTTTTAATAAACATTTCGAGCTAGAATGAGCTAACCTACAATAATCTGCAGTTAGTGGACAGAAATGGACTCCTATCAGATCCTGTTATTCAACCTAAAGCAAGCGACCACTTCTCAGTGTTCAGTCAATATATTAGTGTACCCTGTATGAAATGTTGGCTCCTATGTTGATTGTTTCTATTCTGTTAAAAAAATCCTCATAAAAGAGAACTTCAGTAATTCTGAAGAATAACTTCCTGGTTAAATACACCCAAACATCAGTAATGCAGTAGCTCATCCAGCCCACAGTCCTGGCTGTGGCGCATCTTTACGTAATATAAAAGTGTCATATCGCACTGCCGTTGCTATAGTAACTCCATTTGTTTACGTTTCCTGGTGCACGACAACGAAACAAAGCCAACCATGTCTGAGAGCGAGAGCTGCGCATCAGCCCCTGATGTTACTTCAACAAACACAAAAGACTGTGAAGGTGGAAGCAACAAAGTGGCAAAAACACATCTCTGAACACAACGAGGCTACGAAGGAGGAGGTGCAAGCAGCTGGTGACAAAACCAAACGGCACTATTTGGGCTCCGTGTGACAGAAAAAGCAAACAGTGGGTGGAAATCAGTGACGTGTGGTGGGAAAAACAGCTGGTTAAAAAGCTCGATCTATGAAACAACATCCAGGTACAAAATATGTTTCGTCATCGTACGTGAGAATATTGTACTGATCTAAAAGATATTTAAGGTTAAGTTACATTACCTATTGTTAAACTGTTATTTTAGACTAGGGCTGCCATAAACGATTATTTTGATAGTCGACTAGTCACCGATTATTTTTGAGATTAGTCGACTAATCAGATCATCATCCATTGAACGTAAAACATACAGCTTATTGCACCAGCAGCATCTGCTCTTATATAACTATCATTAGCTTACAGCTTTAAGTGTTTAAAGTATGTGCTAACTAAAAATAAAGACATGATAGTTTATTAAATTTTAATGAAGTTTGCAGATTGTTTCGGTGGAGTTTAATAAACTCAGCCGTCTGCTCCTTGCTATCTAAAATATAACAGGACACCGGAGTAAATTCTCGAGCATCTCACACTTCTGATAATCAGCTGTCTGCTTAACGTTTATTCAGCTGTGTAAAAACTATAACTTTAATCTCAGCCGAAACCGATTTACTCAGGAACAAATAAAATACTGAAAAAAGCCAAACAATAACATTTTTAAGTTATCTAAGTGACTTATATATCATGTTTAACCTGAGTAGCGAAAGACGGCGGTGGGTTTGAAAACGATTTGCCGGGAGTCCGGTGTTCTCACGGCTCTAGTGAGCCTTGCCCCCGGCTAGCTATCGAGCTAGTGGGTAACAGACGTCTCCGAAAACGTCGGAGCGCTTTTGAAAATATGTGGTGTCTTGATAAACTGAGCAGATATTTGAGGTTTACACAGCTACATTCTCGTCTGAAAATATGTCAAACGTTTATTTTGTGACCCAGAAAGAATAATAAGAGTAATATTAAAACTAACTAGCTGCCGCCATTGTTGGAAACTGAGCAGGGCCGCGCTATGAATTCTGGGACACAGCTTCTTCTTCTTCGGCGTTTAACGGCAGCTGGCATCCTTGTACATGCAGTGCTGCCATCTTCTGTTTCAGTCCGTTATTACACTCTTAAATTCTACTAATTCCTGCATCTTTTGTGATCTTACAAAGCTTCAAACGACGCGTCGACTATTAAATCAGTCGTCGACGATTTTGATAGTCGACGTAATCGTGACTAGTCGACTAATCATGGCAGCCCTATTTTAGACTGTTTCTTACATTTCCCACCCAGCAGCTGCTGTACTTACATGTACTTATACCAGCTATACTGCACTATAACGCTGCTGCTGGCACTGTGTTTCAATAGATTCACATTTGGAGTTCGGTAGTGTGTCATCAGTGACAACAGCTGATTGTTAAAAACAGGAACACATCCTTCATTCACTAACACTTCAAAATGCTGCTGCCTGTAAGCAAGTTTTGTATTTTTTTCCTATATCATCATAAATAATCTTCATCGAAATGTTCCTAAAACACTGTGATATAATTCTGAGGCTGAAATCACCCACCCCTCCTCACAGCCCATTACAGTTCACAGGTTATAATAATGTAATGTGTGAAGTTTTCTTCTCATTGGTCGGCTGCAGAGAGTTAAAGTCCACTGTGTGCAAGTTTGGCTAAAATCTAACCAACACTGGAGGAGGAATCATTCTCATCAGCTGTAGACAGACTGTGTCACGGCCTCATTGGTCCTAATTTCATTACTGAGTCACTGGGTTGCTGCATCCTGTGGTTATTTACAGTCACACTAATTCCTCCTTTGTGTTACATGCCCTCAAACATGGAGTGAAGCTGAGAGCAGACAGCTTAAGATAAATAATATCAACCAAGCTGATGGTAACACGTAAGGTTACTCTAATAAAATCCTCCCTGAACTGAACCATCGTCCTTGCGGCTTCTACCTCGTATAAACTTTCTCTGACTGAAGATGATGAGTGAAAGTGAACGAGTCAGAGTGAGAGAGGAGCCAAAGCATTGCTGAAAGAGAGAAGCTGTGCAGTGTGCGATACCTCCATCCACCCATCCACCTTTAAATCAGGGGTGGGGGAACTCCAGGCCCGGTACCCTGCAGGTCTTAGATGTGTCCTAATCCAACACGGCTGATTTAAATGGCTAAATTACCTCCTCAACATGAGGCCAGGTAACGAACTAATCATTTGATTCATGTATGTTGACCCAGGGTGAGATCTAAAACCTGCAGGACCCTGGCCCTTGAGACCTGGAGTTCCCCACCCCTGCTTTAAATACTGACAGTCAGACCAGATCACATCCAGACTGGTGCAGCCCTAAGAGCAAGAAGAGTTTAAAATTGCTCAGCAGAAACCCTCAAATTAACGCCCACACATTTGTTAACTTCTCATGCTGCTGTTCAGCGTTTCTGTAATAGGAAACCTGTTGAGATCAGTGAGAGATTTTTAGCTAATAAATATTGTCTGGCAATTTTTCGAAGCTCTCATCATCCCACACAGCAGCCTCAGTGCACACGACTAACGAGCAACGTGCTGCACAACAAAGTGATGGGGAGCTGGTCTGAAGCCGTCGCCGTTTCCTTTGTTGTCCTCTCAGTAGAGCAGCGCGATATGACCAAAAATATTTATCACGATATACATTTGAAAATTTGCGATAACGATATAACTGACGATATAATTGACACGAGACAAAATACTTTACAACTCCTCAACTTTATTAGTGCAAAAACAAAACATCAATGTATTTTCACTTAAACAAGCAGCTGTTTATGTGCATTAAAGTTATATAAAAATGTAACAGTGCAAATGCAAATCCTTGCTGACAGTTTAACCAAAAGGGAAACTGGCCGACATATCCTCAGCATAACCATGTATAACATCCACAAAACTTAAAAAGAGGTTATACACACACAATGCGGTAATATTATGTTGAAGCACAGTACGTATCACTCCGCGAGGCTCCTGCCTACGATAGCTGTAATGCTCCCACAATCCATCAAGCGGTGCGGCTTCGTAGCTCAGCAAACTCGTACTAAAACATTTGACAGATTTTCGAGCGCCGTGTACATAAAATCGTTTCGAGGTCAGTAAACACAACCAGAGTTCATAGATAAGGCTCACGGGATTATAAGGGGCTCTGTCGACTTTCAAAGGACTGATTTTAAGTGTGCCGTATTTTCCAAAAAATACGGTAATAACGACGGCCCGCTAGCATGCTCTACCAAAAATAGTGCTTTGTTGTGTATCTGACAGACGAAAGCTAAACCAGTTTCACACCACTGAAGTTGCAGCATTTTTACAAACCAGTTCTGGTTCATCTGTTTCATTCAACGATCCGCTTTCGTTCTTCTCATTCTCCGTCACCGCCATGCTTTTTCCGCCATGTGCGTATGTAAACAAAGGCACTGCACATGCGCGTTTTACCCATATTCTATCGCGATATTTCATTTTCTTATTGTTTTGCCAACATTATACTGGTATTACCATGAACCGTATGATATGACCCAGCCTTACTTCTCAGTGTGTCGGGATTTCACCATTTCAGCATCATCTGACTGTACGAATAAGAATGAGGACGAACAGGTACTGTTGAATGGAGGAAGGCCGTAAACGCACCACGAGGTATTCGGGGCACTGAGCACACCGTGGGTGCTGCAGGTCCGGCGTATTGGTCAGCAGTGTTGGTCAAGTTACTTGAAAAAAGTAATCAGTAATTAATTACTGATTACTTCCCCAAAAAAGTAATCCCGTTACTTTACTGATTACTTATTTTCAAAAGTAATTAATTACTTAGTTACTTAGTTACTTTTTAAAAACACGATTTACAACCTGAATAGGTGATAAAGTGATAGATCTTTCAGCCCAATTCTACTTTTTCTGCATAATCCATCATACAAAATGTAATCAAATGGAAAAGTCTTTTTTTTAAACTTGTTTTATCCGTTTTAATCTTTTAACTTTATGCATCAAGCAAAAATTAAATTATATGCAACATTCTCTGACTGGAAGAAATTAGTTTAACATTTAAACCTATTTTCTGCACATTCCAGCACATAAAATAAAATATTTTTTTGTGTTTACACTCAGTCTTTCAAATAGATGCAAGTAAAACACAGCAGAAAATGAATAAAGTCAAAGACTAGCGGTTCTTTTGCTCTATTTTCACCTGTAAAGCAGGAGTGCGGTAGGCGGAGGTTTACCCTGGTGCAGGTGAGCCGCAGCGGTCAGTTGAAGAATCCGCGAGTTTCTCTGTGAGTTTCCCATTACGTCGTAGCTACTCGGTGCTTGTTTAGGGGTTTTTTTCGCTGTAAAAAGAAGTTTTCTTCCCACGCACAACGGACGCTAATGTTTTTGTCACTTTTTATGGAATCAAACTCAAAGTAAGGTCAGTACTTCCACGCTTTAAACGCTGCACGCTCATACTCTCTCTGCACTCGATATATGATCCATTGTTGATCTGCACACAGCTGTTGTCACAAACGTCGCACTCGCTTACGTCACTGTCATGAGACATTCTCGCAAAAATAATCACGGTTTTAGTAACGCAGTAACGCAGCGTTCCTACGGGAAAGTAACGGTAATCTAATTACCGTTTTTGCAATAGTAATCCCTTACTTTACTCGTTCCTTGAAAAAAGTAATCAGATTACAGTAACACGTTACAAGTAACGCGTTACTGCCCATCTCTCTTGGTCAGTGGATGCCATATTTGCATCTCCCGTGGCTTCTACAGAGTGCTTCCAGACACTCCAGGGGATTACTCACATTTCCTGGCTGGGCAGCTGATTTGACTATTTTGGTGCTCCGATGAGTCACCGTGGTTTTGGTTTCATTCACATGGAGACGCTTTATTTGCTTTCAAGCAAACAGTAAATACCCTGTGAGTCAAACACAGAACCACACACGTGCACACACGCCCAGCTGTCCACACCCAACAAATGTACAACCTGACACTGGAAGACATGTCAACACACACACACACACACACACACACTCACACACACACACACACAGTAAGCGTATGAGTGAGGCGTTCACTTGCCAGTAACTATTCAGTAAAAGGCTGATTGTGTAAATGGTTCGTCATAGAACAACCCAGCGTTAGGGCTGTGCGATATGACCAAAATCTCATATCCCGATATAAAACATGTCCGATAACGATATAAATCACAAAAATTTATTTATTTTCTGTAAATTCTGTGAATCTCGGGCAGCTCCACTTGTGGGAAGTGTTTCCAGCTGGGCGTCGTGTACCTGGAGTCGAGTGTTTTAACCGATGCATGAAACGACACATTTTTAGACATAAGTTGTAACAGCCGCCGTTTCCTTTGTGAGTATTTATTACACGGCGTGCTGCGGGGAAAAGCCTGTTCTAACGTTTGAGTCTAAGATTAATTTTTTAGCACCTGGCGGCTCTTTTTTGCTTCTCATCTGTAAATAAACTGCATGTTTCACGTGATTCAGTTTATTTTGAGAAGTCTCAACAGGATCTTGAGCTTTATTGTGAAAGGCTTATGTGGAAAATAAACAAGTGGACACGCGATGGTGTTACCGTCGTTGTTGCTAACGACAACGCATAAAAACAGGCGCTTGTCCGTCCGTAGTGTGGTTATATTAAATATAAGAGAAAGAGAGAACTTTAAGAAATGAATATAGCCACTACAGTGACCATCAAAGCGATGAAAAAATATTGCCGTAAACAGTTTATTTTGCGACACCGCGAAACAAACGATAGCGTAAAATGAAACGATAGACGTTTTTATATCGTCATCCGATATATATCGTTACATCGAACAGCCCTACCCAGCGTCACCTGACAAATCCTGAATGCATCCTCACTCCCCACTCATCACATACTGACGGCGATGAGTGGGGAAGCACAGTGGGCGAAGCGTGGAGACACTGATGACACGCACAACGCTATCACATGCACTTCTGAGCTACCACACAAACAAAAACTATGAAAGAGACAGCGTTTAACCCTCACCCCACCTGCACGCTCATCTCCAGGTGAATGCAACTGCCTTTAACCCTGGAGGACACGCCCACAAAACTAAAAACCAGTGCATACACAAACCACATAAACCAAGCACCTCAATACAACTTTCTTTGGAAAGTCGGAAACTTTCTTTGGAAACAGAAAGCATCGGCATGGCTGCACTAAAGCAAAGGCACTTCGGTGCTTCCTTCTTACACCGAACCGTACGACACGTCATCCCACCATTCATGTAAACAAACCATCACAATGACTGCAGCACACACTGTGCAAAAGTTAGCAGGCGTTTTGCATTTAATGGCACAACCTGCCCATATGTCTCAAACCTTCAATCACAGGTCTCGTTAAACCCACGGGAGAACTCTGAACACCGCTGTGATAAAATCGGCTTCTTCTGAGGCAGTTGGCTTGGAATTTGAGCTTAAGTTAAGAGTGTGAGCTATATACAAAGGATCAAAGTGAGTTTTAGGTTAGCATAATTCACTTTGCATTATTTCGGTCCTCAGTTTGCTGAGGAATAATTTGACTTCAGGTACATTAAGTCTTAATCCAGGCGGGAGCTGCAGGGGATCATCTCTCCAGCAGGAAGAGAAAATACAGGCAGACAGGATGTGACAGACATTATATTCATGTTATAGTTTCCTTTAAACTTATTACTCCAAGTGTGGTAATGAGATCAGTAACATCCTCCATCTAATGTAAGTGGGATTCTCTGCGCTTCACGTTTCTGAGTCTTTGTAAAGATGCGAGTCATTTTCTGCACACAGCACATCCAAAACACACGACAGCTGAAGAGCGACATCGTAAAAAATGTTCATCTTTTTTTCTGTTAAAGATTCTGGCAGTTTCCCTGGATTATTATCAATATTGGTATTATTTAAGCATTTATGTGGGCCTTTAAATTGCTTTACAGTGGTTTGTTTTTTAATCTGGAGAATAGAAAATAGAAAACACTTTCATATCATCGTAAAACAGAAACAAAACCACACAAAAAACCTCCTCTGTTATTGGGCTTTGTTAAAATTTAAATATCAGGTCTACAAAGTCTTTAAAAGATTTTATTCCTTATAATTTAGACTTGCATATAATCCCACTTTCTGTGCTGGCTCAACACAGTCAACATCTGGCTCGAGGACCCAAACCAGCTCGTCTTCAAGCTTAAGGTGGCTACACAGCCTGGACAGACCAGCCAGTGAGGAGATTTCCAGCAACCTGCACAGACTGGCAGGTGACAGAAAATATGCTGTGTGACTGAGCCAATGCACCAGACAACACACTGAAAGACAGAACATGTCTTTGTACCAAAACAAACAGGGAAGACAACCAGCAGCTCGCACTGTTTATATGTAAAGCCATTTGTGCTGAAGAGGCAGAAAGCCTGGCTGAGATCCTGGGTGGAGAAGTATGAGCGCGGCTGACTGTAGAGCTCACAGAGGGGGCTGGTAATGAGGCTGTTTATTTTACAGTATTTCAGTCAGAAATGACGGAGTGGCTGGAGCTGAAGACCTGAAATGACAGTTTTTATCTGCCTCAAACAGTTGACCCAGACTGGGACAGAGCTGGCAGGTCTCGTCACACCCTGATGATGTCAGTCTGCCACAATAACATACAACGTGTACATGTAACGGTCTCAAGTCTTAACCACCTTTAAACCATCAAATCCCAGCAGGGTTCAGTAGCTATGGATGCTGGCACACTGCTGCACTTCCCACAGCGACCAACTGGTGTCACTACTACTGTTTTTTTTCCTAATGACGCCTTTAAACGTCAATTAGGCGTCTAATTAGCAACACCTGGTGTATTCAACTGTATTGAAACAGTGAGTCCGCGTGTGCCTTTAAGGGTAAGCTGTCAAAGACTCCACCCAATGACCAGGAGCGTTCAAACATAGAAGAGCCCGCCCATCGTGAAATCAATCGGCCCCTGACCGAACACCCAACAGTGTTCTACACCTGGGTTTGACCCTGGGGAGGTACAGAAGCGTATCCGTGCTGGTCTACACTGCAGGACGGAAATGTGGGCTTGCCTGCACCGACAACCTGTGACCTCTCATTCAATGTGCCACGTTTAACCCACACTGCTCGTTGCTTTACCTTGTGCGAGTACTTTGGACTCGAAGATCTGCAGCTCCTGTAGTAAACACGTCCTCTCCTTGGGGTGAAGGCGGTAAATAAACTCTTTGGCCCTGGTGGGGGAGTTGAGAGGCTCCAGCGGCTCGTTTCTCCCGTGTGTTCCCATCCAGCAGCTCGGAGCGTGTCGCGCAGTCCCCGCCGCCTTCGGTAACTTACGGAGAGCCGGGCGGAAAGCTCTCTGCAGGCAAATCCTTAACATGGTGCCAAAAAGAGCGACTCCTCCAGTCTATAGGATACAAAGTACTTCTCTGAAGGGTCCTTCTTCGCTTCGCTTTCACGTCTCTCGGGGAGAAGTTGGCCGTCCGTCGGTCCTTCTCGCTCGCTCGTGTTTAATGGTGATAAAATGTGCTTTTAAGAGCAGTTTCTGTAAAACTTTGGTCAAATTTCAAACGGCCGTACATGTCCTCTTTCCCCGCTGTCTGCCGAGGCAGCCGTCTCATGATCTTTTATGACTCGGTGGTCAGGAGTTTGGCACATGAAGTTCAAGCTAAAAGGCGAACAAGACAGCCGCAGTTACACTTCCGCTGGTGGCTTTCAAAATAAAATAATGGCATCCGGTCAAAACTTTTTTTTTCTGTCGTAATATTAAAACTTGTGCAGCAGCCAGGAGTGTTTCTAAGTTTGTTATCAGCGAAAATATCGAGGAAGCGGACAGGTGAAGGTAGTCTTTACGGACGAACAATGTAAACTATTCAGGCAGGAGTCTCTGCGGACTGAGATGTTTGCAAACGACCTGGAGAGGATGTTTACAGGATGACAGTAAGACGTGTATGATGCAGGGTTTGGAGGTGGTGGCCACAAGAGGAGGGCCACCTAGATGATGTCCTAAAGCAGCTGAAAGTAGAAGAATTATTGATTCATGAATAACTTTCATGTTGCTGCTGGAGGTGATCTTAATTAGGTATATGATGACGCGTACCTTTATCAGAAATAATACAGCGTCATATAATAGATTTCTTAGTATATTGCATATAAAACAATAATAAAACGAAACCAGTTCATCTCCTTCTCACCTCAAAGTCATCTATAAATACTTCGGTTCATCAGTCTGTCAGTTCAGATCGGGCTCGTGTTTTCGTATGCACATCGGTAGCGTGGCCGAGCGGTCTAAGGCGCTGGATTAAGGCTCCAGTCTCTTCGGGGGCGTGGGTTCGAATCCCACCGCTGCCAAAAATAATTTTTGGGGTGGCTGCTCAGTGAGTGGAAACAAAAGCGTTATCCACTGGTGGGAACGTTCGTGGTTCATATTGTGACCCCACCAACCTGCGTGGTCTCCCACTCGTGTTTTGTGCAAGAAAAACGTTTTCAGGGCAAATAGTATAACAGCACCACCTTGTGGTCCAATGACTCAACTGCATTTCTACACACTAAAATGGGCACACTTCTCTGCACCTAAACTTTTACAGTCCTTCATTTAATGAAGTTATGCTCTATTAGGCAACGTAGGCAAGACTCCGGGTTCTGTCTGGTGTCTAAATCCAATCGAGAATCTGCAGCAAGATCTGAAAACTGCTGTTCACAAATGCTGTCCATCCAATCTGACTGAGCTGGAGCTGTTTTGCAAAGAAGAATGGGCAAGAATTTCAGTCTCTAGATGTGCAAAGCTGGTAGAGACAGACCCTAAAAGACTGGCAGCTGGAATTGCAGCAAAAGGTGGTTCTACAAAGTATTGACTCAGGGGGCTGAATAATTACGCACACCCCACTTTTCAGTTATTTATTTGTAAAAAATGTTTGGAATCATGTATGATTTTCGTTCCACTTCTCACGTTTACACCACTTTGTGTTGGTCTTTCACGTGGAATTCCAATAAAACTGATTCATGTTTGTGGCTGTAATGTGACAAAATGTGGAAAAGTTCAAGTTCTTTTGTAAGACACTGTATGTGGTAGTGAACGAATACTGAAAGAATTTAGACCAAATGAACCAAATGAAAGTGATAAAAGATTTCAGTCCTGGATAGAGAGTGGACTAACAACACTCCATCCCTTCACACATAAAGGGACACTACAGAGTTTTCAATCTTTACAAACAAGAACTGGCCTAAGACAAGTAGGTTTCTTCAGGTTCCTTCAAATGTGGGATTATTTTAACAAACATTATAATAAAATCCCAAACCCAAACTCGGTTGAGTCAGAAATGTTTAAGATAGTTAAATGAGCATATGTTGGTTCTCTGAGAAAGGCAATCTGCAAACTATATGATGTGCTTCTTCAGCCCAGGAAGGATACTACTCAAAATATTAAGATTAAATGGGAATTGGAATCAGGGATGGGTAAACAAACGAGAACTGGGAGAGGATTTGTAATTTTCATTGGTACTCAACAAGTTCATTAACTGGAGAGACCACTGCTGGAAGAACATTATTAGATTTTTCTAAACCCCTCATCAAACTAAATATAAAAATGGGACAGCAGAATGCTGGAGAAGATGTGGATCAGAAGAAGCACATCATTCCCATTTCTTTTGGGACTGCCCTAACTTAAAAAATTACTGGCTGGGAATTCATAAAACTCTGTGTGAGGTTTTTAAGATAAAATTTGATATTAATTTTGTAAATTTGTACTTGGGCCTGGTTGCTGGCTCGGTCCGGGGAGGGGACACAAAGCTCTTACAAGAGCTATTAGCAGCCAGCAAAAAATTAATAACCAGAAAGTGGCAAATCCAACTCCGCCAACACTTGATTGGTTTAAGGTGGTTTTTGAAATATTTAAAATGGAAAAGTTGACATTCTTTTTAAAAATTCAAAAAGACAAATTCTACAAAATATGGAATAAATGGATTAGCTTTGTGTCCCCCATCCACCCTGAATTTAGGTAAGACCAGCTCTGAATTGGTGTATCTCCCATGTACTGTACAATGTCAGGTTGACCCTCAACTTCATAATTTGTACCTAATGTACTTTATGTAAATAAGTTAAACATGCTGGATTATGTAAACACTGTCAAGCACCGAGATCACTTTTCGTTAGGGATGGGTACCGGTATCCGGTGCCATGATGGCACCGGTTCTGACATAAACGGTAGTAACCAGACCGAAAAGCAGCGCACATTTCGGTGCTTTATTTCGGTTCTTTTTTTTCCTGAGCTGTGATACACTTTAGATTCTAGCCAATCATTTTACGTTTCCGAGGATAGTAGGCGGGTCCAGGTACGTACGTTCTTTTAGAGCAGAGCTACAGATTAAAAATGCCCAAGGAGGACCGGTCAAATGTATGGCTGTACTTCACAGCAAAATATGCAAACTCAGCAGCCTGCAACAAGTGCTTTAAGCTGATACTGTGATACTGTCAAAGGAGGTAACACCTCAAATCCGATGAAACACCTGGCGACGCATAGCGTTTTTTTTAAAAGCCGAGAAATGCGCCGTATTTGATAGCTTGCTGCGAGACCTCACACCGTGCACATCTACTGCGGGTGGGTTGCCAGTTATCGGACCCGGAGCAACATCCCCCAAAAACCCGAAGAGGAGAGTCCTGGCCCCTAGCCCTGCCAGTGTAGCAGAAATGATGAGGATGATGATGCAGCAGCAGCCGTTCTTCTCTGCGTGAGTAGCTTAATGTTGTTCGTGTGTAATTTACGTTGAGTAGGCTAACCACGTTATTACATTAATGCATGTAAGGTGAACTAGCAAACATCATCATAGCTACATGCGGCTGTCTTCTTGTTTGATGGCAGATACTCCCTTCACCCTGGCCAAAAAGGCTAAAATGACCAAAGAAAAAGTGGAAAACAGTTAAACATGAGAGGTTTTTGGACAAAGTTTGTGTTTTTTCCATGTTTAAGCACTGCTTCCAGCCCAGAGTGATGCCATATATGCCCCATAGCTGCAGAAAAGGCTAACATTGTTATCTTTTTACAAAAAAAACAGCTGAACATGAGAGGTTTTTGGACAAAGTTGGTGTTCTCCATTCTTTAAGCACCGGTTTGAGCACCGTTTAAGCACCGGCACCGTTTCAAAAGTACCGGTTTGGCACCGGTATCGGATAAAACCTAAACGATACCCATCCCTACTTTTCGTTACCTGAATGTAAAACAAAAGGAATAAGAAAAAGTCTTTTTTTTTTTTTTTTTTTCTCTTCAACTAAATAATATCAATGCACTTTATTGTAACAAGTCCTTTTTTCAATAAAAATAATTATAATAATAATAAAAAAAGAAGATTATGCTCTAATGTGTTTATGAAGAAGTCACTTAAAGGCGTCATCAGTCCAGATGCAATATCAAAGATGATTTTATTTACATAAATCTCTTTTTTAAAACGAAAGGCAAAAGGAACAGCTTCCACCTTTTAAAAAGCTTTCAGAACAATCAAACTAATAATCAAAGTCCTTCATTACTGAAACAAAAAGCACAGCTTTCTAATCAAATCAGACCCAACACTTCCTCATATATCATATCCTCTTATCGAGCAAGAATTAAATGGATTCCTTGCAGCTTTTTTTTTTAAAAACAGCACAGAGCACAAGTTTGTAGTCAAACCCTTCAAAACGTTTGGGCTGTGGAAGTCTACACATCATAATACTCGTGGAGTTGTGCTTGAAAGCCAGTTTTAATACAGTTTCACATTAAAGATCTCTGTAGTCGCTGAGGGAGCTGAGTCAGCCGGGGCTTCGTTTTGGACCAGTAGTTTAAATTTTTAGATCAGCAGGTATAAACCTCAGGAAAATAAAAACATTTTCTTATTTTAAACAAATTTTTAACAACATGATCGCACACTGCCTTCAGAGGTTGCACGTCTGGATCTTTTCCAGTTTCTTTCTTCCAGCCTTGCAGCCTGTGGCTGCTAACACAGTTTTAGCCTTTAAAAAAGTGCCGTCCCCGTAGCTCGGACACAACAAGGAATCTGTACCAGTGATTAGAAAGAAAATGTGCATTTAGTGAACGATGAAACCACCAGTGTGGGAACAGAAATTCCATCCAACTCTTTTAAAATAACTAAAACCGATGGGTGGATTTTTCCCTTAAGAAATGCGAAACAACTGGCACCACCTATATTTTTATGACCGTTACTGAACATAGCAATCATTTCACCAAATACATTTTTGGACTCTAGCTCTTCAGATGTGCTTTCCACCGCACCTTCACACTCTTATTAACCGCTCCCAGGTCTGAAACAAGCTTTTAGCCAACGTCAATACTGATTTCTTAAAAGAATGATGTAGAAAGTAGCGTCAAGGGGAAAAGTGTGCACGTGTTTGTTTCATTAAATGTACAATAACGTACACAAATCTAAGCAAGGTCACACAAGAGACCAGTAGTAAGTAATGACAGAGGTATATCAGTGATTACAGTAGGATGTCACCTTTACAAAAAAAAAAAAAAAAAAGAGACACCTCTCAGTTTTCTCTGGTTGGTGCAGAGCTGATGGGGAACTGCTTCGCTCTCCTGCTTCATTCACAAATCCTCGGTTTGCATTTAAGGACAAAAACCAACAAAAACAAAAGCTGAGCGAGTTCACCACAAACCTGAGCTGTGATCAGTCTGCAAGTCGGAGATGTGATTTTAACACACAGGAAACTAATCAAACACATTTAACGTCACCGAGGTGAAAGATGGTAACTTTGATGGGGATCAATCGTCTATTCAAATAAAAACAGCTGAATCAGTCGTGACAGAGTTTGTGCTCACAGCTTTTCTAAAAACTCAAATCCAGCAGAATGACCAGAGCTCAAAATCTGTTGAAATCGCTCCTCAGTTGTGTCGTTAATAAACACTCCAGCATCTTTCCCTGCAGCACACCACGAGGAAACATGAACCAAATTATTAAGACACCATCTTATCACATTACAAGTCGGCAGGCACACAAACGACCACGCTCACCTTTACACACACACACACACACACACACACACACACACACACACACACACACACACACACACACCAGGGCTGCATATTAAGTGCATTTATGTTCAGAGACCCCCACCATAACTTAAATTTCACCAGGCTCCCCACTTAAGCCCCCCCGTGCACCTCTGATCCACTCAGCATGGTTTGTACTTTCAGACCTTTTACAGTTTCTCTATTTTAACCACGAACCTTTAACTAGTGCAGAGAAAACTCCATTTTCAAACGGACAACTTGCACACTAAGAATCATCAGTGTGGATGAGGTCTCTGAGGCAGCACATCAGATCAAGTAGCCTCATTGTTTTGGACTACTGATCGGTGCTGGTGGTGGATTTGTCCACCAAGGTCAAACTGCCTGTCTATGCAAAGCTCTCCTGTAATGCCGTGAGAGTCCGTGGCACAAACCATCTTCACTAAAACGTCATCATCCACCGCCCACCCTATTAGCCAGATTAGCCTCCCTGTAACTTTTTCCATGACATCAGTCCAACCATTATCTGAAGGAGGGTTGTGGTAGGAGCAGGCTTAGCAGACATCCTCCTCAACACAATTCTGTTTATAGGTCCGCTGTAAGGGGTCCTCGCACCTGGGCGTGTCTGGAAAACCTCTGAAGGGAGGAGTCCAGGAGGCATTCTGACCAGACGCCTGAACCACCTCAGCTGGCTCAGCCTGAGATGAACGAGCAGCGGCTTTACTCCGAGCTTCTTATCTTAAGTGAAGCGCATGCATCTGTATTTAATCTAAGTTGTAACTGCAAAAGGTTTTGAGACCCTGTGCCATAACCTGACATGCACCTCCCTAGAAATGCATCAACGCAGCTCACAATGACAGGGACTGGCTGCTCAGTACTGCCATTTCCTCCTATCTGTGACTGCTTCTGCTGCCAACAGAATACATGAACCGCACATAAGGCTAAGCCCAGCCAGCCTACCCATTACAAATGTAAGAGAGGCACGTGTATTCTTGATCTTCCTGTTTTGGTCATGGCCACAGGGTGAGGGTTGTAGCATGATGGACTGGTAAATCTAAAAACCTCCAGCTCAGCTCTCCCCTCCCTTCCTTAAAATGAAATTTAAGTCATGGTTTTGACAAATTGGAGGAAATGCAACAGGCAACCCAGAGTGGACAGAACAGGAGAGACCAGATAGCAATGAAGAAAAAAAACATTAGAGACAATCTGAAAGCTTTCTAGAGGTGCACAAAACAAGGATCCCAAAGGAGGAGCTCAGCTAAATTTCAAACCAGATAAGTTTTTATGCTCATAAGTGAACAAGTCTAAAGAAAGAAAAGTGCAGCTTTGTTTCTTTTCTCCATTTGGAACAAAACACTTCTACCACCATCTCCAACAAGGCAGAATCTGCTGCTGCAGATAGTCTCATATTTATTTTTATTACAAACGTTCTGATTGGCATCAGGGAATAAACGGTGCAAAGACAGCTGTGCCCACATAGCAAGATTTCTATCAGGATCTCGATACTCCGGAGATACTGTCGAATAAAAAGAGTAGTTGGGAGTTTTTTGGTCTGTCATACAGCTTCAACATGCACACGCACACACACAGAACGAGAGCAGCAGTTACTCTTTCCACGAGCCCTTGTAGAGTAAAACTCAAAAACGTAAAGAAACTAACAAGAGAAAGACATCCCTGACATTTTTCAAGAGCAAATTAAGATGCTTAAGATGTCTTTTATCATTTCTTAACTTAAATATAATAAAGATATATGTTTATTTATCTATAGCTCTTCTGTCGTCAGTCCTCTGTGGAGTCTGTGTCATCATTGATATAGTCTTCTTCTATCAGCGCGCTGCCGTTCTGAGTCCCCCACTCGTCTTCGTCATACTCTATGCTGTCATTGTCCTCCAGCAGGTCGTGGTCGAGCGCCGCCGCTCCTCCTGCGGCCTGCGCGCCAACTGCCACTCCGTTGGCCTGCAGCTCTGCAGCCGGCTGTCCTCGCTGATTGTCCCCCGGTGCCGGCGGGCCCGCAGCGGCGGCATCCTGCTGCGGAGCGTAGCCCCCG
This sequence comes from Perissodus microlepis, assembly GCF_051167445.1. NCBI lineage: Eukaryota > Metazoa > Chordata > Actinopteri > Cichliformes > Cichlidae > Perissodus > Perissodus microlepis. The sequence goes on along the minus strand of NC_140481.1, from coordinate 31,434,019 downwards.
TTGTTATTGGAAAAGGCGGCTCTGTCTCTACTCTCCTCCTCAACGTAAACTCTCTGGTGGCACATGGGGCACGTGTCCTGGATGTAGAGCCACTTCCTCAGGCACAGTGCATGGAAGTAGTGGTGGCAGGGCGTGAGGCGGGCTGAGGTGGCGAACTCCTGATAACAGATGGCGCACACGTCCTCGATGTTCCTCAGCTGGTCGCCGCGCACCTCCGGCAGGGAGTTGATCTTCTTGACGGCAGTGCGGCGGTTGATGAACGTTTTCCAGCCGTTCTTGGCCTGCAGGTAGATGTTAAAGTAAGCGTGCAGGCACATCATGCAGGCGCGGATCTTGCTGCCTGTCTCGAACATCATGGTGTAGGCGCCATTTCCGAACATGATGACGCCGAACAGGAACTCGATGATGTTGCCCGTGGAGCGCACGTAGTAGACGTAGTCATCCAGCTTCTCCCACAGGACATTGGAGAATCCGTCAGCCATGAAGAGGCCGTAGACGGTCAAAGACACAACCACCTGGAGAGCAGGAAGCAGAAACGTGAGCTGAATTTAATCTGCAGAGATCAAAGCAGACGAGTGAACGGTTTCAGCTCCTGACAAGGAGCGAGCACGCCAACGGGAAGTTTGACAAACTCTCCTTTAAATTCTTCTCTCTCTGTGTGTGTGTGTGTGTGTGTGTGTGTGTGTGTTCATGCTTCACTGCATGCTCCAAGTTAATTTGAGAAAGAACAAAAATATCCTGCATGCTGTTGATCACCTGAACTCACAATTCATGTTTTAGTTGAAGTTTGTACATCTTTACTTAAATTGTTGTTCTTTAAAGTTTACTCCCTGAATAATGAACATTCACAAACGTAAAAATGCAACAGCCATACATCCTCTGTATATGTGACACGGAGCTGAAGCTGACCTCTGGTGACAGCTGGAATGTTTTTGGACCCTAAGCTTGAAGTAAACAGTCTAAAAATGTGTCGCCGCTCTCCTTCAGAACAGTTTCGATTCGACACCCACAAACTCGCCATTCCTCAGCGGGTCCCCGGGCTAATTTTAGTCAAGTGAGCATGCCCAGAATATCTAATGCAGGAGCCTGGTTCCATGTTCTTATAGTTACATTTGTCTCTAAGCAGTAGGAACACAAACTTACAAGTACTTTATATGCAAACTCACAACACTTAAGAATTTACAAACAGTATTTGTGGTTCCTTGTCCACCTCTCTGAATCAGTTTTACTGTTGTTGCTGACAAAGCCTGGCCCTCACCTCGGCTGTCCCCTCGCCTGTCGAGGAGTGAGTTTGGGTTTTTAGAGACGTGCTGCAAAGGAAAGTGGTGCGTTGGATTTAGCGCAAAACACAAAGCGAGAGCATAACTGTGAAAAGGAATCCAGACAAGTAATCATTTAATCCTGATTATTTCTTGTTTTCATAAATGCTGGAATCCATAAGTGTAATTGAACATAAATACTAATTAACTGTAGGCACAGACTATAAACTCAATAAGCAGAATACTATCAGTCTCCACTCAATCCCACGTTGACAAAGAGACAACAGAATCCTTACTGACTCCTTTGTAGGGCTAAATCATGCTCTTATATGCACATCAATCAGGTCATTATTGTCACATTTGATTATTTAAGTCACAAGTTTGATTACTCTTGATCTCTTGACTAACATAACGCACAAAAATCTCAGATTGAAAACGGTGGGAGACGTTGTACGTCATCCATTCCAGTCAAAGATAAATTGTTTGCGCTCACCTTGAGGCAGAGCTCAACACAGAAGGCGGTGACGGCAAAGAGCCAGGTGTTGAGGACGTAGTGATGCCAGAGGGCGTAGCTGAGCACCACGGGGAGTACAAAGAGCGCCAGGGACACCAGCAGGACGGGGAAATGCCGCCGAAAAGAGGAGACATGGGAAGCGCTGAGAGACATGAGGACGGGGTCAGTCATGCCGTGAATGAAGTGCAGGATGGCGGTCAGCAGAAGGCACATGTTCCGGCTTAGGCGGACCTGTGGATCAAAACGAAGACTCTAAGTTACGTGTACGAAGTTGTTCTGTTATAACCATGGAAATACAGGATTACAAAAGGAACAGTGAACTCTGCTACTGTGTGCAAATGTCATTTATAGTATAAATCATTAAACATGTTTTGGTAGTTTAGAGGGCAACATAATTCACAAAGAGGCTAAAACAGGGGTGGGCAACTCCAGGCCTCAGGGGCCGGTATCCTGCAGGTTTTAGATGCGTCCTTGATCCGACACAGCTGATTCAAATGGTTAAATGACCTCAGCATGTCCTGAAGTTCTCCAGAGGCTTGGTAACGAACAAATCATGCGATTCAGGTATGTTGACCCAGGGTGAGATCTAAAACCTGCAGGACACCGGCCCTCGAGGCCTGGAGTTGCCCACCCCTGGGCTAAAACAACAAAAAAAATGAGAGAAAAACAGTTTGCCGGCCGCTTTGACGGTGTAAATTGGAAGCACGAATTCGAAACATACCAGACGTTCCTCAGGTTCCAGGCTGCTGAGGCCAGTCTGAAGAGCCAGGATGAAAAACAGGACAGGAGCCACAAAGCCCAACCGCTTGTCCTCCTCCTCAGTCGAACCTGAAGGTTCAAATTAAGAAAGTACTTAACTCCAGGAGCATCCAAACAATTACATGAAGGGCAAATCAGGAAGGCTTTTACACCTGCTAGCACTCCAACTAACAATCTCAGTCATACCTATGAAAGCCAGGATGCTGAGACCCAGGTAATGTGCAACAGAGGAGATAACAGCACTCATCCCCAGCACAGTGAGTGTGGAGTCGCAGCCGGAGATGATGATGTTACTCGTGAGATCCCAGAACACATCCCAGCTCAGCAGGTAACCCTGAAAACGGTGCAGTCACACAGGTACACGCGTCACCTTTACTCATAATCCCTTTTAGCTTCAGTTCAGACTCTGCAGTTTTTTTAGGTGAGACTTTATTATTAACAGCAACACAGAACATGAAGAAGCAGCTTCAGTAGAAATGAGGTTGTTAAAGAATTATGACCTTGTTATTAGGGGTGCAACGATACTCGTATCGACATTGAACCGTTCGATACAGTGCTTCCGGTTCGGTACGCATATGTATCGAACAATACAAAATTTTCAATTTATTTTATCAACTTTTCTTCTGACGATGCTGTCTGTGTTGAGCGCTCAATGGATCTGCGCTCGACAGTGCAGCCTAGGCGGAATAGTCGAACGCAGATTCACTGAGTGCAGGGCAAGCTAGTAGGGCTGGGCAATATGGCCTAAAATTCATATCGCGATATAATTTGATGCATGTGCGGTAACGATATATATCACGATATAGTCTTTTCTTCTGTATAACGTATTTTCCACACTATAAGGCACACTTAAAATCCTTTAATTTTCTCAAAAATCGAGAGTGTGCCTTATGTATGAATTCTGGTTGTGCTTACTGACCTCGAACCGATTTGGGCAGAAATCTGTTAAAAAATGTTTTAGTACAACTTTGGTAAGCCGCACTGCTTGACGGATTGTCAGAGCATTACGGCTGCCGTAGTGAGGAGCTTCGCGGAGTAATCTGGGTCCAAAACGCCGTCTCTTCAGCTCCCAAAGTCAAACGAATACTGAGAGTTAAAAACTGTCTAAATTCTTTTATCTTTAATTAAATCATCAGCGTTGTTGCTTTACCAGGTGTAACAATTAAGTTGAACATCCAGGCATCCATGAAAGCAGAATTTATTACATTTAACGGAGTTAGAAGTTAACAGGAAGTTAGCTCGTTAGCTCGCTAGATTCCACCTAAACATGTTGTGCTAAGTGATTGCTAGCGACACAGCTATGTTAGCATAACATTAGCACAGTGAAGCTGGAGGATGAACGCCAACTTTTTTCCACTCATTAAAAGTTAGCGTGAGGGATTCTGGTGGTCAGGGACAAATGCAATCGCATAGCAGGATGCTATACACGGGCCAAACATCAGTCAGGAGAACAACTGAGATTATTCATCCACAATACGAGGTTAGTCATTAATATACTGCAACAACATGGGAACAGAACAGCTGCGAGAGAATTCAACATTAATGAATCAATGTTACGGAAGTGGAGGAAGCGCAGTTTTTGGCTTTCCCCTTATTTGAAAAGTGCTTCATCTCTTTGCTATGACTGTCGCCCGGCATAATTTGCAGATGATAATGGTTGTAGCCGCTGCGATGCTTTCGACCAAAACAGGCGCAGCTTGATGACATCATAAACATGCGCCATCGCGATAGAGCGATATAGTCAAAATCTCTATCGTTGGCCAAATTTATATCGTTTCTATCGTATATCGTTTATATCGCCCACCCCTACAAGCTAGCAAGACAGAAGTTAAGCTCTCGTTGCAACATGGCAAATTGAACCTCCCCCACCCTCATTCAGATCTGGCCTTTGGAACTATTTTGATTTTCATGTGAAGTATGACCCTGAAGGTAAGCGCGTCATGGACAAAAGTAAAACAGTATGTCGGATGTGCCACGCAATGCTCAATTACATGGGTGGGAACTACTGCGTTAGCGCAGTTTGCTCGTGAACGTGTTGACGTCGTCCAGCCCCACGAACGGGGCGATCCGCGGTAGCTCGTTAACGGAGATTTGCCGTGTTGTGGCGTTAACATCATTTCAGATTAATGCTGACAGCACTAGTGGGAACACAACGAATATGACTGCACATTTACGCCGACATCATCCTAGTGCAAAGACAAGTGGAAGCAGCAACATAAAATTTAAAAACTGTACTTTTAAGTTAAAATATATATTTATAATTTTAATAAATGACAAATTAAAAAGGCATGAACATTTTTTTTGTATCGAAAAAATATCAAACCGTGACACCAAAGTATCGAACCGAACCGTGAATTTTGTGTATCGTTGCACCCCTACTTATTATGTAGTGTGCATCATTTTTAACTGCTCTTCAGACATCAGACACTGTTTATAAATTATTAAAAGAATATTTCACATTGAAATTTGTGCATTAATATATCTGTAAAACACTGCAAAGAGCTAATGTGCCAGCTGGACTTTACTTGGGTACAGAACACAGGAAACCTGTAGAGGTCACTTACATACATTTTAGGCTTTCAGAGATATTTTTAAACACACAGGAGCTAATTTTTAGATATAATTACAGAAATCCAACAGGGGTGCCTGGGGTTGCAAAAGGAAAACTTTCCCCAAACAAATATATGAGTTTTGTAAACATTATGATATGTCAAAGACTCTGAATAAGGTCATAAACCAAATATCAATTCACTGTGGCTAACAACTTGTTAGCTTACCTTGCTTATGAAGTGACCATCATATAGCAAACATGTCCTGGAAGTGAAGTTTTTTTATGTAAAAGCATTTACCTGTGCATCAGAGCTCCCATCTGCAGCTCCACCTGTGGCATCTCCGCTCTCTCTCCCCACCGCCTGCACCACGTAAACCAGTATCAGTGCCTGGGCTGTTACCCGGGTCAGCCAGAACACTCGAAGCACATCAGGGAACCTGATCCTCTTCCACGTGTCTTCCAGCAGCAGCTGGAGTCCATAGATCCTGTACATGTGCCGTACGAGCAGGTAGACGTACCGGCATGAATAGTAGAACCATTTGAGCCTCGTGGCGAGGCAAACGGCTGTGCTGAGAGCCAGCACCAGGCCCGAGAACATTGCCACCAGATGCCTGACATCTGCAGGAAGTTCAATCATCAGCCCCCACAGAGGAATCATGATGTCCAGGACCACCAGCGCAGCAAACACCGACTGGAGGTTAAGCAAGAACACATAGCCAATCCCAAAGACGAGCTGGACGGCGGCCATGCCCAGCCACAGCGTCGGCCCGTTTCTAGGCAGCAACCTGAAGCCCAACGCTGCTTTGTAGTAAGCGTTGTAGAAGTCCATGTGGGAGGTGGCGTAGTAGTTTATGAGGACTGCTGCCATGCCAAGGAGGACAGCAAAGAATAGAGTGTAGAACTTAAACAAGGCTTTCTGAGAAAGCAGCAGCACCACAGTGGAGATGAGGACACCTGGAACACACCGGAGAAGCAGTCAGAAAGACAGGAAAGGCAAATATTTCTCACTGCAAACTGAACAAATGTCAGCTAACTGTAGCTTCCAAGTTTGTCTGATTATAGTGAGTATTTAGATCAATCTTTGTGAGAAAACAACAGATGCTGCACATTAAATACATTTGGAGCAAAATAATCAGCATAGAGTTGAGTAATCCTGATAAGTAAAAGGCTGAACAAGCAACATACATAATATAACAAAAATAGAAAAACAAATAAGAACAAAAACAAACAAAGAAATGCCTTTCACAGTCCATGTAATGCTACGTGTGCATTTGATAACACTATGATAAACTGATTGTACATACTGTAGAGGACCTCAACCAACCTGAGCCTTACTGCTTTAATATAAAGTTGTTCAAACATCTGGCACTATGGAGTCTTTGTTCCTGTACTAAACATAAAGAAACACGGGTACAGAAGCAAACCCAACAGCTAATCTCACTTCCTGTCCATCCAAACCCAGAGCTCTTGGCTAACACTTTCAGATGGCCCGAGCTGCTCAAAGGTCTGCAAACTGGAAAACTGAGGTACATAACTTGTTTGTTGACTCAACACAGAGAAGCTTTACTCTGTCACAGTGATGAAAACGAGGAGCTTTTATGAATTACGGTGTGTAGAGGAAACTCAAAGTTAGTCAGGCTACAGACTTATTCTATCAATAAATAAAAAGTGAAACAGATTTTTGTTAGTAGCAGCTCTGGTTATTACACAACACTAGTCCAGAATGTAATTCCCCTGTCCGAAAATATGACAAGTGCCAAGACATACAAATGATGTGCATAAAGTGGGACACCAGGTCAACACACGTTGACATAAAGTCACAGGTACAGAGTTCAGACCAGAGAGCAGCTCTCTGGGTACAGTTAGAGGAGAAGAAGCGAGCTTTGTCAGGAAGAAGGACCTGAATATGATCCATCTGTGTCCAAGGTGCCTCTGAGGCCATCCGTGACACCACAAATCACACTTGTGACAACACACCTTGACGTTAGCCAGCTAGTTAGCTTGCGAGCTGATGGCGCCAAAGCAGAGTAAACTAGGGTCGAGGTGAAGCAGTTAAGCAGCGTGTCAAACGGATCTGCCCTGTGTAAATGTAACTGCTGGTCGCTTAATCGGCTTTAGCCTGTCTGACAGGTGACACAGCTCCACACAGCCGACTGATGTCACGGCTAACGCGGCTAGCTCGTTGTTGTTGAGGGAAACTTGAGCGCTCCTTCATGTTAAAAATACTTACCCATGACTCTGACCAACACCTTCCCCATCGCCCCGGCCCAGCCCGAGCCAGGGTCGTAGTAAGAGTTAAAAATGGCGTCGATAATAAAAATACATGGAACTCGCAGAGCCACATCCAGCACCACCAAGGCCTGCTGGCCTATCCGGGCTTGAGTGGACGCCATACGGCTTTAGCGGAGGGCTTTTACAGTCCTGTAGGGACCCAGCTATCCATGTAACGCTGAAATACGTGACGAGTCACCCGGCAGACGTCCTTCGTCTTCAGTTTCGCTTTGCCCAACGTTTACTTGGCAGCTGGAAGCCTGCATCTGTCCGCCATGTTCGTCCACCTCAACCTCCTGTTGCTTCTCCGGGTTACAGCCGGCAGCCGGTAAACTTCACGCCCCCCATCAGACCCGGCGCTGTCCGCTGTCACAAAACCAGTGAAGGCATCTCTAAATGTCAGTTTGTCAGTGCTGTGAAAGTGCCACTTGACTTCTTTTTTTTAAAAAACCAAAGAAGTTGCAAGGCTGTTACGACGTATCGCGTCAGTGGCGTCGGTGGGCGTGGCAGCTGACGTAACATTTCTACAAACTATAAAATGACACAGCGTCATTTTTTTCTGTGTCTTGTTTGCTACACATGTTTTAATGTAGACGTTATTTTGCTTTCAGAGGATGGTTTGCTAGTACAGACATCCATAAATAAAATATAACACAGACTTAATATAATAATAAGACCATTATATTAAATATATTTCAGTTTAATGTATTTTCGATTTCAGATTCGTTGTATACCTTATTAAATTATTTGTTGTGCCATATCGTATTTGATTTAAACAGACACATTTCAAAGACTTTGGGATTTCCGAACATCTCGAGGATCCCCAAAAATTGTCGAAAATATTCTATGGACCGAGAAAACTTGAACTTTTTGAAAGGTACGAATCCGGTTACATAAAAATCTGGCATTACACTAAGACAGCTTTTCATAAAAATTCATATAAACAGTCAAACACGGTGGCGGTAATGTGATGGTCGGGGGCTGCTTTGCTGCTTCTGGACCTGGATGACTCGCTGTAACTGATAGAATCATAAATTCTGTTGTCTTCCAGAAAATCTTTCAAGCTCAAGAGCGCTCAAGTTATGCAGCAGCACAATGATAGTGACACACCAGCAAGTCCACCCCTGCATGACTTAAAAACACAAACCTCTGAGAATGCTTTTGATGGACTTCAGCATGACTCTAAAACAAGCTGACTGAATTAAAATCATTTTGCAAAGAACATTTGGCCAAAGACTCATCGCCAGGTACTGAAAACGGCTGATTTTAGCTCTTGCTGCAAATGTTGGCACAGCCAGTTTATTAGGTTTTGTATAACTTTTTATATCAATAAATTAACATTTGAAAACTCTGCATTTGCTTGGGTTACTTTTGTACAATATTAAAACTTGTTTGATGATCTGAAGCAAAAGCACTGTAGGGGTACTTGAACAATCACAAACATCAAAGCTTTTTGTGTGGTTTGAATAAACTCATTAACATTTATGTTTTTCTAAACACAACAACTGATGTGTTCCTTATGAAAAAAATGTGTTTATTTTGCATTAACAGAGGACTGTAAACACAAATAATATAACAGTATAAGTGGTTTGTCCTGAGGCGCACAAACAGATTCATAAAAGAATATTAATGACACATCGGTGAGTCTGATGATGTCATTTATTATCAGCTTGAGCTGAAGAAGACTTTGACAGTGTTGTTGTAGATTGTGTTGCCCAGCTCCAGTGGATCCTCCTCCCTCGCTGCTGCCATCACCTCCAGGACTTGTCTGCAAGAGACAAATAGTGAAATCTTAAAATTAAAGGTCTATTGTGTTTAACAATATTCATGCTTCAGTGCGACGTCTGATTATATCCATTGGATTTATAAAGCGTTTCCCTTTAGTGACTCACAGGATATGACAGGGCTCATTCCGGTCCTTCAGGCAGTGTCCTGCCTCCCACTTCTTCTTTGTGGGAAATGTAGTTTTAACATATTTGGACCCGGCATGAGTGTTCTTCACACCACACCACGGGGCGTCTGGAAATGAGCAGGAAGGTGGAAATCCATAAATAACATGAATGTAGCATTTAAAGAACTGTAACATCAGCAAAATATTTCTATAAAGTGAGCACAAACCTATTTTAATCTAATATATTCCCTCTTATTGGTGATACAGCTTCAACAAGAATATAAAACCAATGACTCCAGAGCTTTAAGAAAACTTTATATTAAAGGTTCACTGTGTGATCAAACTCAGGCCACATTCTGCCAAAAGCTTTAAAATAAACAGACTGTGTGACTCACCTGTTTCTATCATGAGCCTCTCTGTGGGGATCGAAAATAAGAGTGAAGCAGTAGCTCACCGTCATGTTTCTGCTTCCCTCTGTAGAGTCCTCTGAACATGGGATCTGTCAGATTCACCCCGATGTCTGAACAGCAAGAGGTCAGGATTTATCTACATGTACTGACTCAGAGAGTTACTGATTGTATCTTTGTAATTAAAGCATCACAGTATTGGTACCAGCATCATGCGAGAGACGCTCTGAGGTCACGTTATACAATAACACTGAACACATTTCGCAGTAATGGATACTTTACTTACAGACAATAGAAACACACTGGAAATACAGTCATATAACAAAACGAGTAATTACAACAGCTTCATTATCGTGCTGATTATTTTCAAAACAGATTATCTGTCTTTAGCCTGCAACATAAAAAACTATAATAAATACCTAAATTCTACAACGGTCATGAACTGAGTTTAATAACAATTATTAGTTTTAAAGAATTTATTTCACTCCATTGGTAATCTTTATAGTGACTCACTGCGAGGTATCGCATACTTTAAATACTTCTTTGACATACTTTGAAGCACAGGTAGGTTTTCATTAAGAAATTACTAGATGATTCTTTCAGAAATATTACCAATTAACAATTTTCTGTCAGCTAAGTTACTAAATTGCTTGGACACATCTAAGTGCACTGAGAACTGCTCTGCTTTTTAGACATTTCCATTTTGTAGTCGTTAATATTTAAATCAGAGATGAGCTGCTGGATGTACTGATTTGCATCATTTTATCTCAGTTGATTTGAACTTTGTGTAGCTAGGACTACAACCCTACACAGCTTACAGCTGTCCTTAATGAAGAGCAACCACAGGCTGTATGCAGAGGAGCTTCACGGACAGGTAAAGGGTTTGACTTGGTTAAATCTAATATACGGACCAGCACAGAGCTCATGCTGTGCTATATCTTCTACACATCTTCTTCATTGCCAGCACAACAGCACCAACTGCTGATCAGCTGATCAGTCTACTGTGAGCTGCCATCATGGCATCTGAACTACTGTAAACCTGAAATAAAGTGCCCGGTATACTGTAATCCTGCACAGCTGTGAGCCTGTCACTCAGTCTGTTCCTGCTGTGTTGTCATTTTCAAGAAGCTAACTTATTAGCACTGACGCTAACAAAACATGCAGGCTGCTTCGTTTTATAACCGTCAGCGGCAGCCAGTGACACTCGCTCTCTTCTACCTTTTCTGGTAGGTTTGACAGGCGATAAAGCAGAGGCGACTTACCAATGAATTTGTGTTGTGCCATGGTTGAAATCAAAGTCCTCAATGTTCCTCAGCTGGTCGCTGCGCACCTCCGGCAGGGAGTTGATCTTCTTGACGGCAGTGCGGCGGTTGATGAACATTTTCCAGCCGTTCTTGGCCTGCAGGTACATGTTAAAGTAAGCGTGCAGGCACATCGTGCAGGGGCGGATCTTGCTGCCTGATTCGAACATCATGGTGTAGACGCCATTTCCGAACATGATGACGCCGAACAGGAACTCGATGATGTTGCCCGTGGAGCGCACGTAGTAGACGTAGTCATCCAGCTTCTCCCACAGGACATTGGAGAATCCGTCAGCCATGAAGAGGCCGTAGACGGTCAAAGACACAACCACCTGGAGAGCAGGAAGCAGAAACGTGAGCTGAATTTAATCTGCAGAGATCAAAGCAGACGAGTGAACGGTTTCAGCTCCTGACAAGGAGCGAGCACGCCAACGGGAAGTTTGACAAACTCTCTGTGGTAGGACTTGACTTAAGCGGCCAAAGAAGTGCAGGAGACTGATGCTGTCCAGTGTAGCAAGTGATTTATTCACCATTTGTGACCCAAACAGTATTTACAAAAAATAAATAAGAAACTCAACTCCATAGTTAACTCCATTCAAATAAACATAACTGCACACAGCTACACTGACCTGAACTTTTTTCCCCAAACACCTGAGTTCTTCTGCTTAAATCGTCCACTTAACCAAACAATTTCTCCTCTGGACTATTGCATTCAGTAGGTAAGATGAATATTATCGACCTCTACTGCAATTCTTTACTAGCATCATAAACTCTGGTGTAATCCATACATTACAACAATAAATCTATTTCTCCATAAACACTCTAAAATCAACTTTCTTAAATTACAAGAATTCTTCCCCTTCCGCACTTGGTCTCTTCCTGTGACCTCAGATGAACCCAGAAGCTATAAAGCAAGAAGTAAAACTACATTTCCTCCTTTTGTTTCTGGAAGACAGGTAGGCAAGGTGAGTTCTAACTAAACCAATTAACAGTTGAAATAAATAACATGTTAACTTAACAAACTTGTAGGAATTGATTTAAACCAAGATGTTATATTATATAATCTGTAAAAGTGCAAAACACAAACAAACCCGGGATAGTAGATGTTTGCCTACTACAGAATACATATGAAATATGGTTAAATCAAAACAAGAATGTTAACTAAGAATATGGACAAGTGGTACTCTGATCCACAAGGAGACGAGTGAACGGTTTCAGCTCCTGACAAGGAGCGAGCACGCCAACGGGAAGTTTGACAAACTCTCCTTTAAATTCTTCTCTGTGTGTGTGTGTGTGTGTGTGTGTGTGTGTGTGTGTGTGTGTGTGTGTGTGTGTTCATGCTTCACTGCATGCTCCAAGTTAATTTGAGAAAGAACAAAAATATCCTGCATGCTGTTGATCACCTGAACTCACAATTCATGTTTTAGTTGAAGTTTGTACATCTTTACTTAAATTGTTGTTCTTTAAAGTTTACTCCCTGAATAATGAACATTCACAAACGTAAAAATGCAACAGCCATACATCCTCTGTATATGTGACACGGAGCTGAAGCTGACCTCTGGTGACAGCTGGAATGTTTTTGGACCCTAAGCTTGAAGTAAACAGTCTAAAAATGTGTCGCCGCTCTCCTTCAGAACAGTTTCGATTCGACACCCACAAACTCGCCATTCCTCAGCGGGTCCCCGGGCTAATTTTAGTCAAGTGAGCATGCCCAGAATATCTAATGTAGGAGCCTGGTTCCATGTTCTTATAGTTACATTTGTCTCTAAGCAGTAGGAACAGAAACTTACAAGTACTTTATATGCAAACTCACAACACTTAAGAATTTACAAACAGTATTTGTGGTTCCTTGTCCACCTCTCTGAATCAGTTTTACTGTTGTTGCTGACAAAGCCTGGCCCTCACCTCGGCTGTCCCCTCGCCTGTCGAGGAGTGAGTTTGGGTTTTTAGAGACGTGCTGCAAAGGAAAGTGGTGCGTTGGATTTAGCGCAAAACACAAAGCGAGAGCATAACTGTGAAAAGGAATCCAGACAAGTAATCATTTAATCCTGATTATTTCTTGTTTTCATAAATGCTGGAATCCATAAGTGTAATTGAACATAAATACTAATTAACTGTAGGCACAGACTATAAACTCAATAAGCAGAATACTATCAGTCTCCACTCAATCCCACGTTGACAAAGAGACAACAGAATCCTTACTGACTCCTTTGTAGGGCTAAATCATGCTCTTATATGCACATCAATCAGGTCATTATTGTCACATTTGATTATTTAAGTCACAAGTTTTACTATTCCGGATCTCTTGATCTCTTCTTGACCTTAGGATGTTAATTTCATCCATCCATCCATCCATCCATCCATTTTCTTCCGCTTATCCGGGGCCGGGTCGCAGGGCAAGCAGCCCAAGCAGCCCAAGCAGCCCAAGCAGCCCAAGCAGAGAAGCCGAGACCTCCCTTTCCCCAGCCACCTCCTCCAGCTTATCCGGGGGAACACCAAGGCGTTCCCAGGCCAGCCGAGAGATATAATCTCTACAGCGTGTCCTGGGTCTGCCCCGGGGCCTCCTCCCGGTGGGACATGCCCGGATAACCTCACCCAGGAGGCGCCCAGGGGGCATCCTTGTCAGATGCCTGAACCACTTCAGCTGGCTCCTTTCGATGTGAAGCAGCAGCGGCTCTACTCTGATCCCCTCTCGAATGGCCGAACTTCTCACCCTATCTCGAAGGGAGAGGCCAGCCACCCTTCGGAGGAAGCCCATTTCCGGCGCTTGTATTCGCGATCTCGTTCCTTCGGTCACTACCCACAGCTCGTGGCCACAGGTGAGGGTAGGGGCGTAGATCAACCGGTAAATTGAGAGCTTCGCTTTTACATTCAGCTCTCTCTTCACCATAACAGACCGGTACAGCGTCCGCATCACTGCAGCCGCTGCACCAATCCGTCTGTCGATTTCCCGCTCCCTTCTCCCATCACTCGTGAACAAGACCCCGAGATACTTAAATTCCTCCACTTGGGGCAGGGTCTCGTCCCTGACCCGGAGTGGGCACTCCACCCTTTTCCGGCTGAGGACCATGGCCTCAGATTTGGAGGTGCTGATACTCATTCCCACCGCTTCACACTCGGCTGCGAACCGTTTCAAGGCAAGCTGGAGGCCCTCACCTGATGAAGCCAACAGAACCACATTATCTGCGAAAAGCAGAGATGAGATCCTGAGACCACCGATTTGAAAGCCTTCCGCCACTTGGCTACGCCTAGAAATTCTGTCCATAAAAATTATGAACAGAATCTGTGACAAAGGGCTGCCCTGGTGGAGCCCATCACCCACCAGGAACGAGTCTGACTTCTTGCCGGCTATGCGGACCAAGCTCTTGCAACGGTCGTATAAGGACTGAATGGCCCGTAGCAATGGGCCAGACACCCCATACTCCTGGAGCACCCTCCACAGGACCCCCCGAGGGACACGGGCAAATGCCTTCTTCAAGTCCGCAAAACACATGTAGACTGGTTGGGCAAACTCCCATGCGCCCTCAAGTATCCTCGAGAGAATAAACAGCTGGTCCAGTGTTCCACAACCAGGACGAAAACCGCATTGTTCCTCCTGTATCCGAGGTTCGACTAACAGACGAACTCTCCTCTCCAGCACCCTGGCATATACTTTCCCAGGGAGGCTGAGGAGTGTGATTCCCCTGTAGTTGGAACACACCCTCCGGTTCCCATTCTTAAAGATGGGGACCACCATCCCAGCACACCCTCACTGCACGTTTGGGTGCGGCAGGTCTGTCCAGCATCCTCCCTCGCCACCTGATTCAACTCACTACCAGGTGGTGATCAGTTGACAGCTCAGCCCCTCTCTTTATCCGAGTGTCCAAAACATATGGCCTCAGGTCTGGTGATACGATTACAAAATTGATCATCGACCTTTGGCCTAGAGTGTCCTGGTGCCACGTGCACTTATGGACACTCTTATGTTCGAACATGGTGTTCGTTATGGCCAAACTGTGGTTTGCACAGAAGTCCAATAACAAAACACCGCTCGGGTTCAGATCCGGGAGGCCGTTCCTCCCAATCACGCCCTTCCAGGTCTCACTGCCGTTGCCCACGTGAGCATTGAAGTCTCCCAGTAGGACAACAGAGTCCCCAGGAGGGGCACCCTCCAGTGCCCCACTCAGGGACTCCAAGAAGGCTGGGTACTCTGAACTGCCGCTCGGTGCATAAGCACAGACGACAGTCAGGACCTGTTCCCTGACCCGAAGGCGAAGGGAACAAACCCTCTCGTCCAATGGGAAACACCCCAACATACCAGCAGCAAGCCAAGGGGATACAAAGATACCCACCCTAGCCTGACGCCTCTCACCAGGGAGCTCCAGACCTCAGTCTGGAGTTGCCCCAGACTGAGGAGACTGGTTCCAGAGCCCCGGCCATAAGTTCAGGTGAGCCTGACTATATCTAGCCAGTACCTCTCAACCTCACGCACTGGCTCAGGCTCCTTCCCCACCAGAGAGGTGACATTCCATGTCCCAATTGCCAGTCTTGGTAGCCGGGGATCGAGTCCGCCAGGGCCTCTGCTCCTGGCCGCCGCCCGACTCGCATTGCACCCGACCCCTAAGGCGCCTCCTGCGGGTGGTGGGCCTACAGGAAGATAGGCCCATGTCCCTTTTTCGGACTGTGCCCGGCCGGGCCCCAAGGATGTTAATTCATTCATTTTTTTCATTAGTTTGAGTCATGCTGAGTCCAAAAAACCTCACATACATGAAACTGAATGACTAACATAACACACAAAAATCTCACAGACTGTGAAAACTTTGGGAGACATTGGACGTCATCAATTCCAGTCAAAGATAAATTGTTTGCGCTCACCTTGAGGCAGAGCTCAACACAGAAGGCGGTGACGGCAAAGAGCCAGGTGTTGAGGAGGTAGCAATGCCAGAGGGCGAAGCTGAGCACCACGGGAAGTACAAAGAGCACCAGGGACACCAGCAGGACGGGGAAATGCCGCCGAAAAGAGGAGACATGGGAAGCGCTGAGAGACATGAGGACGGGGTCAGTCATGCCGTGAATGAAGTGCAGGGTGGCGGTCAGCAGAAGGCACATGTACCGGCTTAGGCGGACCTGTGGATCAAAACGAAGACTCTAAGTTACGTGTATGAAGTTATTCCGTTATAACCACGGAAATACAGGATTACAAAAGGAACAGTGAACTCTGCTACTGTGTGCAAATGTCATTTATAGTATAAATCATTAAACATGTTTTGTTAGAGGGCAACATAACAATTCACACAGAGGTTAAAACAACAGAAAAATGAGAGAAAAACTGTTTGCCGGCTGCTTTGATGGCGTAAACTGGAAGCCCAAATCCGAGACGTACCAGACGTTCCTCAGGTTCCAGGCTGCTGAGGCCAGTCTGAAGAGCCAGGATGAAAAACAGGACAAACGCCTTGAAGCCCAACCGCTTGTCCTCCTCCTCAGTCGAACCTGAAGGTTCAAATTAAGAAAGTGCTCAACTCCAGGAGCATCCAAACAATTACATGAAGGGCAAATCAGGAAGGCTTTTACACCTGCTAGCACTCCAACTAACAATCTCAGTCATACCTATGAAAGCCAGGATGCTGAGACCCAGGTAATGTGCAACAGAAGAGATAACGGCACTCATCCCCATTATAGTGAGCATGGAGTCGCAGCCGGAGACGATGATGTTACTCGTGAGATCCCAGAACACATCCCAGCTCAGCAGGTAACCCTGAAAACGGTGCAGTCACACAGGTACACGCGTCACCTTTACTCATAATCCCTTTTAGCTTCAGTTCAGACTCTGCAGTTTTTTTAGGTGAGACTTTATTATTAACAGCAACACAGAACATGAAGAAGCAGCTTCAGTAGAAATGAGGTTGTTAAAGAATTATGACCTTGTTATGTAGTGTGCATCATTTTTAACTGCTCTTCAGACATCAGACACTGTTTATAAATTATTAAAAGAATATTTCACATTGAAATTTGTGCATTAATATATCTGTAAAACACTGCAAAGAGCTAATGTGCCAGCTGGACTTTACTTGGCTACAGAACACCGGAAACCTGTAGAGGTCACTTACATACATTTTAGGCTTTCAGAGATATTTTTTAAACACACAGGAGCTAATTTTTAGATATAATTACAGAAATCCAACAGGGGTGCCTGGGGCTGCAAAAGGAAAACTTTCCCCAAACAAATATATGAGTTTTGTAAACATTATGATATGTCAAAGACTCCGAATAAGGTCATAAACCAAATATCAATTCACTGTGGCTAACAACTTGTTAGCTTACCTTGCTTATGAAGTGACCATCATATAACAAACATGTCCTGGAAGTGAAGTTTTTTTATGTAAAAGCATTTACCTGTGCATCAGAGCTCCCATCTGCAGCTCCACCTGTGGCATCTCCGCTCTCTCTCCCCACCGCCTGCACCACGTAAACCAGTATCAGTGCCTGGGCTGTTACCCGGGTCAGCCAGAACACTCGAAGCACATCAGGGAACCTGATCCTCTTCCACGTGTCTTCCAGCAGCAGCTGGAGTCCATAGATCCTGTACATGTGCTGTACGAGCAGGTAGACGTACCGGCATGAATAGTAGAACCATTTGAGCCTCGTGGCGAGGCAAACGGCTGTGCTGAGAGCCAGCACCAGGCCCGAGAACATTGCCACCAGATGCCTGACATCTGCAGGAAGTTCAATCATCAGCCCCCACAGAGGAATCATGATGTCCAGGACCACCAGCGCAGCAAACACCGACTGGAGGTTAAGCAAGAACACATAGCCAATCCCAAAGACGAGCTGGACGGCGGCCATGCCCAGCCACAGCGTCGGCCCGTTTCTAGGCAGCAACCTGAAGCCCAACGCTGCTTTGTAGTAAGCGTTGTAGAAGTCCATGTGGGAGGTGGCGTAGTAGTTTATGAGGACTGCTGCCATGCCAAGGAGGACAGCAAAGAATAGAGTGTAGAACTTAAACAAGGCTTTCTGAGAAAGCAGCAGCACCACAGTGGAGATGAGGACACCTGGAACACACCGGAGAAGCAGTCAGAAAGACAGGAAAGGCAAATATTTCTCACTGCAAACTGAACAAATGTCAGCTAACTGTAGCTTCCAAGTTTGTCTGATTATAGTGAGTATTTAGATCAATCTTTGTGAGAAAACAACAGATGCTGCACATTAAATACATTTGGAGCAAAATAATCAGCATAGAGTTGAGTAATCCTGATAAGTAAAAGGCTGAACAAGCAACATACATAATATAACAAAAATAGAAAAACAAATAAGAACAAAAACAAACAAAGAAATGCCTTTCACAGTCCATGTAATGCTACGTGTGCATTTGATAACACTATGATAAACTGATCGTACATACTGTAGAGGACCTCAACCAACCTGAGCCTTACTGCTTTAATATAAAGTTGTTCAAACATCTGGCACTATGGAGTCTTTGTTCCTGTACTAAACATAAACACGGGTACAGAAGCAAACCCAACAGCTAATCTCACTTCCTGTCCATCCAAACCCAGAGCTCTTGGCTAACACTTTCAGATGGCCCGAGCTGCTCAAAGGTCTGCAAACTGGAAAACTGAGGTACATAACTTGTTTGTTGACTCAACACAGAGAAGCTTTTCTCTGTCACAGTGATGAAAACGAGGAGCTTTTATGAATTACGGTGTGTAGCGGAAACTCAAAGTTAGTCAGGCTACAGACTTATTCTATCAATAAATAAAAAGTGAAACAGATTTTTGTTAGTAGCAGCTCTGGTTATTACACAACACTAGTCCAGAATGTAATTCCCCTGTCCGAAAATATGACAAGTGCCAAGACATACAAATGATGTGCATAAAGTGGGACACCAGGTCAACACACGTTGACATAAAGTCACAGGTACAGAGTTCAGACCAGAGAGCAGCTCTCTGGGTACAGTTAGAGGAGAAGAAGCGAGCTTTGTCAGGAAGAAGGACCTGAATATGATCCATCTGTGTCCAAGGTGCCTCTGAGGCCATCCGTGACACCACAAATCACACTTGTGACAACACACCTTGACGTTAGCCAGCTAGTTAGCTTGCGAGCTGATGGCGCCAAAGCAGAGTAAACTAGGGTCGAGGTGAAGCAGTTAAGCAGCGTGTCAGACGGCTCTGCCCTGTGTAAATGTAATTGCTGGTCACTTAATCAGCTTTAGCGTGTCTGACAGGCATACATGCCAACCCTCCCGATTTTTCCGTGAGAATCCCGAATTTCAGTGCCCCTCCCAAAAATCTCCCGGAGCCACCATTCTCCCGAATTTCTCCCAATTTTCCACCCGGACAACAAAATTGAAAAACCATATCCCAGATTGGCCCAGCCAATTCCAATTTCCAACAATGGCTACTACTACTGGAGCTACTTAGTTTAAATATTACTCTTATTAGTCTTTCGTGGTCGCAAAATTAACTTTTAACACATTTTCAGGCGAGAATGTAGCTGTGTACACTTCACATATCTGAGCCGGGGAGAACAGCAAACTCCCGGCACATCGTTCTCAAACCCCCGCGGTCTTTCGCCTCTCAGGTTAAACATGATATATAAGTCACTTAAATAACTTAAACATCTTTGTGTTTGGCCTTTTTCAGTGTTTTATTTTTTTCGTGAGTTAATCGGTTTGGCTGACATTAAAGTTATTAGATTCGATTAAATAAAACGTATTAATCCCTCGGGAGGGTTCCTCCGGGGTTTTCACACAGCTGAATAAACATCAAACAGAAAACTGATTAAATAGAAGTGTGAGATGGTCGAAAATTTATGCCAGCATTCGGTTATATTTTAGATAGGAAGGAGCAGACGCCAGAGTTTCACTCCACCGAGAGAGCTTGTCATGTAATTCTGAAGGCTAGACTGTGTCAGCTCCCAAATAGACAAAAACAAACTAAAAGCCAGCGATAAACAACTTAAACATAAAAATAAAAAAATCACAAAGAAAGAACAATACAGTATCCACATCTGAACCAAAGAGTAAAACAGTGAAATGTGGATTATTAAATATCAGGTCTCTCTCCTCCAAGTCTCTGTTAGTACATGACTTAATAATTGATCAACAAATTGATTTACTCTGCCTTACAGAAACCTGGTTGCAGCAGGATGATTATGTTAGTTTAAATGAATCAACACCCCCGAGTCATTCTAACTACCAGAAACCTCGAAGCACAGGCCGAGGGGGCGGTGTGGCAGCAATTTTTCACACCAGCCTATTAATTAATGAAAGACCAAGACAGACTTTTAATTCATTTGAAAGCCTGATGCTTAACATTGTCCACCCCAGCTGTGAAACTCAGAAACCAGTCTTACTTGTTATCATCTATCGTCCACCTGGGCCTTACACAGAGTTTCTCTCTGATTTCTCAGACTTTTTATCTGATTTAGTTCTCAGCTCAGATAAAACAATTATTGTGGGTGATTTTAACATCCATGTAGATGCTAAAAATGACAGCCTCAACATGGCATTTAATCTGTTATTAGACTCAATTGGCTTCTTTCAAAATGTAAAAGAACCCACCCACCACTTTAATCACACTCTAGATCTTGTTTTAACATATGGCATAGAAACTGAACATTTAACAGTGTTTCCTGAAAACCCTCTCCTGTCTGATCATTTCCTGATAACATTTATAATTTACAATAATTGATTACACAGCGGTGGAGAGTAGACTTCATCACAGTAGATGTCTTTCTGAAAGTGCTGTAACTAAGTTTAAGAATATAATCCACCCACTGTTATCATCTTCAATGCCCTGTACCAACACAGAGCAGAGCAGCTATCTGAACACTACTCCAACAGAGGTCGATTATCTTGTTAATAATTTTACCTCCTCACTACGTACGACTCTGGATACTGTAGCTCCTGTGAAAACTAAGGTCTCTAATCAGAAGTACCTGACTCCGTGGTATAATTCTCAAACGCGTAGCCTAAAGCAGATGACTCGTAAGCTGGAGAGGAAATGGCGTGTCACAAATTTAGAGGATCATCATTTAGCCTGGAGAAATAGTTTGTTACTTTATAAGAAAGCCCTCCGCAAAGCCAGAACATCTTACTATTCGTCACTGATTGAAGAAAATAAGAACAACCCCAGGTTTCCCTTCAGCACTGTAGCCAGGCTGACAAACAGTCAGAGCTCTGTTGAGCCAACCATCCCTTTAACGTTAACTAGTAATGACTTCAAGAACTTCTTCACAAATAAAATTTTTATCATTAGAGAAAAAATTACCAATAATCATCCCACAGATGTAATATTATCTACAGCTACTTTCAGTACCATTGATATTCATTTACTCTTTTTCTCCAATTGATTGATTGAGTTAACTTCAATAATTACTTCCTCCAAACCATCAACGTGTCTTTTAGACCCCATTCCTACAAAACTGCTCAAAGAAGTCCTGCCAATAATTAATGCTTCAATCTTAAATATGATCAACCTATCTCTAATAATCAGCTATGTACCACAGGCCTTCAAGCTGGCTGTGGTTAAACCTTTACTCAAAAAGCATCTCTAGACCCAGCAGTCTTAGCTAATTATAGGCCAATCTCCAACCTTCCTTTCATATCAAAAATCCTTGAAAGAGTAGTTGTCAAACAGCTATCATCTGCAGAGGAATGGCTTATTTGAAGAGTTTCAGTCAGGTTTCAGAGCTCATCACAGCACAGAAACAGCTTTAGTGAAGGTTACAAATGATCTTCTTATGGTGGGTAACAGGTATCTCCGAAAACGTTAGAGCACTTATGCAAATATGTGATGTCTTGATGAATCGAGCAGGTATTTGAAGTTTACACAGCACCATTCTCGCATGAAAATATCTTTAAAGTTTATTATGTAACTCAGAAAGAGTAATATTTCAAACTCCGCCACTCTGTGTTCCTCCGCCACTGCCTCGTTTGAGTTTTGGACGAAATGGATTCTGGGATATTGCATTTCGTCATTTCGAGCTGATTGGAGACCAGAACAGCCAATCAGATTTTTTTGCATCCAAGTCTGTGATTGGCTGGTTTTGTGGCACAAATATAACAGTGAAGTTGAGCGCGCACGGGCAGAAATGTTAAGCGCGCGAGCAACACATGGCGAGCGAGCGCAAATGCAAAAACTGAGCGAGAGGGGCTGCTACTGTGTGTGTGGATAATAGCAAACACTGAAATACATTTTTGGCACGCAGGAATGAATTTTGTTCACTCAAATTCAGCTTTTCTTCGCTCAAAATAAATTTCTCCTCAAAATACAACACTTGCACCTGCAAACTTTTTTTTACGTGCGCTCAGAATAGTGGCACAAAAATAATGCCATACTAACGCGGCTAGCTCGTTGTTGTTGAGGGAAACTTGAGCGCTCCTTCATGTTAAAAATACTTACCCATGACTCTGACCAACACCTTCCCCATCGCCCCGGCCCATCCCGAGCCAGGGTCGTAGTAAGAGTTAAAAATGGCGTCGATAATAAAAATACATGGAACTCGCAGAGCCACATCCAGCACCACCAAGGCCTGCTGGCCCATCCGGGCTTGGGTGGACGCCATACGGCTTAAGCGGGGCGGCCGTCCTTCGTCTTCGATTTCGCTTTGCCCAACGTTTATTCGGCAGCTGGAAGCCTATATCTGTCCGCCATGTTCGTCCATCTCAACCTCCTGTTGCTTCTCCGGGTTAAAACGCTCCCACCCTCCGGGTTACAGCCGGTAGCCGGTAAACTTCACGCCCCCCATCAGACCCGGCGCTGTCCGCTGTCACAAAACCAGTGAAGGTATCTCTAAATGTCAGTTTGTCAGTGCTGTGAAAGTGCCACTTGACTTCTTTTTTTTGTATAACCAGAGAAGTTGCTAGGCTGTTACGACGTATCGCGTCGGTGGGCGTGGCAGCTGACGTAACATTTCTACAAACTATAAAATGACACAGCGTCATTTTTTTCTGTGTCCTGTTTGCTACACATGTTTTAATGTAGACGTTATTTTGCTTTCAGAGGATGGTTTGCTAGTACAGGCATCTATAAATAAAATATAACACAGACTTAATATAATAATAAGACCATTATATTAAATATATTTCAGTTTAATGTATTTTCGATTTCAGATTAGTTTTATACCTTATTAAGATATTTGTTGTGTCTTATCGTATTTGATTTATTGAGCTAAAAACAAACACATTTCAAAGACTTTGGGATTTCCAAACATCTCGAGGATCCCCAAAAATTGTGGGAAAATATTCTATGGACGGAGAAAACTGAAGACAAAAGTTAAAAACTTGAACTTTTTGAAAAGTACAAATGCTGTTACATCTGGCATTAAACTAAGGCAGCTTTTCATAAAAAGAAGGTCATATAAACAGTCAAACACGGTGGCGGTAATGTGATGGTCGGGGGCTGCTTTGCTGCTTCTGGACCTGGATGACTCGCCGTAACTGATAGAATCATAAATTCTGTTGTCTTCCAGAAAATCTTTCAAGCTCAAGAGCGCTCAAGTTATGCAGCAGCACAATGATAGTGACACACCAGCAAGTCCACCCCTGCATGACTTAAAAACACAAACCTCTGAGAATGCTTTTGATGGACTTCAGCATGACTCTAAAACAAGCTGACTGAATTAAAATCATTTTGCAAAGAACATTTGGCCAAAGACTCATCGCCAGGTACTGAAAACGGCTGATCTTAGCTCTTGCTGCAAATGTTGGCACAGCCAGTTTATTAGGTTTTGTATAACTTTTTATATTAATAAATTAACATTTGAAAACTCTGCATTTGCTTGGGTTACTTTTGTATAATATTAAAACTTGTTTGATGATCTGAAGCAAAAGCACTGTAGGGGTACTTGAACAATCACAAACATCAAAGCTTTTTGTGTGGTTTGAATAAACTCATTAACATTTATGTTTTTCTAAACACAACAACTGATGTGTTCCTTATGAAAAAAATGTGTTTATTTTGCATTAACAGAGGACTGTAAACACAAATAATATAACAGTATAAGTGGTTTGTCCTGAGGGGCACAAACAGATTCATAAAAGAATATTAATGACACATCGGTGAGTCTGATGATGTCATTTATTATCAGCTTGAGCTGAAGAAGACTTTGACGGTGTTGTTGTAGATTGTGTTGCCCAGCTCCAGTGGATCCTCCTCCCTCGCTGCTGCCATCACCTCCAGGACTTGTCTGCAAGAGACAAATAGTGAAATCTTAAAATTAAAGGTCTATTGTGTTTAACAATATTCATGCTTCAGTGCGACGTCTGATTATATCCATTGGATTTATAAAGCGTTTCCCTTTAGTGACTCACAGGATATGACAGGGCTCATTCCGGTCCTTCAGGCAGTGTCCTGCCTCCCACTTCTTCTTTGTGGGAAATGTAGTTTTAACATATTTGGACCCGGCATGAGTGTTCTTCACACCACACCACGGGGCGTCTGGAAATGAGCAGGAAGGTGGAAATCCATAAATAACATGAATGTAGCATTTAAAGAACTGTAACATCAGCAAAATATTTCTATAAAGTGAGCACAAACCTATTTTAATCTAATATATTCCCTCTTATTGGTGATACAGCTTCAACAAGAATATAAAACCAATGACTCCAGAGCTTTAAGAAAACTTTATATTAAAGGTTCACTGTGTGATCAAACTCAGGCCACATTCTGCCAAAAGCTTTAAAATAAACAGACTGTGTGACTCACCTGTTTCTATCATGAGCCTCTCTGTGGGGATCGACTTCATAGCTTCAATATTGGCCTCTGTTTTCAAGGAACTGAAAGATATGGAAGTGAGACTCAGTGTGATTCAGGTCACGTTCAAGGAAACCGAACAACATTTCTCAGATTATCCCACCATCCATTTATTCCAATATAGAGGTCCAGGTCAATGAGAGCGGCAGCGTCTTCTGCAGTTCCATCAAACGAGTGGACCTGAAATTCAAATGAGCAATAACGCAGAAGAATTTTGATCAGATTCATTCATAAAGTGACTCAGTGGCTTTTTAAATATGCAAACAATGTTTTGCAAATTAGTTTTATTGAATGAAATCAGGTTTGTTTGTGAATTTATCCCAACAAAAGTATTAACTTCACAGAATTTTACATTTTAGGTCCTTAATCTGTTCAGTTTACATCAAGTATTGTAACCTGTCACAGAAATAATTCACTTTTACAGAGGTTGTTTTTGCATCTCCGGGATTTGGAAAGCATATCCTCCTCTGTCTATGATATTTAGATATCATATCATCCTTACCACTCCTCCAACACATCGGTCTCGATTTCTCTTCATGATGTCTGTGGAAACAAAAACAGTTGACTGTTTCGCATAAAAATCAAATTCCTGAACCGGATCAGGTGTCTGCTTCACAAACCTACCGATGAACTCCTGATGGGAGTTTCTGCAGTGGAGGAACATGGGCAGCTTGGTCTCCTCCACCAGGTCAAACTGCTTCTCAAAGTATCTGCAACACACCAGAAGGAGCAAATTGAGGCACAGGAAACAAAAGTCCACGAGGGCCATTTAAGCTAAAGGCCATTTTCTTATAGACTTCTAAAGAAAGCAGGTTAAAGGTACTTTCACTTTTCAGACTCGGAAACAATCTGCAAGTCTGTGGAGTCATAGATGAACAATCATGTTTATTAGAAGGAAATTAGAAGGAAATCTTCAGGGGAAAAAAAGCTTTTAGGCTTTTTGGCACATCTATCAGGTTTCACTGGTAACTTAAAGGATGCAGTCACTATTAAAATTCCCAATGTGGCCTTAAAAAATGGCCACCGAGTGGCAAGTTTTGCTTCTAGAAGGCCTTTTTTCAAAACTCGTGAAAATCACACAAACTTACTTGAGCTGAGTTTCTTTTGGGCAAAATTCCAGCCTGTCAAAATCTGAAACGAGGAGAAAAGAAACATATTCATGGTTGAACGCTAAGAGTGGGTAACCCACAGAGTGAAAAATAAATAAGGTGTAAATGAAGACTTATTTCTGTCATGTACATTCATACACGTGCTCGTGTACACACACCCAGTCCACACTCTCCGATGGCCACCACCTTTCCTCTGTGTGCTGCTGCCAGCTCCCTCAGCCCAGTTAAATACTGGGATTCTCCATTCTGCTCAAACTCGCCGCACCGGGTGGGATGGCAGCCGACCGTGCAGTAGAACTCATCTGTGATGAAGGAGGGGGCTTGTTAAAGGTGAGGCGCTCCAGCACGGAGGGAAACATTAGGTAGGTTTGGCTGATTCTTTAAGACCACAAATCATTTGGTTGCACTAAACGTGCTGTCATTATTACCTCTGGTCTCAGCTAGTTTAAGAGCTTCCCTGCTGTCGTCAAGGCTCCCCCCTGTGATCATAAACTGCAGTGTAGCAACAGATAAAACACGCAATCATTACAACTGAGAACAAATAACTTTCAAATTACAGATTTCCAACATACACAAAAAAGAGTAACTATGAGTTTATATTATGTTTTATATCTGCATCGGCATCCTGACTACTTGCACCACAATTCTTTAGCATATATAATGAGGCTCAGCATGATAGAGTATACCGACTTATATGTTGAGTGTACTTAAAATGTAGGTGAGGCTTTTTTTTGTTCTTCTCTTCTTTCCCTCATCGCCCAGTCCATTTCAGGGAGTGAAATAAATGAGGGTTTTGTCCGGGATATTAACACTCATAAACATCTCCAACAGCTATTAGCCAAACTGTTGCTGTAAAAATCTCTATCATCCCAGAATTTCACGATGACCTTTTTAAAACAAATCAACACTGCAGCGATCCCTGAAGTCATGGCTATGATTAAAATACATGAGGCTTCATCAAAGCGATGGACACAGCATACCTTTTCAACTCCTACTTTGAGAGCTCGGTCAATGATCTCATTGAAGTCATCTGTCAGGAAAACGTGAGACTCAGAAAAACATCATGTGAACAGCCCCACAGTGAAAATAAGAGTGAAGCAGTAGCTCACCGTCATGTTTCTGCTTCCCTCTGTAGAGTCCTCTGAACATGGGATCTGTCAGATTCACCCCGATGTCTGAACAGCAAGAGGTCAGGATTTATCTACATGTACTGACTCAGAGAGTTACTGATTGTATCTTTGTAATTAAAGCATCACAGTATTGGTACCAGCATCATGCGAGAGACGCTCTGAGGTCACGTTATACAATAACACTGAACACATTTCGCAGTAATGGATACTTTACTTACAGACAATAGAAACACACTGGAAATACAGTCATATAACAAAACGAGTAATTACAACAGCTTCATTATCGTGCTGATTATTTTCAAAACAGATTATCTGTCTTTAGCCTGCAACATAAAAAACTATAATAAACACCTAAATTCTACAACGGTCATGAACTGAGTTTAATAACAATTATTAGTTTTAAAGAATTTATTTCACTCCATTGGTAATCTTTATAGTGACTCACTGCGAGGTATCGCATACTTTAAATACTTCTTTGACATACTTTGAAGCACAGGTAGGTTTTCATTAAGAAATTACTAGATGATTCTTTCAGAAATATTACCAATTAACAATTTTCTGTCAGCTAAGTTACTAAATTGCTTGGACACATCTAAGTACACTGAGAACTGCTCTGCTTTTTAGACATTTCCATTTTGTAGTCGTTAATATTTAAATCAGAGATGAGCTGCTGGATGTACTGATTTGCATCATTTTATCTCAGTTGATTTGAACTTTGTGTAGCTAGGACTACAACCCTACACAGCTTACAGCTGTCCTTAATGAAGAGCAACCACAGGCTGTATGCAGAGGAGCTTCACGGACAGGTAAAGGGTTTGACTTGGTTAAATCTAATATACGGACCAGCACAGAGCTCATGCTGTGCTATATCTTCTACACATCTTCTTCATTGCCAGCACAACAACACCAACTGCTGATCAGCTGATCAGTCTACTGTGAGCTGCCATCATGGCATCTGAACTACTGTAAACCTGAAATAAAGTGCCCGGTATACTGTAATCCTGCACAGCTGTGAGCCTGTCACTCAGTCTGTTCCTGCTGTGTTGTCATTTTCAAGAAGCTAACTTATTAGCACTGATGCTAACAAAACATGCAGGCTGCTCCGTTTAATAACCGTCAGCGGCAGCCAGTGACACTTGCTCTCTTCTACCTTTTCTCGTAGGGTTTAACAGGCGATAAAGCAGAGGCGACTTACCAATGAATGTGTTTTGTGCCATGGTTGAAATTCTCCCAGAAAGAACTACACATGCAGCTCTCACCAATCCCATAATGCCGCAATACCGTAATAACTGTAACAGACCGGATCACTGTTACTGAAAAAGATTTTCGGCTACTCTTCTCATCTTATCCAAACATTTTAGACAATATCGAAAGAAATTCGACGCGTGAAGATAATTTACACTTGTATAACTTACACTTAATGCGTGACCAAAAAGAAATGTAATATATTCGCGCTGCTTTTTTTTTAATATTTACGGGTTTAGCTTCCAGATGCCACAAAATCCCAGAATCCTTCGCGCTGCTCGGCGAGAAGGTGACAGGGGACGGCTAACATGGCCTCTGCCTATCTCACTCACCAGCAGAAAGTGCTGCGGCTTTACAAGAAGTCCTTGAGACACCTCGAGTCGTGGTGCATATTTAGGTAAGAAGGGCTTCTTAGTTAGTGTAGGACTGTGGAAAAAATATAGATTATCGGTGTTTTACATGCAGTAAGTTCACTGTCCTGCTAAGCTAACAGCTAAGCTAGCCGCTGCTAAGCCAGGTCACTCATTCCTCAAGTCTGACAGTTACACCTCCAAAGTGTTATCTTTGTTTCTCCACTTGTCATTCAGATGGGAGTGTGCGTAAGAGATCGCGAAGTTGCAATAGTTTCATTTTAATCTTTTTGAGCAGGAGTCAGTATATGTTACTTGTATTTACATGGCGCCAGCTAGCGTCAAAAGCGGCTAATAATAAAGTTCTAGCTGAGCTCCCACTTGGCTCAGCTGCAGACAGGTTATTAAACGCATTACTCTACTTAATCATCAGAGGCACTAGTCTAAACGTTATGTGGAAAATACTCCACAGTTAGTTGTCATGATGTTTAATATTTAGGATAACTAGTATTCATTCAGTCACTCGGATGTAGCGTTATTTGTGTCAGTTCTGGTCTACGTGAATAAATGAAAGGCTTTCATTGGTGAAAGATCAATACATACAGTTAGGTCAGTAAGATTTTGGACATTTATCCATCCATCCGTCATCTTCTATTTATATGGAGTTAGGTTGTGGTGTCAGCAGGCTAAGTATTCCAGATATCCTTCCCCACACCCATACTTTCCAGTACCTCCTGAGGTGTTCCTAGATCACATGAGAAATACAATCTCTCCAACGAGTTCTGAGTCCACCCCAGGGTTTCTTTCTGGTTTATCAGGAAGCATCCTAACATGATGCCCAAGCGACTTTGACCATCTCTTTTTACCACACGGGAGCAGCGTCTCTGCTCCAAAATCTGTTATGCTGAGCTCAGACATCGTATGGAGGAAACTAGTTTCAGCTTCATGCATTTGAGAGCATACCTTGTCTGTCAGATTTCATTACCATTGGTGAGGTCTGGGGCTCAGACTGGTAAATTGAAAAGTTGGCCTTTCTGCTCTCTTTACCATCCCAGCCTCATACAACACACACATTACTGCTGACGCCACACCAATCCATTGGTCAAACTCGTGCTCCACATTACTGATTTAATTTTACACTAGTAGTCAGCCAGTATTTAAATTATTATTAGAGTTTTGTGCTTATTTAGAAATATAACCTGCCTGCAGGAGCTTTACATTATGAAAAGAGATGGACAGAAGAATCAGTATCAGGGTTTTAATGTGAATCACCATGTTACCCACGTCAGCATAGAGTCTTTCTAATGAGGATTGAAGGCTGCTCTTTTAAGTTGAGATGTTATTTATGTTGATTGTAAGAACAATAATATATATATTTTCATTTTAGAAAAAGTGAAGAGAAAATGGTTCATTTTCCTTCTTTAGAATTTGTTTTTAAAATGTTTTGCACTGATGATATTAAGTTTTAAGAAAAGTCTTATTGTCTGTTTTTATAGATAAAATTCATATGTAATGTTTCTGTTAGTATAAAATATACACATGCTTATATTTTAACACTTTTTTTCTCTTGATGTCATGTAGTTGCTTCAAACATGTTGGTGGTCTCTCTTGAGGTCTGACTGTTGTTTTGTCATTATAGAGAC
This sequence comes from Perissodus microlepis, assembly GCF_051167445.1. NCBI lineage: Eukaryota > Metazoa > Chordata > Actinopteri > Cichliformes > Cichlidae > Perissodus > Perissodus microlepis. Next base: position 31,403,856 of record NC_140481.1, on the reverse strand, counting down.
AAGTACCGTTTCTATGCCTGCTTACTGCGGGCTCGCTTTGATGAAAACAAGACTGAGAAGGACATGGTGAAGGCCACCATGATGCTAAAGGCAGGAGAGGAGGAATTCTGGACCAACCAACATCCTCAGCCCTACATCTTCCCCGACTCTCCTGGAGGGACCTCATATGAGAGATACGAGTGCTACAAGGTAAAACAGAGCAACCATGAAATTATTTCGTACTGTATCTAACTTTCTTTTTTATGGACCTAACTTCTGGTCTGTTTGAACTAACTGGGAACAATTACAGGAAAACATTTGATGTTAGAAACTTGAAGTGAAAACGCTGGCTGTCCTAATGTTGGATAGAGACGTGTCTGTGAGCTCTGCTTTGTCTCTGTAGGTCCCAGAGTGGGTGCTGGACCACTGGCACCCCTCGGAGAAGGCCATGTATCCTGATTATTTCTCCAAGAGAGAGCAGTGGAAGAAACTGAGGATGCAGAGCTGGGAGAAAGAGGTGGGCAGCAAACATTTACATGCCAGCATTACTTTTGACCTCCTTGTTTAACCTGGTCTCCTTTGCCAATGACAAGAAAGGTGCTACTCCTTGTTTACTGTTCCATATATCTCAGCTTTTAGACTCTTCTTGGTTTTCTACTCTTGGATTCGTATGACGTCATTGAGAGCAGATAATCCTAGACTTGGTCACAGCTTGACGAGAGCTGAGTTGATTGGTTAACTAGGTTAATTGGTGATTTTAAATTGGCTGTAGGTGTGAATATGAGTCTGTCTCTCGGTGTTGGCCCTGTGATAGGCTTGTCTCTCACCCTATGACATCTGGGATAAGTTCCAGCCCCTCTGCAAACCTGATTGGATAAATGGTTAAGAAACTTGATGGCTGGAGATAAATGGCTTGTTTTAGACAGGATGATATAAGGCCTGTATAAGATAAATAGGAATTATTTTGAACTGTAAGTCATGCAAAGCTATTCAAGCAGAGCCCAATGCTGAGAACATGGAGCTGGAACTGAATGTAAGGGTCCCTGTTGATGACAAACTCCAGTAGGTGGCACCAGAGTGCTTCTGTTGGACTGGAAACTTCAGGTCACCATTTCCTTCCTTTTACTTCCAGGTTGCCCAGCTAGAGGCTGAGACCCCTGCTGTTGGACCGAAGTCCGAAGCTCTCCCTCCTGCCCGCAAAGAGGGCGACCTCCCCCCTCTGTGGTGGCAGTTCGTCACCCGTCCCAGGGAGCGCCCCACATAAAGGATCTTTTTCACGTGGGCCTGCTCGTTCCTGCAACCTGAAGAAAATCTCACAACAACAGCATGAAGACAGGCTGACCTGTCATTACCATCTGTCTGTACAGAGTTGTTTCTAAAGGAGTTCACAGGTGCAGGTTGCATTAATTAAGAAAAACAGCCTTTGTGAATTCAGAGTGACTAAGAAGTCCTGTAGATGTACCAGTTAATTCCTGTTCTAATAAATATGTGTATTAAAACTGACTGTGTGTTTTACTGCAGCTGAAACGTTTTGGTTTTGTCAGACCTTTATTAGGTGTACCTGAAGGTCTGATCGACCAGATCATTTTACATGTTTCAGGAGTAAACAAAGCGACAGTCAGAGGAGTGCCTTAAAATAAATGTTGCTTAACATTTAATTTAACGAAATAGAAAAGGCTCACAGTTCGCTTTTACATGTTGAGACAAGCAGAGTTTTTGTAGATCATTAAAGCGTTGAAAGGCATTCTAGTCATTATCGGGAGAGTATGACCTTAAATGTCATTAATGTTTAAAAAACCAAACTGAATCCTAAGCTGTTCCCAAACTCTGAGAGTGACCACACTGACACTTAAAATGATTGCCCACAAATCTGTGGTGTTACCGTTGATGGCCACAGACACGTGTCCTTGGTTCTTGTTAAACTGGCCTTGAGAAAAATTTCCCGAAGCTGTAGGAACCCCGTGAACACGCTTATTAACATGTGCTATTTAATTTGCTTGATAACAGAAATGGTAATAGTTTGTGGACCTGTGGGTTACTGATGTTAGCTGTGAAATCAAGTGTTACCAGTTGGTTTCTGTGCCAGCTGCTGCTCGTGTTTCAGGAAATCTTCATCCTTTAAATTCCTCCAAACCAACAATGTGGAGCTTTCACTACTTTCTGAGTTGACTGTGCGTCTCAGGTTCAAGTCCAGTGGTGTGTCGGTTTGAATTTAAAGTGATTTCAGGGCACTTGGTGTGGTTAAGAAAATCTTTAAGCAAGCATTTTATGACTGATAGAAATCCCTGCAAACAGCTCAAAAATAATCAGTTTTATTCATCATTTATGTTAAAAAAAAAAGCAAAAAGTTATACAGAAGGAAATGATGCATTTTTGGGGGAATATTTCCAGTACATAATTGACTCTGGTACAGTTACTTCTGGAAGCTCTTGGTTGCTCAGCTCAAGTGCTGCTCAGCTACCGTTGGGCAATTATTTGTGCAGTTAGTTTGGAAGAAATATCTGAATTAGCTTACATTTCAGTGGCCAATGACTTTTTAAAACAGCCTGTACAGAATCACCAGTCACTTTATAGAAAAATGTTTTCAAAAATCATCTTTGCTGCTGCAGAATCCTTGAGTGTCATTGAGAGTGTTTCTATGGTGACAGGCGTGGCCTGAAGTTATGTGGTCGTGCCATCATGGTGACCGCCTTCAGAGAGTAGAAGTCTGAATCCTTCCAGGAGAACCAAACAATGCCATCTGGCCCCAGCAAGTTCTGAGCTTTCAGAGAGTAGTGCCCCCCCTGATGGAGACACGTGGAAGCATCAGTCTAATTTTACCATCAAACCATTGTTTCTTTTATTTCATACAAATTTACTGTTATTCTCACAATTTTTGGCAGAAAAAACAACTTTGTAGGACTATAACTTACCTTGTAGTAGACACCGTTGAGGTTAGCATAGAAACACTGGTGGAACCACCAGCCAGCGTGGCTGATCTCAGCACAGATGTTGCCTGTGTCTGGTGTGCTGAAACCCTGCAGGTCATGATACCAGCCAAACGAATCCTCCGCTGTCCCGCTGAAACCGGACACATGCAGGCGGTACTGGTTGTCCTCATCCTCGATTCTGCAGCGAGAGGAAAATAATCAAATCAAAACTATTCAAGGTTGGCTGATGATTTACTCCTTGGCCACTGTTGTACTGTGCCAAACAGCTACTACTGTTTATAATAAGGTAGATGAAAGCCACAGGGTGGAAACGTTAGTGCCTTTTCAGTTTTTATTGCATGTGACAGTTTTCGTTAAATGCAACTCTGAATATAGTCTGTAAATCTGAATATAGTTCTGGGTCTGCAAAGAGAAGCCAGTGCGGACGTACACCTTCATTCTGTAACCAGCAGGGGGCAATCTCTTCTGGCAGCACAAAGGTGTTTGGGTGTGTAGAAATCTATAACAGAACAGATCTATCATGCACTTTCAGTTTGAGGTTTTATGTATTGTTTAATCTTCTTTCAGCTGCTCTCTTTAGGGGTAACCACAGCGGACTACCTGCCTCCATCTCACCCTGTCCCCAGTATCCTCCAACACTACATTCATGCATCTCATCTGTGCTCTTCCCCTTTCCTCCTGCCTGGCAGCTCCATATTCAACATCCAGTATATCCTCTATTCCTCCTCTGCACAGGCTCAAACCATCTCAGTCTCACCACTCCAACCTTTTTCTCCAACCCTTCAGCATGACCTGTCCCTCTGATGAACTTATTTCTAATCCCGTCCATCCAAGCCACTCCCAGTGAAAATCTTAAGATCTTCATATCTCCTACGTCCAGCTCGGCCTCCTGCCTATTTGTTAGTGCCACTGACTCCAAACCATAAATCATAAACCGGTCTTATTGAATACAGTAGGATCTTTTTTTTGTAAGTGATGCTCCTCGTTAGTGCCAAAAAGGAGTATAAGGCAGGTTTGCTTTAGGGCGAGCCTGCAGGGACATCAGCAAGTCCCTATTATTTGAGCATGGAGCATCCCTCAGTTTTTCAGTTTTCATCACTTCCTGTTTAAAAACAACAAGAGAGTGAAAATCAGACAGACTTCACCACAGGTCTTCATTAACCATCGTTAAGAGCATCTCTCTTACTGAGTAAGTAACTGTCCAGTTCCTGTGCATTTACCACCTTTCATTCTTCTATTGTGTCTGTTTACCTGAAAGTGTGGTACAGAGCATGTTTGTGGGCGTGGCTCCAGTCCTGCAGGTCAATGCGGAGGCTGTAGTGGCCCTGGTTAGACAGCCGGTGCAGGTGCTGGTTCCCCAGCCAGTGTTCACCTCGCGGCTCGCCAAAGCCATCGCGGTACTCAGACCATCCACGGTTGAAGCTCACTGACCCATCACGGCGCCGCTGAAACACTGTCCAGCCTCCACCTAGTGCACACACACACATAGAATTGTGTAAAGTGTGTGTAGTATCTGAGTGTTTCCATTCCTGGCACTAGTATTGCAGGAACTAACACACCAGCTGTCTCACCCTCGGTCTCCATGTCGCAGTAGACAGGCCGGGCGGTGCCTGGTGACAGGACAATAGTGTAAACACCAGAACGACGGACACCGTTGTGATACAGAGACGCACAGTCTGATGGACAGAAAGACAGGGGCTGTACATCTGAAGGGAGACGGACAAAGTTAAAATGTACTGTGAAACATCAAATATCCCACAATTCATCACTGTGTTTGCTGCTGGTGCACCTGGTGGCAGTGTGTCTCGCATGCCGAGTGGTGGCGCAGTCCTGATCACGTTGACCTTGCAGCCCGTGTTGTGACTCATGTGGCGCGCGGTTGCCGACAGGTTTCGGAGCTGCACCTGCAGCTCGTACAGCAGCGCCGCGTGCACGTGGAGCAGCATGTCGGCCTCGGCGTGACGCCGCTCCAGAGAATGCAACCGCTGGTGAAAGGTTGAGTTTAAGTTAACACTTTCTTCACCCTGAGCAGTGCAATGAGAGAAGATTCACCTTACTGTGTGGTCATAGTGAGGTTAGTCAAATAAATCCCTGAAAAAAGCAAATAGAAAGTAAAAAGAAGCTGAGATGGAGGAAGCTAGTTACCTTTTTAGTCAGACAACTTCAGCTTGCTTCATTTGTGTGTTATAAAAAGCCAACGTACCATCATTTTATTGTGAATATTATTATAATGGGAACAACAGTAACTAAATATAGCCCTCTGCTTAATAAAAGTGGGGTCAGCTGATCTCTAAGATGAACAGTAACACAATTTAAAGAGTAATTCATCCTGTCAGCTGACCTCTGTTTTACCAGGTGTTCCACAGGGCTCAGTGCTCAGACCACTGCTGTTGTTTTCCTTTGACAAAAAGTTAACCACTTCAGCTGCTACTGAGCTCTAGACTGAGGAGGAAGGTTTGGCGGAAACGTAATGTCCAAATGCCTCTGTGACTGAACTTAATGTTGAAACTTGGTTTTATAGGTACATAATATTAATTATTTATTAGTTTTAGAAGCCTGCAAGGATCCATTGTGGGTTGGGCAGACTGAGAATAATGTAGGACCCCGGCCTGCAGCTAATCCTGTTAGCGTTCAGGGTTAATGAGGACTTAGTGAGTGCCAAGACAGAGAGATATAGCGAGATAAAGGAGAGCGTTGTATTTACCTGCATGAGTAATGTTCTCCACCCATTTAGATAAAAATCTTTTTTATTTCACTTTATTTAATTTATTTAATTTAATTTTTGAAACTCCAAAGATTAAAACATGTGTTTCCCGTTTCACTTTGATGAGCTTTAATCGTGCATATGTTGTTCTTCTCTGTGTTTGGAGGATTTATTTTTCTCTTTTCTTCAGCACTAATTATAAGTAATCACACTACTAGAGACTAACTGTACTTTTTTCACTCAAACTGATTTCTTGAATCAGGATTTATTTCTTTGCTTTGGAGATATGACATCACACTCTTTTTTAAGCCCACGTGTCTCAAAATACAAATCTGTTCTTTACAAAGTTCAACACGACATTTCATGAACGTAGAGTAGACAGCAGGAAGTCTACCTGCATCTCCAGGGCCTTGACTCGATGCCGGTGGTTCCTCAGCTCCTCCTGGAGCCCTGACATCGTCTCTTTCAGCTCTTCCAGCTGCTCCTTTCTGTTTTCGTTCTCATGGAGCCAATAGGAGACGTCGTCTGTACACCGGAACATGTCTGGGCAGCGTTTTTGAGAATTTCCTACAGGAGGAAGTGTTGCCGTCAATCGGCATTGTCCGTTAGACATCAGCTGACTGCTGAACTCGCCGCACTCTGACGCTGATGAATTGCTGATAGTCTGGTTGAAGGTTTGGTTGGTGCTATCTTCAGCGCCAGTGTTGTCATTGCGTATCACCAGTGGGGCGTCAGGGGTCAGGTCGGTAAGCGTTTCCGTAAAGGAGGTAAGAGGATGCCAGTCAGCATCCTCATAGTGGTCCTTTCTCATATCTGGCTCGTCCCAGTTTGTCTCCATGCTTGTGTCCCGTATGTCCCTGTTTGTTTGGATATTCCTGTCCGGTGCATCGGCGTCGGTTTCTGTGAGGGTGTTGGGGTGGGCATCATCATGTGTAACATCTGAGACCAGAAAGTCACTGTCGACAGGCCGGACGCACCAAATAATCAGTAAGAAATAAAATATTAACACTTCAACCCGCTTCATTCTGAACAAATGACTCCTCCTTCCTGGCTGTTCACTTGTATCCGAAACAAATTCAGTTTACTGGTAAAATCAGTTTCAGTTACTGAGTCAGGATCAGACTCTGACATCGTCGCAGAAAGATGCGGTCCAGATTTCACCCAAACGTAGGCATTAGGTCCAAAACTGTGGGAGATCTGAAAGAAAAAGTAAAATAAGGTTTATTGTGACCTTTGAACTCAGAGCCACACCAGCCAGGTGTCTGTGAATGTGCGAACCCGATCCAAAACAATGAATGTGGTTTAGAGTGGAGCCACTGTTTTGAACTGAATCAGTACATAATCAAAAGCCATCCAGGAACAAATGAACTTCTTCACATCAGTCTTACAGCTCGTCTGTTAAGATTTCTGTTTTGTTGTGCCAAAATAACATTTCACAGGCATCTTAGATTAGATTAGATTAGATGAAACTTTATTTATCCCTCGGGTGGGTTCCTCCAGGAAATTCAGTTTCCAGTAGCACAGCACCGACAGAAGTTGCAGAATGTGAGCAGGAATAACCATATATTCACATATATAAATACAGAGTATATAATAGGGATAAATAGAATAAACAGGAATAAGAATACAAGGGAATTGCACATTTCAACTATTGTGTGTCTATTGCACTGTTGGATATTTAAAAATCTCATAAATATTGCACAGTGAAAAAGGCGTTACAGCTCAGTTGTTCCCGCCCTCTTTCCCCCCCCGTGTCCCCTCCCTCTCCCCTCCGGTTTGATGGTGTGTGGGACAACGGAGAGAAGGCTTGGTGGATATTCAGATGACGATCCTTGTTTAATTTTGAATGTTTTACCTTCAGCAGGCCTCTTCCTGCAGCCTTTACACCTAAAACATGGTTGGACTTTGACCTAAAAACATTCTCATATATCATTTAATGTACCAGGTATATGTAAGCACACATCTTGGGGCAAGTTGAGAGTTTTGCCTTTTCCACACAACAACTACAATCTGACTTTTTGTTGTTATTCCCCAACACAAACAGAGCAGACATTAAATAGCCTCAATCTGCAAAACTTTTTAATATAACCTATATAATGACCTCCTATAGGAATAGTGCAGATAATACACAAGTGGTCAAGTGGGCCTCATGTATGCAGTCTGTATGCTTCACCCAGGCTCCACCCTTTACCTAAACCAAGTACTTCTGTTAGCTGTTGTCAGCCAGATGAGATAAATACTAAACTGAATTATGTAGCATAAGAAACAAGTTTAGCTTTATTTATAAAGTAGATCAGAGACAAAAAAAACTTGTATTAGTGCTGCAGTGCCGAAGATGGTCAAACTGTAAAGGAGGAGTAAAAGTTGATGAAAACTCATTAACATACTGCGCTGAACAATGAATCTTGTAGCTTTGACAATAAAACTGAATGAGTGCCGACTCTGAGTGTCTGTCCTCAACAGGTTTTTGCAGTGATTTTCTTAGAAATGATTTAAATCAGGTAAAACTAATCCTCCTAAGAAAACCTGATAAGTTTGAGAAAATGTGTAATAAAAGTGTAACAGCAGTACACCAAACGATTAAACCTGCTGAGCTGACTACAGATCATTTTATATTTAAGCTGAAAACTACTCTCCTACCTGCTGCCATGTCGCAGTGCTGAATTCAGCTGAATGGAAAAGCGTCAGGACAGCCAGGAAGCAGCGTGTGTGTCTGTTTGTTCAGCACCGGGTATGACATCGTATCCTTATAATCCTCTAATGAGATTGGCAGCCAGTGGCCTGGAAAGTAATAGATTACATATAATGGGATTAGTGTAATGTGACAACAAGTTACAGTAATTGCATTACAGTAAACTAAAGTGGACTTTGTGTGTTTTAACTCTTTGCTTCAAGTGTATTAATTTTTTTGTGTTTTTACCGATCAGAACTTATTTTGTCCCCTATTCAGTATAAATCTTTGATTTTAGGTGAAGCTTTTTCAGCCACGGATAACGCAAATGTGACAAATATTATTGAGAAAATGTATAATTTAAAGAACTGATGTGTTTAAATATCAAATAAATCTGAAACCTTGTGGGATTTTGACCAACTGGAATTTCTTTGTACTCTGGACGTGCTTCCTGATGCAACCTCAAAGTGATTTGTGTTTCCTCCTGCGACAGGACAAGGGATCTTTCAGTTGTTAAGCAAACATGTAAATCACCACACTATGGAGACACAAATGAGTTGCTGCTACAGGCTGCAGACGGATGTAATTGTAATAGCAATCTGAAATACCTCTAAAACTCACTCAGCTGTCAGATTCAGCTGTGCTTCATTTTTAAATTAGATGTTAACATGCTAAATTATGATAAAACTACCTGATAATTTATAAGACTGTCTTTCTGCTAATGCTGTTACTGTGAATATTAATTCCAGATCTTTAAAACTGTCCAATTTCAGTATATTTATTGTCTTTGTTGAGTGTAGTCTCTCTCTCACACACACACAGAGTCAGGCAGAACATAACAACTGGAAGTTTCCGGCTTTTTTAATACTGTCAATATCTTCAATTTGAGTCCAACTGACTACTTTTTCCATCAGACCATTAGCTCTTCGTTTTATCCCCAAGAATACTTGAGAGTTTTTAATGGACTGAATGTTCAAGGCTGTTTCCGCCTCTAATGGGTTTCTGTTTACCCGTTTACCTCCACAAGCTGCTCCATTTGTTCCATTAGAGAAACAGAAAGAACTGGAAAAAAGGACCAGTGTTACGATGCTCTCAAAACGGACTTTAGATTTATGTTTGACTTTCAGAGCTTTGATTTATGCTTAAATTGCTTTCAACACAAAAGTTATTTGAAATAATGTGACATGCTGCAAGTGATAAGATTAAAAAACTCTGTTGTATTATGATAATACTGTGAGTAAGGGCTTATCACGGGAGAACAAAAGCTCCTTTGATGTTGATGCCTTAAGCAAACCATAAGCAAACACTTCAGAACAGGTGGTGTTGGTGTGTTGGTGGTGCTTCCTTTGCTGTCACTAACTGTTAATTGCTGCATAGAGATACAGAAACTACTTGGTTAGCAGAGGAAGAGATGAGCCTTTGAGTAAAATATTGTATGATTTTTGATAAATGTGATGCTATTCCGTCTGTCATGACAGCAGCTGAAGTGCTGAGTTAGAGTGCAGTATGGTGAGTAAAAACACAAAAAATGTATAAATTTAATTAGTACCAACAGTTGCTTTTGCATGTTTAGTGTTGAGGTTTTTTCTTTTCTCCTTCTTTTTTTTTTTGAGTTTTTTTCTACCCTTCATCCACCCTGACATCCTCCCCACACTAAATGACTGGCTTTCCCTCTGGGATAATTCATGCAACCACTAGAGGGTGGTGTGATTTACAGTTTTTTCTGAATTGCTAAAACACTAAATCCCATTGTAAAAACTAAACTGTCAACTAGGAAAACTCTTTCGTCAAATCAACCTCACAGTTGCCAAAATCTTAAACACTATTCATCTGGTGAGGACACCATTTGCAAATCTGAATCTCCCGTTTACCAAAACTCTAAACACATTCTCAAACACAAAACACATTCAGCGGTGTGGTGCACTTGTACCCAGAATGGTGCACGCAGGCAACAGAAGTTAAACACAACTAACACTGTTTTCATCATTAACACACTACCACTCAAAATTGAAAACACATGCTGCAACCTCTTCTGCTTTTTGCTCGATTGAATCCAGCTTCATCCACGGAGATGTATTCATGAGGCCTAACCATTGAGTCAAGCTCAAAGATTCTCTGTACACAACAAACTAATTTTAGTTCTGTAAATGAATAGTATGATGTATACATGTGCTATGTATACAAGTATACTTGTAACTAAATGGTATTTTGTTTAGAACTGAAAGACGGCCACATGAGGGTGGAAGAACACGCACGCGCTCACAACACCAGGAAACACTTATTGTGGATATGGTCCGTCTGAATAATGCAATTCGACTGCATGAAATACAGCAGTGGATTATAGAAGACAACATACATGTTGAATCTAGCAAAAAGGAAAAAAAAAGGTTGCAATGTCATAGGTCAGCGTGCCATTATTGAACTGCCTGGTCAGCGTGGTGGAAACGTACGTATCTGTGCTGCCATCAGCAGCTATGGGGTTCTCCACAGTCTGTTACTGTTGGGCCGTACAACACCGAACTTCTAGCAGCATCCCTGGAGGGTCTACGGGATGCTTTGCTCGAGTAGAGAGATCGCGAGCAGGCAGAGCTTCCCATATCATTTGGGACAACGTGAGCTTTCACCGAGGTCCAAGAATATGCAACTGGTTTCACAATGAGCAGCATTTTATCAATGTGTTTCTTCCACCATACTCTCCCTTTTGAACCTATCAAGGAGTTTTTCTCAGCATGGAGATGGAAAGTATACAACTGAAACCCTCACACAAAGGAAAATCTACTTCAAGCATTGAATGGGACATGGTGAGATGGGAGTGGAATCTTGCCAGGGCTGGATTCGGCATGCTAAAGGATGCTTTAGGAAGCAGATGACTCGTAATCTGGAGAGGAAATGGCGTGTCACAAATTTAGAGGATCATCATTTAGCCTGGAGAAATAGTTTGCTGCTTTATAAGAAAGCCCTCCGCAAAGCCAGAACATCTTACTATTCATCACTGATTGAAGAAAATAAGAACAACCCCAGGTTTCTCTTCAGCACTGTAGCCAGGCTGACAAAGAGTCAGAGCTCTGTTGAGCCAACCATCCCTTTAACGTTAACTAGTAATGACTTCATGAACTTCTTCACAAATAAAATTTTTATCATTAGAGAAAAAATTACCAGTAATCATCCCACAGATGTAATATTATCTACAGCTACTCTTAGTACCATTGATGTTAAGTTAGACTCTTTTTCTCCAATTGATCTTTCTGAGTTAACTTCAATAATTACTTCCTCCAAACCATCAACGTGTCTTTTAGACCCCATTCCTACAAAACTGCTCAAAGAAGTCCTGCCATTGATTAATTCTTCGATCTTAAATATGATCAACCTATCTCTAATGGTCGGCTATGTACCACAGGCCTTCAAGCTGGCTGTGGTTAAACCTTTACTCAAAAAGCCATCTCTAGACCCAGCAGTCTTAGCTAATTATAGGCCAATCTCCAACCTTCCTTTCATATCAAAAATCCTTGAAAGAGTAGTTGTCAAACAGCTAACAGATCATCTGCAGAGGAATGGTTTATTTGAAGAGTTTCAGTCAGGTTTCAGAGCTCATCACAGCACAGAAACAGCTTTGGTGAAAGTTACAAATGATCTTCTTATGGCCTCTGACAGTGGACTCATCTCTGTGCTTGTCCTGCTAGACCTCAGTGCAGCGTTCGATACTGTCGACCATAATATCCTATTAGAGCGATTAGAACATGCTGTAGGTATTACAGGTACTGTGCTGCAGTGGTTTGTATCATATCTATCTAATAGACTCCAATTTGTGCATGTAAATGGAGAGTCCTCTTCACACACTGAGGTTAATTATGGAGTTCCACAGGGTTCAGTGCTAGGACCAATTCTGTTTACATTATACATGCTTCCCTTAGGCAGCATCATTAGAAGACATAGCATACATTTACACTGCTATGCAGATGACACCCAGCTCTATCTGTCCATGAAGCCAGGTAACACACACCAATTAGTTAAACTGCAGGAATGTCTTAAAGACATAAAGACCTGGATGGCCGCTAACTTTCTGCTTCTTAATTCAGATAAAACTGAGGTTATTGTACTCGGCCCTGAAAATCTTAGAAATATGGTATCTAACCAGATTCATACTCTGGATGGCATTACCTTGGCCTCCAGTAACGCTGTGAGGAACCTTGGAGTCATTTTTGACCAGGACATGTCCTTCAACGCACATATTAAACAAATATGTAAGACTGCTTTCTTCCATTTGCGCAACATCTCTAAAATTAGAAATATCCTGTCTCAGAGTGACGCTGAAAAACTAGTTCATGCATTTATTACTTCCAGGCTGGACGACTGTAATTCATTATTATCAGGATGTCCAAAAAACTCACTGAAAAGCCTTCAGCTAATCCAAAATGCTGCAGCAAGAGTCCTGACAGGGACTAGAAGGAGAGAGCATATTTCTCCTGTTTTGGCTTCCCTTCATTGGCTTCCTGTTAAGTCCAGAATTGAATTCAAAATCCTGCTCCTCACATACAAGGTCTTAAATAATCAGGCCCCATCTTATCTTAATGACCTTGTAGTATCATATCACCCTATTAGAGCACTTCGCTCTCGCTCTGCAGGCCTACTTGTTGTTCCTAGAGTATTTAAAAGTAGAATGGGAGGCAGAGCCTTCAGTTTTCAGGCCCCTCTTCTGTGGAACCAGCTTCCAGTTTGGATTCAGGTTTCTTCCTGTTAAAAGGGAGTTTTTCCTTCCCACTGTCGCCAAAGTGCTGCTCATAGGGGGTCATATGATTGTTGGGTTTTTCTCTGTATCTATGAAGCGCCTTGAGGCGACTTTTGTTGTGATTTGGCGCTATATAAATAAAATTGAATTGAATTGAATTTCCTTGTTGCATCGCAAGGGAGAATATAACATATGATGTGGATGAAGTCCTGTGGCCTGACCCAGCACAGAGATGCTGAGGCAGATTAAATTATCTGAATATGCTGTAAAAATATATAATTTTTTTTTATGTATATGTAACTTTTTTTATTGCAGTTCTTTTTTGTTAAAATGTGAGTACAAGAATAAATGAATGAATATGATATATTATTTTCCAGCTTTCCCACAGTGTTTTGTATTTATTTCTGTTTGCACATTGGCTGGTTTTGTGTGGCTTTTGACAGTAGTGGTTGATTTTGAGAAAAGTTAAAGTAGTTTTGGGTCAAACGTTTGGTTTTGCAAGACAAGTTGAAGGTTTTGTGTGTGTAGCTTGAATTTCACCGTTTGTGTTTAGTGTTTTGGGACAAAGAGATGAGATTTTAGGAAATGTGTTATAGCAATTCAGAAAAACTGTAATGAAACATGCAACATTTCCTGTAATTAGTGATACCATCACTCACAATGCTAGAGGGCTGTCTAACAATTTGACATCTGTGGACTGAAAAATTAATGGTGCATGAGTTTACACAAACACAATTATTAATGATTTCAGTTTCTGTAGTTTAGACTACAAACCTGCTTTTGAAGCCAGGAATCAGACTGCCACGGTCTGTTGTCAAATGGTGCTTGTGTAGAATGCAGGATGTGGACTAATGTTGAACTCACTTGATAAAACAAAAAACAAACAAACAAACAAACAAACAAAAATTAAAAATCAAAATCAAACAGGGCAGGACAATAAAGGCAAGGGGAGACTCAGCTAATATATACAGAAGGGTGATTGGAGCAGAAAGGAGACACCTAGGGGACAAAACTGAACTAAATCAGAATAACAAGCAACAGAAGAAAAGTAAAACATGAAACCAAAGACAGATGACTATCAAAATAAAGCAGGAAGTAACTAAACTGATATGACAGACTAACATACAGATTTGACACAATGTGACAGAAGGAGAAGACTCAGATGGTAAACAGATTAAGCCTTAAACAGGATACTAACAGCAGAAACATAACTAAATAAGTTTAAAACAATAACAAAACTAAGAACCAAATAGAAGACCGGGATGTTAAACAGGCACTCAGAGTCCACAAAATGAAACATCTGGATCCAAAACCAGAACCCCTACGGCAGCGGTCCCCAACCCCCGGGCCTCGGACCGGTACCGGTCCGTGAGTCGTTTGGTACCGGGCCGCGAGAGTTGAGGCTCAGGTGTGAAATGTATGGTTTTCGGGGTTTTTAATCGGTTTTCAGCGTTATTTTGTTATCGTTTTTATCGTTTACTCGGTTTTCCTGGGTCCTTTTCACGTGTGTTATGAATAAATCTTTTTTTCGGTACGGTACTAGTTTTATTTTGTTGTATTTATCCGCGACACCTTAAAGGCCGGTCCGTGAAAATATTGTCGGGCATAAACCGGTCCGTGGCGCAAAAAAGGTTGGAGACCGCTGCCCTACGGTTCCCCCTGCAGGTAGCTTGCTCTCAGGACTTGAGACCACTTGAGTCCAACTCAAATCAAAGATAAAGACAAAGTGTTGTCTAATTGAATTCTTAGCTGCAAATTAACTAGTCTAGTTTCCAGAAAATAGAAGATGTTATCTTTCAAATGAACTCCCTCATATTTATTTAGAGTTGTAGTGAAATGTTTTATTTACAGTTTTATGTATCTAAATACTTAAAGTAAGGCGTGGGTGCAAGCCAAACCCCAACCCTAACTTTAAATGAGTCTCTGGTGACTTGATGGATGTTAAAATGTAAAGGTGATAAATGTCAGAGCTCAGTATTCATAAAGAGAAGTGGAGGAAGGTAAGGAGGTTAAAGCCATGGGTCCTTTACCTTTACCATGGTATTACCAGCACCCGTCTCCATCAGGGTCATCATTACAACAGAATTAGTTAAATCACCTGAGATTTAATGTCTGCAATCTGCAGTTTGCATTGGGTTGATCTGTAGTCATACATTGTGGACTCAGACAATAAAAAGATGTGAATATTTGTGTAGAAGTCCAAACTCTTACTCACACATTTGACCCTCCTCTTCCTCTTTGTTTGAACATGTCAGTCCGGTGCTAATCGGCTAATATGCTGCAGATATTTACAACACAACAACATCAGCGTCAGCAGTGTGGCGATTTGCCACGGTGTATTTATCTTCACTGATTTTTCTGACTTTGTAGTCTGAGAACATCAAGTCTGTTTGTCTGATGGGCACTGCACACAAATCTGTCGATAACAGTCTAAAAGGAGACGGCCACTCGAGAGCGAATCGTCTACCGAGGCCATTGCTCGTTGCTTTTTAAAATAAAGAAAGACATTTGATGGATTCTTCTTTTGCAGATGCTCCATTCCTGCAGCAAATTTCATTTAAAATTTCCTGGTAATTTTTGTTAGTCTTACAAACTGATAATTAGAGAAGTGCCATTGAAAACGTACAAACAGGCACAGATGGAAACAGCTCATTATCAGTTTTCTGCCGGTCTGATGCCATAACATGAACATATTATAAACACATTTTAATACTACGATGAAAAGCGCTATATAAATCCAATCCATTATTATTAAAACTTGAGTATTAACAATAAGGGAGCCGTTTAATATGGCTGATAAAAAAGTATAAAAACAAAAGGCAGATGCACACAAGAAAGAACTAAACTGGGAAAACTAAATGCTAAACACAAAAGGCAAAGAACAAAACCTTGCACGTCACAACAAACCTAAACATGGAAAATCCTGGAGACGTGACGTGGAACAACAGACAACCTGACAAAGAATGAACAGAAACACACAGACTAAATACACACAAGCGTGATTAGGGGAAGTGGAAACACATGGGGAAACAGCTGACACTAGTCTGACATAACGAGACAGAGGAAGCAAAGACTACACTGACATAGGACACAGACCTTCAAAATAAAACAGGAAACGTGAGACGCAGACAAGACAATATAAACTTGACAACATAAGACGCGCAGCATGAAACAGGGAGAGGGAAACTTAAATACAGCGGTAGAAAACACAAAGAGAAACTAATAAACAAATGAACTTAGCTACCCTAAAGAACTAAAACATAACATCCAAATGAACTAAAACTCAAAACGCTGGTTCAAAAGACCCAGGAACGTGACACACTCTTCAGACTCCTTCAGAACGAACAAGTTCACTGCAAAACCTACAGGGAGGTGACAGTGTGATTGGTTGGCATAGCAGTGTGACCGAATCCTCTGCTCTGGGTCAATCCATCACAAGCTGCAGCTACACTTGCAAATGAACACACAATCACACTGGAGACACCTCGTGCACAGCTTCACAGAGGGAGAGAGATGTAGACTGTTTTTGCTATGCAGTTCTGTGTGCCACTAAGTTAACCTCTATGCTGATCAATATTGCATCACGCAGGAACGGATATGAAGATTGTGGAAGGCGGATGAAGCGTGAATAAGGCAAAGTGTTTACTGTGGGGAAGTAACTTTGAACCAGAGTCAGTACGGGCTTCGTGGTCTGAACATCACGAGTGTCAACACAGGATTTCAGTACATCTGATGGTTGTTTTTGTCAAACATGACTGACCCACAAAGCCAAACGCTGACTCTGAAGTTCTTACAGAGGATGCAAGATGTTACAATTAAAATATTAAAAACTATTTATTTTAATATGCACACAACCCAACAAAAGGACGTTTTACAGCTTCATTAAAAAAGAAAACAAAAATGTCCCTGTTGGTGTATAGTTTGTCCACAAAAGTCCCCAAGTCTTTTAAAAGTCCTTAAATCAGGCTTTTAAATAAACATTTATTTTTTTCAGCAATCACAGACAAACCTGTTAGTTGTGAGAGATTCAGAGATATTTCTGTGGGATTTTAACAGCATACAGATGTGACCTGTCAGACATTTAAAAAATATATAAATAATATCCGACTGCTTTTCCAAGAAAGTTTAGCCCTGCGAGCTTGAACGAAAGAACGATGAGTGTCCCTGTTTGGAGGGGTCGAGCGATGGGAGGAAGTAAGAACGTCATCATTGGTATGTTTGTGCTTTGGTGACAGAGTATAAAATCAGTCAGTGCATCAGAGGAACAGAACAGCAGAAATCTGTTTCACTGCTAAACAAAAAACTGCATCAGACAGAGAGTCAGAGGGCAGGTGGTGAGTGTCTTCATTATGTGTTGTTATTTATTTACTTTATAGTCTTTTATTTATTTTAATATTCTAAGATATAACAGCTAAAGCAAAAGTAACAGAACAGATTGTTTATATGTAATGAAGATAATTTTATATTAAAAATTTCAGCATTTTACAGTGATGTGAATTTTTGAGAGAATTTTACTTTGTTACTCTGTTGCATATATTCTTAATTTTTTATTTTATTTTAAAAAATGCATTAACTTAACATAAAAAAGTGAAGAAGTGGTTTCTCTGATGTTTGATTGGTATAAATGTAATGTTTAGAAATGCATAAATACAGCAATGCAATGACACATGTCGCAAGCTTTTGATAGAAGACAACATGAACAAAATGTGTCATTTAAAAAATTATTTTATGCCTGATTCACATTTTCATTCCATTGTGTGACATTTACTTCTTACTTCTTTCATGTGAAATTTTGTTCATGTGTGTTTTCATTCTGTCTCCCTGTGGAAATATTGGACTATATTTATATATATATATATAACTCTGTAGAGTTTAGAAACTAGAATATTGGTGAATATATCAAAAGAAATTTGAGAATAATTAGATTTTTGTACTATAAATGTCTTACCTTTTGACCTCTTAACCTAACCTATTGTTTAATTACAATTATCTTATCTTATCTTATCTTATCTTATCTTACCTCATCTTATCTTATCTTATCTTATCTTATCTTATCTTATCTTATCTTATCTTATCTTATCAGAGTTCATTTTGGAAGAAGACACTGATTTAAAGCCAGGATGAACTTAACCTGACTGTAACTGTGGTTGTCTTGTACTGTGTATTTCAACAGCAGATGCACAGAGAATGTGTCCTGTGTTGCTATTGGTGGCTGTAATCGTAGTGGGCGTGGCCAGAGGAGCTGAAAGTCAATGCTGGGACCATCCCGTCTGTCAGGAGGTCAACTCAGAGAGGAGCATGATGGTAAACACACACACACTGAGACTGAACCAAAGCTGTGAAACTGCAGGCCAAGAAGAGCTGAGGATAAATAGTGAGAAGTTTACCGTGCACAGATGATTTTAAGGGCTTTAAATGTTGCTGATAAAAAAGACCCAAGGTTGCATACAGACAGATTTGTCAGTGCTGCTGACCAAGTAGAATTACAGAGGTGATTCCACCATTCAGTGTTTCTGATTGATAACTGACGTCTTGATGTAAAATGTTATAGAAATGACAGAAAACGAGGGACAGAAGGCCTTAAATTCAAGGCCACAAACAAATCATTAATTTGATGCAGTATATGATGGACTGTATATATGAGATGAGTCACTGTGAAGTCATTTACTGGGTTTCACTGGTAGACTCTGGGTGGGTTTTCCGCCTGGGATCACCTGAACTCCCATCATTTGAGATTGGAGCAAAGGGAATTATGGGAAAACGTTATCATCTAAAATCTGGTCAGATGATAGCCTTTGATGGTTTGCACGTTTTGTCCTGCAGGAGTGTATTCAGCTTTGCCACTTTGAAAACAACGAGAAGCCCATCATCCCTGGTGATGCCCACCTGCAGCCTCCTCCCCCATCGGGCCCTCTTTCTCTTTTACCTTTCCCTCCGCCCTTCTTCTCCTCTCCTCAGGCCAAACGCTCCTACTCCATGGAGCATTTCCGCTGGGGGAAGCCCGTTGGGCGAAAACGCCGCCCGATTAAAATCTATACCACCAACGGTCTGGAGGAGGAGTCGGCAGAGCTTTTCCCCGGTGAGATGAAAAAGCGGGAGCTCGCTGGTGAGATGATGACGATGGACGATAACGAGGGGAAGTTAGCAGAGGGGGGCCAGGAGGAGGTGCCAGATGACAGCCATGAGAAAAAAGATGAAATGTACAAGATGAAGCACTTTCGCTGGGGCGGCCTGCCGGCAAGCAAGCGTTACGGCGGGTTCATGAAGAGCTGGGACGAGCGCAGCCAGAGGCCACTGATCACGCTCTTCAAAAACGTCATCAACAAAGAAGCCCAGGAGGAGAAGAGGGAGCAGTGAGGAGGGAGAAAAGAGGGAGGGATGGAGAGAAGACGAGCAGACAGAAAAGTTTTATTCACAACTGCAAACAAGTCCTGTGACTAAATACAAGATGTGTTTTTGTCATTGCCACATTATGACAGGGTTATTAATCCACGAGCGCCGCATGATGTAATACATCCATGAGCAGGAAATATGAAATTATTTGAATACCCCAGTTTTCCAAATTTTTGGATATTTTGATTCAAAACACGGTAACCACCAAATATTAACAGATCCAATCAGCCTTTCTGTACAAAACAACATTGGGGCTGCTTTCCATTTGTTTTAGCTGAATAACCAACGAGGAGAGAAAAGAACAAAGGGAAAGAGAGTGGTCTCATGTCACTCAGGTTAATAATGTTTTCATATTCAGGGGTAAACAAGGAACAGTATCTTTCCCATCATGTTTGTAAGTCCCTGCCTCCCAAACTGATATACTGGACCTAACACAGAGTTCTCGATGCTTCAGAAGAGTCAGAACTGTCACTGAGGTCATTACACTGCTGTCATTATAATCCCCCAAAACAAAAGTACAGATTTAGTTTTATTGTGACAGATAATGTCCAATGGAAGCTAACAGCTCACTCAGTGAGATGCAAGTAATAAAAAGGATTATTATTATTATTATTATTATTATTTATCTTTGTCATCTTTGTGCCAGAAATGAGAAAGAAACACAGAAAGAAGATGAGCGAGAGAGAGTGGGTGAGAAGAAATGTTTCATATAATGCAAAAAACCCTGTAAATCGCATAAAAACATAAAGATATTTGCAAGCAAAAAATACAATGCATGTTGTTTTTCTATCTGATTCAAAGAAAAATACAATTTATAAAAACTATATAATAAAGATTATTCCCCAAGCATTTACATTATAGCCATATGATGAATAACTGATTATAGTGAGTGCTTCAGTAACAGGAAGGACAGCACGTGTGTGTAATACCACACACAGGCCACAAGAGAGCAGCACTGTTATACAGCTTTACAGACACGTCCACGGCTGATCAATTGAAAGGTTTATTGTACTTTATTAATAAATTAAATGCTTTACATGTGACACATTTCACAGAAGTCGAGCTCAATAAAGAAGCTTCAAGAAAAAAGCATAGAGTCAAACCAAGGACATAACTCCTGCAACATGAGCATTGTCTACGCAGCCAGAGGTATTTATCTTAATTTTAATTAAAATCATCAAAGGTTGCTGAGTTTTCTTCTGATTTTCAAGCATTTTAGTTTTATACAAATGTTAGAACTGTATTTATGACTTAGCTCAGTTTAAAATGAGTTTTAACTGACAGATTTGCTCCATCATTTTAAGGGATGAAGGGTCCTGTCCTGGCAACGTCTGACTAGAAACTAGAGCAGCAGATGAGTCACAGAGTCCCTCCTTACTCAGTACTATGTTAACAGTCTTTACAGAAAGACGTTTAGGCATTGAGAGAAATTAGGATTACAGGAAAAACTGGAAATTTAATTCATTGTGATTTTCAACATATTTTGGTTGGCTCGTGTGATGGGGCACACAATTAATGGTGGATCAATGTCCCTCTTAAGGGGAAACTCCCACTGGGGCTTAAAATCTGGGACTTTCCACCATTTGCCTTTTAGAACCAAAGAAACTTCTCGGATGAAACATCCTCAAGAACTTACAGAGGTCCAGTCGCTTTATTTCCAGACTCCTAAGATAAATAACTAATAACACATTTTACGATGATTTATGAATACTAAAGTATTTCTAAATTTTATAAGTCCACAGTCATTAAGTGTGATCCTTTACATTAATTTTAGTCAGACGTAATGAATCCTACGTGAAGTGTGTCCCTGTTGAATATGGTCCAGTGGGTTGTACCTTCACTTACTTTTAGTCTGCAGCAAATCTATTAGTATATTTACATATAAAGACTGTGTTATTCTACCCCATGCATAATCAGCAATTATAGCAGATTTTTTTCTTAAATAGACAAATGTGCACAAATTATAATTATTAAATTTCAGAAATGAAAAATTAATAACTAATGATATTTTCTTGCTATCTGAAAAATTTACACTTGGTGAAGTATTAACATTTTTGCGTTTTTCATGCAAATTTTTGTATATGGATTACTGTGCAAAAAAAGGCATTTCCATAGAGAGGCACTTTGCATCAGCAGCACCATGCTCCAGTGCTCTGGGAGAGTTTATAGTCCTGAGAGTTGAACACTGGATGACTGACAGCTGTCCTTCATCACAACAGAAGCCACAGAAATCCTCCTCATCAAAAACATGACTTTGATCTGCGTCCTCATCTGGACTCTCCTCTGCTGCTGCTTCACAGGTAAAGTCCAGAGAATCAAACTCCTCTCCTCTATCAACATCTGTCCCTCTGAAATGAAGCCCACAAAACCATGAAGCTGCTTTATGTTTTTGTCTCTGTATCCTCAGAGTCTAAACCTCAGGTCCCAGTGACTCAGCCTGGAGCAGTGAGCTCTGCTGTGGGAGGAACTGTGAGCATCAACTGTAGGACCAGTCAGAATGTTTATTTTTATAGCAGTTCCCACTCCCACTCTTTAGCCTGGTACCAACAGAAAGATGGAGGAGTTCCTAAACTGCTCATTTACTTTGCTAGCACTCGACAATCAGGGATTCCAGCTCGTTTTACAGGCAGTGGATCAAACTCTGACTTCACTCTGACCATCAGTGGAGTCCAGGCTGAAGATGCAGCAGTTTATTACTGTAAAGGTGAATTCCCTTCTAGCACTTGGGAGCTCTTCACACAGTGAAAAACAGTCGTACAAAAACCTCCCTCAGTCAGACTGAACAGAAACTGAAGTGACTGCTGCAGCTGGAAGATACTGCAGAGACTGATACAGTTCACTGAGGACACACACACACACACACACACACACACACACACACACACACACACACACACACACACACAGAAATAAATTTTCTCTCTCTTTTTTTTTTTGCCTGTCCCATTTGGTTCTTTAGCCGTCAGAATTGTTGTCTGAAGGCCAACAAGGAGACCCAATGGATTTACTTTGCCAAATGGATCATCACGGCCTTGCCGTATTGGTCCTTTTGATCGACCTTTGTTGTTATTATTTATTTTATTTTATTTTCAGTTACAGACGGGACAGACATGACTGAGGGATAGGAAAGGGAGAAAAAAAGATGAAGGAAAAGAAAAACAGAAGGGAAGAGGGACAGTGAGGAAGGGCACTTAAAAAGAGAAAGAAGAGAAAAAAAATCTCCTGGATCACCTGTTGAGAGAAAAAGAAGAGAAAACAAGCAAAAAAAAACCAGAGCAACATACTAAACACAACACCATCACGTTAATCTAACTAAGTGTAAACAGCAGTAAATACTAAATATTGAATGTTGTTGTGCAGCAAGCAGGACCGACAGCGCACAATGTGCTTGGAAGTAGCAGCCAATAAAGGTGTAGTTTATGTCTATGAACAGTGAACACCCGTGTGCACACCTGTGTAGATCAGCGCGCTGGTATTCAAAAGGTTTCCCCATGTAATGGTCTGCAAGAGGATGTAGAGAGCCATAGCCCCGTCCCCCAGGGGATGAAGCAGGCATGGAGGAGATCCAGGACCCAGACATCCAGAGGCCCCAGAGTGCGAGAGCCCAAGGAGGACCACCGGAGGGGCATCCGTGCCACCCTCCTGCGAAGAGCTGAGGAGAGCCCCAGATGAGGGGTCACCCAGTAGCCACAGAGCAGAAGCCAGTGGCGTGCCCGCTGGCAGCCAGCTGTGCCAGAGTGAACCGAACCGCAGGCCCAGAGGCCGGAGGCCGGAGGGCCCCCCGCGCCCCGGAAGATGCCTGACCGGGCAACAGGCGCCAGGCCCCATCAAGTAGTCACCGGGAGTGAGCTGGTACATACCTGAGCGCCCAGCCCCAGACACCAAGAACCACCAACGCACCGACCCCTGAGGGCATCAGTTACCAGCAGGGAGGACCTGGGAGTTCCCAGAGAGGTGGAGTCTAAGACCCGACCTGACATATAGACACAGACAAACAGGCACACGCAGACACATACATGCATTCCCACCCTCATGCACACATATACAAATACTTTCTCTAAAAGACATTCAGCACAAATTTGTGCTTAATTAACTAAATAACAAAAGTGCTCCAGTAACAGACACCAAGATCAATCTTGGTCTTGACCTTTGATCTTAGAAGTGGAATAAAGCCACTGTTGTCTGTGTAGTTATGGCGGGGCATGGTCTGCGGCGCAGCTGCAGAAGAGTCGGATGCACCTCATCGGCATCCGTAATCACGCTTTGCTGGCAGCCCCAAATGGTGGCCGAGTTGGTAGCCACAGAGATGGAGCAGGTGGTGGTGTTTTGCCATATATATATATATATATATATATATATATATATATATATATATATATATATATATATATTGTGATTTGTGATGTGCTTAGCTATTCCTCTAATGAAACCTCTGTAACTTTGTAAAAAAAAGAGAAAAATTTATGTTTTGCACTTTCTACTATAGCATTTTTTTTATGACTACAGTTAAAAAAACAACAACAACCACAACAACAAAAAAATGGACACTCTGGATAACGAGTACTAGAACTTCTTCTGTAACTTTACACATTTCTTATAATTTAAATCTAAAGAGTTAGCTGAC
Organism: Perissodus microlepis; assembly: GCF_051167445.1. Classification (NCBI taxonomy): domain Eukaryota; kingdom Metazoa; phylum Chordata; class Actinopteri; order Cichliformes; family Cichlidae; genus Perissodus; species Perissodus microlepis. Next base: position 31,379,829 of record NC_140481.1, on the reverse strand, counting down.
AGATTTCTTTCTTTGTCACAGCAGCTTTCCCTTTAACATGTACAAAAACAGTTACATATGTGACTTAAAGGGGAGTTTAACTGGTCCAGCCCGCTTACGATCAAAAGAGCGTACGTGGCCCACATTGTAAAATGAGTTTTACACGCCTGGTGTAGCTTATCTACATAGCCAATTTAATTAAAAACTTATAGGTAACTTCTTATTTCATAGTGTAATCGTTATGTGCTTCATCCTCTCTGTGCATTCACTTGGTAATTTATAGTGACAGCATTCACTCACTGTCTCTTTAGGGATTTGCTAGCTTAGCCTAGCTCGTAGATGACTTGCTAGCAGCATGGCCTCTCCACCTGACTTTCCTGCTCATTGTGTCAGATGTTTAGTTACTACTCAGCCTCTTTTAGCAGTACTGATACTTGTAAAATAAAAACGTTTAAATGTGATTTACTTTCAACATTTCACCTGATTCCTCCACCAGAAGTCCACCATGGTGATACAAACTCATTGACCTGCCGTACAAAAACCTCTAAATGTAGAGAGGCACAGCTCTCTGACGCTGAAACAAACTCAACATAATAATTCACTCTTTTCACAGCACACAGATAATATCATACAAAGTTTCCTCAAATACAGTTACAGCTATATGTTTTTGGACAATGACACATTTTGCAGTTTTACTCTGTACATCATCAACACAGTGGAATCTGACTTAAATAATTATGTAAAACAGTAAGGGGAATTGCTGAAAAGATTATATTAATGGGCCCATCGGATCGACTATAGAAGCAGAGGGGTGTGTTTTTAATGTGACACAGAGACAGTAATGTCAATCAAAAGAACCAGCCGTCTTTAGTGAAACAAACCATAATGAGAGATGAGATAGCCTTTATTTGTCAGTTGCAGGTCTTTTGCCCACAACCGAGATGACAGACCTTGCCGACCGTACATACAATACACAAACATCACATTGGGGAGACAGGTCAGGCTAGGTAGCGAGGAAAAAAACATCGAAATGTGTAACACAGAAGGATAATACAGGAATGCACAGATATCAACACACCATAGCACAATAAACACAGACAGCAACATGGGAAAGAGTTCCAGTGTGTACATCTGATCTGGGACCGCTGCAATCTTCGACTGCGCCTCCAACTGACCCGATGTCCACATCAGAGGGGAGGTAAGCGTTGGAGGTGGCGTTGGATAGGGAGGGTGATGCGTCAGTGAGTGCTTATCAGTATCAGTATATGTATGTGTGTGCGTGTCCATAGTTCAGCTGAGACAGTGTCCTTCGCCCTGCCAGGCTAAGTAAACAGTCTTCCAGCCAACCCAGGTGGCCTTGCATGGAATGGGAAAGAACAGACTCAACACAGTCGTTATCAGGGTGCTTTGTTCAGCTCCAGCCTTGAGCCTGCAGCTGGCGCTGAAGGGGTAGCCGCATTATGATGGTGATTTTTCTTTTGCAACAACTCATGAGAATTTTGACAACCACAGGTTTAAGGCCCTTCACATCATTGTGGAAAAGATAATTACAAGAAATTAAAGAAAAGTAAAACTACATAAAACTACTAATTTGGCCATTCAAATTTAGATCTCACACACCTTTCACACGTGGAGAATGTTCTATACAACAACTTATTACTCACAGTTCCAAATAAAACTCGTCCAAAGGGTACAGTCCAAAAATTCCTAGGGTAGGGATGAGAAAATGTCAGTCAGTGGTCTTATGTATAACCAGCTGTGTGTGAAAGTGTGAGTGATACAGGCCTACCACACCACAAGACAGAGTCAGAGTAATTCGAATATTAATTATGCTGTTCTAACTATAATCCACAACTTCGGCTTTTGTTGACATCATATTTGACATCAATTTGTAATCAAAATACTCAGATTTGCAAAAATAAAACATTTCTCTTATACAAACTATGCTTTACTGCACTGTATTGCCAAAACACTTTTTTTGTAAATTGCAGAATAAACACTTTACCAAATACAATATGAAAACATTAAAACTTACTAATCAATCTAAGTAAGTTATTGCATATGTGACAATTATTAATCAAAACAATTCAGATGAATTCAGTTATTCAACAATAAAGAAAAAAACAGACTAAAACTAACTTAGACACACAATATGTGCTCACTGATCTCAGTGCATCACGGCCAAAGACAGTGGTATGGTGTCTCTCGGTCGGAACATGTGGGGCTCTAAATAATGTAACAAGTCATGTTTTTACTCTTTAATGACAGTAATATGACGTCTCAATGTGAATAAAATTAAAGATAAGTTGTACTTTAAGTGTTACCTCACTTCTGGAAGTAGAATGAGATGAACTTTCAGGCAGTTGATAACAAATTAGAGCTAACAAAGGCTAACACTTTAGCTCCTTGCCATGCTCTTTAAAGTCACCAAAAAAAAAACTGCTGTATCCACCCGTTTACTCAGTGCAACTACTTTCAACATGAAAAGTTTCGGTTAACTTATGTGCAGTAGAGTTTGTTTTGAGCTAAAATCTAATACTTTTTCACACTTAAAAACATCAGTCTCTCAGGAAGCAACAAGGGTGCTTTGGTCCCTAGCAGGTCACTGCCGTCGCTGACTTGTCTGCAAGCACCCGTTAATTCACCTTGCAGCACAAAACGTTGCAGCACAGCACTCATTTTCTCCTGCCAGCACGCAACTACACACAAACGTAACAGTAAAACTGACTTTGAGACCTTTATTCAGTGGTATGTTAATTTGATTGATCCATTATTAAACAGCATTATGAGACTGGTCCAAGTCTGTGTTGGAATCAGTCTAGGAAAAAAGTCACAGCAAAAGGTTCATTGCCTCAATGGTGTCATTGATCACTTTTATAGCAGTAGCTGAATGAATGTTTAATTCTGCTTTTAATCCTAATTACCAGATTGAGCAGACTTGGAGATAATAAATGAATTAATAAATAAAATAATAACAAACAAAAAAACTACCAACCCAGTTACATCTCAAAACACGTTGGCTGATTAAAGTGAAACCTGTGAATTCACATTGCAATGACTAATTATGTAGTCCTGTTGGAGAGTCAGATCATTTCCATAGAGAGGCACTTTGCATCAGCAGCACCATGCTCCAGTGCTCTGGGAGAGTTTATAGTCCTGAGAGTTGAACACTGGATGACTGACAGCTGTCCTTCATCACAACAGAAGCCACAGAAATCCTCCTCATCAAAAACATGACTTTGATCTGCGTCCTCATCTGGACTCTCCTCTGCTGCTGCTTCACAGGTAAAGTCCAGAGAATCAAACTCCTCTCCTCTATCAACATCTGTCCCTCTGAAATGAAGCCCACAAAACCATGAAGCTGCTTTATGTTTTTGTCTCTGTATCCTCAGAGTCCAGAGGACAGATCACAGTGACTCAGCCTGGAGCAGTGAGCTCTGCTGTGGGAGGATCTGTGAGCATCAAGTGTAGGACCAGTCAGGATGTTTATGTTTATAGCAACAATCACTGTTTAGCCTGGTACCAACAAAAAGATGGAGAAACTCCCAAACGTCTTATTTACTACACTAGCACTCGACAATCAGGGATTCCAGATCGTTTTACAGGCAGTGGATCAAACTCTGACTTCACTCTGACCATCAGTGGAGTCCAGGCTGAAGATGCAGCAGTTTATTACTGTCAGAGTTTTCACTATCCTAACAGTCAGTATGTGTTCACACAGTGAAAAACAGTCGTACAAAAACCTCCCTCAGTCAGACTGAACAGAAACTGAAGTGACTGCTGCAGCTGGAAGATACTGCAGAGACTGATACAGTTCACTGAGGACACACACACACACACACACACACACACACACACACACACACACACACAGTTAACTTTATTCAAACTTTGTTGAAAATTTCAAAACGGTTCTGTCAGGTTTATATTATTGGATTGTCATTTATGCACACACACACCTACACACACACACGCACACACACACACGCACACACACACACTTATCTAAGACAAAGTGAGACAATGCGTGATATGTAACATGTAATCCTAATGACTTTCTACCTCACCTACACTGCTTCTCTGAGATTTTAAGCACTTTCGGTCCCTAGTTATAACATATAGTTATTAAAGTTACATAATTTTCTCAAAGATCAGTAAACTTTTTGGCTAATGAAAACAAAAAATGTGCATTCTTGCACTCTCTGTAATGTACAGATTTCTGTACACAGAGTAGTGAGAAAGATTCAAATGCCAGCACTCAGTAAGTTGCAGTAAGTGCTGAATAATTGCACCTTCTCAATAGTAAGTGTTGTTTTTTGATGCTCACTAAATTATGTAAAAGTGTATTACGTCCTTGGTGTAACAAGAATTTGTCTCCCGACTCCAACTCCACCCAAGAATAAGCCAAAACCAAAAACAAGTGTAAATGCAGTACACCCATTTATTAACTTTGGCAGTGAGCTGTGCCAAAATATTGAAACAAAAGATTTCTAAACATCCCTAATCTGTTTGTTCGGTGGGGGAGGCCCAGGAGAGAGGGGTGATGTGGCTGTCAGTCATCTGGTAGTTAAGAGCTCTCTGTCCATCCAGTTTTCCAGTTTGGGAACAGGAATCAGTCAACCCAACCACTCAGCAGGCACCTGTGAGAGACGAGAGAGAAACACCCACACATACATCCTCTGATGGGAAGAGTCTGTCACGGCGGGGTGCGCCCGTGTGAAGAATGAGGTAGACCCAGATGCAGACACGGTGGAGACAAAACGTAGTTTCAAAAATAAAGCGAGCCTTCATTGGCTGATTGCAGAAGAAAAAACATAAAACTAGGGAAACTAAGGAGACTACGAACACTGTGTTAACAGAAGGCTGTGACACTCAGTGAAAGAACTATGACAAAACTATGAACACTGAGTAAACTAGGACACACAGCGGAACAATGAGGTAAACCTATGAAAACTGCGGTGAGGTTAACAGACGATCTGACACCGACTGAGCAGAAACACACGGATTAAGTACACATAAGGAATGATCAGGGGAAGCGGAATCACATGGGGAAAACAGCTGACAACAATTAACATAATGACAGGACAGGAGACGTGAAGCTAAATACAATAAACAAAAAACACAAGGATCCTTCAAAATAAAACGGGAAACATAACGAGACCCAGACATGACTGGAACTAGACAAACAAAGAAAACTTGGACATGAAACATGACAGATAAACACACGAAGACTTAACACAGAAAACTTCACACAGGGATGAGACAAATGGGGAGCTTGATAAATCATGAATTAAAACTGTAACCTAGGCATGACAGAATGTAACTAGATAAACTGAAATGAAACTAGACTGAAAGGAATAACAAAAACATCAAGAACTCAGAATACTGGGTCACATGACCCAGGACCATGACAGAGTCACCCAAATAAACACACACACATATGACCCACATGATTTTCGATCATAAGAGGGGTAGAAACGTGAAGGCCACAAGTTCAGTCTGTGGATTTTACCTTCAAATCCAACAGCACCTTTAAACTAGGTACATGTTCTTTTATGTCCATGATGATAACATCATGAGATTTTATTCATTTGAATAAAGCTGGAATTCAGTTAGTAATTTTATGATTGAAAAAATACATCATCAGCAAATAGTGAACATTTATACTTGATCTGCCCCACTGTCATTTCATAAATACATGACTGTGATCACATAGCTACTGAAACACCTCTGATAACAGCTTCATTTAAAGATACTGATTGTGTCTGTTTGTGTTTCACAAGAACTCATTTGAAGCAAAAAAAATCTCCTTTAGCATCACACATAAACTAATATTTATTATCAAACATTTAAATGGAATAAAACAAACAGAAAGAATGAAACAAAATCATGGAGCTATTTAAGGTCTTCTCTGTTTCCTCCTTTGTCTTCAAATCTTTCTTGGCTGTAGTTGTGTTTGTGTTAAGGTTTGACACTGGGCAGAAAAGCAGGACTCAATCACAGGACTTCCTCTAGCAGAGACAGTGACTTCAATGACAAGTGAAAAAAGGGTCATAAACGGTTTCAACATACAAAGTCCACAGCAGTGTTAATCCCAGCTCTCAGTACAGTCAGGCTGACACAGCTGATGACTTGGACTGGGGCCTTCCCAGAATCCCGGGATGGAATGAAACTAATAGCTGGTCCGTTGTCCGAATCGAGTGGGTACATGCAACATACAGTGCCACAGCTCGGACGGGCCACAGAGCCAGCAGCCTCTTAGTCCAAACCTTCAGTGAGAGCTGAGTGCAGCTCAACTGAATGAGAGAGGTGGAAGTCCTAGAGGGCTTTCTTCAAGAAGGCAGGGTTGGGCCGGAGGACCACCCCCTTCCCATCTGGCAGCCACCTACAACAGTCACTGTGGACCGACAGCGCCTCCAGCTCACTAATTCATCTGGTGGAAGTTAGGGCCAGAAAGAAGGCAGTCTTAAGCGATAGCCACTTCAACTCAGCACTTTCCAGGGGCTCAAATGGAGGGCACCAAGGACAAGGTCCAGGTCCCAAGGGGGAACTGAGGACCCTGGCCTTTAAGCTGTTAGGTGCAAAGCAGTGTCAGCGTCACTGAGTGCTGAGCGACCAAGGCGAACTGCATCCAAGTTTTCCAAGGGAAGGTTTTTTTTTCTTAACTAAGCATTTTGTCATTATCAGTTTTAGTTTTCTTCTGTGGTTTTTCAGGCCTTTTTAGTATTGTGCTGGCCAATGCATTTATTCCTTTTAAGAATGAACCAGGTGGTTGATTTGGACAGTCCTAAAGTTTTTGCTATTGCTCTTATGTTTATTTTGTTGTTTCCCCTGGTGATGATCTCTCTGGACCTCATATGGATAGTAATTAATTAAGAATACATGCAATTATTTTACTTAAAATCAATCATTTGTTTACTTTTTCTTGGAACATGGAATCTGTCCATGAAATGGCTTTAAAAAACAAAGACGCATCCTTGTGGCAGTCTGTTCAAATACATTCCAGATTTTAGAAAACTGACTTTGAGACCTTTATTCAGTGGTATGTTAATTTGATTGATCCATTATTAAACAGCATTATGAGACTGGTCCAAGTCTGTGTTGGAGTCAGTCTAGGAAAAAAGTCACAGCAAAAGGTTCATTGCCTCAATGGTGTCATTGATCACTTTTATAGCAGTAGATGAATGAATGTTTAATTCTGCTTTTAATCCACATTACCAAATTGTGTATCAGGAGAAGGCTTAAAGGTCCTGGATAAAGTAATAAATAGAATAATAAAAAGCTACCAACCCAATTACATCTCAAAACATGTTGAAAACCTGTGAATTCACATTGCAAAGACTAATTATGTAGTCCTGCTGGAGACAGTCAGATCATTTCCATAGAGAGGCACTTTGCATCAGCAGCACCATGCTCCAGTGCTCTGGGAGAGTTTATAGTCCTGAGAGTTGAACACTGGATGACTGACAGCTGTCCTTCATCACAACAGAAGCCACAGAAATCCTCCTCATCAAAAACATGACTTTGATCTGCGTCCTCATCTGGACTCTCCTCTGCTGCTGCTTCACAGGTAAAGTCCAGAGAATCAAACTCCTCTCCTCTATCAACATCTGTCCCTCTGAAATGAAGCCCACAAAACCATGAAGCTGCTTTATGTTTTTGTCTCTGTATCCTCAGAGTCCAGAGGACAGATCACAGTGACTCAGCCTGGAGCAGTGAGCTCTGCTGTGGGAGGAACTGTGAGCATCAAGTGTAGGACCAGTCAGAATGTTCATGTTTCTGGCAACAATCACTTTTTAGCCTGGTACCAACAGAGAGATGGAAGCCCCCCCAAACGTCTCATTTACCATGCTAGCACTCGACAATCAGGGATTCCAGCTCGTTTTACAGGCAGTGGATCAAACTCTGACTTCACTCTGACCATCAGTGGAGTCCAGGCTGAAGATGCAGCAGTTTATTACTGTCAGAGTCTTCACAGCATCAACAGTCAAGCTGTGTTCACACAGTGAAAAACAGTTGTACAAAAACCTCCCTCAGTCAGACTGAACAGAAACTGAAGTGACTGCTGTAGCTGGAAGATACTGCAGAGACTGATACAGTTCACTGAGGACACACACACACAAACACACACACACCTTTGTAACCAAGGGGGGTTTACGAGGGGAGGTACTAATGTTTATTGTGAACGTTTTCAATAAAAGGCAGCGAGAGGAGGCCGTCGTCGGGGTCATTCGTAATGAGATTCGAAGTGCGTTTCTGAGATACCGACGAGGCCTACCTTGCAAGTAAATCGATCGATCGCTGACTGTCTTGTTTTCTTCATGATGAATAAGTCTCTAAACCAGCGGGGCTTGTGGAAACACAGACCCAACATGGGCCTCTGGCAAACACAGAACAGACTGCATCTGTGCGGAGCACTGACCCTGCTCAGGCAGCGACAGCTGGATGCAGTCTTTATCTGGCTTCTTAGCCTCCGGGGGTCCAGAGTCAGCTGAGGGCTGTAATTCAGCCTCTGGGGAGGCCCAGGAGCAAGTAACAGTCTCAAAACTAGCCAGTTCATGAGGAAATCTTTCAGTACTAATCAGTTTGTCTCTCTGCTCGGAGTGAGCGCCAGAAAAACAGTCCAAAATGGGCGGTGTAGGCAAAGACTCCTGAAGAGGGGCAAGTGAAGACTGTGACTGAGCAATTAACTGAGCCATGGATAGCGGGGCCGAAAACAGAGCTGAGGGCGACTGAAGTTGAGTTGAAAGCGGTGGTGGAGTTGGTGACTGGGCTACTGGCCGGGTGGCTACCGGAGCTGGCGGCTGTCGGGCGGCTACCGGAGCTGGCTCGGCGGAACCTTTAAATGACTTGGGCAATGTTGGCACTTTAGTCTCCAGGGGTCCAGAGTCACCTGAGGGAAGAAACTCAGCCTCTGGGGAGGCCCTGGAGAACATTTCAATTACTGTAACATCACCACTTAATGTCTGTGAATGAGTGTCAGCACTCTCAGAAAAGAAGCAGTCAGGCGCACACTTAACAGTCTCTTGAGATGGCAGGTTGGAAAATAAAACAGGCTTAGAGTCATCAGAGTTTGGGTCAGATGTCTCAGGGGTGAGAGCCACAGCTTTAGCAGACACTGGGACAACTGATACGGGGTTAACGAGTTCAGAGAGAGTTAATCCAGGCTGAGAAGAAGCAGAAAAAACACCGCCCTTTGTTTTCGCAGCAGTCTTAAAAATGCCAACCTGGGCGAGGTTAGTAACTACGAAGTTCAGTAGGCTACTCGCATTAGCGGGCAGATCACTCTCCGTCGGGCCAGGCAGCGAAGCATTAGTTGCTGGGTGGGTGGTAGCAGCCGGGGGTGAAGATGAAGCTCGTTCAGAATTTCGTTCTGAACGAGCGGGTGAAGTGACCTGAACAGCCAGGGAGTCCGGAGACCAATCGCTGTAGTCGATTAGTGAGAGCTTGGCGAAATTCCTTCCCCTCGTGTTCCAGCCATAAGTTAATTAATCTGTCCACAGAGGGAATTATATCCTCCTGGAGCTCCTCAGACGGGTCGAATGCCGCTGGGTCCATAGTGGCCGGTTCGTACTGTCACGGCTGGGGCAGCAGTCGTGTGGAATTATTTAAGGACCCAAAACGCAGGCACTTCTGAAGTGAGGAGGCTTTATTTAAAGGAGGTGGATCAAATACACAAGGCAAGGGAGGCGAGAAACAGAACAGAGTAACCTAAACTGGGAAAACTAAAAAGCAAACCGGAAATGAAAACCGAACGTGGAGAGGAACAGAGAGACGCAGACAGATGCGGGGAAAATCACGGCGGACATGAACGCAGACGAACCGGCAACAGGCAGGAGAACACACAGGGCTTAAATACACACAGCAGTAATCAAGGGATTGAGAGACAGGAGGGCAACACACCTGGAAGAAATCAGAGCTGACGGGACAGGGGAAACGTAATCTGAACACACTCACATCAGACAGAGATTTTCAGAATAAAACAGGAAACTCACAGACACAGAGAACTAGACAAGACACTGAGCTAAACAGGCAGATTCACGAGCAGACCGTGTGACACCATAGACAGACAGAGGGAACACAGAGACGTGGGAGAAGGCAGGCACAGAACAAAACCCTAATGTTAAGTCTAATTGTTGAATGTTTGTCATTATGCTTCTTAAATTTGTAAGGTAATCTATAGGATCAAGACATTCTTTGTCCCTGACCACCTCTCCAGCTACTCTGTGCTCTGGAGGATTATTACACATCCCTTGTGAAGATTCTGTTTGATGTTTGTTGCCCTTTGTATGGCTCCACTGTGTTATCCATGGTGAACCATACATTGGGTGTGGGGGAGACTACCCTCTTTATGACCAGGATGTTGTAGAAACAGTTGTGATCAGGAAGACACACACACACACACACACACACTCTCACATAACACACACACATTCTCACATGCATACAGATGTTTACACATACACACACATAGTGCCTTGTCTTAGAACCATTTGGGGGGTTTTATGGTGGCCGTTGCTTTGCTGTGATGTGTATTGTGTGAACTGTTTTCCCAATAAAAGGCAGCAAGCTGAGGCCGTCGTTGGGGTCATTTTGTGGTAGACACCGACGAGGCCTCCCTTACAAGTAAATCGATCGATCGCTGACTGTCTTGTTTTCTTCATGATGAATAAGTCTCTAAACCAGCGGGGCTCGTGGAAACACAGACCCAACACCTAACAAACCCTTAACAAAGGATAAAACAGAATAAACAAGCACATAGAAAAATATGAGGAAACACAAAACACTGAGTCGTCAGACCGTGACAGTAAGATACTGCAGAGACTGATACAGTTCATTGAGGACACACACACAGATTTTCTCTCAGCGACATTCAGCAGAAATATGTGCTTAACTAACTAAAGAACAAACGTGGGCCAGTAACAGAAACCAAGATCAACCTTATTAATGACCTTTGACCTTAGCAGTGGAAAAAAAGACACTAGATTTATATTAAACCATAAAGACGACAAAAAAGTGGAACTGTTCCTGATCAGTGAGGGTCAAAATAAAAACAACACACCTGTGAATGTAAGATTTACTGTAAACATATCATCAAACATGAACATGAGTGAAAAAACTGTTATTGAACTGAAGGTGTTTTTTTCATATTTTGTTCATGTCATCATTCATTTAATCTTCTCCTTGTTCGTCAATGAAATTAAAACTTTGTTCTTCAGATTCTTTCTAATCACTCCTTGCATTCGTTGACTCTCCTGTCTGTGAGTTCTCCTCAGAACAAACAGCTCATTAGAGACACTAAAGACTCTTTCTTCTTTAGACTTGCTTTGTAGTCTGGTGAGACTGTTTCCGTGGTAACCAGGTCCCAGCATTGCTTCATGAACCAGTCTGTCTGGTACAGGTGAGCAACACCACCAACAACCTACCACACACATTTAAATAAACATAAAAATAACCTGAACAATTTTAAAACTCCTTTTTCAGCTTTTGCCTAAATGCAGATCTCCTTAATGGTTCTTTCAGCCTGTGTTTTATTTTACCAGTGTAAAATAAAGACATCATGTTGGAGCGCAGAGTTGGTCTAAATTCTTCTAAATGAAAAATATATTCATCAAGTGCAGGTTTGTAGATTTGAATAAAATTAAATGTCTGTTTCAACCAAAATTCACTTTGCAAAACATCTTTATTACCTAAAACATGAATGTTGTCATTATGAGAAAGAAAATAACAGTTTTAGTCTTTATTTGTTCTTAAAAAAGAAAGATGGAGAGACAGTTACAGAGTTGAGAATGAGAGCATTAAACCAGTATCAGGTTGAGTCAGGTCAGGACTGGGGACACTGGTCTCTCCTCAGTGGCTCTGAGACCAGAGTCTGGCAGCCCTGGGTGGCCTCACAGGTCACAGAGCCCACCTTCATCCAGCGGTCTGCAGGGAGCCTCAGGGTGCTGCTCCAGCTGTAGTGGCCGTCATTCTGCAGCACCACGGGGCTCCTGCTCTCCTCCCAGCTGATGCTGCCACTGCCATCCACCTTCCAGGACAGCGTCCAGTCTGAGGGGAAGCCCTTGTTGGCCAGACATGTGATTGTTGCAGTCCCCTGCTGTAGCTCCTCACTGGAGGGGGGCAACACTGTCAGGACGGGACGGGTATCACCTAGGAGACACCAATCAGCTTAGAGCACAGGGAGCACACAGCTGTCAATCAAACCACAGACAGTGGGACACCTTTACTGTAAGAGCTGATTTTCTCCGTTAAGAAGTTTCTGTCAGGTGTTTTTTCTGCTCCACCAGTCATTCACTCACACATTGTTTCACTTCCCTTTAAGAAACCTCTCATGCATATCAGCACAGAGAGAATCATCACACAGTTTGACCTGAAATATGTTCAAACTACACTGGAAATAAAAGAAGCAGATGTGGAAACATTTACAAAACAAGTTTAAAATCATCAATATTGTACATGACTTACATTAATATTAACTGGAAACAAATAAATAGAATAAATTAATTAATTCAGCGAAACAAAATGCTCTTCATGTATATCTAAAGCAGTTTTTAAAGTTTACACAAACAAACTAATTTCAAACAATACTTGACAGTTCTTATTCTTTATATTATTGCTTGATTTTTTTTTTCAGTTTTAATTTGACTGAAATGTAGACATAATATTTTGACAGAGCAGATCTGAATTATCCTCCACGACATAAGAGGATAATTAAAAATTCCTTCATCAAACTTGTTGCAGAGTTACGTGCTTTTCTCTCATTCAAAAATCAGAAATCAAATTGTTAAATGAACTTTAATATAAAGACAGTATTTGATAGTAAACCAGAATAAACTTACGTCCAACATCCAGTCTGGTTCCTCCACCAAAAGTCCACCAGAGTGATACAAACTCATTGAGCCGCCGTACAAAAACCTCTGACTGTAGAGAGACACGGCTCTCTGACTCTGAAACAAACAAACTCAACAAAATAATTCACTGTTTGCACAGCAGCAATGACTCAGCTGATATGACTTCTTCAAATAACATCATACAATGTTAGTTTAAATGCAGTTACACTTGGAGTGGCTGTAGCTCAGAAGCATCAGTCTAATGTATCCATTTGAGTCTGAATGTTTGTGAATGTTATATAGAAAGCATAGAAAAAAGTTCTTGCATTTCTCTGTGGGTGAATGAGACATGTTGTGTAAAGGTTAAAGTGCTTGTGCAAAGCACACAGCTGCTTGTGTGCAGCCCAAACTCAGATAGAGATTTGAGTGCTCAGATAGGCTACAATAGAAAAGCATATAAAAGTATAAAGTATAAAAGAACCAGCCCTTTTCCCTCCCAAAGAGTCTTTTAGACTCATCAGTGGGCTCCATAGTTTGTACATCAGAAGAAGACTTAAAGATCCCGAATGAATAAAAAAATAAAAAAATAAAAATGCTTGAAATTGGGAATTGAATCATAGACCAAAAAAAAAAATAAAAAAATAAAAAATCAATTTTTCTCAAAACATGTTGGCCGGTTGAAATGACACCTGTGAATTCATTGTGATGACTGCATATGTAATCCTGTTGGTGTCAGAGTGAAAATTCAAACAAAGGGATGAACTGAAATTAATCAGAGAGAATCAGAAAGTAAAAGTGCAGGACAGACAGAAAGATAACATCTCAGGTGGTATACACTACTACAAACCAGCAACAGAAGGAGTATTTTCTGTTTGTGGTACCAGGAATACTACATATGAAGAGTTCCCAGCTGGTACAGTTGCCACATGTTTGACTCCTGTAAAGCACTTTTCATTTAGTTTAATGAGTGAACCGTTTGGTCCGTTTGGCTCAACACCACGGAACAGAGGCTACAATAACCGAGCTAACACTAATAGTTCAGTGGATCCTGCTTATGCCGTGATATTCGGTACTGAAAACCAAGGCGGCATTCACACCCTCTCTACATTTCAGCTTCTTCTGTTTGTGGATATATTACTGACTTGAATTATCCATAAAATCGTCACATTCTCTGTAAGTTTAAAGTCAACTATTGAACGGCGTATGTTTTAAAGTAAAGGCTTTAAAACCAAGTAGAACCTGAAACGTGTTAATTACTAACATCACTAATGTCACATAACTTTGCCAACATGTGGCCAACAGTAATGTTTTAATGTTCTTTGTTATTAAACATTTGTATCGCTCAAGGGCGTAGATTTGGTTTTGGCATTGGTGGGGACGGATGATTCAACCACCGAACCCTGCCCTGTTTCTTTTTTTTCCCTTTTTGTCTTTGCTTCTTGATAAAAGGAGAAATATACTTGCCTACATATTCTACATGCTTTTAAACCATTTAAAATTACAATTCATAGTTTTATATGTGAATTATATAATGTTAAATTACTATTAAACAAATGACTGACTAAGTATTTTAGACTTTAGTTTACTTGGGGGTTACAATGTTTATTTATCGGATAAAATAAGTTAAATGTCACCGTTATTATTGTCCGACCAGAAACAGGCCGGGGGTGTCCAAATTCAGAGGCTGCGTCTTCCTGAGGACTAGGTGTTGTGCCAAAAACTCATTTGCTGTATTTGCCAAAAACCGATTGCTTGTATTTACACTTCTATAAATAACTTGTTGGTCTATAATATGTGAAACATAAGTCAAATGTATCCCTCATGAATGATATCAAGTCATCTTGAGCAACAAACAACATTCCTGTAACAAGGTAGAAGCTGCATTCAGTTTTTGGCAGTGACTTTTATGTATCCTTTATTTATGCAGTTAAAAAAATTCTTGTTGACTTTAAAAATGTCTCTCTTAAGAGTAATCTGGCCAAGATACTGAAATTGCAACTAATGCAAAAATAGTTCTGTAAACATATTTTAAGTGGACAAAAGGGAGCTGATTGATTATAAGTACAATAACAGACATTTGAAGTTTACTCAGCTACATTCTCGCCTGAAAATATGTTAAAAGTTTATTTTGCGACCCAGAAAGAGTAATAAGAGTAATATTTAAACTAAGTAGCCATTGTTGGAAACTGGAATTGGCTGGGCCAATCTGGGATATGGTTTTTCAGTTTTGTTTTTCAATTCCGGGTGGAAAATTGGGAGAAAGTCGGGAAAATGGTGGCTCCGGGAGATTTTCGGGAGGGGCACTGAAATTCAGGATTCTCCCGGAAAAATCGGGAGGGTTGGCATGCATGGCCTAGCATAGCCTGTAACGTTATTATGACGGACACATTTTATGAGTGAGCTTGACTGTAAGTGACTTACAGGTTTCTTTGAAAAATACTTTCTTATATCCAGGTTCTTCCTTTTTGCTGCCGTCCTCCTCTCCTCCTCGCAGCGCAGGTTTGCCGCTGCTAAAACTAAACAGAGCTCGCTGAAAAGCACAGCCAATCACATTGGTCATATTTGTCACATGACGTAGGACTCCAGTAGATAACGTAATTTAACTCTTTCTGCACCGCTGGGTGAATGAGACGTTGACAGCTCCTTTTTTCCCCTTTCTATCGGGTTTGTTTTTCTTTACTCGAAGAGATCAAATTATTGGTGGGGACAATTCAATAATCGCTGGATATTGGTGGGGACGTGTCCCTTCCGTCCATGCCAAATCTACGCCCTTGGTATCGCTGCATAAACAAGTGACATGAAACTCTATACTTACATTTAAAAGTTTACTCTTCAGCCGCACCGCTTCAGCCATCTGCCATTTTTGCCGAAAAAATTATCCACAGCCACCGCTGTGCTATGAATCCTGGGATAGGTTGGGCCACAAAGGGTACACTGACCCATCCTTCAAATCTGGTGAAAAGGAGGCCGCATTTGGAGCAGCCTTCAAGCAGGGACAGCCTTCGCTGCCTGGCTGTGATGTAATCGGCTTTCAAATGCGGCCCCCGAAAGATGCGGCCTATGAATTGAGACACAGCTAGAGGGACCATGACAGTCTGCATGGAAAATCTACACCTGGTTTTACTTTCAAAGTAAAACAAGAACTAACCAAATATTTATTTAGAAAAGTGAGAGGAATACACTACAATCCATCTCATTGCAGGGCCAATTTAGTGTTCAAGTAGTACAAAAACCCAACCAAACAAGAAAACACCCACAAATATTTCCGAAAATGTAGTGTTTTGTTTGTTTTTTTTAACTTCAAATATTGCATAACAAGACAAAACTGTAAATGTGAACGTAAATTTGTCTTTCTCAATTTAACTAACTGAAGCCTTTCATTGAACGACCAAATAAACACATTGGTCCTCTCTTTCTGACCAGACACGTGGCAGCACTTCTGATATACCTTTGATCATATTTAACAAAATAAACATGCAGACAGAAGTGTACACATTAGTTTTTGACTCTCTCACTGAATTAACACAGCCAATCCCTCAACATGTTTGTACTCTCTGCTCATATCGCCTTCATATTAACCTCCTAGGACCTGGCGTCCACATATGTGGACATCATTATGGTGTTCCACAGGGTTCGGTGCTAGGACCAATTCTGTTTACATTATACATGCTTCCCTTAGGCAGCATCATTAGAAGACATAACATACATTTACACTGCTATGCAGATGACACCCAGCTCCCAGATGGCATTACCTTGGCCTCCAGTAACACTGTGAGGAACCTTGGAGTCATTTTTGACCAGGACATGTCCTTCAACGCACATATTAAACAAATATGTAAGACTGCTTTCTTCCATTTGCACAACATCTCTAAAGTTAGAAATATCCTGTCTCAGAGTGACGCTGAAAAACCAGTTCATGCATTTATTACTTCCAGGCTGGACGACTGTAATTCATTATTATCAGGATGTCCAAAAAACTCACTGAAAAGCCTTCAGCTAATCCAAAATGCTGCAGCAAGAGTCCTGACAGGGACTAGAAAGAGAGAGCAGATTTCTCCTGTTTTGGCTTCCCTTTATTGGCTTCCTGTTAAATCCAGAATTCAAAATCCTGCTCCTCACATACAAGGTCTTAAATAATCAGGCCCCATCTTATCTTAATGACCTTGTAGTACCATATCACCCTATTAGAGCACTTCGCTCTCGCTCTGCAGGCCTACTTGTTGTTCCTAGAGTATTTAAAAGTAGAATGGGAGGCAGAGCCTTCAGTTTTCAGGCCCCTCTTCTGTGGAACCAGCTTCCAGTTTGGATTCGGGAGACAGACACTATCTCTACTTTTAAGATTAGGCTTAAAACTTTCCTTTTTGCTAAAGCATATAGTTAGGGCTGGACCAGGTGACCCTGAATCCTCCCTTAGTTATGCTGCAATAGACGTAGGCTGCCGGGGGATTCCCATGATGCATTGAGTTTTTCCTTTCCAGTCACCTTTCTCACTCACTATGTATTAATAGACCTCCCTGCATTGAATCATATCTGTTATTAACCTCTGTCTCTCTTCCACAGCATGTCTTTATCCTGTCTTCCTTCTCTCACCCCAACCAATCACAGCAGATGGCCGCCCCTCCCTGAGCCTGGTTCTGCCGGAGGTTTCTTCCTGTTAAAAGGGAGTTTTTCCTTCCCACTGTCGCCAAAGTGCTTGCTCATAGGGGGTCATATGATTGTTGGGTTTTTCTCTGTATCTATGAAGCGCCTTGAGGCGACTTTTGTTGTGATTTGGCGTTATATAAATAAAATTGAATTGAATTGAATTGAACTGAACATCATCATTTGGGTTGTCTAGACCAAAATACAAAATTTTGCTCTACAAGGGCGTGATATCCACCCATGAGGACATTATACTGCCACTGTTGTATTGAAATTTAAATCGAATGCCCTCATATGTGGATCTCATTTTTCTCAGAAACAAAAATCAGGTTAAAAAAAAATCTGGTAATTCTTTGTTTTTACATTCATCAGGTCCCACTCAGCCCAAATAGCAAAGAGAAACAAAAAATCCATGCCATGGAAGAGTTTGGGTCTTAGGAGGTTAAATCATTTTTTGCCTTTTAAAGAACTTATTTTAACATTTCACTGAACAACAAAAAAACCCTCCCTAACAAAAAAGGCAACTTGAAGGGCCACATTGCACTTTATTTCTTAATGTCAATATACTGGCCACAAGTAGGGCTGATGTGGCCCCCAGGTTAGAGACCCCTGGTTTAAACCATCATCTGATGAAGAATTAAAGGTTATTTTGTGTTTAGTTCTACTCCACTTTTAAATGCAAAAGAATTCAAGGGTCCTTTGCAAATTCATTAAAAATGATAACAAAATCTTCTTTGTACCTGAAAAATGCATCACCGACCAAGAATTATTACGTTTTTTGATTAAATATGTTCAAGGATCTGTTTTCACAGTCATGATAGGGCTCTATTCTGTTTATTTGTACTGAAAAGCTAAACCTTTTCATTTCAGATGCTGATAATTATGAAAGCCAAACAGTGCATAAAACAAATAATTACAAGTCCTTGATTCAGAGCATTTCCATAGAGAGGCACTTTGCATCAGCAGCACCATGCTCCAGTGCTCTGGGAGAGTTTATAGTCCTGAGAGTTGAACACTGGATGACTGACAGCTGTCCTTCATCACAACAGAAGCCACAGAAATCCTCCTCATCAAAAACATGACTTTGATCTGCGTCCTCATCTGGACTCTCCTCTGCTGCTGCTTCACAGGTAAAGTCCAGAGAATCAAACTCCTCTCCTCTATCAACATCTGTCCCTCTGAAATGAAGCCCACAAAACCATGAAGCTGCTTTATGTTTTTGTCTCTGTATCCTCAGAGTCCAGAGGACAGATCACAGTGACTCAGCCTGGAGCAGTGAGCTCTGCTGTGGGAGGAACTGTGAGCATCAAGTGTAGGACCAGTCAGAATGTTTATGTTCATAGCAACTACCATATTTTAGCCTGGTACCAACAGGGTGATGGAGACGTTCCCAAACTGCTCATTAAGCGTGCCTATGAGCGAATATCAGGGATTCCAGCTCGTTTTACAGGCAGTGGATCAAACTCTGACTTCACTCTGACCATCAGTGGAGTCCAGGCTGAAGATGCAGCAGTTTATTACTGTCAGAGTTTTCACTATCCTAACAGTCAGGATGTGTTCACACAGTGAAAAACAGTCGTACAAAAACCTCCCTCAGTCAGACTGAACAGAAACTGAACTGAGTGCTGCAGCTGGAAGATACTGCAGAGACTGATACAGTTCACTGAGGACACACACACACACACACACACACAAATAAATGCTTTTTATACCTTAGTGAGGACATCTAGTTGACATAATGCTTTCCCCAGCCTCTTACCCTAACCTTAAAAATGAATCCTGAACTCTAACACCTAGCTTAAATCTTAAATTAACTGTATCCCTGACACTAAACCACATTTTGAGCCTTGTGGCTATTTAATAATAGGAGACCAAAAAAAGGTGACTTGACCATTTCTTCACCTGAGAAAGTCTTGGGTTGTCAGTGTTCTTTGGGTCATTATCTATTTGCACTGTGAAGTGCTGTCCAATGACTTTCCAACTGCTCCAATGAGTAACATTGGCTCCAACATCTTTGACAGATGATGTGATATGCTTCAGATCAGTTTTCCTTCTTCATCATTTTCTTTTCCAATTATGCTGATAAAACTTCATCTTGGAACTGTTCCTGATTTTTCTGTGTTTTTCTGGCAAAGTCTAATCCAGTCTTCCAGTTCTTGAGTGTAACCAGCAGTTTGTAACTGGCAAGAGTTTCCTTTCATGAAGATGACTCTTGATCTCTTGGTGGTAGACTTTGACTATGATACAGCCACCTGGGGCTACTGTAGCTCAGAAGCATCCATCCAATGCATCCATCTCAGTCTAAATGTGTTTGAATGTTGTATAGAAAGCATTGCAGTAGGAAAAGCATACAAAAATGTTCTTGTATTTCTTTATGGGTGAATGAGCAGTAAAGCACTATAGAAAAACCAGTCCATTTCCCCCTTAGAGAGTATTTTAGACTAATGAATATGACGTGTAAAGTACTCAAAATTAATCTGTGGTAGAGGTTTTTTCCTTAAACTATGAATTCTGTCCTCATTCGTTTCAGATTTCTTCTGTGGTCTTTTAGGCCTTATTTGTGTTGTGCTGGCCAACACAATCATTCCTTTTAAAAATGAACCAGGTTGTTGATTTTGATAGTTCATTTGACCTCATATGCAGGGATCTAATTAACAACCAATAACTGCAATCAGATAATTTGAAATCAACTCATCTGTTTAATTTGTCTTAGAAAAATGACGGGACAGGCTTTATCTGTTGATGAAATGGCTTGAAGACAATTGCTCAGTTATTTTTGAGCCTCTGAAAAAAATAATTAAAAACAGGAGTATCCTTGTGGCAAAGACGTCCACATGTTATCTGCTCCAATACAGGACCAAATTTAGAGAACTTACTTTGAATTTCAGTAAAATGTTAATTTGATTGATCCATTACGAAACAGCATTATTAGACTGATCCAAGTCTGTGCTGACTTAGAGCCACAGCAACCAAAACAAAACTAGACCAGGGGATGTTAAAATATACTTTTCTGAATAAATGTGAATCATATCATTTAGATGTTTTTACAAATGTCTCTCAAACCATGTTGACTGATCGAAATGACACCTGTGAATTCACATTGTGATGACTGCTTGTGATGTAATCCTGTTGAAGTCAGTCAGATGATTTCCATAGAGAGGCACTTTGCATCAGCAGCACCATGCTCCAGTGCTCTGGGAGAGTTTATAGTCCTGAGAGTTGAACACTGGATGACTGACAGCTGTCCTTCATCACAACAGAAGCCACAGAAATCCTCCTCATCAAAAACATGACTTTGATCTGCGTCCTCATCTGGACTCTCCTCTGCTGCTGCTTCACAGGTAAAGTCCAGAGAAGCAAACTCCTCTCCTCTATCAACATCTGTCCCTCTGAAATGAAGCCCACAAAACCATGAAGCTGCTTTATGTTTTTGTCTCTGTATCCTCAGAGTCCAGAGGACAGATCACAGTGACTCAGCCTGGAGCAGTGAGCTCTGCTGTGGGAGGATCTGTGAACATCAAGTGTAGGACCAGTCAGAATGTTGGTGTTTGGAACAACAACCATCTTTTAGCCTGGTACCAACAGAAAGATGGAGGAGTTCCTAAACTGCTCGTTTACTTTGCTAGCACTCAATATTCAGGGATTCCAGCTCGTTTTACAGGCAGTGGATCAAACTCTGACTTCACTCTGACCATCAGTGGAGTCCAGGCTGAAGATGCAGCAGTTTATTACTGTAAGAGTTTTCACTATCCTTACAGTCAGCGTGTGTTCACACAGTGAAAAACAGTCGTACAAAAACCTCCCTCAGTCAGACTGAACAGAAACTGAACTGACTGCTGCAGCTGGAAGATACTGCAGAGACTGATACAGTTCACTGAGGACACACACACACACACACGCACACACACACACACACACACACACACACAAAATAAAGTGATTCATCACAAATTTGTGTCCTACTGCTATCGCATGCATGTTGTGTTCAACTTTCAAATATATATTTAACTAAAGAACAAACGTGGGCCATTAACAGATACCAGGATAAGTCTTGTTCATGACCTTTGACCTTAGAAGTGGAACAAATCCACTGAATCTATATCAAGATAAAATAATCTGAATCCAAAAATCTGAAAATGTTCCTGATCAGTGAGGCTCAAAATAAAAACAACACACCTGTGAATTTAAGTGTAAACATATTGTTCTGTCCTCACTAGATGTGGGCGTGATTTAGCTTATCCAGTTTGACAGACAGTGAACAGAATGAGAAGAAGAGAATGCTTTGAACTGAGATTCTTCTTTACTTCGATCTGCATCTCCAGTTTACAGGCCATGTTACTGAGGCTTCTTATACATGGTATCCCTTATCCATTTTCATTTCTCTCCTTTCTCTTTTCTTTTTGTAAAACTAAATAAACACAAAACAGATAATTCCCTTCTCATTCACTGAACATACATAATGTACTAATTTAAACTTAGTTTTCATGACAACCAGCAAAAAACATAAATCTTAAGGTTGCCTAAATTAAACATAAACATCACCTTCAGTTAACTAGCATTATTGATCATAGCAAGTTAGCAAACACATGCTAATATACAGTCGCTAGCACACAAGTAGCTTTACAAATGAGTAATGACCACACAGCTGAAATAGTAACTCAGTATATGCACATTACACATGCATCACAAATCAGATAGTTAAGGTTATAGTATGTAATGAAAACTTACAGGCATGCGTGGGCAAAGGTTTCACCTCCACTGAGCACTTGTAGCAAACTAGCTGGGCATAACAACTTCCCAAGTACCAACTGTGGCCACAAGAGGGTGCCAAATCATACAAACAAAAGCATATTACCACATTAAAGTTATACCAACACACTCCCCGCCTGGTATAAATTATTTTATACCACTACTTCTTTTACTTTACTGTTTAGTTTCCTGTATACTTCAGTCTTTCTTTATAGTTTCCTTGGGGAACAGAAGGATGAGCTGAGAAACTGGACGTAGGTAAATCCGTGGAGCACCTTGTTTCACAACCCTAACCTCCACCTTTCTGATTTTATTATCTTGACTAGGGATGTTCTTAACAATGAGACCAATAGGCCATTCATTTCGCTTGGTTTGGTCATCCTTCAGTAAGACAATGTCTCCGACTTGCATGTCCCTTTTGTCATTGATCCACTTCTTTCTGGACTGCAGTGTTGTCAAATATTCTTGTCGCCATCGTTTCCAAAAGATGTCGGCTAGACATTGGACATGTCGCCACTGTTTCCTGTATAGGGTCTTTCAAGTCAAACACCCCTTTGGGAGCAGACACAACATTTGCCTTCTGAGTAAGAAGCATTGCTGGTGTCAAGACTGTCGGTGACTCTGGATCTGTACTCACCGGAACCAATGGACGAGCATTCATAATTGCCATCACTTCTGCCATCAAGGTGACAAGGACTTCATGAGAAAGACGGGTAGGCCCAGACTGCAGCAGCATGGCATCTAAGATCCGACGAGCAACACCAATCATTCTTTCCCATGAGCCTCCCATATGGGATGAGTGTGGTGCATTAAAGGTCCATGAGCAGCCTTCATTACTAAGGTAATTTTGGACCTCTGAGTCATCTGTAAAGATCCTTAACTCTCTACAGGCACCGACGAAGTTGGTTCCACGGTCAGACCTGAGAACCTCGGAAGGTCCTCGTATGGCAAAAAACCTTCTTAAGGCGTTAATAAAGCTTGAGGTGGACATGGATTCAATCACCTCTATATGCACTGCTCGTGTTCCTAGGCACGTAAACAACACTGCCCATCGCTTGTTTTCTGCTGTGCCTCCTCTTGTTCGTCATGACACTACACTCCATGGTCCAAAGACATCTAGACCAACTCTGGTGAACGGGGGTTCTATGGAAAGCCTATCCTCAGGCAAGTCAGACATCTTTTGCTCTTGAGGCTTTCCTCTGAGTTTGCGGCATATGACACATCCATAGATCAAGCTAGAAACCAACTTTCTTGCGCCAGTTATCCACAAACCGGCTGAGCGAAGTGCCCGCTCAGTTAAGTGGCGACCTTGGTGGGCAACTTCCTGGTGATGATGTCTCACTAACAAAGTTGTCACATGGTGTCTCTTTGGGAGTATGACTGGGTGTTTTTCATCATATGGAAGGTCAGCTGAAGAGAGCCGTCCACCTACTCTAAGCACTCCATCCTGATCGATAAAGGAGTTCAACCTCCACAGAGGACTTGCTTCGGAAATTTGTTTCCCTCTCTCCAATTGTCTCACTTCTTCCGTGAATACTAACTGTTGAACACTCCAGATCACTCTAAATTTTGCCTGTGTTTGTGGATTTTGAGGGACTTGTTTTGAAAGCCTGGACCTGTATCTTGCCACGCTGATGAGCTTCGCCATTCCATTTATCAGAATTTTCCATGAGGAGAACCGTTCAAATCTCTGTGGACTGAGAGGTCTATCAGTAGCCTTAGTTGTCAGGGTGCTGACTTCTGGGTGAATCTCTGCATCGTGCTGTGGTTCAACAAGGTCAAACTTACTTAATGTCACTGATGGGGATACCTGTTGTTGGGCCTGCTTTAGGAACTGAGGACCAGTGAACCAGCTTGTTTTGTGCAGGAGACTTGCTGCAATCGGCCTTGTTGCGATGTCAGCTGGGTTGTTCTCTGTTGCAACATAATTCCACTGCGTGCATGTAGTGGACTTCCTAATTCTGGAGACTCTGTTGGACACATAGATGTAAAACCTTCGCGAAGCATTATAGATGTAGCCTAGCACAATTTTGCTGTCTGTGTAATATCTTACGGCATGCAGCTCAAGGTCCATCTCCTGACAAATGAGCTCTGCCACCTCTACAGCAAGAACTGCAGCACACAGCTCCAATCGGGGGATGGTATGTGCAGGCTTGGGTGCTAGCTTGGATTTACCCATGACAAACCCGATGAAGCACTGTCCTTGTTTATCAATAGCTCGTATGTAGGCAACTGCTGCAATAGCCATTGACGAGGCATCTGAGAAGACACAAAGCTCTTGGTGCTGCATGGAGGACAGAGAAGACGGAATATAAGGCCTGGGTATGTGCAGAAGCTCTACCTCTGACAGGGAGTCTTTCCATGCATTCCATTGTCTTTCTTTGGCAGGTGGAAGAGGATCATCCCATTCACATGGTTCTGTGGTAAGTTCTCTGATGAGGGCTTTGCTTTGGACAGTGATGGGAGCAATAAAACCTAACGGGTCATACAAGCTGTTGACTGTAGAGAGTATGCCTCGCTTAGTGAAGGGTCTTTCTTCCTTGGAAACTTGGAAGGTGAAAGAATCTGATTCAAGACTCCAGCTCAGTCCAAGGCTACGCTGAACAGGAAGAGGATCTGTCCCTAGGTCTAGGTTTTTCAGGTCCTTGGCCAGATCATCAGCTGGAAATGCATCCATTACCTTGCTACTGTTTGAGGCAATTTTGTGTAGCCGTAAATTGGACTCAGCTAACATCTTCTGTGTTCCTTGAAGAAGACTGATGGCTTCTGTTTCTGTAGGGAGTGAAGTCAGACCGTCGTCGACATAAAAGTTTCTGGTAACAAACTCCCTTGCATCTTTGCCGTGCTCTGCCTCTCCTGCTTGAGCTGCTTTTCTCAGCCCATAGATCGCCACAGCTGGTGAGGGGCTATTGCCAAACACATGCACTGTCATGCGGAACTCTGTCACATCTTCTGTGAGGTCATTGTCTCGGTACCAGAGAAAACGTAGGTAGTTCCGGTGATCTTCCCTTACAGTAAAGCAGTAGAACATCTGTTCCACATCTGCAGTTATTGCTATAAGCTCTTTTCAAAACCGCAGTAGCACTCCAACCAAAGTGTTGTTCAAGTCTGGACCACTTAAAAGGACATCATTCAATGACACCCCCTCGTGTTTGGCGCTTGAGTCAAAAACTACCCATATTTGTCCAGGCTTTTGCGGATGGTATACTCCAAACAATGGAAGATACCAGCACTCTTCCTCAGGCTTCAAAGCAGGTGCTAACTCTGCTTGCTGACTGTCAAACATCTTCTGCATGAACTTAACAAAGTGATCTCTCATGTCTGCCTTCCTGTCGAGACTCCGCTTGAGAGTATGCAGTCGTTTGAGAGCCTGCTGGCGGTTGTTTGGCAGTCGCTGCCTATGTGTTACAAAGGGCAGAGGCGCGACCCAACTATTAGAGTTGTCTTGGTACATCTCGCTTTGCATGATCTTGAGGAAACGTTCATCTTCCAGTGAAGGTCCTGGTCTCTCATCGTCTTCGCTCTTGATGAACACTGTATCACCGAGGTTGTCTGTTTTGACCCCGTGATAAGTATCCATGTGGCTTTGAGTAGTGCATCTCTGCTGGACTGCTAACAGCTTTTCCTTTGCATTCATACTGTTGAAGCACGGGCTGAGATATGATGGTCTCCCATTGAGCAGCACGTTAGTTTTATAGGTTCTCACAGCAGAGCTCGGCTTATGTGTGCGCCCCAAACAGACATCTCCTATGACTACCCAGCCAAGGTCGAGCCGTTGAGCAAATGGAGCATCTGCTGGTCCATTGTGTTGTTCTCTCACTTTATGCAAATTCAACACATCCCTTCCTAGGAGCAGAAGGATTTGTGCGTCTAAATTGATGGGAGGGATTTTGTGTGCAATGTCCTTCAAGTGAGGAAAATGTTGTGCAACTTCAGGAGAGGGTATCTCAGACCAGTCCTCTGGAATCATATCACATTCCAGCAATGGAGGTAGAGGTACCTTGGTGTTGCCATCAATCGACTCTATGATGAAGTGTTTGGCTTGCTTTCCACTCATTTCCATTATGCCTGAGCACGTCTTGAGTGTGTATGTCTCTGTGTTCCCGTCCACCTCGAAGATGTCGAAAAACATGGATCGTGCGAGACAGCGGTTGCTCTGATCATCTAAGACTGCATATAGTTTGATTGCTTTCTCTCTCTTGCCAGAAGGATAAACCAGAGCTAGACAGATTTTGGCACAAGACCTAGGGCTATGCCAATCTCCACAGACTTCAGTGCACATGGCTTTAGCTGAGGTTGACACTGGCATGGCTTGAGGCTCCCCGCCATGCTTTCCTGTCTCTAGTGGCAGTCTGAAGTCGTGAGGGGGTGGGCCTGGATGCAAAGCCGAGATGTGCTTGTCGCTTTCACATTCCTTACAAGTAATTTTGGCTGTGCAGTTCTTTGCTAGATGCTTGGTGGATCCACAACATCTAAAGCATATGTTCTTCTCCTTTAGGTAAGCTTTTCTTTCTTCAAGAGACTTACTACGAAAACTGCGACATTTCCTAAGAGGGTGTGGTTTCCTATGGAGAGGACACTGCTTGTCTGGGTCATCCCACTTATCCAATTCACTTACCCCCAGTTCACATGACACATCTGTCTTTCTTACTGATATCTGTGTTCTGTTGTACCTTATAGGTCGTTCAGCTTTCCCTACGCCTGTTGAGAGAAAAAAGAAGCTGGGATCATTCCTGATTCTCGCTTGTTCTCGTACAAACTGGGAAAAGACAGCGAAAGGTGGGAAGGCAACGTTGTGGTTTGTTTTGAACTTGGATGCACATGAAATCCACTTCTCTTGCAATGTGTGTGGTAGTTTCTCTACAATAGGATTGACACCACGTGCTGTGTCGAGGAAAGCGAGCCCAGGTGAGTGCCCTTCTGCTTTGGCGAGTTCCAGTTCAAGTAAGAGGTCACCAAGTTCCCTCAGCCTGCTATTGTCTTTGGCAGATATTTTTGCAAAGTCTTCTATTTTCTTAAAGAGGGCATGTTCAATCACCTCTGGAACTCCATATGACTCCTCCAAGCGCTGCCAAACCATTTCAAGGCTTGCAGCAACATTATAAATTTGCACAGCGCTGACTCCTTGCTTGCTCAGACGACTGTGGTCCTAACCATTTTATAAGGAGGTCAAGTTCCTCTCTAGGTGACAAAGACAAGTCCTTGATTACATTTAAGAAGGAGGATTTCCATGTACGGTAGTTTTGGGGTTCATCATCAAATTTCTGTATAGTAGTTGACACAAGCTCTCGTCTCATTAAATATTTAGCCACATCTGTTATAGCAGATGAGTTATTGTGGGTAGGTGGTATTGGCGTGAGTGGTTCAAACTGATGTGCTGGACTTGTGTATGTCCCATGATCGTGGTGATCGCTGGGTGGATGTTGCTGTCTCAGCTCCTGATGTGTGAGGTCCTCCTCTTTCCACAAGGGTTCTTTGGGTAGAGCCACAGATGAGCTTGGATATCCTTTTTTAAGGTATGGTGATGACTGTGTGTTATCTTCAGCAGGAGTATTTTCTTGAATATTTTGCACATATGACTGACTGCCAATGTAATCTTGAACTCTTTGCTTACAGTCTGCAGGGGTGACTGGGAGTTGCCCACTTTTCTGGGAATTTTGTTCCTCAAGCTGAACAGCTGCCTCTAAGACCTGTGCTTCAGCTGATGCAGCAGCAGCCATTTTCTTCACCTGTAGAATATGCAGCTGTGCTTGGATTTGAGCTTGTTGTTTCATAACTTCCGCTTCTTGTTCCGCATAAGCCAACTGCGCTTGTGCAGCCTCTGCTTTGGCACGTGCCCTGAGCGCTGCAACGCTTGCTGTTGACCTGTTGGAAAGTTTTGAGCTGGAACAGTATGATCTTGTCTCCAGAGATCCAAGTGTCTCTACCTGCTGGGCTTGGTTAGCTGATGGCTCAGACATTGTGAATACAGTAGCCGCCTTGAATGGTGAAATCTGCTGAATTGTATGCCTTTTTACTGTTCTGTCCTCACTAGATGTGGGCGTGATTTAGCTTATCCAGTTTGACAGACAGTGAACAGAATGAGAAGAAGAGAATGCTTTGAACTGAGATTCTTCTTTACTTCGATCTGCATCTCCAGTTTACAGGCCATGTTACTGAGGCTTCTTATACATGGTATCCCTTATCTATTTTCATTTCTCTCCTTTCTCTTTTCTTTTTGTAAAACTAAATAAACACAAAACTGATAATTCCCTTCTCATTCACTGAACATACATAATGTACTAATTTAAACTTAGTTTTCATGACAACCAGCAAAAAACGCAAATCTTAAGGTTGCCTAAATTAAACATAAACATCACCTTCAGTTAACTAGCATTATTGATCATAGCAAGTTAGCAAACACATGCTAATATACAGTCGCTAGCACACAAGTAGCTTTACAAATGAGTAATGACCACACAGATGCAATAGTAACTCAGTATATGCACATTACACATGCATCACAAATCAGTTAGTTAAGGTTATAGTATGTAATGAAAACTTACAGGCATGCGTGGGCAAAGGTTTCACCTCCACTGAGCACTTGTAGCAAACTAGCTGGGCATAACAACTTCCCAAGTACCAACTGTGGCCACAAGAGGGTGCCAAATCATACAAACAAAAGCATATTACCACATTAAAGTTATACCAACACACATATCATCAAACATGAACGTGAGTGAAAAAACTGTTATTGAACTGAAGGTGTTTTTTTCATTTTTTGAGTATTTGTTCATGTCATCATTCATTTAATCTTCTCCTTGTTCGTCAATTAAATTAAAACTTTGTACTTCAGATTCTTTCTAATCACTCCTTGCATTCGTTGACTCTCCTGTCTGTGAGTTCTCCTCAGAACAAACAGCTCATTAGAGACACTAAAGACTCTTTCTTCTTTAGACTTGCTTTGTAGTCTGGTGAGACTGTTTCCGTGGTAACCAGGTCCCAGCATTGCTTCATGAACCAGTCTGTCTGGTACAGGTGAGCAACACCACCAACAACCTACCACACACATTTAAATAAACACAAAAATAACCTGAACAATTTTAAAACTCCTTTTTCAGCTTTTGCCAAAATGCAGATCTCCTTAATGGTTCTTTCAGCCTGTGTTTTATTTTACCAGTGTAAAATAAAGACATCATGTTGGAGCGCAGAGTTGGTCTAAATTCTTCTAAATGAAAAATATATTCATCAAGTGCAGGTTTGTAGATTTGAATAAAATTAAATGTCTGATTCAACCAAAATTCACTTTGCAAAACATCTTTATTACCTAAAACATGAATGTTGTCATTATGAGAAAGAAAATAACAGTTTTAGTCTTTATTTGTTCTTAAAAAAGAAAGATGGAGAGACAGTTACAGAGTTGAGAATGAGAGCATTAAACCAGTATCAGGTTGAGTTAGGTCAGGACTGGGAACACTGGTCTCTCCTCAGTGGCTCTGAGACCAGAGCCTGGCAGCCCTGGGTGGCCTCACAGGTCACAGAGCCCACCTTCATCCAGCGGTCTGCAGGGAGCCTCAGGGTGCTGCTCCAGCTGTAGAGGCCGTCATTCTGCAGCACCACGGGGCTCCTGCTCTCCTCCCAGCTGATGCTGCCACTGCCATCCACCTTCCAGGACAGCGTCCAGTCTGAGGGGAAGCCCTTGTTGGCCAGACATGTGATTGTTGCAGTCCCCTGCTGTAGCTCCTCACTGGAGGGGGGCAACACTGTCAGGACGGGACGGGTATCACCTAGGAGACACCAATCAGCTTAGAGCACAGGGAGCACACAGCTGTCAATCAAACCACAGACAGTGGGACACCTTTACTGTAAGAGCTGATTTTCTCCGTTAAGAAGTTTCTGTCAGGTGTTTTTTCTGCTCCACCAGTCATTCACTCACACATTGTTTCACTTCCCTTTAAGAAACCTCTCATGCATATCAGCACAGAGAGAATCATCACACAGTTTGAGCTGAAATATGTTCAAACTACACTGGAAATAAAAGAAGCAGATGTGGAAACATTTGCAAAACAAGTTTAAAATCATCAATATTGTACATGACTTACATTAATATTAACTGGAAACAAATAAATAGAATAAATTAATTAATTCAGCGAAACGAAATGCTCTTCATGTATATCTAAAACAATTTTTAAAATTCACACAA
Organism: Perissodus microlepis; assembly: GCF_051167445.1. Taxonomy (NCBI): domain Eukaryota; kingdom Metazoa; phylum Chordata; class Actinopteri; order Cichliformes; family Cichlidae; genus Perissodus; species Perissodus microlepis. The sequence goes on along the minus strand of NC_140481.1, from coordinate 31,349,448 downwards.
ACTCAAACTAATTTCAAACAATACTTGAAAGTTCTTCTTCTTTATATTATTGTTAGATTTTTTTTTTCAGTTTAATTTGACTGAAATGTAGACATAATATTTTGACAGAGCAGATCTGAATTATCCTCCATGACACAAGAGGATAATTAAAAATTCCAGCATCAAACTTATTGTAAAGCTATGTGCTTTTCTCTTAAAATCAGAAGAGAAATTGTTAAATGCACTTTAACCCTTTAAAGCCAGTTGGAGCGGGCACGCTCCATTTTGCGTAACTATTTTTAAATCCCGGTAGCACTGCAACCACGTAAGCTAGCGCAATAATTTTTTTTGCATATGAAACCAGAGGAGTTGTACTTACATCTTATGCCATCAGCTTGTCCTAAGTCACGGTTTCCTTCCACATATAGCTTTGCAAAAACTGCATAAAAAGCACTTGCAGCAACAAAAACATAATATTCCAGAAACACGCTTTGCCGATCCGATCAGCTGTTCATAACACTTCCTACGTCCATCAGCACGAACTATCGCATGTCCGCCATGTCCTGCCCGAAACCGGAAGTGACGTCATTTTGCAGAAATGTAGTTTTTTACTATCAGGGCCTCATGAGCCTATACTGGTGTTTTTAAAAGTTATGTTTGACTTTATGACTTTCTGTGTCGTTTCTGGGATGCTTAGGACTCATATTGCACTGCTGGAAATAGTTTACTTTGATGCATATGCTGTTTTTTTTGCAAATTTGCATTATAATATGTATTTTCGTTTTTCCTGCAGTATATAAAAATTGGTGTATCTCAAAAATAAAACTATGAAGACACTCAAAATAAATTTCCTGTGGTGGGAAACTATTTTGTGCAACTTTTTTGTATTTACAGTTTTGAGGGATAACCCTCTTAAATTTCTCTAACTAGAAATATATGTTAAAAAAACAAAAACGATTTTCAATTTTTTTGTAGTTTATTGCACTTTTTCGCAATTAATGTAGTTACTATGGACTTAATGCAGACATATTATTAAGATTTGGGCTGTAACAGTTGTATTGATGTATATCAACTTGAAATGCTCCCAAAAATGGCTCTACAAAATGTAAAAATATAATATAAGCTCTGGCGGACTTGGTTCTATGGTAGGTCTTAAAGGGTTAATAAAAAGACAGTATTTGATAGTAAACCAGAATAAACTTACGTCCAACATCCAGTCTGGTTCCTCCACCAAAAGTCCACCACAGTGATACAAACTCATTGAGGCGCCGTATAAAAACCTCTGACTGTAGAGAGACACGGCTCTCTGACTCTGAAACAAACAAACTCAACAAAATAATTCACTGTTTGCACAGCAGCAATGACTCAGCTGATATGACTTCTTCAAATACCATCATACAATGTTAGTTTAAATACAGTTCAATCCATGAGCTTTTGGACGATCACATTTTTTTGTCCTGTCCCGTTCGGCACTGAAGCAATCAGAATTATTGTCTGAAGGCCAAGAAAAGTTCTCAACAGACTTATTTTCTCAAGTGTATCATTATGGCTTTGCCATACTGGTCCACTTGATTGATCTTCATTATTTTTTGATATTTATTTTTTTTTAAATGATTACAATTGGAACAGATATAACCGGGGGATCGTAAAGAGAAAGACAGATAAGAGAAGTTTAAGAAAAGGAGAGGGAAAGAAAAACAGAGGGGAAGAGGGACAGTGAGAAAAGACAATGAAAACCCATGAGATCACTTGCTGGAAGAAAAAGAAGAAAAAGAAGAAAACAAGCAGAAAGAGAACAACACAGTAGGGAGACCACAGCAACAACCTAGATAAGCATAAGTAAGAGTAAATAATAAATACTGAATGCTACTGAGCAGCACAAAAGACCGACAGCAGACGATATGCTTAGAGGCAGCATCCAAGGAAGATAGTGAGTGTCTGTGCACACCTGTGTGCGTGAGTGCGCTTGTTTTCAAAAGGTTTCTCCATGTAACCATCTAATAGTAATTGCGGGGAGCCATAGCACTGTCCCCCAGGACATGAAGCAAGCACGGAGGACATCCAGGACCCAGACATCTAGATTCCCCCCAGAGCACAAGCGCCCAAGCAGGACCACTGGAGGGACAGCCGCCTCCCTCCTAGAAACAAGCTGGGGAATAATGAGGTGGGAGGTCAATTCCTTGATCATTAACATGCAAATTCTCATGACCATTAATCAACAGACACTGATTAATGGTCATGAGTAAGACACATGGTCTGGTGCAAAGATTCAGTATAAGTTCTGACGATGTGCTGCTTATGTTTTTATGCTGTAATCTTTATAGTGTAGTACAGAGCAAGATGAAGAAATGATGATTTTTCTTCATGCAAATATTTACCATCTGTATTACCAGATTTTAAGTATGTCACAGAATAGCCTGCCCAATCCTCACAACCAAAGCTTGCTCAGCATAAGATGCACAATGTAAAACTTTAAAAAAATACTTTTAAAAATAATCAACAAAACACAAATTGCTGATTTTATGAATAACTCAATGGATTAATTAAAAAGAGAAAGAGGAAAAAAAGATGTAATTACAGCAGACAGAAATACCAAATCACTGATTCTTGAACACAGAGTAAACCTTTTATAATGGACAAGGGCATTTCCATGATTTCCATAGAGAGGCACTTTGCATCAGCAGCACCATGCTCCAGTGCTCTGGGAGAGTTTATAGTCCTGAGAGTTGAACACTGGATGACTGACAGCTGTCCTTCATCACAACAGAAGCCACAGAAATCCTCCTCATCAACAACATGACTTTGATCTGCGTCCTCATCTGGACTCTCCTCTGCTGCTGCTTCACAGGTAAAGTCCAGAGAATCAAACTCCTCTCCTCTATCAACATCTGTCCCTCTGAAATGAAGCCCACAAAACCATGAAGCTGCTTTATGTTTTTGTCTCTGTATCCTCAGAGTCCAGAGGACAGATCACAGTGACTCAGCCTGGAGCAGTGAGCTCTGCTGTGGGAGGAACTGTGAGCATCAAGTGTAGGACCAGTCAGAATGTTCATGTTCATAGCAACTCTCATTGTTTAGCCTGGTACCAACAGAAAGATGGAGGAGTTCCTAAATTGCTAATTTACTTTGCTAGCACTCGATATTCAGGGATTCCAGCTCGTTTTACAGGCAGTGGATCAAACTCTGACTTCACTCTGACCATCAGTGGAGTCCAGGCTGAAGATGCAGCAGTTTATTACTGTCAGAGTCAGCACTATCCTAACAGTCAGTGGGTGTTCACACAGTGAAAAACAGTCGTACAAAAACCTCCCTCAGTCAGACTGAACAGAAACTGAACTGACTGCTGCAGCTGGAAGATACTGCAGAGACTGATACAGTTCACTGAGGACACACACACACACACACACACACACACACACACACACACACACACACACTGAACCAATCTTGTGGCGGTTTAGTTGGGATCATTGAGAATAAATAATTAATTTTTGGTAAGACCATCATTTTTATAGCGGCAACCCTTCCCACGAGTGATATGAGTAGACATTTCCATCTAGCCAGATCACCTTCTACTTTCTTTAAAAGTGGGATATGGTTTAATTTAGTTAGATCTGCAAGCTTGGGAGAAACAATAATACCTAAATTTGTTATATTTCCCGATTGCAGTGGTGTAGAGGAAGAATTATGGAAAGAGCAATTAATCGGTAGGACTGTAGATTTTGACCAGTTAATTGAGTAATCTGATATTCTTGCAAAAGAGTTTATCAATGCAATTACCCCAGAGAGATTGCTTTGTGTGAGTTTTGGAGAAAAGTAACACATCATCCGCATAAAGGATGATTTTATGTTCCACGTTCTTGCATTTTATGCCCTTAATTACTGAATTCTGTCTAATTGCTGCTGCTAGTGGTTCAATAAAAATTGCAAACAGTGAAGGGTAGAGTGGGCATCCCTGCCTGGTGCCCCTCAGGAGACAGAAGCTGGGGGATATTTGGACATTTGTTTTGATACAAGCTGTTGGGGAATTATATAATATTTTTAACCAGTTAATGAAAGAGGATCCAAAGCCGAATTTGTGTAAAGTTGCAAATAGAAATGTCCAGTTAACTCTGTCAAACACAGGGAACACAGGTTTCAACAACAAAGGCTCGCCGCTATGAGGCTGCTGCAGTGTTCAACATATACCGTCAGAGAAAGGGTTACCTAATTTACAAGTGTCCCAAAAAAGATCATTTTGTTTCTTTGGATGGGCCACTTTTAGTTGGAGAAATGTTTTTTTACTCATCCAAGTGATGAAACTTTCTCTCACTAAAAACACTACGGACAGAATTTTGGGGGATTTCCTCACCTGGATGGTTGAGCATGCATCAAGATATTTACAACTATTTACAAAGACCTCAGCCAGCACTCATAACACCAGACACACACATTTACTCACACTCACTACTGAAGGTTTCGACTCAGGATTTCACACAGAACACAAAGCTACCATCAGAAACACAGGCTGTTTGTTGGGGGTGGAAGCCAGGAGAGAGGGGTGAGGTGGCTGTCAGTCATCAGGTGGTCAAGACTGCTGCTCAATACTATGATGAATGAATGATTCTGTCACAGTTAGCGAGGCAACCGTGTGGACAGAAGAGAGAACGGACACAAGTGTAGGCACTGACGTGAGTGAGTTTATTTAAGGAAAAGACAAAATGCAAACAAAAGGAGAACATGGTGGGACTCAAACTATCAAAACCTAAACTGGGATAAACTAACAAAAGAACATGAGGAAAGAAGAAAACGTTACAAAAACCTGAACACTGGGGAAAAGGAGCCTGAGACATAAACATGAGATGAGACACAAGATGAGAAACAGCAGATTAAACGTAGACAAACCAGCAACAAACAGAAGGAGACACATGGCTTAAATACACAGAGGGATAAAGAGGGAATGAGACACAGAAGGAGAGACTGCTGGGAGAAATCTGAAATAATGAGACACGGGGAAGTAAAACTCACTACACTGAACACAGGATACAGACTGTCAAAGTAAAACAGGACACAACACAGACGTGCACTTGACAGGGGAGACGGAGCAAATATGGAACACAGAGAGAGAAACCAAAAATGCTAAGACCTCTAAATATCAGAATCAGAATCAGAATCAGAATCAGAAAGGGTTTTATTGCCAAATGTTGAGCAGGTTTACAACATTAGGAAATTGCTGCGGTGCTTAGTGCAAACATACTGTCATAAATTACGCTTAAATAGACATGAAAATAAAAATAAGAATAAGAATTAAAAGTGCTAAGTAGATAGATATATACATGATATATACATGAGTGCAGGTGGTGATCAGTGCCAAACATGGAATGATGCAGTGAACACAGCGCAGGGTCATGTGTTAGTGGTGGGAACGGTCATACGGTTATTGTTCATGAGTCCAACAGCAGAGGGGAAGAAACTGTTCTTATGGCGAGAGGTTCTGGTGCGAATGGACCGGAGCCTCCTGCCTGAGGGGAGCAGGTCAAACAGACTGTGTCCAGGGTGAGAAGGGTCAGCTGAGATCCGAGCTGCACGCCCCAGTGTCCTGGAGGTGTACAGGTCCTGCAGAGATGGGAGTCTGCAGCCAATCACCTTCTCAGCAGAGCGCACAACACGCTGCAGTCTCTGTTTGTCCCTGATAGTGGCTCCAGCGTACCACACGGTGATGGAGGAGGTGAGGATGGACTCGATGATTGCGGTGTAGAATTGCATCATCGTCTGTGTTGGCAGGTTGAATTTCTTCAGCTGCGTCAGGAAGTACATCCTCTGCTGGGCTTTCTTAATGACGGAGGTGATGGTGGGCTCCCACTTCAGGTCCTGGGTGATGGTGGTACCCAGGAAGCGGAATGAGTCCACAGAGGTGATGGGGGTGTCAGTCAGGATGATGGGGGGGAGTGGGGCTGTGTGCTTCCTGAAGTCCACAATAATCTCCACTGTCTTCTGGGCATTCAGCACCAGGTTGTTGTGGCTGCACCAGGACACCAGACGTTCAACCTCCCTCCTGTAGGCAGACTCATCCCCGTCCGAGATGAGTCCAATAACGGTGGTTATTTTTCTTTTCAGAAGAGTGACCTTGTGTTAAGATGGACACTACAGATAATATTCATTACAGCTGATCAATTACTATTGACATTAATAAATAAATTCTCATTCTGTTAAACACTGAATGACTGACAGCTGATCATTCAGTTATCATATTTAGTCACCTATATAATTTCCTAAATTGGCCGTTGGGCCAACAAATTTATATATAAAAAAAAGCATCAAATCAAAGTAATAAAAAAAAATTATGATGCCAAACTTTCTATTTCAATCTGCGATCTTATCTGACAGGGTTCTAGGGAGGCTGGAGCTTTACCCACCTGTCATAGGGTAAAGGGCAGGTTACACATTAACTTCATCATCCATATGGAAATTGCAAATTACATTTTGAGTAATTTTAAATATTGATTAACAAAAAAATAAGCAAAAACAGAAAAGACATTAATTCAGACAAAAATTTCAGACAGAAAAAGCACGAAGGATTTCATTGTGCCAGTCAGATGATTTCCATAGAGAGGCACTTTGCATCAGCAGCACCATGCTCCAGTGCTCTGGGAGAGTTTATAGTCCTGAGAGTTGAACACTGGATGACTGACAGCTGTCCTTCATCACAACAGAAGCCACAGAAATCCTCCTCATCAAAAACATGACTTTGATCTGCGTCCTCATCTGGACTCTCCTCTGCTGCTGCTTCACAGGTAAAGTCCAGAGAATCAAACTCCTCTCCTCTATCAACATCTGTCCCTCTGAAATGAAGCCCACAAAACCATGAAGCTGCTTTATGTTTTTGTCTCTGTATCCTCAGAGTCCAGAGGACAATATACAGTGACTCAGCCTGGAGCAGTGAGCTCTGCTGTGGGAGGAACTGTGAGCATCAAGTGTAGGACCAGTCAGGATGTTCATAACAACAACCTTATGTTCTGGTTCGAAAAGAAAGATGGTGGAGTTCCTAAACCTTTAATAAAGTTTGCTAATGAGCGATTATCAGGGATTCCAGCTCGTTTTACAGGCAGTGGATCAAAGTCTGACTTCACTCTGACCATCAGTGGAGTCCAGGCTGAAGATGCAGCAGTTTATTACTGTATGTGTTGGCATTATCCTAACAGTCAGTGGGTGAGCACACAGTGAAAAACAGTCGTACAAAAACCTCCCTCAGTCAGACTGAACAGAAACTGAAGTGACTGCTGCAGCTGGAAGATACTGCAGAGACTGATACAGTTCACTGAGGACACACACACACACACACACACACACACACACACACACACACACACACACACACACACACACACAATAAAGTGATTAAAGCGATTGCTATCTCATGAATGTTGTGTTCAATTTTCAAACATATATTTAACCAAAGAACAAACGTGGGCCATTAACAGATACCAGGATAAGTCTTGTTCATGACCTTTGACCTTAGAGCAAACACTGAATCTATATCAAGATAAAATAATCTGAATCCAAAAATCTGAAAATGTTCCTGATCAGTGAGGGTCAAAATTAAAACAACACACCTGTGAATGTAAGTTTTACTGTAAACATATCATCAAACATGAACATGAGTGAAAAAGCTGTTATTGAACTGAAGGTGTTTTTTCATATTTTGTTCATGTCATCATTCATTTAATCTTCTCCTTGTTCGTCAATGAAATTAAAACTTTGTACTTCAGATTCTTTCTAATCACTCCTTGCATTCGTTGACTCTCCTGTCTGTGAGTTCTCCTCAGAACAAACAGCTCATTAGAGACACTAAAGACTCTTTCTTCTTTAGACTTGCTTTGTAGTCTGGTGAGACTGTTTCCGTGGTAACCAGGTCCCAGCATTGCTTCATGAACCAGTCTGTCTGGTGCAGGTGAGCAACACCACCAACAACCTACCACACACATTTAAATAAACATAAAAATAACCTGAACAATTTTAAAACTCCTTTTTGCTAAAATGCAGATCTCCTTAATGGTTCTTTCAGCCTGTGTTTTATTTTACCAGTGTAAAATAAAGACATCATGTTGGAGTAAAGAGTTGGTCTAAATTCTTCTAAATGAAAAATATATTCATCAAGTGCAGGTTTGTAGATTTGAATAAAATAAAATGTCTGATTCAACCAAAATTCACTTTGCAAAACATCTTTATTACCTAAAACATGAATGTTGTCATTATGAGAAAGAAAATAACAGTTTTAGTCTTTATTTGTTCTTAAAAAAGAAAGATGGAGAGACAGTTACAGAGTTGAGAATGAGAGCATTAAACCAGTATCAGGTTGAGTCAGGTCAGGACTGGGAACACTGGTCTCTCCTCAGTGGCTCTGAGACCAGAGTCTGGCAGCCCTGGGTGGCCTCACAGGTCACAGAGCCCACCTTCATCCAGCGGTCTGCAGGGAGCCTCAGGGTGCTGCTCCAGCTGTAGTGGCCGTCATTCTGCAGCACCACGGGGCTCCTGCTCTCCTCCCAGCTGATGCTGCCACTGCCATCCACCTTCCAGGACAGCGTCCAGTCTGAGGGGAAGCCCTTGTTGGCCAGACATGTGATTGTTGCAGTCCCCTGCTGTAGCTCCTCACTGGAGGGGGGCAACACTGTCAGGACGGGACGGGTATCACCTAGGAGACACCAATCAGCTTAGAGCACAGGGAGCACACAGCTGTCAATCAAACCACAGACAGTGGGACACCTTTACTGTAAGAGCTGATTTTCTCCGTTAAGAAGTTTCTGTCAGGTGTTTTTTCTGCTCCACCAGTCATTCACTCACACATTGTTTCACTTCCCTTTAAGAAACCTCTCATGCATATCAGCACAGAGAGAATCATCACACAGTTTGAGCTGAAATATGTTCAAACTACACTGGAAATAAAAGAAGCAGATGTGGAAACATTTACAAAACAAGTTTAAAATCATCAATATTGTACATGAGTTACATTAATATTAGCTGGAAACAAATAAATAGAATAAATTAATTAATTCAGCGAAACGAAATGCTCTTCATGTATATCTAAAACAATTTTTAAAATTCACACAAACTCAAAGTAATTTCAAACAATTCTTGAAAGTTCTTCTTCTTTATATTATTGTTAGATTTTTTTTTCAGTTTAATTTGACTGAAATGTAGACATAATATTTTGACAGAGCAGATCTGAATTATCCTCCATGACACAAGAGGATGATAAATAATTCCAGCATCAAAGTTATTGTAAAGCTACGTGCTTTTCTCTTAAAATCAGAAGAGAAATTGTTAAATGCACTTTAATAAAAAGACAGTATTTGATAGTAAACCAGAATAAACTTACGTCCAACATTCAGTCTGGTTCCTCCACCGAACGTGTACCACAGTGATACAAACTCATTGAGGCGCCGTACAAAAACCTCTGACTGTAGAGAGACACGGCTCTCTGACTGTCAGACTGAACTAAAACTACAAAACCTCAAAATTTAGCCATTCAAACTGTTAATTAAGAGAAATCATCCTGTGGATTATTGTAATGTTTTAAATGATTCAAATGTAAGTTTCATATACATTTATAAAGCACACTGTATTCCACTGTGACTACAGTAAATCTTCACAATTATATTTAACAAATTAAAATTTCACACCCAGACAAGTAAAACAAAATTAGGAGGAAACAGCTAGTAAAAAAAAAACAGGTTTAAATGTGACTTACGTCCAACATCCAGTCTAGTTCCTCCACCAAAAGTCCACCACAGTGATACAAACTCATTGAGGCGCCGTACAAAAACCTCTGACTGTAGAGAGACACGGCTCTCTGACTCTGAAACAAACAAACTCAACAAAATCATTCACTGTTTGCACAGCAGCAATGACTCAGCTGATATGACTTCTTCAAATACCATCATACAATGTTAGTTTAAATACAGTTCAATCCATGAGCTTTTGGACGATCACATTTTTTTGTCCTGTCCCGTTCGGCACTGAAGCAATCAGAATTATTGTCTGAAGGCCAAGAAAAATTCTCAACAGACTTATTTTCTCAAGTGTATCATTATGGCTTTGCCATACTGGTCCACTTGATTGATCTTCATTATTTTTTTATATTTATTTTTTTTAAATGATTACAATTGGAACAGATATAACCGGGGGATCGTAAAGAGAAAGACAGATAAGAGAAGTTTAAGAAAAGGAGAGGGAAAGAAAAACAGAGGGGAAGAGGGACAGTGAGAAAAGACAATGAAAACCCATGAGATCACTTGCTGGAAAAAAAAGAAGAAAACAAGCAGAAAGAGAACAACACAGTAGGGAGACCACAGCAACAACCTAGATAAGCATAAGTAAGAGTAAATAATAAATACTGAATGCTACTGAGCAGCACAAAAGACCGACAGCAGACGATATGCTTAGAGGCAGCATCCAAGGAAGATAGTGAGTGTCTGTGCACACCTGTGTGCGTGAGTGCGCTTGTTTTCAAAAGGTTTCTCCATGTAACTATCTAATAGTAATTGCGGGGAGCCATAGCACTGTCCCCCAGGACATGAAGCAAGCACGGAGGACATCCAGGACCCAGACATCTAGATTCCCCCCAGAGCACAAGTGCCCAAGCAGGACCACTGGAGGGACAGCCGCCTCCCTCCTAGAAACAAGCTGGGGAGAGCCCCAGACGGGTGTGTGTGGGGGGCGGTGAGATGGAGTCTAAGACCCAACCAGACATGTAAACATAGACAAAGCTCTTCATAAAACATGCCTCATTCACAGACATTCATATAAACACTAAATTCTATGCCTGAGTGCTTTCTATCTAGCATTGAGACAAATGTTCAGCATTTTACTCTCACCAGTCAGAGAGTCTAAAATATTTGAAACTGTAGCCTTTTGTGTTTGTCACTGATCAATATCTGAGTAATATTATTCATAATTAGGCACTAACGCACATGGTGTCTTGATGCACGCTCAATCATCCAGGTAAGTAAAACCCACAAGGTTGATTCTGTTCATCTGGACGCAGCGTTTTCAGGGGGAGAAATGTTTCGTCACTAATCCAGGTGACTTCTTCAGTCTCAGCTGACTGCAGGTTTCTCCAACCTTAGAATCAGTACATTTGTGTAATAACTGAAACCAGCCCACTGAAGGAACGATGGGCTGGGAGGTCAGTTCCTTGATCATTAATATGCAAATTCTCATGACCATTAATCAACAGACACTGATCAATGGCCATGAGTAAGACACATGGTCTGGTGCAAAGATTCAGTATAAGTTCTGACGATGTGCTGCTTATGTTTTTATGTTGTAATCTTTATAGTGTAGTACAGAGCAAGATGAAGAAATGATGACTTTTCTTCATGCAAATATTTACCATCTGTATTACCAGATTTTAAGTATGTCACAGAATAGCCTGCCCAATCCTCACAACCAAAGCTTGCTCAGCATAAGATGCACAATGTAAAACTTAAAAAAAATGCTTTTAAAAATAATCAACAAAACACAAATTGCTGATTTTATGAATAACTCAATGGATTAATTAAAAAGAGAAAGAGGAAAAAAAGATGTAATTACAGCAGACAGAAATACCAAATCACTGATTCTTGAACACAGAGTAAACCTTTTATAATGGACAAGGGCATTTCCATGATTTCCATAGAGAGGCACTTTGCATCAGCAGCACCATGCTCCAGTGCTCTGGGAGAGTTTATAGTCCTGAGAGTTGAACACTGGATGACTGACAGCTGTCCTTCATCACAACAGAAGCCACAGAAATCCTCCTCATCAAAAACATGACTTTGATCTGCGTCCTCATCTGGACTCTCCTCTGCTGCTGCTTCACAGGTAAAGTCCAGAGAATCAAACTCCTCTCCTCTATCAACATCTGTCCCTCTGAAATGAAGCCCACAAAACCATGAAGCTGCTTTATGTTTTTGTCTCTGTATCCTCAGAGTCCAGAGGACAATATACAGTGACTCAGCCTGGAGCAGTGAGCTCTGCTGTGGGAGGAACTGTGAGCATCAAGTGTAGGACCAGTCAGAATGTTCATGCTTATAGCAACTACCACTGTTTAGCCTGGTACCAACAGAGAGATGGACAACCTCCTAAACGTCTCATTCACTCTGCTAGCACTCGACAATCAGGGATTCCAGCTCGTTTTACAGGCAGTGGATCAAAGTCTGACTTCACTCTGACCATCAGTGGAGTCCAGGCTGAAGATGCAGCAGTTTATTACTGTCAGAGTCAGCACTATCCTAACAGTCAGTATGTGTTCACACAGTGAAAAACAGTCGTACAAAAACCTCCCTCAGTCAGACTGAACAGAAACTGAAGTGACTGCTGCAGCTGGAAGATACTGCAGAGACTGATACAGTTCACTGAGGACACACACACACACACACACACACACACACACACACACACACACACACACACACACACACACACACACACGCACACACACACACACACAGATTTTCTCTCAGCGACATTCAGCAGAAATTTGTGCTTAATTAACTAAAGAAAAAGAAGGTGGCCCAGTAACAGAAACCAAGGTCAATCTTAGTCATGACCTTTGACCTTAGCAGTGGAGCAAAGGCACAACATCTATAACAAGCAACAAAAATCTGAAAATGTTTATTATCAGCGAGGGTGAAAATAAAAACAATACACCTGCGAATTTAAGATTCTACTGTAAACATATCATCAAACATGAACATGAGTGAAAAAGCTGTTATTGAAACTTTGTACTTCAGATTCTTTCTAATCACTCCTTGCATTCGTTGACTCTCCTGTCTGTGAGTTCTCCTCAGAACAAACAGCTCATTAGAGACACTAAAGACTCTTTCTTCTTTAGACTTGCTTTGTAGTTTGGTGAGACTGTTTCCGTGGCAACCAGGTCCCAGCATTGCTTCATGAACCAGTCTGTCTGGTACAGGTGAGCAACACCACCAACAACCTGCCACACACATTCATGTAAATTTAAATAAACATAAAAATAACCTGTACAACTTTAAAACTCCTTTTTCAGCTTTTACCAAAATGCAGATCTCCTTAATGGTTCTTTCAGCCTGTGTTTTATTTTACCAGTGTAAAATAAAGACATCATGTTGGAGCGCAGAGTTGGTCTAAATTCTTTAAAATTTAAATTAAAAATATATTCATCGAGTGTATGCAGGTTTAGCTAAACGAACTTTACAAAACAAGTTTCCCCGACAGTCGAGTGCTCATCATAACTAGCTAAGTTTCAGGACCTAGCTAAGAACGTTAGTTATGGATTAGGTTACAAACACGTTTTACTTACCGAAAAAGAACGGCGGGGCCTCGGGTCCTTCTGTCGGGTAGTTCAGTTTACTGAAGAATACCTCAGTGTGTCAGGTTAAAACAGTCGGTTGTCGTTTTGTAATGTAAACGCTGGCCCGCCTCTCAGAGCCTACGCTCTATCTGCTATTCCCGAACAGAGATACGCAAGTTTCTCCGTGACTGCAGCTGCCAGTCAAAGCTGCTATGATGATGTTTCACCCCAGTTTAACATCACTGTGGTAGGAATTAGAATCAAACTTATGGGAAAGGAGACCCCTTGGACATAAATCAGCGTGATGAGAACTATTGATAATAAAAGAAAGAATCTTTGGAAAAAATTTATCTGAGGAGAATTAATTTATTTTAGTCTGACCCCAGTTCCATGGAGGAGGCGGGGTTTATGACCTATACTGCGGCCAGACACCAGGGGGCGATAGAGACATTTTGGCTTCATTTTAGGGGAGCTGTCGCGTCGTCCATGTTTTCTACAGTCATTGCTTCGTACATAGCAATCAAGTTGAACTGGAGTGAAACTAGAAAAAACACATAAAAAAGTCTTATTGGATAATCATTTAATCAGCAGGTAAGTATAGTTAGGCACTAACATAGGAGACTACAAAATAAGTATCCTGTAGATATAGGGCTTTGGAGTTGATGCAACGCTGCAATGCATTGTGGGAGCACTGCACCATTTTATCAGGCCATGAATCAAAACAAACACACTATGTTGGAAGGGCGATTATTAGAACCATGCTTAGAATCAGCTCAAAAGACAAAGGACTGTACTTGGAAAAAATAGCGTGCGTGGGTAATGTGGACCCGTATGAAATACAGCAGTGGAGTACAAACCCTGAAGACCTACCACCATTGTCGTACCCTGATACCTTCTCATGCCTTGTCTGTGGAGTCAGTGCATACACGGCGAATCATTTTTGGAATTATAAATCCCTGAAGGCGCACATCCAATTCACAAATGGTTGGGGACAAGATTTGGCCGTTTTTAAGCCTCCACGTTGTGAGTATGTTGTCGTTCAGACAAACATAAGTCAGCTTGAGATTATACATTCATAAATGAACTGCAGAATCTCCTTAACATACTGTGTGTCACTTAAAGTCTAACATTATGCTGACCCCGTTTTTATATCGAGTCTGGATTTGTTTCATCCATTTCATAGGCTGGTTTACCTGCGATAATGCCAAATAATAAGGTACTCCATAAACAGAACGCACTTCACACATTAGGATGTTTGTTCTATTTTTCTATGACCTCAGTGCATTGAAAATAAAACTAAAAGCCTATTAAGAGCAATATGAATTTGTTTAGAACTTACCGGAATAAAAATGTTGGGAGCACACCAACAGAAATCTGGGGATGGTAGAGAACTCAACATCATCTCGTCTCACCGCCGCCATCCAGGCCTGACGTCTTCGTTTGGTAATAGCAGATACATGAGCTCCCTCATTTTGCTTCCAGGAGGGGAAACGATAAAAAGAGAGCCAATTTTCCAGATCGTGCGATCTAACATTACAACCGACAAGTATGAACCGTGGCTGACATTATCCGTGTGCTTTCGCCCTTTGTTTGGCCTGCTAAAATGGCACCTCGACCTAAAATCCTGGCCACGCCCCTCCTGTGACATCACGCTTCAAAGCCCTGTACAATCTGATATCAATACAACAAAAAACAAGCAGTTAGTGGGTGAGTGTACAATTGTATCATTAGCTCAGAGGCTACGACCTATAACTACTACACTTCAAAGAAGGTACAAAATAATGTCACAAAAAACACCATCATTAATTGCCTAATATTAGAAAGAACTGACAGAACTTACACCATTGCTTTCTGAAGGACTCCTCTGAAAGATTGTTCTGGATTCAACACAAATGACTTCAAAGGTGTAGCCTTGCTTTTGCCACTGTTCTCTGCACTTCCTGCTTCCTGTTGTCATGTAATTAATATATTCTTAGTGCTTATTTTCTTATTATATTGTTTTATGTATGCTAGTAATAAAAGCTTGTAAAGCAAGGCCACTTTTGACTCATAAACTAAGGGCTCAGCCAGACTGTTAACAGGAAGTTAGTGTAGAGCTATACAAGCATATAAATAAAAACAGGAACCCAGACAAAAAGAGGAACTAGTAACATGAAACTATGTGTGACGTGTACAGGACCAAAATAACACCTATATGAGACACATTTTTAAATTCTAATGTTAGAGTTTCTGCAACTGGCTTTTGGGGCTGTGCAGGGCTCTCTCTTCCGGAAGATGATTGAATAAAGAAATATAAATGTTTTGACCACTCTGAGTCGGGTTTTCTCGGTTCTATCATGGGGATCAAAGAATCGGGTTTTAATACTGTCTATGCACATGTCAAAATAAAGGCTTTCCTGTCTATCCAGATGTCAAAATGAAAGCTTCACAATTTTCTGATGTATAACAATCAAAATACAATGTTCATGGCTACTTATTTGTCCCATTAGCATATAAATATATTCAAGACAGAAAAACGGTTTAATTTTGTATCAGCGGTTTAGGAATCACAGCCATATTTAGACATTTTCCCTCATTTTATGAGGTACACATGTAATTGAACAAACAAAGATATTTGTGAATATTTATTTTCAATACTTGGACCTAAATCCTTTGTAGACAATGACTGCCTAAAGGCTAGAACAGGGGTGGGCAATCTCAGTCCACGAGGGCCGGTGTCTCCTCAGGTTTTAGATCTCACCTTGGGTCAACACACTTGAATCACACGATTAGTTTGTTACCAGGCCTCTGGAGAACTTCAGGACATGTTGAGGAGCTAATTTAGCCATTTAAATCAGCTGTTTTGGTTCGAGGACACATCTAAAACCTGCAGGGACACCGGCCCTCGTGGACTGAGATTGCCCACCCCTGGGCTAGAATCAACGGAGAACCAATGGAGAAAATGGAGTTTTTCTTCCCTTGGGATGTTCTAATAGGGCTTTACTGAAGCCAGATTCAGTTTCTGCTTGCTTGTGTGTCTGTCTGCATTCACTTTAGTATTTAATAACAGGAAAGCATGCTCTGGTGAGGTGAAATAAGGTGACTTGACCATTCAAGGATATCCTATTTCTTTGCCTGAGGAAGTCTTGGGTTGTCAGTTTTCTTTGGGTCATTATCCATTTGCACGGTGAAGTGCTGTCGAATGAGTTTTGTGGCACTTGGTTAAATGTGAGCAGAGAGTATAGTGTTACGTGCCCCAGGAATGTTGCCACAAAAACAAAGATGAAAGCCCTTGAAATACAGGTAAAGTTCAAGAGCAATGAAGACACAGTGCACTTGGTTTGCCTTCCAGATTGCATCTGACTCGGGCGGAAGTCCACCCCACCAAAGCAACTGTGGTGCACCCGCCTTGAAATCAATAGTTCCACCTGGGGTGTCGCCCAATTTTTCTGTCCTTCTGTACAGTCCATGTCACAATATAATATACTACAGAAATTAGTCATGTTTCCAAAATCATTTTGAGTCACAGAAAATAACAAAAAAAATAAAAAAATAAATTAAATTAAATGATTAACACAAAAATGGACACACATTTTGGGTGTGCCACAACAGCTGTGTATACTTTGTATACACATATACAGTGTATATGTTTGCCAGAATCTTTTTCCATGGCCCTGTGAACTCCTCCCCCTTTTTGCTTCAGCCACTACTCGAGCTGCATTCTGCTTGGCCTGTTGGTACCTATCAGCTGCCTCTGGAGTCCCATGGGCTAACTAAGCCAGACAGGACTCCTTGTTCAGCCTGGTGGCTCCCTTGACCTCTCGTACTGGCAATTACTGAATTAGTGAAAACCTCCTGAGTAGTTTTTTTCAGTGCAGGTACATTTATAAAGGTTTTACGGACTTTATTCATGGTTATATTACAAGAAAGATTAGTAATATTATTCACTTTCTAAATTCGGGAGCTATATTAAAAATTAGTTTACACATATTTGCCATAAGTAGTCAAATAATCTGATTGTTTTGTCAACCATGTAACAACATAATAAACGCCTGAACTGAGTTAGTATAAATGCCAGAGGTTTTAAAACAATTTCCCTTAATACTGTAAAAATGATTGATCTACTGATAAAGACACAAATTATCCAAGTCCCAGTTGGATTCAGAGCATTTCCATAGAGAGTCTGTACATTAGTAGCACCAGAGTCCTGGTCACCACGACTCAGTCTGGAGCAGTGAGCTCTGCTCTGGGGGACACTGTCTTCATCAAACAGACCAGTCATAAGGTCTAATTATCAGACTGTTTAGCCTAGCCTCAACAGAGGGATTGAATATCCTCCTAAACTTTCCATTTATTACACTAGCACTAAAACATCAGGGATTCCAGCTCGTTTTACATCAAACTCTGACTTCACTCTGACTGTCAGTGGAGTCCGGGCTGAAGAGGAAGCAATGGTAAATGGTACATGGACTGGTTCTTATATAACACTTTTCTACTCTGCTTGAGCAATCAAATTCAGCATTTTACTCTCACCAGTCAGAGAGTCTAAAATATTTGAAACTGTAGCCTTTTGTGTTTGTCACTGATCAATATCTGAGTAATATTATTCATAATTAGGCACTAACACACATGGTGTCTTGATGCACGCTCAATCATCCAGGTAAGTAAAACCCACAAAGTAGTGTTGGACGTGATGTTTTCAGGGGGAGAAATGTTTCGTCACTAATCCAGGTGACTTCTTCAGCCTCAGCTGACTGCAGGTTTCTCCAACCTTAGAATCAGTACATTTGTGTAATAACTGAAACCAGCCCACTGAAGGAACAATGAGGTGGGAGGTCAGTTCCTTGATCATTAATATGCAAATTCTCATGACCATTAATCAACAGACACTGATTAATGGCCATGAGTAAGACACATGGTCTGGTGCAAAGATTCAGTATAAGTTCTGACGATGTGCTGCTTATGTTTTTATGCTGTAATCTTTATAGTGTAGTACAGAGCAAGATGAAGAAATGATGATTTTTCTTCATGCAAATATTTACCATCTGTATTACCAGATTTTAAGTATGTCACAGAATAGCCTGCCCAATCCTCACAACCAAAGCTTGCTCAGCATAAGATGCACAATGTAAAACTTTAAAAAAATGCTTTTAAAAATAATCAACAAAACACAAATTGCTGATTTTATGAATAACTCAATGGATTAATTAAAAAGAGAAAGAGGAAAAAAAGATGTAATTACAGCAGACAGAAATACCAAATCACTGATTCTTGAACACAGAGTAAACCTTTTATAATGGACAAGGGCATTTCCATGATTTCCATAGAGAGGCACTTTGCATCAGCAGCACCATGCTCCAGTGCTCTGGGAGAGTTTATAGTCCTGAGAGTTGAACACTGGATGACTGACAGCTGTCCTTCATCACAACAGAAGCCACAGAAATCCTCCTCATCAAAAACATGACTTTGATCTGCGTCCTCATCTGGACTCTCCTCTGCTGCTGCTTCACAGGTAAAGTCCAGAGAATCAAACTCCTCTCCTCTATCAACATCTGTCCCTCTGAAATGAAGCCCACAAAACCATGAAGCTGCTTTATGTTTTTGTCTCTGTATCCTCAGAGTCCAGAGGACAGATCACAGTGACTCAGCCTGGAGCAGTGAGCTCTGCTGTGGGAGGATCTGTGAGCATCAAGTGTACGACCAGTCAGAATGTTTATATACATGGGGGACTGCACCGTTTAGCCTGGCACCAACAGAAAGGTATAGGGGTTCCTAACCTGCTCTTTACAAGTGCTTCTCATAAAGTATCAGGGATTCCAGCTCATTTTACAGGCAGTGGATCAAACTCTGACTTCACTCTGACCATCAGTGGAGTCCAGGCTGAAGATGCAGCAGTTTATTACTGTCAGAGTGAACACTACATTAACAGTCAGTGGGTTGTCACACAGTGAAAAACAGTCGTACAAAAACCTCCCTCAGTCAGACTGAACAGAAACTGAAGTGACTGCTGCAGCTGGAAGATACTGCAGAGACTGATACAGTTCACTGAGGACACACACACACACACACACACACACACACACACACACACACACACACACACACAGTGATAGAGTGAAAATGTTATTGTTGCTAAACAAAAAAGAAGTTGGAAATCTATCTGTATTTCAGTCAATCAAATTTTGACCTTTGACCTCTGCTTCATAGCAGCTCAAATACATGTGAACCAATTCCTGAATATTGCTCATTATGAAAACATTTCTTAAAGAAAGAGAAAAAAACACAAGTAAATCACCAAAATCAGTGAGTCACAATTGTCTGCATAACTTATATAAATACTTCCAATAGAAACTTTAAGTCCAATTTTCTCAGGTTTGTAGATTTTTTTCTTTTTTGCTGTTCAATACTAGTCTGATAACTTTGTCTTTGACATTATGTTACAAATACCTATCTATATTACACCTGGCAAAATAGCACAATTAATATACAATGTGAAAACTACCACAGTACATACCAAAGTTCACTATCAGTCCATTTACTGCACTCTTCATGTAATAATGCAAATATTTATTGTGATGCTTTCAGCAATAAGGGAGAAACAAGTTAAACGTGACAGACAGTTTATGTTATGATTACAGTTGATTTGATTTATATTAGGATTACAGTTGATGATTACAGATGATTACAGTTTATAATATTTACACATCACCTTGTTTTCATTTCAGTTTGACAGAAATATTAATATAAAATTTAAAATTTATGCAAAACTGGTTTAGTAAGTTTCCACTGGGAATATTCATATTTTAAAGTTTTTTTGTTTTTTTTAAAGTTTATTTATTAAGCGCTTTTCATAGACAGGTAGTCACAAAGCGCTGCACACAGAGATTAAAATAAACAGTACGATAAATAGCAAAATGCACGATATACACAATATAGAGTTTAAATGTAAATTAAAAATATAAAAATGTAAAATGCATTGGTCAACAGAAAGCTTGTTTAAACAGTAAAGTTTTTAACTGTTTTTTAAAGGATTCCACAGAGTCAACCAAACGTAGTTGTAGAGGTAGACTGTTCCACAGCCTTGGTGCCACAGACTGAAAGGCTCCGCCCCCTTTCGTCTTCAGACGTGTTCTGGGAGCAACCAACAAACTCTGAGTCTGTGAGCGGAGACGGCGAGCAGTAGTGTATTTTGTGAGAAGCTTGGATAAATAATCTGGGGCCATTTAGTGCTCTGTACGTTAAAACAATAATTTTAAAACGAATTCTAAAATCTATTGGGAGCCGATGTAAAGAACATAAAATAGGAGTGATGTGAGCTCGCTTGCTAGAGCGAGTTAGTAGTCTGGCTTCTGCGTTTTGTATAGCTTGGAGGCGAGAAAGAGATGATTTATCCAAGCTGGTAAACAGAGAATTACAATAATCTAAACGCGATGACACAAATGCATGGACAATTTTTTCCAGTTCAGCTGAGGAGACCATATGTCGCAGTTTAGAAATATTGCTTAAATGAAAGAAACAGGAACGAGACAGAGATTTTACGGGTGAGTCAAGGCCCAGAGAAGAGTAAAATATTACTCCAAGATTTCGAATATTTGGCTTAGCAGAAGAACAGAAAGGGGCAAGAACCCGACTGATTTTAGAATATAGATCAGGAGGAGCTATGATCATGGTCTCTGTCTTGTTCATGTTTAAAACAAGGTAATTGTTAGAAAGCCAATCAGAGATTTGAGTTAAAGCCTGGACTAGGGTGGACAGCCTATCCAGCTGATGGGGCTTAAAGGACATATACAGCTGAATGTCATCGGCATAGAAATGATAAGACAGGTCACTAAAAGACTGAATAATGCCAGCAAAAGGAAGCATATAAAAAGAAAATAATAATGGACCCAAAACTGAACCCTGTGGAACCCCGCAGGTTAGGGCAGCAGTGTTAGAGGAGAACCTGTCAGTCCTAACAGAAAAAGTCCTGTCTGATAAGTAGGAAGAAAACCAGTCTAAGGCGGTGCCAGATACACCAGCCAGAACCTTCAGCCTGTTGAGTAGGATTTTGTGGTCGATGGTATGGAAGGCTGCGCTAAGATCTAGCAAAATGATCACGGAACAATTTCCTGCATCAGATGCCATTAGTAGATCATTATAGACCCTTAAGAGAGCGGTCTCCGTAGAGTGCTGCTTTTGAAAGCCAGACTGAAAAGGGTCAAAAATCTGCAATCAGCATAGTAAGGACCTGAACTGATTTTCTACAATCTTTTCTAGTAATTTACTTATAAATGGCAATCTTGAAATAGGACGATAACTACTAGGGGAGGTAGGATCTAGATTCTGTGTTTTTTAACAGAGGGGTTACCTCAGCATGTTTAAAATAGGACGGGACACAGCCTTGCCTCAGTGAATTGTTGATGATGGATAGTAATGTGGGACCAATGCTGGTGAGAGTCCCAGACAGGACAGAGGGAGGTAATATATCTAAGGAGCATGATGAGGATTTCATTTTACCTATTACTGCAATTAAGCCATTGAGTGTGATTGGAGGAAAAGAAGTAAATGACCCGGGACAACAAGGGGCATCTTCATAAGGGGAGGCACTTGAGGAGATTTTGGATCTCAAGTCCATCACCTTATTTACAAAGTAATTGAGGAAAGTGCTACAGTATTACTATATGAATACAACATCTTTGTGATGTTAACATTCACCCTTATACATATTTAATTTTTACAATCAGTGTAAATGTAATTTCAAATTCCAGTCTGTTTCCTCCACCAATTATGTTGGTTACAGTGCTCCAGTACAAACAGTAACAAAATCAGAAAACACAAAAAGTAAGAAATAGCACAATACATATAATCTATACATATATATAAGTCACCTACTATATATGTAAGTCATGATCACTATTTACTCACTATTGTTTTGAACAAATAGTTCCATTATTTAACTGTAACACTGCAGCATATATTAAGAGGTACTTATTAAAGCACAAAGTAACTAAACATTATGCCGGTAACACGATTTCGATTGCTTGCAAGGTTCTGCACAGACAGCATGCTAATGCTAAGCTAATCAAGAATCCAGGGGGATGTTAAGCTAAGTGAATGCTGGCTCCAGCCCAGCAGCCAGACCCTGAACTTCAACAGGTAACAAATGCATGAGCAGTCAGGCTGCAGCCTCTGTTTCTACCTGTTTGTGGTTTAACAGCAGAATCACTGTGATGATCACTTTGAATTCTCTTTGTGCTGGTTTTAATCTTTACTTTGTGTTTTTGGCTTTGCATTCATATACCTAAATGCCAAGAGAAAGAAGACACAGTTGCTTGCAAAAGTATTCGGCCCCTTGAACTTTTCCACATTTTGTCACATTACAGCCACAAACATGAATCAATTTCATTGGAATTCCAGGTGAAAGACCAACACAAAGTGGTGCACACGTGAGAAGTGGAACGAAAATCATACATGAATCCAAACATTTTTTACAAATAAATAACTGCAAAGTGGGGTGTGTGTAATTATTCAGCGAGTCAATACTTTGTAGAAGCACCTTTTGCTGCAATTCCAGCTGCCAGTCTTTTAGGGTCTGTCTCTACCAGCTTTGCACATCTACAGACTGAAATCTTTGCCCATTCTTCTTTGCAAAACAGCTCCAGCTCAGTCAGATTAGATGGACAGCGTTTGTGAACAGCAGTTTGTGTGCACCACTTTGTTTTGGTCTTTCACGTGGAATTCCAATAAAATTGATTCATGTTTGTGGCTGTAATGTGACAAAATGTGGGAAAGTTCAAGGGGGCCGAATTCTTTTGCAAGCCACTGTATGTGTGTCCTCATTAGGATAGGGATTTATATTGGCGTGAGGGACTGTAGCCTATAAGTTCTTATTGTTAAATGATAGTTATGAGATGGTGTGTTTCAGGTGATTTTACAGAAAAACACCAAAATAATGTACTGCATTACTTTAAAAAAGTACTCTGCATAATAGAATACTTTAAGATACCTACCTCAACACTGATCATTTGACTCATTCTTATATTGCGCTTTTCTACTCCACCTGAGAACTCAAATTGCTTCATATAACAAGCTACAACATGCTGAAACATTCATTAAACAGCATGCAATGACTTTGCATGAATAACGGCGGTGTCGCTCAATATTCTCAGTAATAAAATCATAATCTCTAAGTTCTTATCAATTCCCCTTCGCACTTATTCTTTAACATAAACTTCGCTTAACTTCATGTATTCAAAGTGACTTAATTCTACTGACTCATATTGACTTTCTACAGATAGCACACTGGTTTCCAATAAGAATCCTGGAAATCATTATTTAGAGTTTAATATTGACATCACCACAAAAGTAAGACAAACACTCGATTCTTATTTAATGTAGATTTTTTTTATTCTTTAAAACTTTAAACAAACTTTAAACTTTAAACAAAGCAATGAAAAATGAGAGAAGAAATTAGAAAAAAAAAAAGCTCCAGAATGCAGTGTGAAAGTAAGACCAGCATAAAAGTCACATATAGTTCAGGACTGGGGACACTGGTCTCTCATCAGTGGCTCTGAGACCAGAGTGTGGGAGCCCTGGGTGGCCTCACAGGTCACAGAGCCCACCTTCATCCAGTGGTCTGCAGGGAGCCTCAGGGTGCTGCTCCAGCTGTAGAGGCCGTCGTTCTCCTGCACCACGGGGCTCCTGCTCTCCTCCCAGCTGATGCTGCCACTGCCATCCACCTTCCAGGACAGACTCCAGTCTGAGGGGAAGCCCTTGTTGGCCAGACACATGAGCGTGGCCTTCCCCTGTTTCAGCTCCTCACTGGAGGGACCCAGCACCTTCAGGGCGGGGCGGGTATCACCTAGGAAACACCAATCAGCTTAGAGCACAGGGAGCACAATTTGAATTTCTCTGTTAAGAAGTTTCTGTCAGGTGTTTTTTCTGCTCCACCAGTCATTAACTCACACATTGTTTCACTTCCCTTTAAGAAACCTCTCATGCATATCAGCACAGAGAGAATCATCACACAGTTTGAGCTGAAATATGTTCAAACTACACTGGAAATAAAAGAAGCAGATGTGGAAACATTTACAAAAACAATTTTAGCTTCAAAATCATCAGTTATCTATAACACATCACTTGTTGGAGATAAGAAACTTAATAGCACTACTTGAATGATGTGGATTTTTTTTTTTTACTGCTTACATGATTTTAATGACATTTGAAATGATATCTGCTACAACAGAAACACCAGACGTGCTGCACACTGTCAAATGCCCATCTTTAACTTCTGGAAATAAAATAAGCAGATATGGCAACAATTATACAAGATGTTAAGCTTCAAAAACCTCCGTTCTGTATAATACACAAGTTTTCTACTTACCTCATGTGAATTTCAGTCATTTATTGTAGTGCTTTTATGATTTCTAAGTGAATTCTACATTTTTACTGATTAAGTAAAACACCAGAAATCTTTATCTTCACTCTGTTTAACTTGAGGACAGTTACCTTTAATTCATCTTAGAAACAGTGACTGTGATTTAAAACGAGAAAATAATCACAGGCTGATGACAGTTTATATTATTTACACAATGCATTGTCTTTATGTCAGAAATGTCGACATAAAATCGAATTAAAGCTGATGGAGTCAGCCTCCAGTGTATAATGGTTATAATATTACCTCTACATGAATACTTCATTGTTATAAAGCTAACATTTAAACCTCGATATAGTTTCTTTAAAAACATTATAATCTTACTTCCAACATCCAGTCTGGTTCCTCCACCAAAAGTCCACCACAGTGATACAAACTCACTGAGCCGCCGTACAAAAACCTCTGACTGTAGAGAGACACGGCTCTCTGACTCTGAAACAAACAAACTCAACAAAATCATTCACTGTTTGCACAGCAGCAATGACTCAGCTGATATGACTTCTTCAAATACCATCATAATAACATCGTACAACACTAGTTTAAATATAGTTTGATCCATAAGTTTTTGGACAATGACACATTTTCACAATTTTACTGTGTACACCAACACAGTGGAATCTGACTCAAAGAACTAGGATGTGACTGAAGTGCAGACCTTCAAGGCCCTCAAAATGCTCTGCTCTGGTTTAGATTTTGCCTTTCATTGTTAATAAACTTGCTCACAGCTACGCTGTCGTCCGTGCTTGCGTTTGGGTCCAAATCCTCCTCCAGACGATCTGCCTCCCAGATTGTGACATGCTACCTCTATCAGCAGTAACATTATCAATAAATACTAGTGGCCCAGCTACACTTACAGCCAAAACCATCAGTGCCATAACTTTGTCTCCACCATCTTTGACAGATGTTGTGATTTGCGTCAGATCAGTTTTTCTCCTTTGTAATTTTCTCTTCCAGTCATGCTGAAAAAACTTCATCTTTTAACTGTTTTTGACCTTTTAAATGTTTTACTGGCAAAGTCTAATCCAGTCTTCCAGTTCTTGAGTGTAACTTGACAGTAATAAAGTTTTTTTTCTCTATGTTTGATTTAGTTTTTCAGCTGATTGATGATTTTATTCTATTTTATTTCCTTACTTTGAGTACATTTCAGAGACTGTACTTTTTTACTTCTGCTTGAGTAAAGAAGTTGAATGAGTACGTCAGCTTCTATTGAAGTATTTTTTAACAGTAGTATCTGTACTTTTGCCACCTCTGGTTACATCTGAGCTTCAAACTCAGGGAGGCCTTGGATGTCGTTTCTGTTCTCCAGGGAGTGCTTTCTCCTGCCAGTGAAAAACAAATAAGAACTAAAAAAAAAATCATCTTTATCCTTAATGTCGCTTCAATGGCTTTAAATTTTACAAATAAATTTGAAGTCCCAGTGGTAGACTGTGTGTTGCAATACAGTATGATTAGCTCCAGGTGACGTGATGACAGCTCCGCCCCGGGAGAGGAACAGGAGAACATGGACTCAGTGGAATTTTCCAGTAGCCAACCCGGACTGTGACAGTATCCAATGTACACCATAAGCTGTTTAAATATTATAGAAACAGAAAGAAAAAAAGACTGAGATACAATTTCCAGCAAAGTTGATCTCATCCTCTGTGATATAAAAGCAGAAAGACCAACAGAGAACAAAAAGGAATCTATGCACATCCTCCTCATCCTGTGGGGAAGGTTTAGGTTTAGAGCCAGAAACATGAGACAAAGAAAAACGAATACAGGATTCCCACACTGCAGAACTCCAAATTCATTATTTATCACACCTATTGATGTTTCAAGCACACCTGCTCTTTATCACACAATGAAACACCAAGCAGGGCCTTCTTAAATGACCTGTGAATGGTCACATGACCAGTAACATTTTTCAGTAACATGACCAGAAAAACGGTGCATGTTTCCTGGAAACAAATGACTGTAGATAAAGAAGAAATAAATAAACAAATAAATAAAAAAATAGAAAAAATGCACACAAGCCACAAGAAAAATAGAAATGAAAAACAAACCACACAGAAAAATAAAAACAAGACAGTTCACCAACCCACTCACCTAGTCAACCACAACACATCCTATATACTGTCTGTAGTGTACAAAGTATTAAAACGTACATATACAATGTACAGTATCAAAAAACCTTTAATAGATCTTACACTGCCATCAGGTATTTCCACCATAAAGTGTAAAACAATCCCCCCTAATCATAAATACAATATACCCTCAAGTTAAAACGCAGGAGTCTATATTAAAGGTAAGGAAAAACTCAAAATTATACACGGAGTTATGAAAAGGATGAGTGCCCATTTCTAGTTGTAAAGAGGTAAAGATTAAGATAAAATTTCCAGCAAAGCTGATCTCATCCTGCCTGATATGAGAAAGAGAAACCATAAATATTAAACGTTTACAATACGAGATATTCATTTGTATTTAAATTAGTAAAAAAAAATGCAATAGATTTTACAATATTGTTTTTAGTTTTTGAAAACTACAAAAATTAAATAAATAATGCTGCTTATAGTCATTGTACACAGCATAAATTCCAAACATACCATTTGATCCATTGATAAACAGCTAAAGTCTGATCATTTCCATAGAGAGGCACTTTGCATCAGCAGCACCATGCTCCAGTGCTCTGGGAGAGTTTATAGTCCTGAGAGTTGAACACTGGATGACTGACAGCTGTCCTTCATCACAACAGAAGCCACAGAAATCCTCCTCATCAAAAACATGACTTTGATCTGCGTCCTCATCTGGACTCTCCTCTGCTGCTGCTTCACAGGTAAAGTCCAGAGAATCAAACTCCTCTCCTCTATCAACATCTGTCCCTCTGAAATGAAGCCCACAAAACCATGAAGCTGCTTTATGTTTTTGTCTCTGTATCCTCAGAGTCCAGAGGACAGATCACAGTGACTCAGCCTGGAGCAGTGAGCTCTGCTGTGGGAGGAACTGTGAGCATCAAGTGTACGACCAGTCAGAATGTTCATGTTTATAACAACTACCATCTTTTAGCCTGGTACCAACAGAAAGATGGAGGAGTTCCTAAACTGCTCATCTATGTTGCTAGCAGTCGACAATCAGGGATTCCAGCTCGTTTTACAGGCAGTGGATCAAACTCTGACTTCACTCTGACCATCAGTGGAGTCCAGGCTGAAGATGCAGCAGTTTATTACTGTCAGAGTTATCACTATATCAACAGTCAAGGTTTGTTCACACAGTGAAAAACAGTCGTACAAAAACCTCCCTCAGTCAGACTGAACAGAAACTGAAGTGACTGCTGCAGCTGGAAGATACTGCAGAGACTGATACAGTTCACTGAGGACACACACACACACACACACACACACACACGAAAATAAATTTTCTCTCAAAGACATTTAGCACAAATTTGTGCTTAATTAACTAAAGAACAAAAGTGGTCCAGTAACAGAAACCAAGATCAGTCTCAGTAATGACCTTTTCCCTTCAAAGTGGAAAAAAGACACTAAATCTATATCAAGCCATAAGAATCTGAAGACAAGAATCTGGAAATGTTTTCTGTTTTGCTTCTTTTTCTTTTTTCTTTCTTTCGTTCTTTTTTCTTCTTTCATTCCTTTTGTGTGGATATTTTAGTTAAATGGTAAATGGCCTGTATTTGTATAGCGCTTTATAGTCCCTAAGGACCCCAAAGCGCTTTACACAACCAGTCATCCACCCATTCACACACAGGTGATGGCAGCTACATTGTAGCCACAGCCACCCTGGGGCGCACTGACAGAGGGGAGGCTGCCGGACACTGGCGCCACCGGGCCCTCTGACCAATGACCAATTGTTTAAATACAGAAAAAAGGAAAAATACAAGTTGTTGAAGTTGATGGTATTGTACAGTGATTCCCAAATGTCAATTAAAAACAAAAAAATAAATAAATAAAAAGAAATGTTCCTGATCAGCGAGGATCAAAATAAAACACCTGTGAATTTAAGATTTTACTGTAAACATATCATCAAACATGAACATGAGAAGGTGTTTTCATTTTTTGACTATTTGTTCATGTCATCATTCATTTAATCTTCTCCTTGTTCGTCAATGAAATTAAAACTTTGTTCTTCAGATTCTTTCTAATCACTCCTTGCATTCGTTGACTCTCCTGTCTGTGAGTTCTCCTCAGAACAAACAGCTCATTAGAGACACTAAAGACTCTTTCTTCTTTAGACTTGCTTTGTAGTCTGGTGAGACTGTTTCCGTGGTAACCAGGTCCCAGCATTGATTCATGAACCAGTCTGTCTGGTGCAGGTGAGCAACACCACCAACAACCTACCAAACTTTAAACAAAAAATAACCTGAACAATTTTAAAACTTTTTTCAGCTTTTGCCAAAATGCAGATCTCCTTAATGGTTCTTTCAGCCTGTGTTTTATTTTACCAGTGTAAAATAAAGACATCATGTTGGAGCGCAGAGTTGGTCTAAATTCTTCTAAATGAAAAATATATTCACCAAGTTCATGAAGGTTTGTAGATTTGAATAAAATAAAATGTCTGATTTCAACTAAAATTCACTTTGCAAAACATCTTTATTACCTAAAACATGAATGTTGTCATTATGAGAAAGAAAATAACAGTTTTAGTCTTTATTTGTTCTTAAAAAAAAAAAAAAAAAAGACAGATGGAGAGACAGTTACAGAGTTGAGAATGAAATCATTGAACCAGTATCAGGTTGAGTCAGGTCAGGACTGGGAACACTGTCTGCTTGATGTTTATTCAGCGGTGTAAAAACTATAACTTTAATCTCAGCCAAACCGATTTACCTAGGAACAAATAAATGCTGCAAAAAGCCAAACAATAACAGTTATCTAAGTGACTTATATATCATGTTTAACCTGAGTAGTGAAGGACGGCGGTGGGTTTCAAAACGATTTGCCGGGAGTCCGGTGTTCTCACGGCTCTAGTGAGCCTTGAACCCCGGCTAGCTATCGAGCTGGTGGGTAACAGATGTCTCCGAAAACGTCGGAGTGCTTTTGAAAATATGTGGTGTTCTGATAAACTGAGCAGATATTTAAAGTTTACACAGCTACATTCTTGCCTGAAAATATGTTTATTTGTGACCCAGAAAGAATAATAAGAGTAATATTAAAACTAACTAGCTGCCGCCATTGTTGGAAACTGAGCAGGGCCGCGCTGTGAATTCTGGGATAGGTTGGGCCACGAAGTATACACCCGACCCATCATTCAAGTCTGGGGAAATGAAAGCCACATTTTTCGGAGTCTTCGAATTTGGACAGTCTTCGTCGTGTCGCTGTAACGCAATCGGCCTACAAATGCGGGCAAAGGAGGATGCGGTTCCTGAATTTGGACACAGTTATGATACTGGACACTGCTGCTTCTTCTTCGGGTTTAACGGCAGCTGGCATCCTTGTACATGCAGTGCTGCCATCTTCTGTTTCAGTCTGTTATTACACTATTAAATCCTACTACTTATTCCTGCGTCTTTTGGGATCTTACAAGGCTTCCAACGACGTGTTGACTATTAAATTAGTCGTCGACGATTTTGATAGTCGGCGTAATTGTGACTAGTTGACTAATCGTGGCAGCCCTAATTGGTATGGCGAGAAACCTTCAGTAATAGTAATAAATCACACAGCAATAGTATTCAGAATATGTTACTGCAATAGTAACGGAACACGTTACAAAACACATTTTGGGGCATGTAATCTGTAATGGAATACATTTTAAAAGTAACCTTCCCAACACTGCGCACACACACACACACACACACACAGGGACAAGCAGAGAGGCGCAAGAGAAAGGCAGCTTTTATGGAAATGCTTTGTTTTTGGGGAGATAAGGAGCTGAAGTAGAGACAGGCCCTGTTGAATCCTGCTCCACTGCACACATGCATGCAAGCCTACTAACACACAAATGCAATGAAGATCAGCTTACACTCATGAACATGCCCATAGCTCACATCAATGTTAAAATAGTGTAAATTTAGCAGACGCTTGTTATCAAATGCTGAGTTTATCCACTGCTGACAATTACCTCTCCAGGTTGCAGGACAATAGGTTAACTTTTGTGAAAGAAAAAAAGAGAGATTCTGGTTTTGTTTTATTTTGAAGAAAAAAGGGAGAAAAGCCAAATGAAATGATTGGGTCTGGATCAAAATGAGTGCAACAGTACAGACCTGGAGAAGAAACTCACATTCCAGTGATGAAACATTGCCATGAAGCGTTAATGCTGAACATTAGTGTTGTGTGAACTGTGCACCTGGTAATAAAAAAGGGGAAAAATTCTCTGTGTATTTAGCAGGTGGAACTAGGTCAGAGGACCCCAGACTTTCCAGAATTGTGTAATATTCTGGAGCACTTGTGGGCAACCAGTAAATATGATGTGGGGAAAATGAACAGAGGTAGTGACTCTTAAATCTGACTTCAGACCATCAGTACGTCATTAAAGCCAGAAGAATGTCACGGCACCTGAAGCTCTAATCCCTACAACATATTGTTCTACCAGGAAGCAAAACCTTCTCTGTGATTTATCTTGCAAATTTTTTGTTTTTTAGTGCTAGGCTGATCATGCCAGTTAGTTTTGGGTTTGTTTGTTTTTCCTTTCTAAGAGAAAGACAGTTTTAATGTTTGGAGTTCTTGAAATTGGCCTGATATTTTTTGTAACAGTGCACTTAGAAAAAAACTGCCAGGTATCATCCCTCTGGGAGTGATATTTTGTGTGTTGATGATTTAATAATCAGCTCTTTTAAGCAGGCCTGCAAGACTGAAAGTTAGAAGTACTATAAATATGTCTGTTGCGGCTCCTCCAACCAACGGCCGCGGCAGGCTAAACATGAGGACACAGATGACGCGCAGCAATGAACACATAACATACACTTCTGTACCATTTGCTCCTTTTATTCCACATGCAACTGTCCAATATACAAATCAGTGCGTGGGATTAACTATTAAACAAATGCACAGACTGCACAAACAAATAACTGCAACTCACCAATAACTGCACTAACTACTATGCCAAATTACAACTTGGTCTATGGCATCAATTAGTGCACAAATATACAAAAACCATCAAGTTACAGTCAAAATACATCAAAATCATTCAAGCTGCGGTCAACAGAAAGTTTTGCCTCATGCTCACCCTACCTTTCTGCTCATCAACATCAGGTGCAGTGAACAGGTGAGTGCAACCACATTTATCATCTACCACACCCATGAGACACGCCCCACACCCGTGCACCAATACCGTGAGTCCATTTAAACCAACCCACTTAGTCAAAAAAGGAACAACTCATATGGCTCCTACAATGTCATTGAGAGCAAATACAAGGTGAGCTTCTCCAGAGTGCAATGGGCTTGAGGGGAAATTCACCTACCTGAGACACTGACCATATTAGACTGTAAGTCCTGTGTCTAAAAGGATTCAATCCATTTCAAAATCAGAATTGCTTTTTATTTGTTTTGAAATGACATCAGAATCAGAATCAGAATACTTTATTAATCCCGAAGGAAATTAGGGTTACAGCAGGCAGCACACTAATGGCGCATGCGCACTTACAAAGGAACCTTCTGACCAAACTTACACAAACAACACATTGGGAAGACATGTCAGAGAGGTAGGGTGATAGGAAAAAAAACAACGAAAATACATAACATGAGGTGAGAGGAGGAGAAAAAAAAACTCCACTCAGACTGAGCTCCTAATGGGAGAACAGTTTGATAACAGAAAAAAACACCTCAGCACAAAAAGTACATGACCATCAATACACCATAGAAACGCAAGACAAGCAACAGGGGCGGGTAAAGGGTGAGAGAGAGCCGGTGTAGACAGCGCATCTGGTCCTGCAGCATGTCTGCGCTGGTCCAGTCGACCACCATCTTCCCCGAGAGGGGACAAGCATCGAAGGCATTTGGAAAGGGAGGGGGGGTGAGTGTGTATCAGTGTATGTGTGTATGTGTGTGTGTCCAGAGTTCAGCTGAGACAGTGTCCTTCGCCCTGCTAGGCTAAGTAAACAGTCTTCCAGCCAACCCAGGTGGCCTTGCGTAGGATAGGGAAGAACAGTCTAAGCACAGTCTGTTATCAGGGTGTTTTTGATCACAGCTGGCGCCGAAGTGGTATCCGCATGAAGTGATGGTGGTTTTTACTTTAGTACGAACAACTCATGTGAATTTCAAAGCTGTTCTAACAGTCCGACACTGGTCTCTCAATCTCCCGTTGGAGAGCCGTGAGCTTCTCCATGATGTTATCAAACTTACGCTCCGTGATGTTGTCCTTCTTGTGCTCAAAGAGCAGATTCTGAACTCAGTATGAACTCACGACCACAGTGAGCTTCTCCAAGATGTAATCAATTTTCGCTCAGAGGTCTTATTCTGAGTGTTCACGGCAGCCGCAAGCTTCTCCAAGATCTTATCCGTGCTGCACTCAATGAGCCCATATTGAGAACTCACGCCTCGTCCCATCGTTTCAATCCCAGCGGGCAGCCTTGTGGGGGTTTTGAACAGCCGATTCCGCTTTCTTTAATCTCCGATACGCCAGGGCCAAGCCAGCTCCGATCAGCAAGAACCCTGTTATCACGGTTCCGAATAGTTAGATATCTTCAACACTCAGGCTCACCCGAGCCCAGACTTCTCGTTGAGAAAAGGGTGTCAATTGCATTCAAGGACCAGTTGATCAAATCCATAATTCCTCTTTTAGGTTTTAGAGAACAGACTGTGGGAGAGTGTTCCAGGGAAAAGTAATACAAAAATACACGAGACTAGACAAGGACACAAGAGGCTCAAGATGATCAAGGAGAAAGCCAGGACGTGTCTGATCTGTGGGAGGCACAATCCAAAACCAGTAATTAAGCCAGAGGCAGGAAAATTTCCCATCCCAGAGAGACCAGGAGAAGAGATTGTGATCGACTTCACTGACATGATTGATCCAGGGCCAGGAGGAGTTCGATATCTACTGGTAAGTGTAGATGCTCTGACGGGATGGCCCGAAGCGTGGCCAACAAAGAGGGAGGATGCAAAAAGTGTGATTAAGTGTTTAATCAATCATTACATCCCCCGGCATGGTTTTCCTAAGAGAATTAGGTCAGACAATGGGACTCATTTCAAAAACAAAGATTTGGCAGAGGTAGAACAGAAGCTGGGGTTGCAACACAGATTTGGCACTGTATATCATCCCCAGTCGCAGGGGAAAGTAGAAAGAATGAATCTAAACCTGAAAAATAAAATCGCTAAAATTTCTGCTCAGACGGGGCTAAATTGGGTGGCAGCCCTGCCAATTGCATTGATGATAATAAGATGTTGTGTTAATCAATCCACAGGTTTCACACCATATGAGCTGTTGACAGGACGACAGTTTCCAGGTCCTTGGACAACAGTCCCGGCGGAAGAAAGTATAAAAAGTAACAGAAACCATACTGAATGTTGGAAAGAATTAAAAGCTCTTGTGTCTAGTTTCACACAACAGGTTGGAGAGGGGGTGAATGCGGAGGACAGGTCCGTACCCGACGCCAAGGCGGTGTGGCTGAAGGTCATTAAGCGAAAGTGGAGAGATCCAAGGTGGACGGGGCCATTTGAGGTGACGGCTCGCACTACCAGTGCGGTTCGGCTGAAGGGAAAGGGTGAGACCTGGTTCCATTGGTCTCAATGTGCCGTGGCCGATGAGAGCTTACTCGAGATAAGCTCCACCCCAAGTAACACAGGGGGGAACATAGAGGCAGAATAATCCTCTCCCCCTGTGCCGCGGTTCTCCCCAGCAGTCTACCTGGGGAGACGAAGAAAGAAGAGGAGCGTCACATGCCAAGCATTAATTCGTTCCAGGCTCCTAATAGGCTAGGGCTCTAGTCTAAAGTATTTGATAGTTTAAAGGAATCGTAATAGTTTTGTACGATAATCGCATACTTTTATACTCATAACGTTATACTCTTATCACGAAGTTTAAAGTAAAAGTAAAAAGAGCCTGGGAACAGTGATCATGAAATTGTGGGAAAATTGGAAAATAACGGGGATGTTGGGGTTAATAAGTGTTATAATGTGTTTGTTTGTTTATTGGCAGACAGGTGAATTGCCCAGACGCAGAGGTCTATCCGCTCCAGAGTCCAAACCGATCGAGTCGTCGAGGAAATTCAAGCGCGAGGTTGGCTCAGGTGGGAACAATTAGGTCCGACGTCTTTAATGGGAGTCCAAAATCGAATGGCTCTGGACATGTTGTTGGCTGAGAAAGGTGGGGTATGTGCAATGTTTGGTGACATGTGCTGCACCTTTATTCCCAACAATACTGCTCCGGACGGAACGGTCACTCGGGCGCTTGAGAATCTGAAAACGTTATCTAGAACCATGCATGAGCAATCAGGCGTGAACACGGGGCTGGGAGACTGGATCACGTCTGTCTTTGGGCAATGGAAGGGTGTGTTTATGTCTGCCATGTTTTCTCTTATAGTTTTTCTAGGTATATTGATGATCGGGTGTTGTCTCATTCCTCTGGTAAGGCGAGTGTTGGTAAAACTGGTAAGCAGGGCCCTAGACTCTGGTTCAGCTGGTTCAGCTGGTCCGGGGTATATGATGCCGTTGCGAGAAGCCGCCTGGACGGAGGAGTGAAACAAATTCGGGTAAAGGTTGGCCGATGGCCAAAGAGGAGGAGTGTGGACAAGAGATATTTTATTTTGTATTCTTATGGTGACAATTTATAATCAGAACTATCATTGATCAATCATTCATCATTGTCGAATCTGCTGACAGAATAATCTCTGAATTATATCTATGGTAATCTGATCACTTTAATTAGTCTATTTTTGTTCTCTATCATTCTTTCTATCTGCTTAAGCTATTGCAAATGGTATCCATATCATTGTATTCACACCTCTCGAAGCTGTGGGTCCAGTAGGGCCTTCTACATTCACTTACACACATATTCAGGCCTACACCAACATGCACATAGAGAGTCATGGAAAACACGCACGTTCACACCCGCACGTATTAAGAACAGGGAGGTCGTCTCAGGACAGTCTCTCGGATGGACACACAGTCTCACAAAATTGCACAACATATCACACACTTGTTTGTCTCTAAAGTAGCCTCGGATGTCTATATAAGGAGAACTTTTTGAACTGTTATCATTTCCAGTAAGATCTAACTGTGATGTCATCAGGGTAATATAAGGATGGGGAGCGGTCTGCTCGTTGAAGATTGTAAGATTGTTGTTGCAAGTTTCTTCCCACACTCTGCGCAAGTGTGTAAATAAAGATCACTATTTTTGGCCACCTACCTGGATTCAGTCTGCTTACTTCTCTTACCCAAATCGAACAAGTTTCAACAAGGCTAAGCAGGGAAGATAAGGGGGAGAGGAGAGGAGAAAAAGTGCGACCGCCTTCGCCAAGAGCCAAAGAGAGAAAAAATCACATTGCTGTTAATGGATATTTAAATTAGTGCGCAGGTTTCCACTATCAGCAATGATTGGTATGAATGCATGTGACTGGACTGTGATGGACTGATGATGTGGACTAAGTGTGACTGACTTGAAATTGAGATTAAAGACTGTAACTATTTTAGGATTAGTCACTTCTAATGCCTAATCCACCCAAACAGTAAAAAAAAGGTGGTGTGTTTTTTTGTTTGTTTGTTTGTTTGCTTGTTTTTGCAGGAGCAGGAGGATGACAGAGTCCAGAGGAGGGGGAGACTGTAGGTTCACACGAGTGTGTGTTGGCCCTGCAGACTTAACCCTTTAGCTGCCACTTTTCTGTGTTACTACTTTTTGTGTGAAGGAAACTGTGGTTTTACTGGCTGCTTGTTGGTTATAGTATCACACTGTATTGTTGGAAAATGTTAAACGCTACAGTGGGAAAGTGTGCATACAATGTGGACAATATACTGCATTGAAACCAGTGTTCACAGCATCAGATTGTTAACTACATGATTTACAGCAGCACCTCTGGAATCTGTTGATCCAGACCTGACCTCCAGGACGCTCCACTGCTAATGTTTTTTTTTTCTCTCTGAGGGTCTTTGTGCAGGATTTGGCATCACACAGACCGACATGAGTGAAATGAAGCAGGATGTGCTGTGATTACAGAACATCTTAGTGCTGGGCTCATTATCATATCACTATTTATCTCAAGCTACTGAGCTCATAGTGTTAAAACAAGTGAGTGACATTACTTAAGAACAGTCACTGATTACAGTAGTTTTGCATAAACACATGAGATGATCCATGATTTGGGCGAATTATGGCAACAGTAGTGTTTTTAATGATATGAAAAAATAAACTGCACATGGCACACTTGTGTCTGTGGGGCTGGATGCCTTGTTACTCTTTTGACCTACAGTTGTTTGCAAATGTGAAGTTTATATTAACTCACAAAGTTTGTTTTCTAGGCAATAATAGCGTGGATGCAGGCTCCAGGCAGAGCCAGGAGTTCAACAGGCTTAACAACCACATCTTTTAACACAGGTTTACATGGCTGGAGTGAAGCTACTCCGGAGGACAAGCCCTGATATTGCCTGAGAAATGATCTAATTAACCTTTTCCTTTTGTTATTCTCCTAGTTCTGATGAGTTGACTCATGGGAGGGACCATGTGTCAAAAGGAGAGATTCCAGATTTAACATGAAACAGTTTAACATGAAACAATGTTTTCTATGTTTTCCATGATTTTTACTGGGATTTGTGGGATTAACAGTTCATGTACAGGTATTAAACCTCTACGGGGGTACATCCATGTTGAGATAAGGTTTTGATGACCTATAAGTAAAGTTCATTCAACTGAAAGGAAAATGTGGTTTGATGATGGTTGATCTGTTTTCCAAATGGTTAAAAGTTTTTCCTTCTCGTAAGGAGATACAAGTGCAGTAGCCAGGTTATTACTGGAAGAAATCATCCCAAGGGGGGGGAATCTCCACACTGAGACTGGGTCAAAAATCGTCAGAGAACTAACGAGAAGCAGGGACCAGTCCTGGCATAGCTGACAGCCCAGGCAGTGGTTGAGGTCAAGGGTCGTGCCTTTTAGGGTCCTGCTAGTCCTCATTAGAAGATTCCAGAAGCACAGCAATAACCATAAAGGTTAAGAGAGATCTCTGCGTTAGATGCTGAGGGAAGACAACAAGGGTTTACGACGTACTTTCCCTTTAAACCTACAGCTACGTTGGAATGAGAGAGTGAGGGGTGAAAAGAGCGCCCTCCTCCAACAAGAGCGTGCCAAACTCCAACAAGGGCGTGCAGAGCAGGCTCTGTGTCATCCACGAGGGATCAGCGAATGAACGCAGTCAACACCTGATTAAAAAGTCAGGCAGTTTTGCCTGAAAAAGTTCTGTGGGTTTTTAAGTTAAGGTGGTCGTTGGTGTGACGTTTCTAATCATTTTACAAATAATATATATTTACATGACTCCAAACATAAAGTCTTCTGACTTTATTGAAGCCATCTTCAATTTCTGCGTGTTTGTGGGTCTCTCTGTATCCAGTTTAGTATGTAATAACAAGAAAGCATGCTCTTTTGAGTTGAAATAAGGTGACTTGACTATTGAGGAATATAATGTTTCTTTGCTTGAGAAAGTCTTGGGTGGTTTTTAAATTTTTGGGGGGTCATTATCCATTTGCACTGTGAAGGGTTGTCCAGTGAGTGTTGCAGCACTTGGTTGAATCTGAGCAGAGAGTATTGCTGTGTACACTTCACATTTCTCACTGATACCTCTATCAGCAGTAACATTATCAATAAACACTAGTGGCCCAGCTACACTGGCAGCCAAAAACATCAGTGCCATAACTTTGGTTTGCTTCAGATCAGTTTTGAATAATTCACTAATTTTGTGATTAAAAAATACATCATGAACAAATAGTGAACATTTTTATACTTGGTCTGCCCCACAGTCATTCTATAAATAAATGACTGTGATCATAAAGCTACTGAAAGAGGTTTTATAGGTAGTGCTATCAGCATGAACAGGTCTGATAACAGCCCCGTTCAAAATATATTTAAAATAGATCAAAAATGAATCATAAAACAAAACATTTAATTACACAATTTGAAATATCATATATGGTGAAGAAAAAGCTTAGATTCTTCCTAAAACTTTAAAATGTCTCAGTTCAATGTCATGATGAATTCGCTGATTCACTAATAAACAGCACCATGAGCCTGATGCAGGTCTTTGGTGGAGTCAACAAATTTCCATAGAGAGGCACTTTGCATCAGCAGCACCATGCTCCAGTGCTCTGGGAGAGTTTATAGTCCTGAGAGTTGAACACTGGATGACTGACAGCTGTCCTTCATCACAACAGAAGCCACAGAAATCCTCCTCATCAAAAACATGACTTTGATCTGCGTCCTCATCTGGACTCTCCTCTGCTGCTGCTTCACAGGTAAAGTCCAGAGAATCAAACTCCTCTCCTCTATCAACATCTGTCCCTCTGAAATGAAGCCCACAAAACCATGAAGCTGCTTTATGTTTTTGTCTCTGTCTCCTCAGAGTCCAGAGGACAGATCACAGTGACTCAGCCTGGAGCAGTGAGCTCTGCTGTGGGAGGAACTGTGAACATCAAGTGTAAGACCAGTCCTAATGTTAATTTTTGGAACAACAACCATCTTTTAGCCTGGTACCAACAGAAAGATGGCGGAGTTCCTAAACTGCTCATTTATCATGCTACCACTCGAGTATCAGGGATTCCAGCTCGTTTTACAGGCAGTGGATCAAACTCTGACTTCACTCTGACCATCAGTGGAGTCCAGGCTGAAGATGCAGCAGTTTATTACTGTCAGAGTGAACACTGGCTGAACAGTCAAGCTGTGTTCACACAGTGAAAAACAGTCGTACAAAAACCTCCCCCAGTCAGACTGAACAGAAACTGAAGTGACTGCTGCAGCTGGAAGATACTGCAGAGACTGATACAGTTCACTGAGGACACACACACAAAATAAAGCCCTTCAACACAAATATGTGCTATCTCATGCATGTTGTTTTCAACTTGCAAATATATAATTAACTAAAGAACAAACGTGGGCCAGTAACAGATACCAAGATGAATCTTAGTCATGACCTTTGATAACCGCAGTGGAACAAAGCCATAACATCTAATCAAGTGTCAGGGCTGTCGCCAGAGTGTGGAGTGAACCCAAGACAGCCTCCGAGCTGTGGTGTGGACAATGACTTTATTTACAATGATGTAGAAACACAACAGTAGTGAATAAAATGTGATTTGGAGCAAAAGAAGTGTAACATAAACTATTACCCACACAGTAAAATTGTTATGGCCCTGATCTGGCCCACACAATGTGCTTACACATGGCCCACATACCGCAAAGAATGACGGCCCTTTGGTGGCCCAGATCAGGTTTGCCAGAGGTGGCCCACACATGGGCCAGCACAAGGCCAGCTGCAGATACAATGGTGGTCCTGTGCTGGCCCAGAACAGTTTCAGCTCTGGCCCCAGATGTCAGCCTAATGTTTACCTTAATCAACCCATGTAATAACAACATGTGCCGGAACATAATAGTGCAAAAATAACATGATGAAACTCTGTTCAGACCCTTACAAGTACGCATATTGAGACAGGCCCCATGTGAAGCAGCAAATGCTATACAGGGCTTCACAGTTCTTGCATGGCCTTCAGAATTCACTAATACTCTCCAAGTACTTTCACCAAAAAGGCTTTTACTATCCAGATAGCTTCTTTCTCCTTCCATCTGTATCTCTAGCGTAGCTGATTGGTACATGAAGGCACACACAGGTGTCCGAGCAGCGCACACAGATTGGGGGAGGGTCAGTCCTGCCTCCACACCATTTATCCACATATTGATTAAACTTATGTTTACATGCTTTTTATCAGCATTCATTATATTTAATTGCTTTTTATCAATATTTATTCCCATTGTGAAATGAGTATTTTAATCAAAAGAGTATCAATATTTATGCTTTTAATCCCGTTTTTAACACTGGGTTACAATTTCATTAGCAATAAATTTAATAACCCTCTATATTAACAGTTACACACTATATAGAACAACTTTATAGAATTATATTTGTTTGCAGATGTTAGCAGCTATCAGTGAATAGTTATCAGCTATTTTGAAACAAAACTGTAGAGAGACACGGCTCTCTAACTCTGAAACAAACAAACTCAACAACATAATTCTCCACTAGGCCTTTACTGAATCCAAATTCAGTTTCTGCTCGTTTGTGGGCCTTTCTTCATTCAGTTTAGTATTTAATAACAGGAATGCATGCTCTGTTGAGGTGAAAGAAGGTGACTTAAAAATGGAAGAATATCCTATTTCTTTGCCTCTGAAAGTCTTGGGTGGTTTTTAAAGTTTAGTATATTAGCTGATTGACGATTTCCTGAACCTTATGCTAACTTTGAACTGAAAATACTTCATCTTTTTAATTTATCTTTGAATAATGAGGAAACAAGTCTTATATCTCCATGAAATGGGTTGTAGTAGACAGTTGTTCAATTACTTTTGAGTGTCTGGCGAAAAAATCCTTGTGGGAAAAATCTACACACCTTTTCAATTCAAATACAATCAGAAAGTTAGACAACCGACTTTGTGATCTTGATTATATTCATGTGATTGATCTATTACTAAACAGCTGTCAGGGGTTGCTGTGTGGATGTGAAGAAGAGGGGACCCAAACACAGGACTCGTGGTGAGGATTAAGGGTGTTTAATGCAATGGCAGGATGAACGGATGAACAGCACATGGAAGAAGACTGGCTGACTGACTGAACTGAAGTGAAAGGCAAACAAGCAGAGTAGACAGCAGTGACAACATCAATGACAAGACAGTGAGCGAGTGGAAACTGAGGACTTAAATTTCCAAAAAGAAACTGTTGTGGTGGGCGACCACGTGGCCAGCGGCTGAGCCAAAACAGGTCCGGTGGGAAGACAGCGGCGGCCACTGAGCAGGTCCGAAGGCCGGCGGCGAGGAAGTCCAGTCAGTGGGTGGAAGGTGGCTGCTGACACCAAACTTGACATGGATGAGCCGCCGGTGGCGGAGCAGCTGCAGGTGACGGCGTGGGAGCCTCTAGAGAGGTCAGGTGGAATCCTGGCCGCCCTCACCCTGGGCGCTGGGACAGGCACGGGAGCTAGCTGGACACCAGTCACCCCCACCCGAGGAACCGGAACAGGTGCAGGAGTGGACTGTGTCTTAGCTGCCCTCGCCCTAGGAGCTGGCACAGGAGTGGGTGCTGGCTGGACGTCAGTTGCATCATCCCAAGGGGCTGGTGCAGGTGCGGGTACGTGCTGAGCCCTAGCCACCCGAGTAGGTGCTACAGAGACAGGCTGAGCCTTAGCTGCCTTCACCTGAGAAGGTGAAACAGGTGAAGGGGAAGGCCGAATCTTAGCTGCCCTGCTGGCAGGAAGAGGCTGAACAATGGGTGAAGAAATAATGATTGACTGGGAGAAATTATCGGGTTTAGTGGTGTAATTAATAATGGCCTGGGATGGAGGAACTGGGACAGGCTGACAGGTAGGTGAAGAAATAGCAAAATGAGGAAAATTATCAGCCTGAGCAGCATTGATGTCTTTAATGGGAGCCTCTGAGGGCAAGACAGTTCTTTTGGAGGCAGAATGGTAATGAGTAGTAATTGGATAGTCCAGAATGTAATCACAGTAAACAGTCTTTGGTTTAGATGGAGTCCCGGCGCCCCGGCGAGGTGGAAGGTCTGGTGAATGAGGCGGGCAGTGTGAGTGCGAGGAGCGGCGATAGAGGGAGAGGCCGAAGCGCGGTGAGAGACGCCC
This sequence comes from Perissodus microlepis, assembly GCF_051167445.1. Lineage (NCBI taxonomy): Eukaryota > Metazoa > Chordata > Actinopteri > Cichliformes > Cichlidae > Perissodus > Perissodus microlepis. The sequence goes on along the minus strand of NC_140481.1, from coordinate 31,307,060 downwards.
ACTCTCCGCGGCGAATGCTCCGGTGCAGGTGAGGCAGCAGGTGGGAGAACGCAGCGTCCCCGAGGGCCGCTGAGAGCCAGGCAAGTCCCCTCGAAGACGTTCCGCGAAGAGCCGCTGTTTCTCCCTGAGCTCCTCCGCCCAGCGGGAGAGCGCTGCCTCCTGCCGCTCGAACCGGCCCGAGTCCGCTGAGTCCCAAGCATGTCTTCGTGGCACGGGTCTTGTCATTCTGTCAGGGTTTGCTGTGTGGATGTGAAGAAGAGGGGATCCAAACGCAGCACTCGAGGTGAGGATTAAGGGAGTTTATTGCAATGGCAGGATGAACGGACGAACAGAACAGGGAAGAAGACTGGCTGACTGGACTGGACTGAACTGAAAGGCCAACATGCAGAGTAGACAGCAGTGACAACATCAATGAAAAGACAGTAAGTGAGTGGAAACTGAGGACTTAAATACACTGGCTGAATAATGACTGACTGGAGACTGGTGAGTGAACAGCTGAACATAATTGAAGTAACACACAGGGAAAGGCTGGCATAAAGAACAGGGAGTGAAAACAGAGAATAAACCAGACATGAAACAAACTGAAAATGCTGGGTCAACGACCCAGGAACCCTGACAACAGCATGTTGGAGTCAGTCCAGGAGAAAGTCACACCAAAAGTTTCAATGCCCCGAAGATATCATTCATCATGACTTTTATAGCAGTAGCTGAATGAATGTTTAATTCTGTTTTTAATCTGCTGCAGCAGTTTGTAGTTAAGGAGAACACTTAGAGATCCTGAATGAATAAATAAAAGACTAAAAACAAAAATACTTGGACCTTGAAAGTGCATCCCAGATCAAAAAATTATAATTATACCATTTTACATTTTTCTTGAAACATGTTGGCCGATTGAAATGACACCTGTGAATTCACAATGTGATGACTGCTTATGAAGTCATGCTGGAGTCACTGTGAATATTTCCATAGAGAGGCACTTTGCATCAGCAGCACCATGCTCCAGTGCTCTGGGAGAGTTTATAGTCCTGAGAGTTGAACACTGGATGACTGACAGCTGTCCTTCATCACAACAGAAGCCACAGAAATCCTCCTCATCAACAACATGACTTTGATCTGCGTCCTCATCTGGACTCTCCTCTGCTGCTGCTTCACAGGTAAAGTCCAGAGAATCAAACTCCTCTCCTCTATCAACATCTGTCCCTCTGAAATGAAGCCCACAAAACCATGAAGCTGCTTTATGTTTTTGTCTCTGTATCCTCAGAGTCCAGAGGACAGATCACAGTGACTCAGCCTGGAGCAGTGAGCTCTGCTGTGGGAGGATCTGTGAGCATCAAGTGTAGGACCAGTCAGAATGTTCATGGCAACAACCATTTAGCCTGGTACCAACAGAAAGATGGAGGAGTTCCTAAACTGCTCATTTACTATGCTAGCACTCGACAATCAGGGATTCCAGATCGTTTTACAGGCAGTGGATCAAACTCTGACTTCACTCTGACCATCAGTGGAGTCCAGGCTGAAGATGCAGCAGTTTATTACTGTGTAGGTCAGCACTATCCTAACAGTCAGTGGGTGTTCACACAGTGAAAAACAGTCGTACAAAAACCTCCCTCAGTCAGACTGAACAGAAACTGAAGTGACTGCTGCAGCTGGAAGATACTGCAGAGACTGATACAGTTCACTGAGGACACACACACACACACACACACACACACACACACACACACACACACACACACACACACACACACGCAGAGTTGTGATAGAGTGAAAATGTCAATAATGCTTCTTTAATTAAATGAAGATATGTCCAAAAAAGAGGAAATTTCCTAATGCATCGTTACAAAAATATCATGTTTTTAAAGATTGAACCCTTGAAAAAAAAACAAAAAGTGGGCACATCTTTTTTTTTTTTCTTATTTTCCTGAATTCTGAGAAAAAAGTCAGAATTCTGATTTTTTCTCAGAATTCTGGAAAAGAAGAAGAAGAAAAAAAAAAAGATGTGCCCACTTTTTGTTTGGCAAGGCAATGAGGAAAGACACACTTATTGTGGATATGGTCCATCAGAATAATGCAATTCGACTGCATGAAATACAGCAGTGGATTATAGAAGACAACATACATGTTGAATCTAGCAAAAAGGAAAAAAAAAGGTTGCAATGTCATAGGTCAGCGTGCCATTATTGAACTGCCTGGTCAGTGTGGTGGAAACGTACCTATCTGTGCTGCCATCAGCAGCTATGGGGTTCTCCACAGCCTGTTACTGTTGGGCCGTACAACACCGAACTTCTAGTAACATCCCTGGAGGGTCTACGGGATGCTTTGCTCGAGTAGAGAGATCGCAAACGTGTCCTTGCCCAGTTCTGAAATTGGGCAAGGATGCCCAATTGTAGAAAGCTTTTACAGTGTTTGTCTTAACTCAACACGATAGAGTAGTGAGGAAAAGAAAAGTAATAATAAGTAACTTGACTCGGAGCGCTCCGCGACGTCGCCCTCTGGGGAGGGCCATCTTCTGTGATTATAGTGGTCGTCTCCTTTTCGTCCCTGCTGACCTAAACTTAATTAAATCTGTGCATAGAAAGTACAACAATTTTAAATAATGATTTTTAAGCTTTATATGTTCACATTCAAAGTTCTGCAAAATAGGAGATATTAAAAAAAATATTAAAGATCAATGACAAACAACACCATGCACTGGACTAAATGGACACATTTCCACTAAAAAAATAGTTGTGACTGAAGTGACCCTTAAGGCCCACATAACTCCTTATCTTTGAAGGGCATAAGATATAGTGATGGTTCAATTATGTATCAGCTATTTACAAAACACAGCCACATTTAGAGATTGTCCCCCATTTTCAGATTCCCACATTTATTTGGAAAAGCCAAAATAACTTTAAATGTAGTAATTTTAAAAAAAATATTTGGATGGAAACCCTCTGTAGACCATCACTACCTAATGCCTTGAAGACATGGAGATCACCAAATTCGCTGTGTCTTCCCTTGAGATGCTCCACTAGGCCTTTACTGAGTCCAAATTCAGTTTCTGCTTGTTTGTGTGTCTCTCTGCATTCAGTTTAGTATTTAATAACAGGAGAGCATGCTCTGTTGAGATGAAATAAGGTGACTTGACCATTGAAGAAGATTCTACTTCTTTGCATGAGAAAGTCTTGGGTGGTTTTTAGAGTTTTCTTTGGGCCATTATCCATTTGAACTGTGAAGTGCAGTCTAATGAGTGTTGCAGCACTTGGTTGAATGTGAGCAGAGAGTAAAGCTGTGCACATTTCATATTTCATCATACTGATAAAGCTTCATCAGAACTGTGCCTTTTAAGTCTTTTTCTGGTAAAGTGTTATCCAGTCTTCCAGTCCTTGAGTGTAACCAGTCGTTTGCAACTAGCAAGAGTTTTCTTTCATGAAGGTGTCTCTTAATAGTCGACTTTGTCTATAGTACAACTCCCTCCAAGACAGTGTTTTTTAGATTCATCCATTTGTATTGTTTAATTTGTGGTAAAGTTTTTGTTTTTTTCTTAACTTTCAATTCTAAAGTCCTAAAGTTTTTCCAATCTCTGTTATATGTTTGTTTTAGTTTTTAAGTTGAATGATGATTTTCAAGACGTCATGAACTCAGAATACTCTATCTTTTTAATTTATCTTGGAATAATGAGGAAACAAGTCCTGTCTGTCCATGGAATGGGTTGTAGTAGAGAGTCGTTCAATTACTTTTGAGCATCGGGCAAAAAAAAATAAAAAAATAAAAATCATTGTGGGAAAAATGTGCACACCTTATCTGTTCAATTACAATCAGAACAATAGAAAACTGACTTTGAGATCTTGATTACATTAATTTGATTGATCTATTACTAAACAGCATCATGAAACTGATCCAAGTCAGTGTTGGGGTCAGTCCAGTCGAAAAGTCACACCAAAAGTTTCATCGCCTTAAAGATGTTATTCATGACTTTTATAGCGGTAGCTGAATGGATGTTTAAATCAGTTTTTAATCTGCTGCAGCAGTTTGTAGATCAGGAGAAGACTTAGAGTTCCTGAATGAAGGAATAAATAAAGACTAAAAACAAAAAAACAAAAATACTTGAACCTCGAAAGTGCATCCAAGATCCAAGACCAAAAATATTAAATTGCAGCATTTTACCTCTTCCTCAAAACATGTTGGTCGATTGACGTGACACCCGTGAATTCACACTGTGATGACTGCTTATGTAATCATGCTGGAGTCAGTCAGATGATTTCCATAGAGAGGCACTTTGCATCAGCAGCACCATGCTCCAGTGCTCTGGGAGAGTTTATAGTCCTGAGAGTTGAACACTGGATGACTGACAGCTGTCCTTCATCACAACAGAAGCCACAGAAATCCTCCTCATCAAAAACATGACTTTGATCTGCGTCCTCATCTGGACTCTCCTCTGCTGCTGCTTCACAGGTAAAGTCCAGAGAATCAAACTCCTCTCCTCTATCAACATCTGTCCCTCTGAAATGAAGCCCACAAAACCATGAAGCTGCTTTATGTTTTTGTCTCTGTATCCTCAGAGTCCAGAGGACAGATCACAGTGACTCAGCCTGGAGCAGTGAGCTCTGCTGTGGGAGGAACTGTGAGCATCAAGTGTAGGACCAGTCAGAATATTTATAGCAATCATTTATCCTGGTACCAACAGAAAGATGGAGAAACTAAACTGCTCATTTACTACACTAGCAGTCGATATTCAGGGATTCCAGCTCGTTTTACAGGCAGTGGATCAAACTCTGACTTCACTCTGACCATCAGTGGAGTCCAGGCTGAAGATGCAGCAGTTTATTACTGTGTAGGTCAGCATTATATCAACAGTCAGCATCTGTTCACACAGTGAAAAACAGTCGTACAAAAACCTCCCTCAGTCAGACTGAACAGAAACTGAAGTGACTGCTGCAGCTGGAAGATACTGGACACACACACACACACACACACACACACACACACACACACACACACACACACACACACACACACACACACACAGTGATAGAGTGAAAATGTTATTGTTGCTAAACAAAAAAGAAGTTGGAAATCTATCTGTATCTCAGTCAATCAAATTTTGACCTTTGACCTCTGCTTCATAGCAGCTCAAATACATGTGAACCAATTCCTGAATATTGCTCATTATGAAAACATTTCTTAAAGAAAGAGAAAAAAACACAAGTAAATCACCAAAATCAGTGAGTCACAATTGTCTGCATAACTTAGCAAATACTTCAAATAGAAACTTTAAGTCCAATTTTCTCAGGTTTGTAGTTTTTTTCTTTTTTGCTGTTCAATACTAGTCTGATAACTTTGTCTTGGAATTCCAATAAAATTGATTCATGTTTGTGGCTGTAATGTGACAAAATGTGGGAAAGTTCAAGGGGGCCGAATACTTTTGCAAGCCACTGTATGTGTGTCCTCATTAGGATAGGGATTTATATTGGCGTGAGGGACTGTAGTGTATAAGTTCTTATTGTTAAATGATAGTTATGAGATGGTGTGTTTCAGGTGATTTTACAGAAAAACACCAAAATAATGTACTGCATTACTTTAAAAAAGTACTCTGCATAATAGAATACTTTAAGATACCTACCTCAACACTGATCATTTGACTCATTCTTATATTGCGCTTTTCTACTCCACCTGAGAACTCAAATTGCTTCATATAACAAGCTACAACATGCTGAAACATTCATTAAACAGCATGCAATGACTTTGCATGAATAACGGCGGTGTCGCTCAATATTCTCAGTAATAAAATCATAATCTCTAAGTTCTTATCAATTCCCCTTCGCACTTATTCTTTAACATAAACTTGGCTTAACTTCATGTATTCAAAGTGACTTAATTCTACTGACTCATATTGACTTTCTACAGATAGCACACTGGTTTCCAATAAGAATCCTGGAAATCATTATTTAGAGTTTAATATTGACATCACCACAAAAGTAAGACAAACACTCGATTCTTATTTAATGTAGATTTTTTTTATTCTTTAAAACTTTAAACAAACTTTAAACTTTAAACAAAGCAATGAAACATGAGAGAAGAAATTGGAAAAAAAAAAAGCTCCAGAATGCAGTGTGAAAGTAAGACCAGCATAAAAGTCACATATAGTTCAGGACTGGAAACACTGGTCTCTCCTCAGTGGCTCTGAGACTAGAGTGTGGGAGCCCTGGGTGGCCTCACAGGTCACAGAGCCCACCTTCATCCAGTGGTCTGCAGGGAGCCTCAGGGTGCTGCTCCAGCTGTAGAGGCCGTCGTTCTCCTGCACCACGGGGCTCCTGCTCTCCTCCCAGCTGATGCTGCCACTGCCATCCACCTTCCAGGACAGACTCCAGTCTGAGGGGAAGCCCTTGTTGGCCAGACACATGAGCGTGGCCTTCCCCTGTTTCAGCTCCTCACTGGAGGGACCCAGCACCTTCAGTGCGGGGCGGGTATCACCTAGGAGACACCAATCAGGTTAGAGCACAGGGAGCACAATTTGAATTTCTCTGTTAAGAAGTTTCTGTCAGGTGTTTTTTCTGCTCCACCAGTCATTAACTCACACATTGTTTCACTTCCCTTTAAGAAACCTCTCATGCATATCAGCACAGAGAGAATCATCACACAGTTTGAGCTGAAATATGTTCAAACTACACTGGAAATAAAAGAAGCAGATGTGGAAACATTTACAAAAACAATGTTAGCTTCAAAATCATCAGTTATCTATAACACATCACTTTTTAGAGATAAGAAACTTAATAGCACTACTTGAATGATGTGGATTATTTTTTTTTACTGCTTACATGATTTTAATGACATTTGAAATGATATCTGCTACAACAGAAACACCAGACGTGCTGCACACTGTCAAATGCCCATCTTTAACTTCTGGAAATAAAATAAGCAGATATGGCAACAATTATACAAGATGTTAAGCTTCAAAAACCTCCGTTCTGTATAATACACAAGTTTTCTACTTACCTCATGTGAATTTCAGTCATTTATTGTAGTGCTTTTAGGATTTCTAAGTGAATTCTACATTTTTACTGATTAAGTAAAACACCAGAAATCTTTATCTTCACTCTGTTTAACTTGAGGACAGTTACCTTTAATTCATCTTAGAAACAGTGACTGTGATTTAAAACGAGAAAATAATCACAGGCTGATGACAGTTTATATTATTTACACAATGCATTGTCTTTATGTCAGAAATGTCGACATAAAATCGAATTAAAGCTGATGGAGTCAGCCTCCAGTGTATAATGGTTATAATATTACCTCTACATGAACACTTCATTGTTATAAAGCTAACATTTAAACCTCGATGTAGTTTCTTTATAAACATTATAATCTTACTTCCAACATCCAGTCTGGTTCCTCCTCCAAAAGTCCACCACAGTGATACAAACTCACTGAGCCGCTGTACAAAAACCTCTGACTGTAGAGAGACACGGCTCTCTGACTCTAACAGACTAAATTAAAACCAAAAGCTCTCAAGAGTTAACCAGACATATATATATATCAATAATCCTCAAGTCAACTCTGATGTTTTATATTATTTGTTAATATTGATTTTAACATTTATTCTGAAGCTAACTTTGTGTCTTCATGAAAATTGATCTAAAAACTATTTTAATGATTTTTGTTTTCTGGCACACTGAACAGAAAAGTCAAGATAACCACAAGAAAGAAATCTGATAAAGTAAAAGAGGTTTAAGTTCGTCTTACTTCCAACATCCAGTCTGGTTCCTCCACCAAAAGTCCACCACAGTGATACAAACTCATTGAGCCGCCGTACAAAAACCTCTGACTGTAGAGAGACACGGCTCTCTGACTCTGAAACAAACAAACTCAACAATATGAATTGTTTTCATCATAGCTTTATAACATATTAATAGTATAATTTTAAAATTAAAATAAAATAAACACAATAAAATAAAGTTCCAAAAATATAATTTGAGAATTTACATTTTATAGTTGTTAAGATACATCACTACAAAAGCTCCCTGTCACAGCTGCGGGTTTTATTGGAAGGACCCAAACGCGGACTCAGATTCAGGGAGTGAGTTTTATTTAGCGTAAGTGAAGCACATAACAGGAACGGGTATGGCGTGAACAAAACTTGGGGAAAACTACAAACCAAACCTGAAACGTGAGGAGACTGAGACAACACAGGGGATGGCCAGCAGGAAACGAGATGCGGATGAAACACCAGTGAGACGCAGATGCTCCAACAAAGAGCAGAGGCAAACACACACTAATATACACACACAAGGAAACAAGGAAATGGCAGACAGGAGGAAGACACAGTTGATTCTAATTAGACGAGACTGGGAGGATGTAACCTGAAAACATTACCATAGAACCAAAAATACTAAGCAAAACACAAGGGAGGAACAGAGAACATTAAACTCTGAACAATCACAAATAACCCAAAATAAACAAAACCACAGAATATTAATTAACCTAAAACATAAACATGGAGTCCACAGACTCCGGACCACGACACTTCCACCTTCTTTCTCAAAACTCTAAACATTAAAGTGAATTTTCAATCTACATTCACAAAACGTCAAACTGCACAAATACATCAAAACAGTTTTACGTGTTCTCACAAACACTCAGTGTCTTTAGATCAGTGGTTCTCAAACTTTTCACAGTGAGTGCCACCTCATAAAATATGTCTCTTGAAGTACCACCCTTATGACCGACATTAAAGTACAGTAGTATAGGCCTATTTACAGTGGCTTGCAAAAGTATTCGGCCCCTTGAACTTTTCCACATTTTGTCACATTACAGCCACAAACATGAATCAATTTTATTGGAATTCCAGGTGAAAGACCAACACAAAGTGGTGCACACGTGAGAAGTGGAACGAAAATCATACATGAATCCAAACATTTTTTACAAATAAATAACTGCAAAGTGGGGTGTGCGTAATTATTCAGCGAGTCAATACTTTGTAGAACCACCTTTGCTGCAATTCCAGCTGCCAGTCTTTTAGGGTCTGTCTCTACCAGCTTTGCACATCTACAGACTGAAATCTTTGCCCATTCTTCTTTGCAAAACAGCTCCAGCTCAGTCAGATTAGATGGACAGTGTTTGTGAACAGCAGTTTTCAGATCTTGCCACAGATTCTGGATTGGATTTAGATCTGGACTTTGACTGGGCCGTTCTAACACATGGATATGTCTTGTTTCAAACCATTCCATTGTTGCCCTGGCTTTATGTTTAGGGTGGTTGTCGTGCTGGAAGGTGAACCTCCGCCCCAGTCTCAAGTTTTTTGCAGACTCCAAGAGGTTTTCTTCCAAGGTTGCCCTCTATTTGGCTCCATCCATCTTCCCATCAACTCTGACCAGCTTCCCTGTCCCTGCTGAAGAGAAGCACCCCAGAGCATGATGCTGCCACCACCATATTTGACAGTGGGGATGGTGTGTTCAGAGTGATGTGCAGTGTTAGTTTTCCACCACACATAGTGTTTTGCATTTTGGCCAAAAAGTTCCATGTTGGTCTCATCTGACCAGAGCAGCTTCTTCCACATGTTTGCTGTGTCCCCCACATGGCTTTTGGCAAACTGCAAACGGGACTTCTTATGGTTTTCTGTTAACAATGGCTTTCTTCTTGCCACTCTTCCATAAAGGCCAACTTTGTGCAGTGCACCACTAATAGCTGTCCTATGGACAGATTCCCCCACCCGAGCTGTCGATCTCTGCAGCTCGTCCAGAGTCACCATGGGCCTCTTGGCTGATCAGCGCTCTCCTTGTTCAGCCTGAGAGTTTAGGTGGACGGCCTTGTCTTGGTAGGTTTACAGTTGTGCCGTACTCCTTCCATTTCTGAATGATGGCTTGAACAGTGCTCCGTGGGATGTTCAAGGCTTGGGAAATCTTTTTGTAGCCTAAGCCTGCTTTGAATTTCTCAGTAACTTTATCCCTGACCTGTCTGGTGTGTTCTTTGGACTTCATGGTGTTGTTGCTCCCAATATTCTCTTAGACAACCTCTGAGGGCGTCACAGAGCAGCTGTATTTGTACTGACATTAGATTACACACAGGTGCCCTCTATTTAGTCATTAGCACTCATCAGGCAACGTCTATGGGCAACTGACTGCACTCAGACCAAAGGGGGCTGAATAATTACGCACACCCCACTTTGCAGTTATTTATTTGTAAAAAATGTTTGGAGTCATGTATGATTTTCGTTCCACTTCTCACGTGTGCAGCACTTTGTGTTGGTCTTTCACCTGGAATTCCAATAAAATTGATCCATGTTTGTGGCTGTAATGTGAAAAAATGTGGAAAAGCCACTGTAACACCACACAGTTTACACGAGACAATTTTATTTCTTATATGAATGTTATTTATTTTAACTGTCACAAACAGGATGTGACAAATGATAATAACAACAACTGTACTGCATTAAAACATTCACAGCAGGTGGGATATCCAATCTTTAAGTGATGACGTATGAACCCTGCTTCTGGATCCAAACTATTCTGCATTTTTTAAGGCTGTTGTGTTTTTAACATGTCTGTTCTCTAAAACCTAAAAGAGGAATTATGGATTTGATCAATCTGGTCCCTGAATGCAATTGACACCCTTTTCTCAACGAGAAGTCTGGGCTCAGGTGAGCCTGAGTGCTGAAGATATCTACCTATTCAGAACCGTGATAACAGGGTCCTTACTGATCGGAGCTGGCTTGGCCCTGACTTATCGAAGAATTAAGAAAGCGGAACCGGCTGTTCAAACCCCCACAAGGCTGCCCGCTGGGATTGAAATGATGGGACGAGGCGTGACATCTCAAAATGGGCTCATTGAGTGCAGCATGGATAAGATCTTGGAGAAGCTCACGGCTGCCGTGAACACTCAGAATAAGATCTCTGAGCACAAACTGGATCACATCTTGGAGAAGCTCACTGCGGTCGTGAGTACTCAGAATCTGCTCTTTGAGCACAAGAATGACAACATCACGGAGCGTAAGGTTGATAACATCATGGAGAAGCTCGCGGCTCTCCAACGGGAGATTGAGAGACCAGTGTCGGACTGTTAGAACAGCTTTGAAATTCATATGAGCTGTTCGCACTAAAGTATAAACCACCATCACTTCATGCGGATACCACTTCGGCGCCAGCTGCGGTCTCAAGGCTGGAGCTGAACAACAACACCCTGATAACGACTGTGTTTAGTCTGTTCTTCCCATTCCATGCAAGGCCACCTGGGTTTGCTGGAAGACTGTTTACTTAGCCTGGCAGGGCGAAGGACACTGTCTCAGCTGAACTCCGGACACACACACATACACACACACACAGACATATATATACATGCAGATGTACACTCATCCCCCCTCCCCCTCCAAAAGCCTTTGACGCTTATTCCCCTCCGATGCTGACGGTGGATCAAGGAGACCAGCGTTTATGCTGCAGGCCCGGATGCACTGTCTACACTGGCTGTCTCTCACCCTTTACCCACCCCTGTTGCTTGTCATGTGTTTCTTTGGTGTATTAAGAGTTTTTTCATGTGCAGAGGTGTTTTTTTCTGTTCTCAAACTGATCTCCCTGTTGGAGCTCAGTCTGGGGGGAGTTATCTTTTTCTCCTTATCTTTCCTCATGTGGTGCATTTTCCATTGTTATACCTCTCTGACCTGTAACATGAAATTTCCCCTTGTGGGACTAATAAAGGTATCTTATCTTATCTTATCTTATCTTACGTTTTAACTGTCATGATCCGGGTGAGTGCGGGGTTTTTCCACTCTGCTGGGCTCCACCTTAAGGCGGAGACTCCCATCAGCCTTCAAACCTGACTGCAATCAAGTCACCAGCATTTAAGACCAGCACTCACAACAGACCTCTGCCAGATCTTCAGCTAACCCACGTTAGTGCTAGGCCGCCAAGCTCTTGAGAGTTTCCCTAACATCTGCATTTCTACTCAGTGTTTTCTCTCTGTCTTAGTCCCTGCCTGGCTGTCACGCTTTACAAACAGGAGAGATGCATCTCTGTCTGGACACTGGGTTTCTGCTATCAGGTTGCACTCCCTTCATCGTGGCCCTTCATCTGCCTCCCTGCCAGGGCCGTTGCTCCAAGTATATTCCGGACTCTCTCCCCACCACTCCTCACCCGGACCCCCTAGACACCCTCCTTGCGCGACACCTGCCCCTGCAATGCATAAGCCATAACCATCATAGTTTAATCAAATGGCTGTGATTCACTAGACTGCCACTGACTGGCTGTCTCTTCTCATTATAGTGACTCTGTGCAACTCCATCCAGGCCGCTGCCCCTTTTCCCTCCCCAGGATCTGTACTTAAACTCTTGCATCTAGTCATAGCACACTGTCTGAGTTTCATGCTTCATAGTTCACAGTTCATAGCCATTATAGTTCCTGCATTGTAATTAAACTAGGCACTGTAAATAAAGCACTGTATTCACGTCAGTTTTGCCTACTGTTTTGTGATGACCCTCCTCCGAGATCACCCCCCCTATCAAAGGGAAATACACCGCTCTGAAGGCGCTGCTGCTGCGGCGCTACTCCCCCCTCCGATGCAGGAGGAAATGAGCCCACCATTTCCCTGGGCCGCCTGTAGCGGCCATGACCGCTGGCGATAAGGAAAGGCTGCACTTCATAGAGGACTCATGCTCGGGGAGACGTTTTCTGGTTGACTCCGGCTCCCAGAAGAGCCTCGGGAAGGCTCGTGTTGTCTTTGCATACCTCCACAATGGTATATATAATTTAATCTTAAAAAAAAAATATGGAGATTTCCCGCGTACCACCAGAGAGAGCCCAAGTACCACTTGTGGTATGTGTACCACAGTTTGAGAAAGACTGCTTTAGATCATGCACAGAACCAGTTAAAATGATACTGCTGAGCATTACACACTACATCACAAAACAGAAAATAACATGTTCAGGACATGAAAGTCGAGTCTTTCCAGTCTCACAGGTTGTCCTGTTGTTCTACAAAACATTTTAACAAGTGATATCTGCGCTGTGGTCATGTTTAACTTTTCCAACCTGTGGTCAGCATCATGCATCAATGTCAATCACTGCAAGCTTTTTTGTACTGAGTGAGTTTTTCAAAACTCTAAAATAACTTTTACAAATTTTTCCTTTTCTTTCTATTTTTTTTAAATGTCTTTCACTTTTGAGGCCATGTTTACACGCACAGGTGTAGTTTGAAAAACATTGACTTTTCTATTTATTCTGGCCTATTTTTTACATGTGAACAGCACTTTAATTTGTTGACAGGTCAATTTCTAACTTCTTTCAGGGTGAAGATTCTCAGAAACTCTGTTCATGTGTTTGTGAGTAGATAAGTACAGTATTTCTTTTCTTTTTTTTATGTGAACAAAATCAGATTGTGTCTTACAAGGACAAATGTGTGTGCTTTTATCTTCAGACAACACTGTCTTATAGTTAGCATGTTTTTATGGCATTTTCAGCATTTTTCCCATCATTGGATAGTAAAACAGTGAAGACAGACAGGAAAGTGGGAAAGACACACATTAAAGGGCCACAGGTTAGACTCAAATCCAGGCTGCTGTCCCCTCCCATGACCCACTGAGCTAAACTGGCACCCTGCACAGTCCTGATTGGCCAACACTTGGATTGGGGTGAGGAAATCTCCTTTCCAAAAAAAATCGTTATTTTGAAATAAATTACAGTGGACATTGTGAAAAACTGATTAACTGATAAACAGCATCAACTATTTGAGCCAAGTAGCTGTTGTATTCAGTCAGAGCATTTCCATAGAGAGGCACTTTGCATCAGCAGCACCATGCTCCAGTGCTCTGGGAGAGTTTATAGTCCTGAGAGTTGAACACTGGATGACTGACAGCTGTCCTTCATCACAACAGAAGCCACAGAAATCCTCCTCATCAAAAACATGACTTTGATCTGCGTCCTCATCTGGACTCTCCTCTGCTGCTGCTTCACAGGTAAAGTCCAGAGAATCAAACTCCTCTCCTCTATCAACATCTGTCCCTCTGAAATGAAGCCCACAAAACCATGAAGCTGCTTTATGTTTTTGTCTCTGTATCCTCAGAGTCCAGAGGACAGATCACAGTGACTCAGCCTGGAGCAGTGAGCTCTGCTGTGGGAGGAACTGTGAGCATCAAGTGTAGGACCAGTCAGGATGTTTATAGCTCCAACTATTTAACTTGGTACCAACAGAAAGATGGAGGAGTTCCTAAACTGCTCATTTACTATGCTAGCACTCGAGTATCAGGGATTCCAGATCGTTTTACAGGCAGTGGATCAAACTCTGACTTCACTCTGACCATCAGTGGAGTCCAGGCTGAAGATGCAGCAGTTTATTACTGTCAGAGTCGGCACTATCCTAACAGTCAGTGGGTGTTCACACAGTGAAAAACAGTCGTACAAAAACCTCCCTCAGTCAGACTGAACAGAAACTGAAGTGACTGCTGCAGCTGGAAGATACTGCAGAGACTGATACAGTTCACTGAGGACACACACACACACACACACACACACAGCATTGTCAGTGACTCAGTACAATAAATCCCTATGACAGTAGCTGTCTCAGCTTCCAACTAAAATATTGTGTTCAAACCAGTAAATTAATTAAATTTTCACTTTTCTAGTCTTGTTTCAGTGATACTATAATTGTGTTTTGACTTTAAAAAAACCTAGTGTTGATTACGGCCAACCTGGACTGGAGACAGAATCAGAATCAATCAACTGAACATCCCATCACGTCACTTGTGAACATGATAAAATGTCCACTTAATCATAAACTTAATTCAATTATGGACTAAGTAAGTTTTCTCTCAGGATGTTAGGCTGCCCGTAAACATGTTCTCTTGTCTCTTTCTTTTGAATCTGTGTTTTGTTGAATGTTCTTAATTAAGGTAAGGCACATTGTAGTCAAAGGAGCTTGCAAAGAAAAGCGTCTGGACTTCTTTAAGTTACTTGAAGACGTTTCACCTCTCTTCAAGTAACTTAAAGAAGTCCAGACGCTTTTCTTTGCAAGCTCCTTTGACTACGATGACCTGGATGACTGAGAACCTTCACAGACGTAAGGCACATTGTCCTACTGTTACCAACTTCCACCACAAGGTGGCAGCATCATAAAGAATAGCAGTTACTACTTCCAGATTTCAGCAAGTGCATCTTGGTCTATGGCAGGGGTCTCCAACTCCAGACCTCGAGGGCCGGTGTTCTGCAGGTTTTAGATGTGTACTTGATCCAACGCAGCTTATTTAAATTACATCCTCAACATGTCTTGAAGTTCTCCAGAGGCCTGTAATGAACTAATCATTTGATTCACGTGTGCTGACCCAGGGTGAGATCTAAAACCTGCAGGACACCGCCCCTCGAGGACTGGAGTTGGACATCACTGGTATATGGTTCTGTGTGTTTGTTGTTGTGTTTTGTCACTTCTTGGTGGCTGCTTGTCGGGGCCTGGAGCCTGGGGCTCGCTCAGGCCCCTTCGGGGGTGGGGTGCCCCCGGCCTCTCGGCCTGGGGCTCGGTCACTCTGGCACAGCTGGCTGCCGGCGGAGCTCACGGGCACGTCACTGCAACCCCCCCTGGCTTCTGCTCCACGGCTGCTGAGTGACCCCTCATCTGGGACTCTTGTCAGCTCTTTCTGGGACAGTGGCGCGGCTGCCCCTCTGTTGGTCTTCCTTGGTCTCTTGTGTTCTGAGGGCTGTCTGGAGTTTTGATCTCCTCCATACCTGCTTCATGCCCTGGAGGACGGGGCTGTGGCCCCCCCACACCCTCTAGCAGATCATTACATGAAGGAACCTTTTAAAAACAAGCGCGCTCATGCTCACAGGTGTACACACGGGTGCTCACACACACAAACTACACCCTTTTTGGCTCCTACCTCAAAGCACACTGTGCGCTGTCGATCTTACGTGCTGCATAATAATGTTCAATATTTAGTATTTACTGTTATATTCCCATAGATCATCGTGATGATGTTTATTATGTTGCTCTTTTTTCTTCTTCTGCTTGTTTTCTCAAATGAAAACATTCACCCAATTACTTTTACAGCTGACCTGGTTATTTTGGTGCATGAAATATTTTGAATTATAAATGATGATGACTTCTGATGTTTTTACTTTCATCATGAATAATCATCCTGATGAAGATGGACAAACTGTTTCTATCAGATGTTAAATCAGATGATCCATTAGCAAAAATATTCACTGGTATCTTCAGAAACCCGGAGAAGCTTCTAAACCGTTTATTCATAAAGCTAATCTCCATCACTCTGGTGTTTCTGATCATTTTACTGGTAGCTGGTCTGGGACTGACGTCACTCTGATCATCAGTTCAGAGTTCAGAATTAAGATGCAGTGGTTTGTTACTGTTAGCAGTGTTTAAGTTTGCTGTTCATATAAAACCCTCACACAGCTGGAGAGGAACTGATCTGAGAGCTGCAGTAAAATTGAAGACCAACAAGATATAAGCAATAGTTTTATTGGAAATGTAAATAAATTCTGCAACACAGAAAGAGCTGTGGTCAAGCTATTTATTACTTCGCGCAGGAGAGCCAACACACACATCGAACATAACAGTTCACAGTCATGTCAGCCCTGCCCTTGGGACGTCTCAGCTCCTCTTTTATACTCCCCTCCCCCCCCCCCCCCCCCCCCCCCCCACACACACACACACACACACACACACACACACACACACACAACTCTCTGTTTTATGTATGCTCACAAACCTGCAGTGCATTCAGATCATGCACAGAACCAGTTAAAATCATAATACTGCTGAGCAGTTATTGCACACTCAGTGTTGGGGAGTAACAGAATTCATGTACCAGCATTATGTATTTAAAATACAAAATATAAGTAACTGTATTCTGTTATAGTTACGGTTTAAAAAGGTGGTATTCAGAATACAATTACACGTCGGTCTTTTCCTGTTTCATATGTTAGGCTGTGCCCTCTCTATGGTAATTCCACGCTGGCTGAAACCCAAAGAAAACACGCATTAAGAGGCTCTAATGTCTGTGTCTCAATCTTGCGGCCCATGTCATCTCTGCTTGCTGCCAGCATTATGACGTGAAGAAATATTTAAAAATATTTTAAAATTATTATTCAAAAAATTATTTAATATGAAGGCAACAGGCAGAGTGTTACAGGCATCGCCCTAAAGAATGTAGCCTCATGGGCAGTGTAGTCTGTGCTGCAGGGAGAATGGACCGTCATACCCGTTATGTGTCTGTGAGCGAGGGAGGGAGAAAAAGGAAAAGTACGAGCTGTCATCGAGCAGAAACGGGAGCTGGAAGCATGTAAATATAATAATAACCACTGCAGCCAAGAAGAGAGCCTGACGAGCCCAGTTGTAAGTAAGCTATTAAGACTCGACTGTACGCTGTGTTTGTGTTTTCCTCCGAAACAATAAGTTCTGCTGGAGCAGCCTTTCAACGCCTCTCTCTGTCTCTTACAAAGTTGACCCAGACAACAAAGTAAAGCTGGTTTTTGGCTACGAGCCCGACACGAACCCGACGTATTAGCCAGAGGTCCCTTTACTACAGTTCGGAGCCGCGGACCTGTTTTATATACGCGTTTGCAGATCACTGCAAAAAGTGCAGCCTTACCTAATGTCCACCTACTGTTACTCATTTATATTAAGATGTAAAAATCGAGTTGTTATTGGTACGGCGAGTAGCCTTCAGTAACAGTAATAAATCACATTCACGTAGTTGTAAAAAGCATGATCATATATTAAGTAATCCAAAGTATTCAGAATACGTTACAAAATACATTTTGGGGCATGTAATCTGTAATCTGTAGTGGAATAAATTTTAAAAGTAACCTTCCCAACACTGCAGACACTACATCACAAAACAGAAAGTGACCTGTTCAGGGCATGAAACCGAAGTCTTTCCAGTCTCACAGGTTGTCCTGTTATAAAAATATCAAATTAAAACAGAGATGAATGATTCTGAGCTGTGGTCATGTTTAACTTTTGCATCCTGTGGTCAGCATCATGCATCAATGTGAATCACTGCAAGATTTTTGTACTGAGTTTTACAAAACTCTAAAATAGGTTTTGCAAATTGTAACTTTCCTCTGATTTTTTTTTAATGTCTTTCATTTTTGATGCCATGTTCAAATGTGCAGGTTCATTTTTGGGGGAAGCTTTTCTGTCCTGTTGCTTACATGTAAGCGGTTCTTTGATTTGCTGACAGGTAAGTTTCTAAAACTTCTTTCAGGGTGAAGATTCTCTGAAACTCTGTTCATGTGTTTGAGTAGACAAGTACAACATTTCTTTTCTTCTTCTTTTTTAAGTGAACAAGAGGAAATCAGATTTTGTCTTACAAGGACGAGTGTCTGTGCCTTTATCTTCAGACATTGTTTGCATGTTTTGTTGGCATTTGGCAACACTTGGGGTTATATCACAAAGTACTGCTCTGGTTTGATCATGAAACATTTTCTTGCCTTTCTCAGTCAATGGACATGTTTTTGTAAAAGATTTCAGAAATTACCCAAATTTAAAAATCCCACACATCCATCAATGTGTGGATGTGTCCTAAAACACAAGAAAGAAAACATTTTCATACACTCAAAAGTATTTTTATACAAAATATAAACAACATTTCAAACCAATTATTTTTTTAATTGATTCATGACCTGATCAAGATAAAGACAACTTAACTATTCAAAGAAGAAAAAGGAAATATCATTTCCAAATAATCAGTCTTTTTGAAATAATTTACAGTGAACATTGTGAAAAACTGACTGATTAATTGATAAACAGCATCGACTATTTGATCCAACTACTTGTTGTTTTCAGTCAGTTCATTTCCATAGAGAGGCACTTTGCATCAGCAGCACCATGCTCCAGTGCTCTGGGAGAGTTTATAGTCCTGAGAGTTGAACACTGGATGACTGACAGCTGTCCTTCATCACAACAGAAGCCACAGAAATCCTCCTCATCAAAAACATGACTTTGATCTGCGTCCTCATCTGGACTCTCCTCTGCTGCTGCTTCACAGGTAAAGTCCAGAGAATCAAACTCCTCTCCTCTATCAACATCTGTCCCTCTGAAATGAAGCCCACAAAACCATGAAGCTGCTTTATGTTTTTGTCTCTGTCTCCTCAGAGTCCAGAGGACAGATCACAGTGACTCAGCCTGGAGCAGTGAGCTCTGCTGTGGGAGGAACTGTGAGCATCAAGTGTAGGACCAGTCAGGATGTTTATAGCAATTATTTACACTGGTACCAACAGAAAGATGGAGGAGTTCCTAAACTGCTCATTAAGTATGCTAGCACTCAAGTATCAGGGATTCCAGCTCATTTTGCAGGCAGTGGATCAAACTCTGACTTCACTCTGACCATCAGTGGAGTCCAGGCTGAAGATGCAGCAGTTTATTACTGTAAAAGCTGGCACTATCCTAACAGTCAGTGGGTTGTCACACAGTGAAAAACAGTCGTACAAAAACCTCCCTCAGTCAGACTGAACAGAAACTGAAGTGACTGCTGCAGCTGGAAGATACTGCAGAGACTGATACAGTTCACTGAAGATAAAGGCAGAGGTGGAAGAAGAACAGCACATAAGCAGCAGTATCTACAGAACAGTGTGGAATATTCCAAGGGAGACAGGATAGATGTATCTTCTTCCATGAAATAACCTTCTTCTGTCATTTCTTAGTATTTGAACAAAAAGATAACAAAATGAACAAAAAACAAGACTGGATGTGCCTATAACTGAAGAAGAGGTCAGAGCTGCGATCTCATCAATGAAAAATGGGAAATCGCCAGGCTCGGATGGCTTCCCGATTGAGTACTATAAGAAATATATTGATATTTTAGCTCCAGTCTTGCATAAAGTTGACCTTGAGGCACTAGAAATAAGCTCCTTACCGAGTACATTTAATGATGCACTAATCTCCCTTATTCCTAAAAAGGATAGGGATATATCAGACCAAGGGCGGAGCTTTGGTTTTGGCATTGGTGGGGACGAATGATTCAACCACCGAACTCTGCCCCGTTTCTTTTTTTTCTCCTTTTCGTCTTTGCTTCTTCATAAAAAAAGGAGAAATATACTTGCCTACATATGCTATTCTACATGCTTTTAAACCATTTAAAATTACAATTCATAGTTTTATATGTGAATTATATAATGTTAAATTGCTATTAAACAAACAACTAAGTATTTTAGACTTTAGTTTACTTCAGCCATATTCCATATAAATCAGCTATCATACAACAATAAAAATAGCTTCAAATACAGTCATGACAATAAAAGAATATGACTTTAAGGACTTAACAACGTCTCTTATACATTAGCACTGTATAGGAATTTCTTTTACTTATGTATTAATCACATTATTTTATTGTATGATGCCTTGGTGCCACTGGATTTAACATGTCTCACACTCATACAGTAAGACAAATGGTGGGGGTCTAGTAACGAAGGTGGGGGAAGCAGACAGCTCCACAGGAAGAGTCTTTTGTCTCTTTGAGGACTCTGGGAGGTAACAAGGGAGTGTGAACCTTAAGGTGTGAAACAGCTGTGTACTGCCTTTTGTTCCTGAAGAAGGTATTTAACTGAGAGCCATGTTAGTCTCAGAGGGACTCTGCTGACCGTCTGCCCTGCGGTCATGTAGGCTCTCCACAAGCTTGGTTGTCTGTTGTTTGTGTGTTTGGATTAAAGAATGTTAGCTACCGCTCACCGCTCGTCTGCAGGCTTTATTTAATGGGAAACTTCCACAACAGCACTAAGGGAACACTGATGACCTGGTGGTTTTTGTCCATAAAACTACTCATCTAAGATTACCACAAAGTAAAAGATCTCTCAGCAAAATAATGCAACGTTTTAGGCACTATTGCCCCGATCAAATCAGTGAGCTGGGATTTTTTATTCTAAACATGAACTACTGTTACAGCAACAGACATGGCCTACTGGTGCCCCACACAACAACTCAATGTCCACTATGTGAAGGAGCCAAACACATGCCTGCTCCTCTCGTTAAAGTTAAATGTCACTATTATTATTGTCTGTCCGGAAACAGGCCGGGGGTGTCCAAATTCAAAGACTGCGTCCACCTGAGGACCCGGTGTTGTGTCTAGAAGTAACTGTCTGCCAAAAACTGACTTCTGGTATTTGCCAAAAACTGATTGCTTGTATTTAAACTGCTATAAATAACTTGTTGGTCTATAATATGTGAAACATATGTCAAATGTATCCCACATGAATGATATCAAGTCATCTTTAGCAACAAACAACATTCCTGTAACAAGGTAGAAGCTGCATTCAGTTTTTGGCAGTGACTTTTATGTATCCTTTATTTATGCAGTTCAAAAAATGTCTCTTTTAAGAGTAATCTGGCCAAGATGCTGAAATTGCAGTAAATGCAAAAATAGTTCTGTAAACATAATTTAAGTGGACAAAAGGAAGCTGATTGATTATAATGTAAGTACAATAACACGGTTACAAATATACTTGAGAAACAAGTAATTTTTTCATTTTATATATAAAATTGCAAAATGTTGACAAAAGTTTTGGCCTTCCACGTAGATCAAATATTACCAGATATCATCAATGGTGATCAGGTTGGTTTTATTAAGAATAGGTCTTCAGGTGATAACATTAGAAGACTTCTATTATTATTTCAAGCTAGCCCCGGTTGCGGCCTTCTCGCTCGATGTCGAGAAGGCTTTTGATCGGGTAGAATGGGGCTTCCTTATGACAACCCTTGCAAGGTTTAGGTTTGGGCCTGGATTTTGTAACTGGGTCAAAACTGTATATTCAAGTCCAAGGGCAGCAGTTTTGACAAATGGATTGGTGTCAGAGTTTTTCCATCTCACTCGCAGGACCCGGCAGAGGTGTTCTTTGTCCCTGCTGCTCTTCATGATATTTCTGGAACCACTGGCCTTAGCTATTCGAGCTAACAGGGATATCAGAGGTATTCACGCAGGGGGTATGGAGCACAAGTTATTTCTATATGCTGACGACATCTTAGCAGTATTAACGGATCCCATCCAGTCTCTACCGGCGCTACTCGCATGCGTTGAGTCATTTTCAGGGTTGTCAGGTTACAAGATAAATTGGTACAAATTGGAAGGCACGCCACTATCAGCATCATGTCACTCTAGATCCATTACTCCATTCAATTTTAAGTATTTACCTTCAGGTATGAAGTATTTAGGAATATTATTAAACCCAAAATTAGAGGATATTATGCTTATGTGTTTATGTTTAACAATCTAAAAAAAGAGATATGTGAAAACTTGAGGACTACATGGCAGAGATATTTTTTTTATTTTTTATTTTCCCGCCTGTCCCGTTTGATTCTTTTGCCATCAGAATTACTGTCTAAAGGCAAAGAAAGATGCCCAACGGATTTACTTTACCAAATGGACCATCCCAGCCTTGCCGTATTGGTCCATTTGATTGACCTTTGTTTTTATTATTTATTTTATGTTATTTTCACTTGCTGCACACGGGACAGACATGACTGGGGGAAAGAAAAGGGAGAAAGAGAGAGGTAGGGAAAGAAAAACAGCGGGGAAGAGGAACGGTGATAAAGGGCAGAAAACAAAAACAAACAAAACAGACAAAATACATCTATCAATCACCTGGATCACCTGTTGAGAAAGAAAAAAGAGAAAACAAGCAAAGAAAGAGAGAGCTATATAATAAACAACATCATCGCGATGATCTATGGGAATATAACAGTAAATACTAAATATTGAACATTATTGTGCAGCACGTAAGATCGACAGCGCACAGTGTGCTTTGAGGTAGGACCCAAAAAGGGTGTAGTTTGTGTGTGTGAGCACCTGTGTGTACACCTGTGTGCGTGAGCGCGGCAGAGATATTTCAGTCGTGTAATTTGTAAAGAAGATTGGTGTAAAATTTTGTCATTCTCTGATAAATATATAAGAGAGGCCAGGGGTAAGTTTACTCAGTACAAATTAATAGATGCATGGTACTTCACTCCTTCTAAACTTTATAGAATGGGAATCAGTCCCAATAATATATGCTGGAAATGTAGCTCAGATCCAGGGACATTTATGCATGCTATTTGGGAATGTGGGAAAGTTGAGAGCTGAGTGTGGGAGCCCCTCGTGGCCTCACAGGTCACAGAGCCCACCTTCTCCCACTGGTCTGCAGGCAGCATCAGGGTGCTGCTCCAGCTGTAGAGCCTGTCTGTCTGCTGCACCCCGGGGCTCCTGCTCACTTCCCAATCAATGCCGCTGCATCTGCGGCCGTCAACGATCCAGGACAGACTCCAGTCTGAGGGGAAGCCCTTGTTGGCCAGACATGTGAGCGTGGCTTTCCCCTGCTCCAGCTCCTTACTCGAGCACTGTCAGGGTGGGACGGACATCACCTAGGAGACACCAATCAGCTTAGAGAATGGGTAACAGGTAGTTTCTGTCAGATGTTTTTCTGCTCCAACAGTCACTCAACACATTGTTTCACTTCCCTTTAAAAAACCTCTCAGCACAGAAATATGTCCAAACCACATACAGAAGGAATAAGTGCAACATTTTACAAACCAGTGTCAAAGTCACAAAAGTGCAACTCACACATGATTTTAAGTGTTACATGAGTTTAGACAAATAATTAATCACTAAAACTATTTACTTGATAAACAGAGATATTTACTATACATTTAACTTCTGAATATGTCTTTAAGTTTAGTCTGTTTAATTTTATTTGAAGAATTTTTATTCAAGTAAAATTGTGTTTATCCACAACTTACTGTGAAGAACATAGAGAAAAAATCATTGAAGGAACTGTTTTATTGACAGGAAGAAGGTAAAAATTTCAAACATAAATTTAGACGGAAATTTCTGTCAGCCTCCTTGATATATCAGGAAAAACAACAAAATAAAGTTTTGATGTTTTTCTCTCACCCAACAGTCAACAATTGAAGCAAACAAAGGGTATAAACTTACATCCAAATTCCAGTCTGGTTCCTCCTCCAAAAGTCCACCACAGTGATACAAACTCACTGAGGCGCTGTACAAAAACCTCTGACTGTAGAGAGACACGGCTCTCTGACTCTGAAACAAACAAACTCAACAAATCATTTACTGCGGAAGCGGATTTATCAGTTAACTTAGACCAAAACTTCTGGTCTCAGACTTGCTTAAAAACCTTTCATCTAATCAGAAATCCCAGTCTTCAATTAATTCAATACAAAATATTACATAGAGTGCACTATACAGGTCATCGGATGTTCAAGATGGGCTTTACGTCTACCAACAACTGCTCACACTGTCAAACCAATTCACCGGACAATTATATCCGCGCTCTTTGGTTCTGTCCACCAGTTCAGAAGTTTTGGCGCGAGATATGTGAAGACTTATCAAAATGTCTGAAATGTAACATTCCAACTTCCCCCTTAGTGTGTTTGTTGGGCAGCTTAGATAATGTCACTTCAGAAAAGAATATAGCCCATATGGTTTTCACTGCCCTATGCATAGCCAAGAAAACAGTCCTCATGAACTGGAAAAATAAAAATAATCTTAATTCTAACCAATATAGAAATTATCTATTAGATTACATTAGTCTTGATACAGCCTCTGCCACCACATCAGATCAATTGCTCTGGGCTCCTTTGATCAGCTCCATCACCTAGTGGGGGTGGGGGTCATAGTTTGGTCCCGCCTTCACTGCTGTGATTGGTGTTGGGGTAGGGACAGGCTTAGGGCGTCGGGGGGTTCCCCGGAGGCATCTTTCTTGGGGGGCTCAACCCGGGGTAGCGGTCATATTCAATTAGGGGCTCTGTTGGCTCTCGGGTGACGGTTTCCTCGTGGCTGCGTGCAGCGGGGCTAGGGGAGGGTCTGTGCTGACGGACGTGGGTTACTGACCTGGTAGCCTGGCTGCCCCTGGGTGGGTCCGGGATGGGCGTGAGGTTCTGGGGGCGCTCCGTCTCTGGGCTGGGGCCCTGGCCGGGCCTCGGGGGCTTGGTCCTGGTTGGTGTGTTGCCGGGGTTGTGGGCGGGTGGGTGCATGGGGGCCCGGCCCTGGCGCAGGGTGCCGCCGGTGCGTCGAGCCACCTGGGGGGCTCTTCAACTGGTGAGGGAGGTTGTCACATCTTGCAGGAGCTTTCCTCTCTTCGAGAACTCTCTCTGCAGGAGGGGGAGATACAGGAGAGGTGGAGGAAGATCTCAGCCTGGGCGTCTATTGTCTTATGTAGGGAGGATGTATGGGAGGAACTGTGAACATCAAGTGTAGGACCAGTCAGGATGTTTATAACAACAACTATTTAGCTTGGTACCAACAAAAAGATGGGGAATCTCCCAAACGTCTCATTTACTATGCTAGCACTCGAGATTCGGGGATTCCAGCTCGTTTTACAGGCAGTGGATCAAACTCTGACTTCACTCTGACCATCAGTGGAGTCCAGGCTGAAGATGCAGCAGTTTATTACTGTCAGAGTTTTCATGTCATCAACAGTCAAGCTGTGTTCACACAGTGAAAAACAGTCGTACAAAAACCTCCCTCAGTCAGACTGAACAGAAACTGAAGTGACTGCTGCAGCTGGAAGATACTGCAGAGACTGATACAGTTCACTGAGGACACACACACACACACACACACACACACACACACACACACACACACACACACAAATAAATGCTTTTTATACCTTAGTGAGGACATCTAGTTGACATAATGCTTTCCCCAGCCTCTTACCCTAACCTTAAAAATGAATCCTGAACTCTAACACCTAGCTTAAATCTTAAATTAACTGTATCCCTGACACTAAACCCACATTTTGAGCCTTGTGGCTATTTAATAATAGGAGACCAAAAAAAAAAGGTGACTTGACCATTTCTTCACCTGAGAAAGTCTTGGGTTGTCAGTGTTCTTTGGGTCATTATCTATTTGCACTGTGAAGTGCTGTCCAATGACTTTCCAACTGCTCCAATGAGTAACATTGGCTCCAACATCTTTGACAGATGATGTGATATGCTTCAGATCAGTTTTCCTTCTTCATCATTTTCTTTTCCAATTATGCTGATAAAACTTCATCTTGGAACTGTTCCTGATTTTTCTGTGTTTTTCTGGCAAAGTCTAATCCAGTCTTCCAGTTCTTGAGCGTAACCAGCAGTTTGTAACTGGCAAGAGTTTCCTTTCATGAAGATGACTCTTGATCTCTTGGTGGTAGACTTTGACTATGATACAGCCACCTGGGGCTACTGTAGCTCAGAAGCATCCATCCAATGTATCCATCCATTTTTGAGCCTCTGAAAAAAATAAATAAAGACAGGAGTATCCTTGTGGCAAAGACGTCCACATGTTATCTGCTCCAATACAGGACCAAATTTAGAGAACTTACTTTGAATTTCAGTAAAATGTTAATTTGATTGATCCATTACGAAACAGCATTATTAGACTGATCCAAGTCTGTGCTGACTTAGAGCCACAGCAACCAAAACAAAACTAGACCAGGGGATGTTAAAATATACTTTTCTGAATAAATGTGAATCATATCATTTAGATGTTTTTACAAATGTCCCTCAAACCATGTTGACTGATCGAAATGACACCTGTGAATTCACAATGTGATGACTGCTTGTGATGTAATCCTGTTGAAGTCAGTCAGATGATTTCCATAGAGAGGCACTTTGCATCAGCAGCACCATGCTCCAGTGCTCTGGGAGAGTTTATAGTCCTGAGAGTTGAACACTGGATGACTGACAGCTGTCCTTCATCACAACAGAAGCCACAGAAATCCTCCTCATCAAAAACATGACTTTGATCTGCGTCCTCATCTGGACTCTCCTCTGCTGCTGCTTCACAGGTAAAGTCCAGAGAATCAAACTCCTCTCCTCTATCAACATCTGTCCCTCTGAAATGAAGCCCACAAAACCATGAAGCTGCTTTATGTTTTTGTCTCTGTATCCTCAGAGTCCAGAGGACAGATCACAGTGACTCAGCCTGGAGCAGTGAGCTCTGCTGTGGGAGGAACTGTGAACATCAAGTGTAGGACCAGTCAGAATGTTCATGGCAATAACCATATGTTTTGGTACCAACAGAAGGATGGAGGAGTTCCTAAACCTTTAATAAAATATGTCAATCAGCTATTATCAGGGATTCCAGCTCGTTTTACAGGCAGTGGATCAAACTCTGACTTCACTCTGACCATCAGTGGAGTCCAGGCTGAAGATGCAGCAGTTTATTACTGTCAGAGTGCTCATGTTAGCAACAGTCAGTGGGTTGTCACACAGTGAAAAACAGTCGTACAAAAACCTCCCTCAGTCAGACTGAACAGAAACTGAAGTGACTGCTGCAGCTGGAAGATACTGCAGAGACTGATACAGTTCACTGAGGACACACACACACACACACACACACACACACACACGCTTTACCATATTCTCCATGTTCTTTAAAGCGACCATGAAATGATTTCAATATTTTAAACTCTGTTACAATATCCATGAATGAATCTCGACAAAATGAAAGACAGTCTTTCTAATGGAAAGTCCAAAGACAGCAAGACAAAACAGGTTAGTGACCAACTAACCCTACTATACCAACATGAACATGCAGTATATAAAAGACAAAACCTATAAAATTTGATTAATGTACATTTTAAAGATGCAACACTCCATCTTCATTTCCAAGTTAAGTACTTATGGTGTGAGAGGAATTGTAATGAAATGGTTAAGCAGTTACTTAGATAATAGGTTTCAGTATGTGCAGTGTTTAGTTAATTCATCTGAAAGAATGAAAATAGAATGTGGGGTCCCTCGAGGTTCTGTTTTAGGACCAAAACCTTTTAATTTATATATAAACAACATTTGTGATGTGTCGAAAATGTTAAATTTTGTTTTGTTTGCAGACGACACAAATTTTTTGTGCTCCAGAGAAAACTTGAAAGAATTGGCTAAAATTATGGTTATTGAAATGAAAAAAACTAAAAAAATGGTTTGATGTAAATAAGTTATCGCCGAATTTGGAAAAAAGTTTATGATATTCGGAAACCGTGTAAAGGAAGAAGAGATAGTATTATCCATAGATGGAGTATTCACTGAAAGAGTTACAGAATTGCGTTTTCTGGGTGTAATAGTGGATGACAAGTTAACATGGAAATTTCATGTTGAACATATTAAAAAAAATATGGCCAAAAATATTTATATCCTGGGTAATGTTAGATATATATTAGATTACAAGACAATACGAATATTATATTTTTCATATTTTTTACCCTATTTGAGTTATTGTGTTGAAGTATGGGGGGATACATATGTGACTAATTTAACAGCACTATACTTATTACAGAAGAGAACGCTTCGAATTATGCATAACGTTAAATATAGAGAACAAACTAATAGTTTGTTTATAAAATCGAAATTATTAAAACTTGAATTTATAGTGATATTACAGACATTAATTATTATGTTTAGAGGAAAAAATAAAACATTATCTCTTAAGTTACAAAGATTATTTGTATTGTGTTCAAAAAATGGGGATAGCAGAAGGAAGTTTTATTTTAAGCATCAGTTTGCTCGGACCACACAAAGGCAAATATGTCCAACAGTCAAAGATATAAGAATGTGGAATTCTCTCCATGATCATCTTAAGGGTTGCACAAATGTTTTTCAATTTAAAATGTGCTACAAGAATAAAATGATAAACGAATATGAAAAAGCTGAAAATAACAGAAGGTAACTGTAGAAAGAATTATCCTTTTAGTTTGATATTTAGTGGTATTGCACATTGTTGAGTATATTGTTTTGTTTTGCTATGTACACAATAATTCCAGAGTGTATTGTGGTTGTAAGTGCCTACTTGTACTATTATAGATAGGGGGCAGGTGTTCATAAGAATTTATTCTTCTTCCTGCTCCTTTTCATGCATGGAAACAGTGTGACTTTTGAGAGGAAGGTTTCAATTTCAATTCAATTCAATTTTATTTATATAGCGCCAAATCACAACAAAAGTCGCCTCAAGGCGCTTCATAGATACAGAGAAAAACCCAACAATCATATGACCCCCTATGAGCAAGCACTTTGGCGACAGTGGGAAGGAAAAACTCCCTTTTAACAGGAAGAAACCTCCGGCAGAACCAGGCTCAGGGAGGGGCGGGGCCATCTGCTGTGATTGGTTGGGGTGAGAGAAGGAAGACAGGATAAAAGACATGCTGTGGAAGAGAGACAGGGGTTAATAACAGATATGATTCAATGCAGAGAGGTCTATTAATACATGTGTATAGGAATTGAATTACTACTATTACTACTATACTACATTTGAAACAAAATTAAAAATGAAATGAAATGAAAGACGGATTTATCTCATTAATTGTTCTTTTTTGTATTTCCAGCTTCATCAGCAGAAATCATCCTGACTCAGACTCCTAAAGCTCAGTCTGTTGTTCCAGGACAGACTGTCTCTATCAGATGTAAAGCCAGTTCAAGTGTTAGTGATGACATTGCTGGTATCTACAGAAATCTGGAGATACCAAAGCTGTTTTGAGTTCATGTTTTTGCCTCTGTGTATCTGCACATTGGGTCCACCAATCCTGCCTGCACACAGCTCATGAAATACTTAAGTGGAGATGACATATAAGATGTCATGTCATCTGTGTGAGTGTGTGTAATAAAAAACAGGTGAAATAACTGTATCAAGACTAGAAATTATGAAGAGGAAATATATACCATCAACTTGGCTCCTATTTCTTTAAAAGTATATTAAATGTGGAAATAACAATATAGTCAATCTTTTCAAATCATATAACTCTTGTTTTTTATTTTGGTTGGGCTTATTAAATGTTTCTATTTTAAGGTGTATTTGTTAAACTCGAGTGCTCAAAGACCATGTTTACTAATTTTATTCTTTTTAGAACAGATCATACACACAAAGGGATGAATGTAGAGGCATTTGTTATGATTTTGGTATTTATGAGATGGAACAATTTTTATTGTTTTGTTTTTTTAATATGAGAAGTAGAAGTAACAAGGAAACAAAGGATGTTACAGCACATAAGCAAAGAGCTGTACCACAAGAAAAACAGCAACAACGACTCAGTAAATGACATCAGGACTGGGAACACTGGTCTCTCCTCAGTATCTCTGAGACCAGAGTCTGGGAGCCCTGGGTGGCCTCACAGGTCACAGAGCCCACCTTCATCCAGTGGTCTGCAGGGAGCCTCAGGGTGCTGCTCCAGCTGTAGAGGCCGTCGTTCTGCAGCACCACGGGGCTCCTGCTCTCTTCCCAGCTGATGCTGCCACTGCCATCCACCTTCCAGGACAGACTCCAGTCTGAGGGGAAGCCCTTGTTGGCCAGACATGTGAGTGTGGCCATTCCCTGCATCAGCTCCTCACTAGAAGGACCCAGCACCTTCAGGGCGGGGCGGGTATCACCTAGGAAACACCAATCAGCTTAGAGGGCACGAACCACAATTTGATTTTCTCCGTTAAGAAGTTTCTGTCAGGTGTTTTTTCTGCTCCACCAGTCATTCACTCACACATTGTTTCACTTCCCTTTAAGAAACCTCTCATGCATATCAGCACAGAGAGAATCATCACACAGTTTGAGCTGAAATATGTTCAAACTACACTGGAAATAAAAGAAGCAGAAGTGGAAACATTTACAGTAGCTTTAAAATGACTACAAGTCTGAGTTATGGATGATATATACATACATACATACATATATATATAAAAAAAAAAAAACTAAACACCCATCTCGCCCCTGCGGGCGGTTTATCCTTCAAGCTCGTGTCCTGGTACCAGAGGCCTGGGAGCTTGAGGGTCCTGCACAGTATCTTAGCTGTTCCCAGGACTGCGCTCTTCTGGACAGAGATCTCCGATGTTGTTCCCGGGATCTGCTGGAGCCACTCGCCTAGTTCGGAAGTCACCACACCTAGTGCTCCGATTACCATGGGGACCACCGTTACCTTCACCCTCCACAACTTCCCAAACTCTTCTCTGAGCCCTTGTCTCAAGCTTCTCATATTTCTTCTTTTTGATGTTGCTGGTGGTGGTTGCAGCTTTTCTAGCGGCCTCTTCATGGTTCCCATTCGCCTGCGGGATCCCCAGGTACTTGTAACTGTCCTCTATGTCTGCAATGTTGCCTTCTGGTAGTTCAATCCCCTCAGTTCTGGCTACCTTCCCTCTCTTTGTTACCATCCGACTACACTTCTCCAGTCCGAACGACATTCCAATGTCATTGCTGTATAGCCTGGTGGTGTGGATCAGTGAATCCATGTCTCGTTCACTCTTGGCATACAGCTTGATGTCATCCATGTACAGGAGGTGGCTGACAACTGCTCCGTTCCGTAGTCGGTATCCGTAGCCACTCTTGTCAATGATCTCACTGAGGGGGTTCAGGCCTATGCAGAACAGCACTGCTGTCCCCACTGCAGAACAGCTGTGGGGACAGAGCATCTCCTTGGTAGATCCCGCACTTGATGGCGACTTGTGCTATGGGCTTGGAGTTGGCCTCTAGTGTCATAGGCCTTCTTGTAATCAATCCAGGCAGTGCACAGGTTGGTCGGTAATTTAGTAATTTAATGTTAGTGTCGGTAATCGTGGTTGTAGGTATTGTCCGTAGTGCTGCATTAACATCATCTAGCAGACCTTCTGAGGGTACTTCACGTAATCTTGGTAACCGGCTATGGGGGGTCCAGGTTTCAAGCTTGGCCATGATCCTATCTTTCAGGTCAGTTCCTCTCGCACTCAACGATTCTCACCACCCTTGGGGGCGTCTCCCATTTTGACCTCAGGACTTCCAGGCCATACTTGGGACAGGTGTTTCTGTATACTATGCCGGCCACTTGGTTATGGCGTTCCATGTATGCCCTGCCTGCTAGCATCTTGCACCCTGCTGTTATGTGCTGGATTGTCTCTGGGGCATCTTTACACAGCCTCCACCTGGGGTCTTGCCTGGTGTGATAGACCCCAGCCTCTACGGATCTTATGCTCAGAGCTTGTTCCTGTGCTGCCATGATTAGTGCCTCTGTGCTGTCTTTCAGTCCAGCTTTGTCCAGCCACTGGTAGGATTTCTGGATATCAGCCACTTCCTCTCTCTGCTGGTGGTACATACTGTGCAGGGGCCTGTCCTTACACGATGGTGCCTCCTCTTCCTCTTCTTTCTTGGGTTTCTGCTGCCTGAGGTATTCACTGCTGAGCACGGGGTCAGTTGGGGCCATCTTACTGATGTATCCGTGGATGTTTGTTGCCATATATATATATATGTATAGAGAGAGAGAGAGAGAGAGAGAGAGAGAGATCTTTTTTTTAAAGTACAAAGTGTTTAAAAATAGGAAAATTTAATGGTCTTAAAGCATGAAACAAACAAAAAGCAAGAGTGGAGCTGAATAATGAGGTGTGGGAGCCCTGGGTGGCCTCACAGGTCACACTGTGAAATGGCAATAAATGAATCTTCTATGTGCTGTGACAGAACATGAACAGTAAACAGATCACTCCCATTTTTCACTTTAATATCACGTTTGGAGTCCAGCCGAAAGTGGTAAAAGTGGTAAGCCCCGTTGAAGAACTGAAAAGCATAGTATTTATTTTGGCACACAGGCCTCCGCTCATTGGAGGATATGATTTATATATATGACTGTTAAACAGAAGAAGTTGCAATCATTGATAGAAAATAGCAATAGGGGGAAAAGGATTCAACCTGAAGAGACATAAACATGGCAAAGAAATGTGGTAGGATCTAAATCTCAAACACAAGCAAACTGCCTTTTTGTTGCAGAAATTTAAACCAGCAAAAACAGGATGTTCAAGGCAAAATGTTCAGAAATCTGAGTCTGTCTCAAAAGATTGCCCCTGACTCCATGAACTCTTCCAGTCCATCTTACAGCTTTTGATTTAACATTGTTGAGTCTCTGTCTTTGTTCAAACTTAAGGCCCGTCTTAAATCCATGCATGTCTATATTTATTTGTATTACAATTCATATTTGAATTATTTCACATTTTCCATTTTTTTTTTAATTCAAATTTATCTCTCCACTAGATGTCATGAATGATTTAATTATTCAGCAGAGGACAGCTGCAGCTGACTGACTCTGTGTGTTTGCATATGTGTCAGTGGCTGTCCAGGCCTTTCAGAGCCACTCACACACCAGCAGCACAATGATGATGTCACTGACTCTACTGCTGGCCACCCTGGGGCTCCTTGTTCAGGGTGAGACTCTCTGTGAAAACTTCAGCATGCAGCCAGGTTCACCACAATGATGTTCTGCTATGATGGAGAAACTCTGAAACCAGCAGCACTGACCTTCTTCCATTTGTTCTCCATGTTAGAGAAATGATCCTCTAATGTTTGGATGTTCATCATCTTTCTTTAAACTGGGTTTTTCTCAATAACTCTTCTTCTCATTTTCATGTTTTCAGGTTCATTTGGAGATGTCATCCTGACTCAGACTCCCAAAGTTCAGTCTGCTGTTCTAGGACAGACTGTCTCTATCAGATGTAAAGCCAGTTCAAGTATGAGTAACTACCTCTACTGGTATCTTCAGAAACCCCCTGAAGCTCCTAAACTGCTTGTTTATTATGCAACAAGCCGTCAGTCTGGAGTTTCTGATCGTTTCAGTGGAAGTGGATCTGGGACTGACTTCACTTTGACCATCAGTGGAGTTCAGGCTGAAGATGCAGGAGTTTATTATGGTCAGCAGGGTTACAGCTTCCCGTTCACACAGTGAAAATCTGTTGTACAAAAACCTCTCAGCTGAAGAGGAACTGATCTGAAGCAACAGCTGCAGAACAAACTAAAAGACTGAGAAGAACGATTACTTTAATATTTACTGTGGAATTTCATTTGTGTGCACTCACAGTTTAACGTTCATAAATTTATTGAATACGTTGTTAGTAACATGAAAAAAAAAGTGATGTCCCCGAATAAAAACATAAATGTTTAATGAGTCACAGAATACGGACACAACACTGGCTCCAGATTTTTAACATGTGAACATTATTTTTAGATGACTATTGTTCTCTGTAGTCCACCAGTCTGACTCATTCTTAGTTTCTACATTTATAACAATGGACAGTCTGTCCAGAGAGAGGCTCGACCTACTACAGAGAGAGAAAATAGACTTTAGAGAAACTGAGAGTTCAGATAAAAAGACGTAACTGGAAGGTAAAATATAACAAGCTGTTATTAACAATACAAATGCTGTTGTCAGTGTTTCTGCACTGATGAGCAGCTCTTTTCTATTTGTAAGCTGTTAAATATTTAACTGATCCTTCTGTGGAGCTCAGCTGCAGTCCTTCATCACACAAATCCAAAAAATCATTGTAGTCACATCACAACTAGTGTCTATAATATTCTAATATTCTGCTGATTAACAAATCAAGCAGGCTGTTATAACAGTGTTTGTAGGGAATGTGTTCAGTGAAGATTTAGCCTCATTTGGACATTTCCAGCACAAACGAATCACTGTTACTGTTGTAAAAACCTAAAGTTATTTAGTCAATTTCCAAAGTATTAATGTAGACAGAACAAATAATTTTAAGGTTTCTCTTTAAAATAATATCTTACTAATGCTTAAAAGTGTGACATTAATATAAAGTCCCACCAAAATCTGAAACCAATGAAAATAAGATGTGATCATCCTGACAGACTGTGGACTTTGTCTTTTTTTAAGAGGTTTAGTGAAGTGAGTTTCTCTCATTTTGCTGTAAAGACTAGAAGAGATTAACTTCTATATAAGTTGATTAAAGCAGACCTGTAGTCTCTCATCTGCCTGCATTCCTGTGTTTGCTCTGTTAGTCTGTTCTTAACATCATGTCCACTGTCGAGCTCAATTCTGTCCTCATTATTTGAGTCCAGTTATTGTCTCGCTGCCTTCTGTGAGTTACTCAGCCTCTGTTTTGTGTGCTTTAAATCTCAGACTCCTGATCTCCACCTCATCCTGACAATTAGGGATCCTCAACTAAGTCTCCACCTGCTTCATCTCTGCCACCACCAGCTTCTAGACTCTTCTCTGCTTTGGTGCTTCATCACAGTTTCACTGCCAAATAGTTCATTAATCAAACTTCAGTAAATCTTCACTTAAACTTGATTTAAATGATTTCTGTTTAAACATACAGATGACACCCTGCTCTTTAATTTTACTTATTAGGTTTTAGATCAGATTAAAATGTAGATCATAAAACAGCTTTGAGACTAGAAATTATGAAGAGCACACAGATAATCTATGGTTGACATGACCTCAACATCTTATAGAGAAATATTTAATATGTGGATTAAAAAATATATTTAACCATTTTCACTGCACATTACACTCGATGTGTCTGTTTACATTTTTATTTTGGTCTGGTTTTACAAATATTACAAAATCTTAATTTTTTAATGTGCATTTATTAAACTCACAGAGTCAAAGAACATGTTTTCTCGTTACATTTTTATTCTTTTAAGAGTTTGAAATATCAGCTTTACAACAGACACAAAAGGATGAAACTAGAGGAGATTGTTGCTATGATTGTTGTCATTATGAGATGAAAATATGACTATTTAATGAGTTTATTTTTTAAATCTGCAAACACAAAGAAACAAAGAGACAGAAGAAAAACAGCATGAAAGACTCAGTGATTGACATCAGGACTGGGAACACTGGTCTCTCCTCAGTATCTCTGAGACCAGAGTCTGGGAGCCCTGGGTGGCCTCACAGGTCACAGAGTCCACCTTCCCCCACTGGTCTGCAGTGAGCGTCAGGGTGCTGCTCCAGCTGTAGAGGCCGTCATTCTGCAGCACTCCAGGAGTCCTGCTCTCCTCCCCTCTGATGCTGCTGCTGCCACTGCTGTCGCTCGTCTTCCAGGACAGACTCCAGTCTGAGGGGAAGCCCTTGTTGGCCACACACATGAGCGTGGCCTTCCCCTGCTCCAGCTCTGCACTGGAGGGACCCAGCACCTTCAGGGCGGGGCGGGTATCACCTAGGAAACACCAATCAGCTTAGAGGACAGGAACCACAATTTGAATTTCTCCGTTAAGAAGTTTCTGTCAGGTGTTTTTTCTGCTCCACCAGTCATTCACTCACACATTGTTTCACTTCCCTTTAAGAAACCTCTCATGCATATCAGCACAGAGAGAATCATCACACAGTTTGAGCTGAAATATGTTCAAACTACACTGGAAATAAAAGAAGCAGATGTGGAAACATTTACAGCAGAAGTTTGGCTTTAAAATGATTAGAAGTCTAAATCATGGACGACTGAAGAAATGAGTGGACACAAGCACAGAGCAGCTACTCATTCATATAGATTTGAAATGTTATTGAACAGCTCACATGATTTCAAACTAAATCTGAAACATCTGACACGATAAAAACATCAGAAAGCAAACTTTAACTCATCCAAACAGCAGCTGATGTGGTGGAAATTTACAAACTAATCATAAGATGATGAAGTTTACTCTTGTCTACATATATTTTACTGTGACAGAAATGTAGATTAAACAAGAGAAACTCGCAGAGCTCATCTGAATTAGTCCAGTAAAAAGGACAAACATCAAACACTAAATTATTTTAAATAAAAAAAATCTTTTGTCTCATCTAAGCAGTCTAACAAATAATTATTAAATAAAATGATAAAATATTTAATAACAAACACAGTTTAATTAACTTACTTCCAACATCCAGTCTGGTTCCTCCACCGAACGTGTACCACAGTGATACAAACTCATTGAGCCGCCGTACAAAAACCTCTGACTGTAGAGAGACACGGCTCTCTGACTCTGAAACAAACAAACTCAACAAAATAATTCACTGTTTGCATAATTTAATAATATTATAATAGTGTAATTAAAACAAATAAAGCCCATTACAACAATATTTAAAGAATATGATTTCAAAATGTAGATTTTACAGCTTTCCACATGTGAAAACATCTCTTGAAACCTGGCACTTATTTTTTCACAACTCTAAACACTGAAACTAATTCTCAGCCTAAAACGCTTCAAAAACACTTCAGATTCATGTAGTTATGTTTTGAATTTCACAAAAATATTAAGTTCTGGAAAGTGTACCAGCATTTTTTTCTATAATTTTTTTTT
Source organism: Perissodus microlepis (assembly GCF_051167445.1). Lineage (NCBI taxonomy): Eukaryota > Metazoa > Chordata > Actinopteri > Cichliformes > Cichlidae > Perissodus > Perissodus microlepis. The sequence goes on along the minus strand of NC_140481.1, from coordinate 31,270,117 downwards.
TTTTTTAATTTCCGAAGGAATATGTCCATTGTTAAGACCCTGCCTACACATACAGGGTTTTTTTTAAATGAGTTTTTATTTCTATTTTGGACTTCTGTCTACAAATAATGGTGTTTTAGGAAGTTTTGAAAATTCCTTCCAGGTAGAGAAGACTGTGCTCTGTGCTGTTCTAACTGTGAAGGCTTCTAACTGGTAAACATTACGATTCAATTCGGGTTTTATCACCATGTGTTGCTTTGGTTTACTTTTGACATGTTTCTCACACACACACGTTTTCAAACAACTTCACTTACATTTATTCGTGAACAGTTAAATGAACTTCAGTAAATGTTTCCCCATCACTGCTTTTCTCAGTTGCTTTGGTGAAAGTCTTACATCAGGAACGTCATTCTCACCACTCTTAATGCAGCTCTCAAAATATGTAAGGCCTTTTTCACCACACAGACTCATCTATGCAAAAGACACTTCATAAAACACTTTCACCGTCGTTTTAAGACATCAAAACAGGTTTTTTTGTTTTGTTATTTTTCTCAAAACCTTACCTACTTTGGAAAGAGTACTGCAAAAAATGTAGGCCTAATGTCACAAGGGGCCAAAGGCCTGTACGAAACTGGACTCAAGTGCTGCACCACCTGTGGAGACGGTTGAGTTTGCTTTACACAAATCTGTATTTGGCACAAAAACACAGAGTTATACTTGACGTGGGATTCCTGACAAGAAAACGTAGCGTGGTGGCCTAAGGTGGCGTGGTGATCAAGAGGGAGAGGAAAAGGGGGTTAGTGGGTTCACAGACTTCTCCAGGTGTGACTGAATTTTAAAGAGGAGTATGGCTTATGTTGCAGGTGGAGTTGGTGGTACTTTGAGGAGAGTAGGTGAAGGTCCAGGTGAGCTGAATAGATTTAAGATGGGCTGACCTGAGCTCCAAGGGATCCTGTGAGAAGCAGTGGCAAGAGGGCAGCAGGTGTGATATTGAAATCCTTCCCAGGAGACGGAGCATGAAACTGCAGTGAGTATGGCCGAGTGCATAGACTTGGGCAAGGAGCATGAAGCATGGTAGCCTGTTACCACCGAGGGTAAGTTGGCAAAGTAGCAGTGAAGAGACGGCAACGCTGGTCTTAAATATCTTGAGCAGATTGGCTCCATGTGAGGAGATGACGGCTCTGCCCAGGGGCAGACACAGGAGAACATGGACTTAGTGGAAATTTACCAGCAGCTCACCCGGACTGTGACAGCTAATGAGAAGTTTAAAACTGTTTTCAGAAACAAAAATCAAATCTGATGTTTTTTTGTATTTGTTTAACCTTACAAAACTGGTGAAATGGAGAAAAGCAAAATAATACTCATTAAACTATATGTGTGTTCTGTTCACATTATCGACACATCCTCAGCCTGGCTGGGGGGCTTCTTTGCCTCCCTCCTGCTGTGTGCCCAGCCTGGAGGCTGCGGTCTGTGACCGGCTCCCGGTGCAGACGGCTCCCTGTGATAGTGTTTCCTCACCTGGCTCATGCGTACCCAGCCCAATTTTACGCTTTAAGTGTGCGTGTGTGTGTGTGGGGGGGGGTATGTATGTATCCATGATCGTTTATGTTAATGAGAGTGTGGGGAGTGAGTTGGAGGGTGGGGTGTGCTGCTTTTAACCATGTAAAGCACTTTGTGCTACATTTCTGTATGAAAAGTGCTTTATAAATAAAGATTGATTGATTGATTGATTGATTGATTGATTGATTGATTGATTACTACAGTGCCGTGATCTTCCTCGTGCTGTGTGTGTTTTGTTAGATTCTTCCCAGTTTAGGTTTTGTGGAGTTTTCTGTTCAGCAATAAAAGCTGCCATTTTGAGTTCAGTCCTGTTTCCAGTGAGTTTGCGTTTGGGTCCAATTCCTGCCTGGACACAGCCGATCATGACAGTTGTGAGCTGTGAGTTGTGGATCAACAAAGTAACAAATCCCTTTATTAGTGTAGAAACAACAGCAGTGTGTATGTGTGTATAAAAACAATGAGAAAGGCTAATTTGATTGGGGAAAAGCATCACTGATTTGAAACTGCACCAAAGCGACTGAGAGAAACTGTAATATATGTTGGAGGTGGATGGTACTGGAGGAAATCATGTTGTATCATGCTGTTCGAACCATATTTAATTTAGGATCACACCCATCTGAATGGTGTCCTACAGCAAAATCTTAACATTGACATTGAACTTATTTTAAATATAATCAATTAGTAGTTCTTCAAACCCATCAGGATCTGCATGGGGTACAGAATGTTGTAAAAACAAATGGTGAAGTCCAGACCTTTACTTTTTCACATTGTGCCTCTAAACTTGGTCAGATGATTTCCATAGAGAGGCACTTTGCATCAGCAGCACCATGCTCCAGTGCTCTGGGAGAGTTTATAGTCCTGAGAGTTGAACACTGGATGACTGACAGCTGTCCTTCATCACAACAGAAGCCACAGAAATCCTCCTCATCAAAAACATGACTTTGATCTGCGTCCTCATCTGGACTCTCCTCTGCTGCTGCTTCACAGGTAAAGTCCAGAGAATCAAACTCCTCTCCTCTATCAACATCTGTCCCTCTGAAATGAAGCCCACAAAACCATGAAGCTGCTTTATGTTTTTGTCTCTGTATCCTCAGAGTCCAGAGGACAGATCACAGTGACTCAGCCTGGAGCAGTGAGCTCTGCTGTGGGAGGAACTGTGAGCATCAAGTGTACGACCAGTCAGAATGTTCATGGCAACGACCGTTTAGCCTGGTACCAACAGAAAGATGGAGGAGTTCCTAAACGTCTCATTTACTATGCTAGTACTCTAGAATCAGGGATTCCAGATCGTTTTACAGGCAGTGGATCAAACTCTGACTTCACTCTGACCATCAGTGGAGTCCAGGCTGAAGATGCAGCAGTTTATTACTGTCAGAGTTTTCACTGGCCTGGCAGTCAGCTTGTGTTCACACAGTGAAAAACAGTCGTACAAAAACCTCCCTCAGTCAGACTGAACAGAAACTGAACTGACTGCTGCAGCTGGAAGATACTGCAGAGACTGATACAGTTCACTGAGGACACACACACACACACACACACACACACACACACACACACACACACAAACACACACACATACACCTGGACAGATTCAACTTGCACCGTGAAATTTAAATTTTAAATTTATTTAGTTTAACCACCAATTAGTAAATGCAACAGCCTAAAAATAAAAATAATAATAAAAAATAAAAATATACAAATTGATTTGCTGCTATAAAAGCTCACTTTTTATTTTATTTTAACTGTCATGTCATGACTTTAAAGTGAATTGTCGCACAAAAGAAGCTAAATGTCATTTTTATTTGACATACAATGGCTTGCAAAAGTATTCAAACTTTTCCACATTTTGTCACATTACAGCCACAAACATGAATCAATTTTATTGGAATTCCACATGAAAGACCAACACAAAGTGGTGTAAACATGAGAAGTGGAACGAAAATCATACATGATTCCAAATATTTGTTACAAATAAATAACTGAAAAGTGGGGTGTGCGTAATTATTCAGCCCATGTTATCCTGTCAACTTAGTGGGTCAACAATTGACATGTAAATAAGTTGGTTGTCATTATATGAGGGAAAGATGACTTGATTATAACAGAAGTGAACAGAATGTTGCAGAGGGTTAAATGAGTCTAGACTGAGTTTCCTGTTTCTGATGTACGGGTGAAATTTGCTCCTAGACACGCACACACAGCTGATTACATGTGAACAAACTCACTTTGTAAAATGCATGACAGCATTTCATATGTTTTTTCATTTTGGAATAAAAAGCTAAATAAAATAATTGGGCATGTAACAAAAATTAGTGCAACAGTGCAAACCTTGGAGAGAAATTTACATTCAGGGATAAAACGTTGCAATGGGGACTTTAAGAAATGTCTAACGGCAAACATGAGTGTTGTGTGAACTGTGTGGCTGCTAAAAAGAAGCTGTCTGTGGATTCAGCGGGTGGAACCATGCCAGTTGACCCCAGACTCTCCAGAATTGTGTGATATCTCAGAGCACTTGTGGACAACCAGTAATTATGATTTGGGGGAAATGAACGAGCGTAGTGACTCCTTAGTCTGATTTCAAAAAAAGTAAGGTCAGAAGCAGTAAATGCAGCACTGCATGTCATGGCACCTGAGTTTCTCAATCCCTGCACCACATAGTTCCACCAGAATGCAAAAACTTTTCTGTGATTTATCTGTCTGATGTATTTTTCAGTACCAGGTTGATCCTGCCATTTAGTTTTGGTTTGTTTTCTCTTTCTACCCTGTCTGGTGTCATCCCTCCAGGGTTGTGATATAATAATCAGCATTAATTTAAGCAGGCCTGCAAGATTTAAACTAAAAACATTATAAAATATCTAATACAAGGCGCGCTTCTCCAAATTACAATGGGTTTCGGACAAATTCATCTATCTAGGACACGTAATCACATCGGATGATAAGTCCCTGTGTCTAAAAGGACTGCAGCCATTCAATCCATTTCAAAATCATAAAAATCTCTTTTTTCTTTCTTTTTGTTTTGAGACATAAGTATGTTGCGCGACAGGCTCCACTATCAGCAATGATACATGTGAGGGGACTGACTGGACAGTGACAGACTAATGATGTAGACAAGTTTTGACTGACTTGAAACTGAGATTAAAGAAAATTATTTTATGATTTTTCCATGATTTGTGTGACTAACAATTCATGTACAGGAATTAAAAACTCTACAGGCGGTACCTTCATGCTCAGATAAGTTTTTTGATAACCTATAAAGTTCACTGAACTTGGTGTGACTTTTCTAATCATTTTACAAATGATATATATTTACAGTGATCTGTATTGCAGTTTCAATTATTTAGTGTAAGAATGAATAAGATTACAGACTTTGTTTTACAGACTCTTCACTTCATGGTGACTTGACTATATTATGACTCTTGTTATTTTACAGGAGATGAAAAAGTGTGTCTGTGTTTTGTCAGGCTTGTCAGTGATCATTGCTCATCTGCCTTCACACACATATGACCTTGAGTGAAATCCCCTTCTTAATCCAGAGGGTGATGTCAGCCCACCCTTTGCAACTATAACAGCTTCAACTCTCCTGGGAAGCCTTGCCACCAGGTTTAGGAGCAGGGCCGGCTGTACGCTGGGGCAAGAGGGGGCCACACCCCTTTAAGCCAAGCTTTTAGAAGTTGAGAAAGAAAATAATAAATTGCCCACAAATTGAATATCGACAAGAGTTACTACAGTAAATTTCCCAGAAAAAGGCACAAATGAGATGATAGGTTTCACGTCTCGTTCGCTCTTTCACTCTGTGTCCTGTTTGTGCGCAGGCTCACACAGCACTCGGCAGAGAACACCCACTCACCCTCCCCCCAGCTAAACATCTAATCACTGTTAGTATGTAAATAACCTGTGTCAGGTTTTTCAGTAGGCAGGGCAGAGCAAATGTGACCAGCTAATTTCTGTTGTCAAAATTATAATGACTGTAACTGATAGTCAATTATTTTAATGTTCTTCATTGTATTTGTTAGAAATATATATATATTTAATTTTCCTTTAATTGAAGGACTTTTTTATGAAACTTGGTGGAGCGGAAGTAATGTTGAGAATAGACTCGTTTTTTAGTGACACAAAGCAAGTAAAGCACAGGTGCACCGCGGGTTTTGCTGTGATGTTTCTACATGTAACTGCCTTTATTTAAATTAGCTCTCATGAGGACGATGCTGAGCGATCCTGTTGGGAAACTTGGAATAAATCATCTAAACAAACAACTTGTCCACGTGGTGGCTGATGGGAGTGACAGTGACTCCTGAGATTATTAACAACTGAAAAATATCTATATTTGTACAGTGAGTGGGGGACTAGGCCATTGTTCTTCTTACAGTTTCAGTCTGGTAGAGACGTGTTTCTTTCTCAATCCCACAAGCACCACTGTGAGCCTGTCTGCTGCTCAGAGCCGACTCGAGGACCTGTGTCAGTAAGACCCAACACAAAGCCCCGCCCAGTTTTCATCTCTGCACTCAACAGTTTCCTCGTTTCATACAAAGATGTAATCAGAGCGATTTTAGTAAAGATTATTTACTTTTGTTACATAATAGAAAGAGGAATTTGCTGATCTTGGCCCACGAGAAATCCATAACAAATAACTTGGATATGGATAAATCTGTAAGAGTTTTTGGAAAGGGAAACAGGAGACTGTTGAATTAAGGAGAAAGGAGAGTTGAGCTGTACAGCTGCAAACGGAGTTGAGTTCCTTACAAAACAAATAAGCTTAAAACAAGACGAAATCTGTTGAGTTCTACAAATTAATTTGAGAATTGTAGGAAAAGACATGGTGAACTGTTTTTTTTAATAACTTGGCCTACCCTTTTTAGTTTTGGTAATATTGGCAGTAGTGAGAAGTGCTATTGTTGGGTTTGAGTATTTTTAAAATAGGCCATCCAACTCAGGTAAATGTCATGTTTTTAGTTGTTAGAATCTGATTAGAAATATTTTATTTTACTTTTTGCTGCTTTAATTTTCAGTTTTTAAGGCACGCAAACCCCCTGATGACGTTAAGGTGGCAATTCCTCAGGGGGGGAACTAAAAGTGCAATCAATTACATGACAAACACAGTTATCCAGAGCAGAAGACTCATCACTCTAGAGAACACGTCTACACTGCTCTAGAGTCTGAGCTGCAGAGACTGATGCAGTTCACTGAGGACACACACACACACACACACACACACACACACACACACACACACACACACACACACACACACACACACACACACACACACTATAAGATAAACATGTAAGAGTGTAACACAATCTGAACTTGCAAAGTTGAGAAAATCTAAAGTGCTGTACAATAATAATAACTCACTTTCACATATTTTTCCCAATAGAAGGAAATATCTAAGGAATAATGATCAGTCAATTATTTGTCAATAATGGAATTTGAATCACTAAATCAATAATTTCCCCCAGGGATCAATAAAGTATTCTGATTCTGATAAATTCTTATCAGTTTGCATCTTTAATTTTGAATCAACTTTTCAGGCAGTTTTTAGGATATCCTGATAATAACGAACTCCAGTAGTCCAGAGTCAGTCAGATCATTTCCATAGAGAGGCACTTTGCATCAGCAGCACCATGCTCCAGTGCTCTGGGAGAGTTTATAGTCCTGAGAGTTGAACACTGGATGACTGACAGCTGTCCTTCATCACAACAGAAGCCACAGAAATCCTCCTCATCAAAAACATGACTTTGATCTGCGTCCTCATCTGGACTCTCCTCTGCTGCTGCTTCACAGGTAAAGTCCAGAGAATCAAACTCCTCTCCTCTATCAACATCTGTCCCTCTGAAATGAAGCCCACAAAACCATGAAGCTGCTTTATGTTTTTGTCTCTGTCTCCTCAGAGTCCAGAGGACAGATCACAGTGACTCAGCCTGGAGCAGTGAGCTCTGCTGTGGGAGGAACTGTGAGCATCAAGTGTAGGACCAGTCAGAATGTTTATGTTTCTGGCAGCTCTCACTATTTACACTGGTACCAACAGAAAGATGGAGGAGTTCCTAAACTGCTCATTACCTATGCTAGCACTCGACAATCAGGGATTCCAGATCGTTTTACAGGCAGTGGATCAAACTCTGACTTCACTCTGACCATCAGTGGAGTCCAGGCTGAAGATGCAGCAGTTTATTACTGTCAGAGTTATCACTGGCTGAACAGTCAGAATGTGTTCACACAGTGAAAAACAGTCGTACAAAAACCTCCCTCAGTCAGACTGAACAGAAACTGAACTGACTGCTGCAGCTGGAAGATACTGCAGAGACTGATACAGTTCACTGAGGACACACACACACACACACACACACACACACACACACTGACAGATACTCGCTGTTATCTCTTAAACAACTACCATCATTTTTCGCGCAGTAAGGAAAAGTTGAAGAAAGTCTAGAGAATCTCCTCTTGCTTGCAAAATGATGATAAAGAAAGCTGGGCCGTGTATTGAAAAAAGCTTAGCTATGACCTTTGAACTCAGCTTGAAAATATTGAAATATAGAGAACTGAAATATCTCATCAACTTGGCTTAAAAGAGTCAAATACAGTGTAAATATCACTGTTGATAAAAAAATAATAATTTTAAGAGTAAATGTAGCAACTCCTTTCATTTTATTTTTATTAATCTTTGTTTTATAATGTCAAAAAAAAGCTTATATTATAAAACAATTACATTATAAAAGAAAAGTTTATATTTAAAAAGCTTATATTTTATGATTTCAAAATGTTTGTATGCAGTGCCACTAATACTCTTGATAAATAAACATTTGAATATCTTGTAAGTTATTAAACATTCCCAGAAAACAACTGAATACAGCACAATTCAGTATAGATACAAGTATGGTATTGTCTTGATTATTATTTGCTCAGTGCTGTGATGAACAAGTTAATCCATTAACAGGTATACAGAACAAAGTTACGGTGCACAGACTCTCTGCTTCCATAAAATGACCTTCTGTTGTGATTTCATAGCAGCTCTGATCTCCTTTAAAACACACGAGTTAAACATGGACACTTGCACATTACACTGACTGAGTTATCAGACTGCAAAATGTTACAGAATCTGACATTTTGTTATTGAACTCATTAACACCAATGGAAAAAAAGCATTTGATTTAAACAAGCGAAACCACATACGGCATCTATTAAACAGCATGGCTTCATAGTAAAAGTGTACAGATGGTGCACTGGCCTACCTGCAGTCCAGCCCTTTCTTTCTCAACAGTTCTTAGACTTTCATAGACTGTTGTTAAAGGAACAGGTTATACTACACAGTGCTGAACATGGCCCAGTCCCAATTGTTGTTTAGATGAGGTTTCAAGTGGGTAACTGCTTTGGCCAACAATGAAGGCAACACCTGCTTTAAACTGTCAAAAGACAGACTGCAGACAATCCTGTCAACAAAATATTCAATAAATTCTCACACATTCCTTAAGACTCTACAAGAGGAGCAGCACAAGGAGGATTAACAACAGCGTTAAAACTGCTGAATAAGATATGGGGTCTGTTACACAACATCAGGAAAATGCTTCATGATGACAGCCTCCTGAGAGTTTAAGAATCTCCTAGTACAACATATGACACCTGTTTCTCTTTCATCCATCTTCACTCAGCTCTCCTATACATCTGTCTGACTGGTTGGGGAGCTGCATTATTTAGTCGGAGCTCAGCTTTACAGTTAAGACTCTCGATTATTTTTGAGAAAAGCAAGTTCAGCCATCACAGGCATGTGATTAGAAAAACAAAGATCAGAAATGTCAGTGCCACTGACGATATGAGAAATGCTAACGTCATACAGAAAGCTATTACTTCAAATTATTCTGGGTTTTTAGTTGATTATGAGTGTAGTTTTCACACAATGTGTCTCCATTACAGCTCAATTCTTCTTTAATAAAAGGTGATATAGTTTAATATGTTGAGGTGTTGTTCATCAGAGATTGTATTTAAATAATTTTCTAACAATGTGAAAATCGTTTTTGTGTGTGTGTCCTACCATGTAAAGAATTAGAACTGAAGGCGAAAGTACTTTCTTTGATATCATCACCTAATTTTATTTTCTGAAATGACAGCTGTGAACTACAAAAAACTGAAAATGTTACATTTGGTGAGTTTTAGCATTAACTGTATGTTACATATAAACATTTCAAGTTCTTGTTTTCAGTCAGATGATTTCCATAGAGAGGCACTTTGCATCAGCAGCACCATGCTCCAGTGCTCTGGGAGAGTTTATAGTCCTGAGAGTTGAACACTGGATGACTGACAGCTGTCCTTCATCACAACAGAAGCCACAGAAATCCTCCTCATCAAAAACATGACTTTGATCTGCGTCCTCATCTGGACTCTCCTCTGCTGCTGCTTCACAGGTAAAGTCCAGAGAATCAAACTCCTCTCCTCTATCAACATCTGTCCCTCTGAAATGAAGCCCACAAAACCATGAAGCTGCTTTATGTTTTTGTCTCTGTATCCTCAGAGTCCAGAGGACAGATCACAGTGACTCAGCCTGGAGCAGTGAGCTCTGCTGTGGGAGGAACTGTGAGCATCAAGTGTAGGACCAGTCAGAATATTAATAGTAATAATTTAGCCTGGTACCAACAGAAAGATGGAGGAGTTCCTAAACTGCTCATTTACTACACTAGCAGTCGATATTCAGGGATTCCAGCTCGTTTTACAGGCAGTGGATCAAAGTCTGACTTCACTCTGACCATCAGTGGAGTCCAGGCTGAAGATGCAGCAGTTTATTACTGCCAGGGGGAATTCTATATTAACAGTCAGTGGGTGTTCACACAGTGAAAAACAGCCGTACAAAAACCTCCCTCAGTCAGACTGAACAGAAACTGCAGTAACTTCCAGCTGCAGCAGAGACTGACACAGTTCAATGAGCCAAACACAATTTCATGAAGGGACTGAATTTTTTATCATATCACTCAAAAATCTAAAGTTCACTGTTAAATGATCATTATGGTGGAAACTTCTTTCTACCCACTCAAAACTCAGGAAATCTCAAACTGACACAGTTGTTGCTGTGAATCTTTGAGTAGTTAGAAGATGCTTGATCATGAACTTTGACCTCAGCTTCATAATGGATCACAGACACACTGTCTTTAAACAAAAGAAACAAATCTCAACACTCAGTCACCCTGAAGCTCAACGATTTCTAAAGATTATTAAAGTGATTCTTTTTAAGAAAACAAACACTGCTCTCAGTCAGTTCAGTGTCAGTGTGGTTCCCCAGGTGTCCTTTTAATAAATAAATCCAACTTTAAATGGAAAAATAAATAATTTCAAACCAGAAATCGAATCAGTTTAAAGTCAAATATGTACAGTTTTACATTCAGCTCTTATGAGACCAGAGTTTTTCAGTTTTTTCTCGTCTTCATGTTCAGACAACAAACATTTGAAAGTGAGGCCTTTAGCCTGCATGTTAGCAGCTTTCAGCCAATCAGAGCAGAGTTCAGGATGAATAAAGTCACTTAGTGCATTAGTGTGAACTCATCTGCCTTCTGCAAAGAGGACCTTCTGTTCATTTAGATCAGCCACAGAAGAACTCAGGCACACATTTCATAAACAGCTTCACTATCATTAGCTCACACACTGATGCTAAATCAGTAGCATTTCAAGCCAAGCAGCACCCATCAACAAGGATTCCTGTCACTCTGTTGACGTCAGAATGAGTCTCATGTCATGTTTTCTTTAGGCTTCCAAATTTCTATTGATGAGCTTATAAATTTACACAATTCCACCTTTGAGTTTAAACTGTCTTCAGCAGGCTTGACTGTAGAAAAATAATCCTTATCTTTTCACATAGATTGTGGCCGGAAAAAAAGAAGCGCTGTGAAGTGTGTGGACCCAATATAAATGCACCAGATACATGCAAGAAGTACATTTGCAATATACACACACAGTGAAACTCTGCCCCTCATGTGTGGTGTAGTCTGGCATGAAAATAGCCATGTTCAATCGGACTAATGTGTTGTTCAGACAGATGTTGTGTAAACTAACCAGAGTAGGTTACATTTCTATTGAAGGTCAAACAAATAAATCACTACAGTTTTGGAAAAACTTGCTTTATTTGTACATTTGTTCATTATTTTTCAGTCTCACTGAGGGAAGCTTCATAAGCTCAGGACAGCTGCAGCTGACTGACTCTGTGTGTTTGCATATGTGTCCTGCCTCTCTGCTCACAGCTGTTAAGAGGCCAGTGTTGATCAGTGGCTGTCCAGGCCTTTCAGAGCCACTCACACACCAGCAGCACAATGATGATGTCACTGACTCTACTGCTGGCCACCCTGGGGCTCCTTGTTCAGGGTGAGACTCTGTGTGAAAACTTTGCTTCAGCATGCAGCCAGGTTCACCACAATGATGTTCTGCTATGATGGAGAAACTCTGAAACAAGCAGCACTGACCTTCTTCCATCTGTTCTCCATGTTAGAGAAATGATCCTCGAATGTTTGGATGTTGATCATCTTTCTCTGAGTTCGATTTGTCTCAATAACTCTTCTCCTCTTTTCATGTTTTCAGGTTCATCAGCAGAAATCATCCTGACTCAGACTCCTACAGCTCAGTCTGCTGTTCTAGGACAGACTGTCTCTGTCAGATGTAAAGCCAGTTCAAGTGTTGGCTCATGCCTCCACTGGTACCTTCAAAAGGACGGAGAATCTCCCAAACTCTTAATTTATTCTGCTAGCAGCCGTCAGTCTGGAGTTTCTGATCGTTTCAGTGGAAGTGGATCTAGGACTGACTTCACTCTGACTATCAGCAGAGTTCATGCTGAAGATGCAGGAGTTTATTACTGTCAGCAGTGTAACACGTGGCCGTTCACACAGTGATACAACGCTGTACAAAAACCTCACACAGCTGGAGAGGAACTGAGAAAAAGAAAATCTGAACTGACAGCTGCTCAGAAACACACATTATTTATTTTTATAAAATATTTTGATAATTTTAAAAATAGGTTTATATGTTGTTCTAATACCATTTTATAACTGTTAATATCATCAGTTCTTTATGGCCAAATACATATTTATTGCTAAAATTAATTATCTTCAAATCAGAGAATATCGATGCGAGCAATGAGTAAAAGCAATCATTTAAATATTTTATCTTTGTATTATGAAAGCTAGAAACAATGTTCTCAAACTGAAAAGACTAATGCCTAATTCAGCCTGCTTCTTTTTCTGCTTCTTCTTCTTTTTTTTTAAGAAAATCACTTAAAAACCTTGAGCCCTTTTCAAACAGATCAAACATTAAATTATTTTCAGGGTTTTAACTCTTGAAATATGAAGTATTCATTAAAGAAAATCACAAATGAAAAATAATGCATCTACAACAATCTTTGAAAGTAGTTCCAGTAGGGAGCAGCTGATGGATGTGATTTTATTTATTCATTTATTGCCTTTTTCTCCAAAATTTGATTCTGTTCATCTGGATGTAGCGTTTTCAGTGGGAGAAACGTTTTGTCACTCATCCAAGTGGCTTCTTCAGTCTCAGCTGACTGCAGGTTTCCCCAATCTTATAAACAGGACATTTGCATAATGAATGAAACCAGCCCAATGAAGGAACAATGGGCTGGGAGGTCACCTTCATCATAATTATGCAAATTTGCATGACCATTGATCAACAACTACTAATCAAGGCCCACTGATTAATGGCCATGAGTACCATTCACAGTTTCACAATTTCTGCAATCCCAGCATTGTTAGATTTATTGCTTTTTCTTTTGTTTTGTGTTTCCCTTTGTTTTAGGTTTGCACTCTGATGTGTAGTGATACAGTAAAAATTAGCACTGGTCTGTCATCAGAGTCTCTGAGAGTGGAGTGTGGGAGCCCTGGGTGGCCTCACAGGTCACTTTGATAATGTGTCATGTGCAAAAGCATCAGCTCTAGGAGCCGTGATTAGAGAGTGCTTAGCAGTGAATCAGAAGAGTCGACTCCCATTGAGCGAGAGCCGGCTCCTCACTTAATTTCCTTTCGCTGCTCAGCTCTCACACAGTGGCTCAGCTATGCTCCAGTCCCTCCATGTTGTGGCCAATCACATGCGAGGATATAGGATAAAATCATTATGTGAAAAACAGAGACGGTGAGAGATGAGACATTCAAGTGGAGCATACGTCTGTCCTGTCAGTAAGTGAGTGAGACAGTAGACAGCGATGAGGAGACCTGTGCAAGTGCATTACAAAAACACATAAATATGGCCGACACCCGTAAACGAAGCAGCATCTGGCTGCAGTTTAAAGACTTTTTTGTCTCGGTCTTGGTCTTGACTCGGTCTGTCTTGGTCTTGGTCTTGTTTTGGTCTCGATACACTTTGGTCTTGGTATTGTCCTGGTCTTGGTTTAGGCGGTCAGGAATGCAAGTCTAATGTTTATTCATTTCTAATGAAATTATTGTGAGATCAAAATGAGCATTTCTCCTCTAAAATCAGGTCAGATTTAAACCTTCTTAATTATGCTCCAAGAAAAAGTGTTTTGATGTATTTCTCATTATTATCATGAAATTATTAATTCATTGATAAACAGCATCATCAGATTGATCCAAGTCCCTGTGTGAGTCAGTCAGATGATTTCCATAGAGAGGCACTTTGCATCAGCAGCACCATGCTCCAGTGCTCTGGGAGAGTTTATAGTCCTGAGAGTTGAACACTGGATGACTGACAGCTGTCCTTCATCACAACAGAAGCCACAGAAATCCTCCTCATCAAAAACATGACTTTGATCTGCGTCCTCATCTGGACTCTCCTCTGCTGCTGCTTCACAGGTAAAGTCCAGAGAATCAAACTCCTCTCCTCTATCAACAGCTGTCCCTCTGAAATGAAGCCCACAAAACCATGAAGCTGCTTTATGTTTTTGTCTCTGTATCCTCAGAGTCTAAACCTCAGGTCCCAGTGACTCAGCCTGGAGCAGTGAGCTCTGCTGTGGGAGGATCTGTGAGCATCAAGTGTAGGACCAGTCAGGATGTTTATGTTTATAGCAACAATCACTGTTTATCCTGGTACCAACAGAAAGATGGAGGAGTTCCGAAACTGCTCATTTACTATGCTAGCAGTCGAGCATCAGGGATTCCAGTTCGTTTTACAGGCAGTGGATCAAACAAAGACTTCACCCTGACCATCAGTCGGATTCAAGCTGAAGATGCAGCAGTTTATTACTGTATGGGTGCATTTGATAGCAGCTACTGGGAACCGCGCACACAGTGAAAAACAGTCGTACAAAAACCTCCCTCAGTCAGACTGAACAGAAACTGCAGTAACTTCCAGCTGCAGCAGAGACTGACACAGTTCAATGAGCACAAACACAATTCTTGAAGGGACTGAATTTTTCATCATATCACTCAGAAATCTAAAGTTCACTGTTAAATGATCATTATGGTGGAAACTTCTTTCTACCCACTCAAAACACAGGAAAACTCAAACTGTCACAGTTGTTACTGTGAATCTTTGAGTAGTTAGAAGATGCTTGATCATGAACTTTGACCTCAGCTTCATAATGGATCACAGACACACTGTCTTTAAACAAAAGAAACAAATCTCAACACTCAGTCACCCTGAAGCTCAACGATTTCTGAAGATTATATCGAATCAGTGTAAAGTAAAATATGTACAGTTTTACATTCAGCTCTCATAACACCAGAGTTTTTCAGTTTTTATGCTTTATGTTTTTGTCTCTGTGTCCTCAGAGTCCAGAGGACAGATCACAGTGACTCAGCCTGGAGCAGTGAGCTCTGCTGTGGGAGCAACTGTGAGCATCAAGTGTAGGACCAGTCAGGATGTTTATTATGTTAATGTGCATGAGTTACACTGGTACCAACAGAAAGATGGAGAAACCTTTAAACTGCTCATTACCTATGCTAGCACTCGACAATCAGGGATTCCAGCTCGTTTTACAGGCAGTGGATCATATTCTGACTTCACTCTGACCATCAGTGGAGTCCAGGCTGAAGACGCAGCAGTTTATTACTGTCAGGGTACTCATATGATCAACAGTCAACGGGTGTTCACACAGTGAAAAACTGCTGTACAAAAACCTCCCTTACTAAGGGACACTCAACTGACTGCTGCAGCTGACAGCTGTGTTTGTGTGTGTGCGCCACACACTTAGACACACGAGAGCGATGGTATTCTTTAAACACGTTATCACTCTACAGCAATGTCTTAAAAACTGGTAAGATTTACATAACTGATTCTTCTGTTTAGTTTTCATCATAAATCCATCATGACATCTGATTTTTAAGTAAAAAGGGAACTCATGAGAAAAGACTTGGCCTTGTTAAATTTCCCAATTCTTTCATCCTTGGGCTGAAGGAAGAACAACACTCGGTGTATAAATGCTCAATCAACAATCTCTTTATTCCATATTACATACAACACTTTGAGCTTTAAAAACGTCCTGATGGGAGATGTGGACCGGAGGGTGTCCGCCAGACCTCAAAGTGTCTGACCGTTTCTCACATTCGTATAGCTTTGGCCCCCCTTCCACAGTCATAAAACCTAATCATCCACATTCTTTCTCTCTCTCGGTGAGCCTAAGTTATGACCTTGGCTTCCTGTGCAGTATGTTCTGTTCTTCCCAATCAGACAAGTAAGGCCATGATTCTCTGAAAACAGTATTTCTTATAAATCAGCAGTATAATGCATCATAAAACAATGTAATTCATTCACAATAAATGAGCAGTCTAATGTAATACAAATCAGTCTAATAAATGTAATAGTTATCACCTTCTTCTAAGTCAGGAGACTAATGCAAACTAAAACTACATAATGATTTCACAATCTTTAATTAAAGGTATAACGTGGCATAAGATAGTATAATAATCTCACAGCCTTCACTTTTAACATCACTTTAGCGTAACAACTGATGTGCTTCGAATCACAAAAAAACTCCTGTCTCCTTTTCTTAACCAATTTTCCTTAACCTCAGTGGAAAACGTGATAAGGTCAGGGAAAGGTGTGTAGTTACGAGAGTTGATAGTGAAAAGAGCAGCTCTGTGCTTAGAAAATGCAACCACACTTAGACTAGACTCCTTAGCAACAGATATTTGCAATGTTGAAACTACATTAACCAGAATGGACTACAAAATGGTCATCTTACTTCACCCCACTTTGTCCTTACCATGTTTTTTTTTTATATGTTGGTAAATAATGTTTTGTGTGTTTCTGGACATCACACAGGTCAGTTGTTATATATAGATTTCAGGTTCATCTGGTGGAATAGTTCATAATGCAGAACTGCATATTTGTATGTACAGCAAAGTAGTGCATGATAAGTAGATCACGCTACCATTGCATCACCATGTAAATCTGCCTCATAGCCAAATGCGGCCCACAAATGCGTCCTCCTTTCACCCGGATTTGAAGGACAGGTCGGGTGTGTCCTTTGTGGCCCATCCCCTATCCCAGGATTCATAGCGCATCCTAGTCGATTGTCTTTCCAACATTTGTGTCAGCTACAGATGCAGTAGAGATGGTGTTGGAGGATACATGCAAGTTTTACATACAAGTTCAAGTTCAAGATAGCAATAAAAATTTCAAGATGTTAAAATGTTAATATACTTTTATTTTTAAATTTTAAGGTGAACATTACTGTAGATGCATGTACTTTACAAAGGTCAACCAGTAAATCACTGGATTCTTGCTGATTAACCAAGGTGTGTTAGATGGTAGTAAAATAAATGTACTCCAATGTCCTGTTATATTTTAGGAACCAAGGAGCAGATGGTGGGATTTATTAAACTCCACCGAGACTTTTCACTGGAGCCAAAAACTCAGCCACTGTAGCTTTGAGGTACAGCAACAGTATGCAGAAGGTGGAGCGCGTTTCTTTCTAGTAGTCCTAAGTCACAGAAGTACATTATGCTGTGCTGTTATGTTGACATGTTCTATTATTTTCTGTCTCTTAGGGCAATTCTCAAGATGGGCTGCAGGGGATTGTCACCCCTTCCCTTTGCAGGCAAAACAAGGGACAATTAAAAAAAGAATACGTGTGTTGAGTAATATTCAAATTCAAACTTTGGATTTTCTCTGCCTTCCAAGGCAATTTCAGGCGAGGGAGTGAGTAGGAAGCCCACTGCTGCCACATGGCCCTTGTTTGCTCTCATGGATGAGGTGTTAGGACTAGTGATGTGTCGGCCGTGAACGAAACGGCTCTTAGAGCCGACTCTTTGAAGTGAACGACGCGAGCCGGCTCCTCTCTCGCACTTTTTTCCGCTTCACTCCGCACGCGAGCCTTGTGCTTTGCGCTGGGCAGAGGGGGGAGGGGCGGTAGTTACACTCGCAGTAGCACAGGAACAGAGCGGGAGGGAGAGAGAGAGAGAAAGAGAGCCAGGAACAACAACGTCACATTAGAAAGGTATAGTAATCATCCACCACTATTTTCAGTTGCAGATGATAAAGGACTCAGAAAGTTTATTCATGCAGGCCCATATGACAGAGAATGTGCGTCTTCTTTTTGTTTTCATATTTTAATTTATATTTAATTGTGTTGTGGTTTGCAGTGTTTTGTGTTGTTTAAAAGGAAAAGTAGTTTAAAATGGAAAAAGCTGAAAATTCCGACCCACGTACAAACTCCAAAACACAACAGAAGTGCTCCAGGATGCAGTGTTGAGCTTTTGTTACCTAGTGGCTACACAAGCCAGGAAGTACCAACGACCGGATTTGGTGTGTGGTAGTAACAGGTAAATGAACTTTTTTTAAATTATTTGAATATATATGAGTGCTTGTGTATAAATACACAAACAATACACATATGATTTCAATTGTGTAATTTAAGTGATCTAGGTAGCTCTGTTTTGGAAGTTCAGTTCATGCTAGAAATGTGTTTTGGAGTTTGTACGTGTTTTGTCTCTAGAGGCCACCGCATATACTTATACATAAAAACATATAAATAAAACCACTTTTTTTACATTAGTAATTCCTTTTGTGCATAATTTTATATTATTGTTAATAATAAATTAATTAAAGCAACAAAACAACCTGAAGAGCCGGTTGGGAGCCGAAAGAGCCGGCTCTTTTTACTGAGCCGAACCGAAAGAGCCAAAAGAGCCGGAAATCCCATCACTAAAAGAAAGGTAGTGGATTGGCCAATGTGTCATGATTGACTCTGGGCTGGACCAATTACAGCTGAGGAGGTTGGATGCACCCGCCCCTTTGCTTGGGCAATGGCTCTGAAAGCAATCTTATCACAGACAAACAGAAGAAAATGGTATTGAGGTGAAAAGGAATGCAGTTTGTCCCGTACTTCAGCTAGAATGAAAAAAAGAGATGAAGCTGGAGTTATTCTGTGTCTTTGCTGCACAGCTGCCTCTTCTTCTCTCATCCCCCCCCCACCCCTGTTTCTACTTCAATCATGAAACTGGTCAATGATCAGCTGATCGGCTTTTCTCGGTTGTTTGTTTATCGCCCACTTTGCACCAGAAAAAGGAAACAACAGCAGCACGTTTAAGCTTGATCAGCTGTTGTTAGAATGTATTTAATATTACTTTCTAGTATCAGCTGATGTTTGCTGGAGCCACAGCCATAAAGCTGCTGGTCATGATATCGGTTTGGATACGTGGTGAGAGGGAAACATGAAGGTGAAACCAGGAGATGTCCTTACTGAATCATCAGAGCTGTGATGGAGAAACAGGTTTACCTTTTAGGTGACATGAATGAGTTGAAGGGAAGTTATGAACTGTTTCTGAGAGACAAATAACACCAGGATCCTTTTCTACGTATCTGACAGCTGGTAACTGTGAACACTAGTAACTATAAACACCAAAACAAGGCAAAGAAAGTGAAATTAAATAAATTCAACAAAAGAAACCTAAAAAGTTGGTATAGTAGCAATTATAGCATCATTCCCAAAGCTTGACTGTTTCACACTATGATAAACGCTGGAAACATTGATGTTTTTTACTAACCACATTCCAAAAACAATCTGTAGGTCAGTTGGCCCTCAAAACAGATGAACTTGATGAACCTGTTGTTCTCTGCATTTCACACGCACAGCTTGCAACATTCAGGATATGAAAAGGATATTTTTAAATAATCAGATTTACTACAAATACTTACAAAATTGAACAAAACACACAAATATATTCCACTTGTGTCTTTCAATCTTGTAATGTTTTATCCTGACAATGTGAATGTGTGTGGTTAAAAAAATAATAACAATAATAGTAAGGGCAAACTCTACGTTGCAGTAATCGGAAATTTGTATAATGCTAATCTAACACACTAGGGGCTTAAGAAACGTCTAAAAATGCACACTTGTGGAGACTGCAACCATGCACACTATTCAATTAGAGTAAAACACATGCAAGCCGGCCAGAACCGCCGACGTAACAGCTGAAATTTGGAGAAAAACACATCAGGGATGCAGAGGTCAAGTACAGAAGAGAAGAAAGAAGGAGACAGTGAGACAGCGGAGGCTCGAAGCGAGGAGGAGGTACAGACCGTGACTGCCGTCTATTGTAATGGGAAATGTGCAGTCATTAATAATTAAAATTGATGAGCTCTCAGCACTGGTACGGAGTCAGAGGGAATACCGGGAGTGTTTCACTGAATCATGGATGCACCAGGACATTCCCAACGATAACACATCCGTGAAAGGCTTCCATACTGTTTGGGGGACAGGGACAGCATCGCTAGCGGTAAGCGAAAAGGAGGTGGGCTTGCTGTTTTTGTTAACAAGCGGTGGTGTAACCCTGCCCACATAACAATCAAAGAAAGGATTTGTTGCCCGGACATTGAACTGTGTGCTGTTGGACTCAGGCCGTATTATTTGTCCAGGAAATTTACTCATGTCATCTCAGTGGCTGTTTACGTCCCTCCTTCTGCTAACCCCACAGCTGCATGTGACACTATCCACTCTGCCATAGCCCGGTTACAGACTCAGCACCCGAGTTCCTTCATTGTGATCTCGGGTGACTTCAACCATGTCACACTGGACAATACACTAACAACATTCAGACAGTATGTGGACTTTCAACGCCTCTCTCTGGCTCTCGCTAGCAAAGTTCTCCCAGACAACAAAGTAAAGCTAGTTTTAGGCTACGAGCCCGACGTATTAGCAAGAGGTCCCTTTACTACGGTTTGGAGCCACAGACCTGTTTTATACACGCGCGGAATAGTTTTCTATACGAGATCGCTGCAAAAAGTGCAGCCTTACCTAATGTCCACCCTGCTTCCACTGAAGGCGTGAACATACAGAGAGATGTTCTCTACCCATCACAGGAAACTAGAGGCAGAACTACTTATTCTGTCTGCATGGGATTTTTTATATATGTTCTTCTTCTCTCTCCTCCTCTCCTTCATGTCCACATCATAGGACATTACATCACCCTATTTTAGGCCACACCTGGGACATGGCCACTTTTCACGTTCTGTCCAGGTTTTCCTATAGGCCTACAGAGGACTTATATGTGTGACGCCATCTCCGAGGTGCTGCTTTGTGAGTGGTTGTTCTGCTCTCACAGACGGGCACACCTGATGATGTTTAAAAGATGCCAAAGAGCAAGTGTATCTTTTCAGAAGAACTGCAAAAGACATTTCCCTCATATCACCCCGTTTGGAATAAATGGGAGGCGGAGTGCACCGTTTGCAGAGCTGGCACATACCCTTATGTGTCTAACAAAGGTGCTGGAAGTCTTGTTGCTCACAAGGATACAGAAAAACATAAAAAGGCTGTGCGAGGCAAAAATGAATCGAGTAAGTTTACTGAGTTGTTTGTTACACCTGGGAAAAACGACGATGCTGCGGTATCTGCAGCAGAAGGTGCACTGGGATTTCATACTGTGAAGCATTACAATAGCTACAGATCCATGGATTGCACTAGTGTGTTGCTAAAAACGCATTTGCAGACTTTAACACAGCTAAAAGGTTCAGCAGTGCCCGCATCACGACTGAAGACTGATTGTCAATGGTGTGATAGCGCTACATTCACTGGGAGTCATTCATGAAGTTCTTAATGAAATCCAGTAATGTGGTATTTCTACAGACGGAAGTAACCATGGAGCCGAGAAAATATTCCAGATCATAATTCAGTACTTTGACTGGAAGATTGGTGGCGTGCAAACAAAATTAATTGAGGTGAGAAACACCCCAAATGAGAATGCAGATACCATTACACCATACCTCACTGGTCATTTTTCTTATATCGATGAGGCATTATTTCTGTACAATTATTTAATTCAAGAGATTTTCAAGTTATTTTTTTGCCACTTGTTGACTTGTAAAAAACGATATAAATTTTTTTGTTTCCCAATTCATTAACCGCACAGAGAAGGCATTGTTTAAATATGTTAAAAATGTCTTTAAAGAAACAGAATTATTAAAATTCTTCATGACTGGACCAAGGTTCCTCTTTTTTGGAATTTAAAATATTAAGAGATAAAGAGAGCTCCACCACACTCCTAAGTAGCTTCCCCGACGAGGCTTGATCAGCTATAGGTGTGTGAACCTCATCCTTAGGGGTGGGTGTGGCCAGCCACCTGGCAGGCCACACCCACCAGGCCTGACGGTTCCTGCAAGCCGGCCTACCAGACACACCCACACCCATACACACTGAGTTCCCTTCAAGCAGGGAGAGCCACAGAATACATCAAACATACATATAACAAGTAAGATAAGTCCAAAACTGCTCTGGACTCTGGGTCATCAGACCCAGGTCCCTGACATTATCTCTGTTTTATCATCAGGCATGAACTTGTTCTGTATCCTCAAGAGTCCAGAATGATTGAAATCTTCTTAAAGAAACATGAAGAGCTTCACAACACTCACATTGCTGTACACACATGTTAATATATAAACTTCAGACAAAGAAACATGTGAGAAAAAGCAGCAGACAGTTGCCTTGTCTTTGTCCTGGTAGGACTTTATGTGGTTTTATGTGATGACTTCTTCATTCTTCCCCCTACATGTAGGCAGGACTATACAGCATGACAGATATGGGAACACTTACTGAAACATTTTTCTCTGAGATCATTTAAAGTCTGGATCATTCATGAGACTGAAGGAATTAGAGGAAACAAGTACTACAGCTACTCACTGCTATAAAATATATTTCATGTACTTTTCAATCATGATCAGAATAAATCTGAAGCAATAACTGACTAAATAATATTTACAAATACACAGTTTCATTTAAACAAAGCCAATTTAATGAACCTAAAGAACAACTAATGTGGTACAAATTTCAAAATGAATCATATGAGGATGTAGTTTTGTAATCTTGTTTACAGAAAAAAATCCGTTTGACATAAATGTAGAGAAAACAGCTGATGTGAGAGAGTCTCCGTGGTATACGAGGAATGAAGGGATGGAAATTATTTTTCCCAAACATATTCCCTCATTTGATGTGACAGAGAGCTCTGTCTAATACATTTGTAAAAAATGAAGAGACAAAAGCATCAGGATATAAATATGTAATTAGGGGATAGTGATGACTTATTAGAGCAACTTTAATACATTTTCAGTGACCCTTCACTCTAAGAGGACAACTGGTTCAACGTCAATGCAGCAAACTGACTCACAACAAAAGAGTCAGATGATTTCCATAGAGAGGCACTTTGCATCAGCAGCACCATGCTCCAGTGCTCTGGGAGAGTTTATAGTCCTGAGAGTTGAACACTGGATGACTGACAGCTGTCCTTCATCACAACAGAAGCCACAGAAATCCTCCTCATCAAAAACATGACTTTGATCTGCGTCCTCATCTGGACTCTCCTCTGCTGCTGCTTCACAGGTAAAGTCCAGAGAATCAAACTCCTCTCCTCTATCAACATCTGTCCCTCTGAAATGAAGCCCACAAAACCATGAAGCTGCTTTATGTTTTTGTCTCTGTATCCTCAGAGTCCAGAGGACAGATCACAGTGACTCAGCCTGGAGCAGTGAGCTCTGCTGTGGGAGGAACTGTGAGCATCAAGTGTAGGACCAGTCAGAATATTAATAGCAATCATTTATCCTGGTACCAACAGAAAGATGGAGAAACTAAACGTCTCATTTACTACACTAGCAGTCGAGATTCAGGGATTCCAGCTCGTTTTACAGGCAGTGGATCAAACTCTGACTTCACTCTGACCATCAGTGGAGTCCAGGCTGAAGATGCAGCAGTTTATTACTGTGTAGGTCAGCACTATCTTAACAGTCAGTATCTGTTCACACAGTGAAAAACAGTCGTACAAAAACCTCCCTCAGTCAGACTGAACAGAAACTGAAGTGACTGCTGCAGCTGGAAGATACTGCAGAGACTGATACAGTTCACTGAGGACACACACACACACACACACACACACACACACACACACACACACACACACACACACACACACACACACACACACACACACACCTCACAGTCCTTCTAAAATAATTTCAGAATCATTTGTTAGGCCCTGATACAACTTAAACTATCATAACTAATCTCTAACACTAATGTTTATGTGGGTTTGACTCAAAACATCAGACTTGTGTCCATCCTGACGAGCTAGCACAGAAGAACATGTGAAACACAAAACAGTTGATACTGTGAGTCAGATCTGTGATGAAGAAACTCTGCTGTAAATATTCAAACTGGGAAGTAGTTATTAAATGAGAATATTTTAGTAAACTGCAGTACTGATATATGTATGTATGTAGATTGCTCAGCTACATTCTTGGTCACAGAAATATTTCACATGATTTGATCTGAAAATTTAGTTCATCAAGTCTTTAACATTAACCTAACTTGATCTTTGTGACATAAATTATTCTGACATTTACACTTTTTAAACTGCACTGATGTTCTGAAAGAGACATTTTTTAGTGTCTCCTATGTTGATAAAGAAAGTTTAGTTTTTCTTTGAGTTATTTTCTTAATTCTGACTTTAATCTAATGACTTTGAAGAAAACCAGGACGGGTCTCATCGTGGGTCACATGCAGGGTACAATAATCTGTCACCATCTTTTGCTGCCTCTGCTACACCCAACAGGACATATCACCACAAAGTCCAACATGATGGAAAATTATGCATCTACAAACAACTTGGAAACTATTTATAGCAGAAAGCAGCTGGTGGTGATTATGTTATTGTTTTTTTTTTAAGGTTACATCCTGATGTGTAGTGATACAGTAAAAATTAAATTTTCAGTGTATGTAAGCATCACTGCTGAACCTGAAGGATGATTATCAGACAGAAGAGCAGCTGAATGGAAACACATGAAAACCACAATTTGAAGACCTCAGTTTTTATTTGAAGTATTAAAACCATCAACAGTGCCACAAGCATGAAAACATGAAAACTATCAAAGCAATACAGACACAGAGGGAGCAGACTGAGAGAAGCTGCAGACTAAAGCCAGTATCAGAGTCCCAGTGAGTCAGCTCGGGACTGGGAACACTGGTCTGTCATCAGAGTCTCTGAGAGTGGAGTGTGGGAGCCCTGGGTGGCCTCACAGGTCACAGAGCCCACCTTCATCCACTGGTCTGCAGGGAGCCTCAGGGTGCTGCTCCAGCTGTAGTGGCCGTCATTCTGCAGCACCCCGGGGCTCCTGCTCTCCTCCCAGCTGATGCTGCCACTGCCATCCACCTTCCAGGACAGCCTCCAGTCTGAGGGGAAGCCCTTGTTGGCCACACACATGACTGTAGCCTTCCCCTGCTGCAGCTCCTCACTAGAGGGCGCCAGCACGGTCAGGGAGGGGGGACTCGACCCACTGCAGAGAGAGAGAGAGAGATGTTAGAGAAACTGGGAGTTTGGGTGAAACTGATCTCCAGTTGTTTATATTTGGGAAAAATAACTTAATTACAAATTAAATCTCATAAACTGAGCCCAACTTGGTCAGCATGCTTTTAGAGCAGGGGTGGGCAACTCCAGGCCTCGAGGGCCGGTGTCCCTGCAGGTTTTAGATGTGTCCTTGAACCAACACAGCTGATTTAAATGGCTAAATTAGCTCCTCAACATGTCCTGAAGTTCTCCAGAGGCCTGGTAACGAACTAATTATGTGATTCAGGTGTGTTGACCCAAGGTGAGATCTTAAATCCGCAGGACACCGGCACTCAAGGCCTGGAATGGCCCACCCCTGTTTTAGAGTATGGTTAAATGGTAACCATATGGCAGTATAGTAATTTTAAATCTTCATCAAAGGCGAAATGAAATGGATGACAAATTATTTGCAGATACTTTGGCAAAAGGTTAAAACATAGAAGCAAAAATGTGCCATCTATGAACTGTTTTTGAAGAAAAAATTCTAAAAAAAAAAAAGTTTTAAAAATTTAAGTTTGATTGAAAGAAAATGTGCTTGTGGGGATAGGTTAATTGGATAATCCAAATTGCCACTAGGTGTGAATGTGTGAGTGTGAATGGTTGTCTGTCCCTATGTGTTAGCCCTGCGACAGACTGGCGACCTGTCCAGGGTGTACCCCGCCTTTCGCCCTATGACAGCTGGGATAGGCTCCAGCGCCCCCCGTGACCCAGTGAGCTCTGCTGTGGGAGGAACTGTGAGGATCAAGTGTAGGACCAGTCAGCGTGTAGATAGTGGGAACCGTTTAGCCTGGTATCAACAGAAAGATGGAGGAGTTCCTAAACGTCTCATTTACTATGCTAGCAAGTCAAGTCAAGTCAAGTCAAGTCAACTTTATTTGTCAATTCTGCCACATGTACAGGACATACAGAGAATAGAAATTCCGTTACTCTCAAACCCTAGATTAAAAAATGCAAATAAAATAATTAAAAATAAAAATTTAAATAAATACAATACAATTTTACATATAACAAGAAAGCTATGAAATATACAATATACAATATTCAAGTAAGGATAAATGACCATGAGTGTAAACCAGGCAGAGTAGTGCAAATAAGCAAATAGTGCAAATGGAGATTAGTAATATACGGTAAGAGATGGTATAACAACAAAGTCTTATGAGATACTGGCAGTCCAACGCTCCACAAAGTGACTGGTAACTGGTGCAGGCCAGTGAGTGAAGTCAGAGAGTGTGTGTGTGTGTGTGAGTGTGTGTGACAGAGTTCAGTGAGACCATGAAGGAGAAGAGGGGAGAGGAGGCAGAATCGGAAGGGAGTTAAGCTTCCTGACAGCCTGATGGATGAAGCTGTCCTTCAGTCTGCTGGTCCTGGCCTGGAGACTCCGCAGTCTCCTCCCTGACGGCAGCAGCTTGAAGAAGCTTTGCATCGGGTGCGTGGGATCAGCCGCTATGCAAAGGGCTTTTTTAGTGAGACGGGTGCTGTAAATGTCCTGGAGGGAAGGGAGAGAGACACCAATGATCCTCTCTGCAGCCCTCACTATGCGTTGGAGGGTTCTATGACAGGACGCATTGCAGGCTCCAAACCACACAGTGATGCAGCTCGACAGGATGCTCTCGATGGTGCCTCTGTAGAAAGTGTACATGATGGGGGCTGGTGCTCCTGCTCTTCTTAGTTTGCGGAGAAAGAAGAGACGCTGCTGTGATTTCTTGGCCAGTGCTGTGGTGTTGTGCGTCCAGGAGAGATCCTCTGTGATATGCACACCCAAGAACTTGGTGCTGCTCACTCTCTCCACAGACGCTCCGTCGATGGTCAGAGGAGCATGTTGGGTGTGCATTCTCCTGAAGTCCACGACAATCTCCTTCGTCTTCTCCACATTCAGAGAGAGATTGTTGTCAACACACCACGTGGCCAGGCGTCTCACCTCACTTCTGTAGTTGGTCTCATCCCTGTTGCTAATGAGACCCACCACCGTTGTGTCGTCCGCAAACTTGATGAAGAGGTTGGAGCTATATGATGGAGTGCAGTCATGGGTCAGCAGAGTGAAGAGGAGGGGGCTCAGCACACATCCCTGCGGGGCCCCCGTGTTTAAAATGATGGTGCTGGATGTATTACTGCCGACCCGTACTGCTTGAGGTCTTCCGGTGAGGAAATCCAACAGCCAGTTGCACAGTGAGATGTTGAGCCCCAGCTGGACCAGTTTTTGAGTGAGCTGTTGGGGGATTATAGTGTTAAATGCTGAACTGAAATCTATGAACAGCATTCGAACATATGAGTCTTTTTTTTTCCAGGTGTGTGAGTGCTGAGTGGAGTGCAGTGGAGATGGCATCATCGGTTGAGCGGTTGGGCCGATACGCAAACTGGAAGGGATCCAGGGAGGGGGGCAGGACAGTCTTGATGTGTTGCATGACTAGTCGTTCGAAGCACTTCATCAGGATGGGAGTGAGTGCAACAGGACGGTAGTCATTAAAGCAGGAGGGAGATGACTTTTTTGGAACCGGAATGATTGTGGTGGCTTTAAAACATGTGGGGACGACAGCCTGGATGAGTGATATGTTGAAGATGTCTGTGAAGACATCAGTGAGTTCCACTGCACAGTCTCTCAGTACACGACCAGGAATGTTGTCAGGACCCGGAGCTTTACGTGCATTGATCCTGCTGAGGGATCTCCTCACGCTGTCCGGGGACAGAGTCATCACCTGGTCACCAGGAGGGGGTGGGGTCTTCTGTGCAGTGGTGCTGTTTTGGGCTTCAAAGTGAGCAAAGAAAGTATTCAGCTCGTTCAGCAGGGGGATAGTGCTATCACAGGTCTGTGGTAGCACTCGACAATCAGGGATTCCAGCTCGTTTTACAGGCAGTGGATCAAACTCTGACTTCACTCTGACCATCAGTGGAGTCCAGGCTGAAGATGCAGCAGTTTATTACTGTCAGAGTGCTCATGTTAGCAACAGTCAGTGGGTGTTCACACAGTGAAAAACAGTCGTACAAAAACCTCCCTCAGTCAGACTGAACAGAAACTGAACGTAGTGCTGCAGCTGGAAGATACTGCAGAGACTGATACAGTTCACTGAGGACACACACACACACACACTAACAGAAACACACTTTACCATATTCTCCATGTTCTTTAAAGCGACCATGAAATGATTTCAATATTTTAAACCCTGTTACAATATCCATGAATGAATGAATCTCGACAAAATGAAAGACAGTCTTTCTAATGGAAAGTCCAAAGACAGCAAGACAAAACATGAGTGACCAACTAACCCTACTATACCAACATGAACATGCAGTATATAAAAGACATAACCTATAAAATCTGATTAATGTACATTTTAAAGATGCAACACTCCATCTTCATTTCCAAGTTAAGTACTGTCTGCAATGTTGCCTTCTGGTAGTTCAATCCCCTCAGTTCTGGCTACCTTCCCTCTCTTCGTTACCATCCGACTACACTTCTCCAGTGTCTTCTCCAATGTCATTGCTGTATAGCCTGGTGGTGTGGATCAGTGAATCCATGTCTCGTTCACTCTTGGCATACAGCTTGATGTCATCCATGTACAGGAGGTGGCTGACAACTGCTCCGTTCCGTAGTCGGTATCCGTAGCCAGTCTTGTCAATGATCTCACTGAGGGGGTTCAGGCCTATGCAGAACAGCACTGCTGTCCCCACTGCAGAACAGCTGTGGGGACAGAGCATCTCCTTGGTAGATCCCGCACTTGATGGCGACTTGTGCTATGGGCTTGGAGTTGGCCTCTAGTGTCATAGGCCTTCTTGTAATCAATCCAGGCAGTGCACAGGTTGGTCGGTAATTTAGTAATTTAATGTTAGTGTCGGTAATCGTGGTTGTAGGTATTGTCCGTAGTGCTGCATTAACATCATCTAGCAGACCTTCTGAGGGTACTTCACGTAATCTTGGTAACCGGCTACGGGGGGTCCAGGTTTCAAGCTTGGCCATGATCCTATCTTTCAGGTCAGTTCCTCTCGCACTCAACGATTCTCACCACCCTTGGGGGCATCTCCCATTTTGACCTCAGGACTTCCAGGCCATACTTGGGACAGGTGTTTCTGTATACTATGCCGGCCACTTGGTTATGGCGTTCCATGTATGCCCTGCCTGCTAGCATCTTGCACCCTGCTGTTATGTGCTGGATTGTCTCTGGGGCATCTTTACACAGCCTCCACCTGGGGTCTTGCCTGGTGTGATAGACCCCAGCCTCTACGGATCTTATGCTCAGAGCTTGTTCTTGTGCTGCCATGATTAGTGCCTCTGTGCTGTCTTTCAGTCCAGCTTTGTCCAGCCACTGGTAGGATTT
The DNA here is from genome assembly GCF_051167445.1 of Perissodus microlepis. Taxonomy (NCBI): domain Eukaryota; kingdom Metazoa; phylum Chordata; class Actinopteri; order Cichliformes; family Cichlidae; genus Perissodus; species Perissodus microlepis. The sequence continues at coordinate 31,240,527 of NC_140481.1, read as the reverse complement.
CTGGATATCAGCCACTTCCTCTCTCTGCCGGTGGTACATACTGTGCAGGGGCCTGTCCTTCCACGATGGTGCCTCCTCTTCCTCTTCTTTCTTGGGTTTCTGCTGCCTGAGGTATTCACTGCTGAGCACGGGGTCGGTTGGGGCCATCTTACTGATGTATCCGTGGATGTTTGTTGCCATATATATATATGTATAGAGAGAGAGAGAGAGAGAGAGAGATCTTTTTTTAAAGTACAAAGTGTTTAAAAATAGGAAAATTTAATGGTCTTAAAGCATGAAACAAACAAAAAGCAAGAGTGGAGCTGAATAATGAGGTGTGGGAGCCCTGGGTGGCCTCACAGGTCACACTGTGAAATGGCAAGAAATGAATCTTCTATGTGCTGTGACAGAACACGAACAGTAAACAGATCACTCCCATTTTTCACTTTAATATCACGTTTGGAGTCCAGCCGAACGTGGTAAAAGTGGTAAGCCCCGTTGAAGAACTGAAAAGCATAGTATTTATTTTGGCACACAGGCCTCCGCTCATTGGAGGATATGATTTATATATATGACTGTTAAACAGAAGAAGTTGCAATCATTGATAGAAAATAGCAATAGGGGGAAAAGGATTCAACCTGAAGAGACATAAACATGGCAAAGAAATGTGGTAGGATCTAAATCTCAAACACAAGCAAACTGCCTTTTTGTTGCAGAAATTTAAACCAGCAAAAACAGGATGTTCAAGGCAAAATGTTCAGAAATCTGAGTCTGTCTCAAAAGATTGCCCCTGACTCCATGAACTCTTCCAGTCCATCTTACAGCTTTTGATTTAACATTGTTGAGTCTCTGTCTTTGTTCAAACTTAAGGCCCGTCTTAAATCCATGCATGTCTATATTTATTTGTATTACAATTCATATTTGAATTATTTCACATTTTCCATTTGATTTTTTTTTAATTCAAATTTATCTCTCCACTAGATGTCATGAATGATTTAATTATTCAGCAGAGGACAGCTGCAGCTGACTGACTCTGTGTGTTTGCATATGTGTCCTGCCTCTCTGCTCACAGCTGTTAAGAGGCCAGTGTTGATCAGTGGCTGTCCAGGCCTTTCAGAGCCACTCACACACCAGCAGCACAATGATGATGTCACTGACTCTACTGCTGGCCACCCTGGGGCTCCTTGTTCAGGGTGAGACTCTGTGTGAAAACTTTGCTTCAGCATGCAGCCAGGTTCACCACAATGATGTTCTGCTATGATGGAGAAACTCTGAAACCAGCAGCACTGACCTTCTTCCATCTGTTCTCCATGTTAGAGAAATGATCCTCGAATGTTTGGATCTTGATCATCCTTTTTTGCTTATTTTCATGTTTTCAGGTTCATCAGGAGAACAAGTCCTGACTCAGACTCCTACAGCTCAGTCTGTTGTTCCAGGACAGACTGTCTCTGTCAGATGTAAAGCCAGTTCAAGTGTCGGCAGCTGCCTCCACTGGTACCTTCAAAAGGACGGAGAATCTCCTAAACTCTTAATTTATTCTGCTACCAGCCGTCAGTCTGGAGTTTCTGATCGTTTCAGTGGAAGTGGATCTGGGACTGACTTCACTCTGACTATCAGCAGAGTTCAGGCTGAAGATGCAGGAGTTTATTACTGTCAGCAGTGTAACAGCCTCCCGTTCACACAGTGATACAACGCTGTACAAAAACCTCACACAGCTGGAGAGGAACTGAGAAAAAAGATCATCTGAACTGACAGCTGCTCAGAAACACACATTATTTTACATTGATAAAATATTTTGATAATTTTAAAAATAGTTTTTAAATTTTGTTATAATAACATTTTATAAATGTTAATCTCATCAGTTCCTCATGCTCAAAATAACATGTTATTGCTGCAATTAATTATCTGTAAAACAGAGAATATCGATACGAGCAACGATTGAAAGCAATCAATTAAATATTTTATCTTTGGATTATGAAAGCTCGAATCAATTTTCTCAAACCCAAAAGACCAATGACTAATTCATCCTGCTTTAAGTTCTACAGAAACACAAATATTTATGGTTACCATGTAACCGTCTTTTTTATAAATATTTCTTCACGTCATTATGCGGGCCACAAGTAGAGGTGAAATGGGCCGTGAGACTGAGACACAGAAATTAGAGCCTCTTGATGTGTGTTTTGTTTGTGTTTCCACCCGCCTGGAATTACCAAAAACAGAGAGGGCACAGCCTAACATATGAAACAGGAAAAGACCGCCGTGTAAACCCTTTATTTCAACAAAGTAACTGTATTCTGAATGCCACCTTTTAAACGGTAACTGTAACAGAATACAGTTACTCATATTTTGTATTTTAAATGTGTAACGGCGGTACATGTATTCTGTTACTCCCCAACACTGGTCTGCAGGGAGCCTCAGGGTGCTGCTCCAGCTGTAGTGGCCGTCATTCTGCAGCGCCCCGGGGCTCCTGCTCTCCTCTCCACTGCTGCTTCTTCCATCCACCTTCCAGGACAGACTCCAGTCTGAGGGGAAGCCCTTGTTGGCCACACACATGACTGTAGCCTTCCCCTGCTGCAGCTCCTCACTAATGGTGTCTCTGTTATGGGTCGAAAATTTCACATTTCTATCAAGTAAATTATTCCATGCCGTGTTTCAAATTAAACTGAAGAGTTGTAAGTCCATTAGCCCTTGGTGAATAAATAATGACAGAGTCTAATATGCCACATGTCGTTGTTTCTCTCAAGCTATATTTACCAAATTTTGACTCTTTCAACTCTAACACATCGATCCAAATTCACGCACAGATGTTCAACTGTCTTAAAGTCTTAAGGACTTGAAGGACACAGTATATGATTTATGTCAAAGAACAAATGGTGTCATGAAACGGCTGAGCAGGCAGGAAAGGACTCAAATGTAGCTACTGCAGAGACTGATACAGTTCACTGAGGACACACACACAAGCATATACATTGAGTATATTGCTACAAATTAAGAGACGACCAAATACAATACATAGCACTTAGAAAACATCACTAGATTAATTGATAATCCTGAACACGTGCTTTGTTCACACCTGTTTCTGGACAGGAGTGCTTTAACTCTCAGACTCCTTATCTCCACCTCATCCTGGACAATTATCCTCAACTAAGTCTCCACCTGCTTCATCTCTGCCACCACCAGCTTCTAGACTCTTCTCTGCTCTGTTGCTTCATCAGAGTTTCACTGACATATAATTCATTAATCAAACTTCAGTAAATCTTCATTTAAATAAACTCTGTTTAAACATACAGATGACACCCTGCTCTTTAATTTCAATTATTAGGATATTTTTTATCTATATTGTCAGAATAAAATGCAGGTCAAAAAACAGCTTTGAGACTAGAAAATATGAAGAGCACACAGACAATCTATGGTTGGACCTCAACATCTTATAGAAAACACTAAATGTGTGTGTAAGAATATATTTAACCATGTTGACTGCACATTACACTTGGTGTGTCTGTAGACATTTTTATTTTGGTCTGGTTTAATAAATGTTACAAAATCTCTCTTTTTTAATGTGCATTTATCAAACTCACAGAGTCAAAGAACATGTTTCCTCGTTACATTTTTATTGTTTTAAGAGTTTGAAATATCAGCTTTACAACAGACACAAAAGGATGAAACTAGAGGAGATTGTTGCTATGATTGTTGTCATTATGAGATGAAAATATGACTATTTAATGAGTTTATTTTTTAAATCTGCAAACACAAAGAAACAAGAAGAAAGAAGAAGAAAAACAGCATGAAAGACTCAGTGATTGACATCAGGACTGGGAACACTGGTCTCTCCTCAGTATCTCTGAGACCAGAGTCTGGGAGCCCTGGGTGGCCTCACAGGTCACAGAGCCCACCTTCCCCCACTGGTCTGCAGTGAGCGTCAGGGTGCTGCTCCAGCTGTAGAGGCCGTCATTCTGCAGCACTCCAGGAGTCCTGCTCTCCTCCCCTCTGATGCTGCCGCTGCCACTGCTGTCGCTCGTCTTCCAGGACAGACTCCAGTCTGAGGGGAAGCCCTTGTTGGCCACACACATGAGCGTGGCCTTCCCCTGCTCCAGCTCTGCACTGGAGGGACCCAGCACCTTCAGGGCGGGGCGGGTATCACCTAGGAAACACCAATCAGCTTAGAGGACAGGAACCACAATTTGAATTTCTCCGTTAAGAAGTTTCTGTCAGGTGTTTTTTCTGCTCCACCAGTCATTCACTCACACATTGTTTCACTTCCCTTTAAGAAACCTCTCATGCATATCAGCACAGAGAGAATCATCACACAGTTTGACCTGAAATATGTTCAAACTACACTGGAAATAAAAGAAGCAGATGTGGAAACATTTACAGCAGAAGTTTGGCTTTAAAATGATTAGAAATCTAAATCATGGATGATACACACACAACAAGTTCGTCATCCTGTTATTAGTTATTTATATATATATATATATAAATAACTAATAACAGGATGACGAACTTGTTTCTTGTCTATAATAAAAGTTATTTCTGGTTAGCTTTGACAGAAGTAGAGATAAAAAAAATATTAATGTTGCAGAGCTAATCTTAATTAGCCCTGTCAAAGAGAGCCTGAATCAAACATCCACCCTGAATCTATTTAAAGTAATTAAACTGTGTTTATTATTAAATATTAGGTTTTTTCTTTACTTGTTAGAATGCTTGAATGACAGAAATTTATTTTTTAACTTACTTCCAAATTCCAGTCTGGTTCCTCCACCAAAAGTCCACCACAGTGATACAAACTCATTGAGCCGCCGTACAAAAACCTCTGACTGTAGAGAGACACGGCTCTCTGACTCTGTCAGACTGAACTAAACCTACAAGCCCTCAAAATACAACTTTATCATCAGAACTAGAAATAATAATTAATACTATGAAGTATCCTAGGCTTTCATTAGAAAATGTAATGAGTTTTTGAATATACATTTCCAAAGCTCACTTTATTTCATACCCCCCAAAAATATTATGAAATTATAAAGTAATGAATCATTAACATAAAATGTTTCCTAGAATGCTGAATATTAAAGGAAAAAAAATATATATTTAAAAAAGCTCTAAGTCTGACTTACTTCCAAATTCCAGTCTGGTTCCTCCACCGAACGTGAACCACAGTGATACAAAGTCATTGAGCCGCCGTACAAAAACCTCTGACTGTAGAGAGACACGGCTCTCTGACTCTGAAACAAACAAACTCAACTAAATAATTCACTCCTTCCTTTTCAGTTTTACCAACTGATCTAAAAAAATGAAATTATTGCAGTGCTACATATTTAAAGAAGATATATTTTTATTTTGAATATATGAGTTTTGAAAATGGATGAAGTGGATTTTTGGGGGACTTCTTCCTCTGATGATATCAAATCAATCAATTATGAAATCATCAACTTGAAATGGAATTTAAAACTTGATTTAATATGTGTCAGTATAAACTGAGACCTTTTGATTCTCAAAAATATATTTTTTTCATTTTTCACATGATATACAGTGTAGGTTAATTGCAATAAATCCATAAATACTGAAAAATACATAAAGACATATTTGCCTCCAATAAACTGAAATATATATACATTTTAAAAAATATTCTAGTGTCTAGTTGCCACTGAAAGGAACATCTTCAGTGCTCCTTGGCACTGATTCTCAAAGAATTTGAACTCTACTGGAGGGATGAAGCCCTTTCTCCCAAATCGTGCAGATGGAGAGTTCTGTCTAACACATCGGCCCACAATCTTCTTGACATTTAGATTAAGCTCTAATGATTGTAAAAACATCATTTCACATCATTTCCATCCTCATTAAAGCATTAACTGATCCCTAGTGTCAGGGGCTGAGTCTGTGACCCAGTGTTTTGAGTTTATTTAGTATTTTTGATTTCTTCGGTTATATTAAAATATGTTACGTTCTTGTGGTGTTATTCTTAGTTAGGGTTTAATTGAAGTTTAGCCTAGTTGTGTTACCACCTAAGTCTCCTTGTTTGTGAGTCTTTTCCTGTTTTCTGTGTTAGTCTATCATATGTTATCATGTCTATGTCTCTCCATGTTTCCTGTTTTACTTTGAAGAGTCTAGTATTCCCATGTTCATAGTGTTTTGTTTTACTTTCCCTGTGGCATCATTATGTGTATTCCAGTCAGCTGCTTTCCCAAGTGTTTCCACTTTCCCTGATCACCTCCTGTGGGTATTAGGTCTGTTTTCCGTCCCCCACATCAGGTCAGGTTAAAAGTACGTATTTCATCATTCTGTTCAGGCCATGTTCATGTTTTCTCATCATAGTTTCTTGCATGCTCCTACTCAGAATCATATTCATATCACTTTGTCATAGTTGACATAGTCTAGCTTTTCCCAGTTTAGTTTGTAGTTTTAGTTTACTCCCCCTGTATGCTTTGCCTTGTTTTTTATTCCTGTGGGATTTTTTTTCCAGCCAAATAAAGGGCTCGCCTTTTGTTTAAACTTCTCTCTTCTTCTGTGGTGCACTTGGGTCCACTCCACAAACACACCAGCTGCTCAGCCGTGACACATAGTTCCTCCTGTCATCTTGGAAAAGCTCACTCAACTCAAGATTGAAAAGTTTAATGACAGTAGTGATCACTCAGAACAAATATAATAGATGTCGTTTAAGTCTTCATTTATGAAAAGGATCTGCATCTTCCTCTGCATTCTTCAGTAAAATCTTGGCTTTTTTATATTTATTGATATGACACTGACAGCATGAGGAGGCTTTTTAATATTCAACAGCTGGAAAATCTTTGGCTCACAAAATCGATTAACTAAAGAAAGAGTCATCTTTAACAGAGCAAAACAGACAAAATAACCTTTTTCTATTTAGTTTTGTTAAACTTGAGGATAGGATCAGAGATGAGAACTTTTTAAACAGAGAGCTGATCCAGACTTGCTGTATTGGGGTGCTGGTCCTGCAGATTGACACTACGTCTTTACTAGGTTATGGATTGGCAGTGGTGTGTGGGATTGTAGTATCAGGCCTGATACATTTTCAAGAAAGGTAACAATTATTGCATTTATGTATATGTTTCAATAATTATTTATATTCATAACTACCAAAGCATGAGTCATCACACACTCTCTGAAAGTAAATGATGGAAGAAATTGGAAAAGAAAAATTGGTCAATTTTAACCTTTTAAACACAAATTGATAAAACATTGTGGAGATTTGGATACTTAAGTAAATATACATGTTCCTGTGTGCTGAAATATCTTTAATTAGTAAATGCAAATTGAATAAATAAAAATACAAATGAAAAAAAGCAGGATGAACGTGTCACCTGACACAGGATGACACGATGAGGAAAGATGACTGACTCTGTGTGTTTGCATATGTGTCCTGCCTCTCTGCTCACAGCTGTTAAGAGGCCAGTGTTGATCAGTGGCTGTCCAGGCCTTTCAGAGCCACTCACACACCAGCAGCACAATGATGATGTCACTGACTCTACTGCTGGCCACCCTGGGGCTCCTTGTTCAGGGTGAGACTCTGTGTGAAAACTTTGCTTCAGCATGCAGCCAGGTTCACCACAATGATGTTCTGCTATGATGGAGAAACTCTGAAACAAGCAGCACTGACCTTCTTCCATCTGTTCTCCATGTTAGAGAAATGATCCTCTAATGTTTGGATGTTCATCATCTCAATAACTTTTCTCCACTTTTTCATGTTTTCAGGTTCATCAGGAGAAAAAGTCCTGACTCAGACTCCTGAAGCTCAGTCTGTTGTTCCAGGACAGACTGTCTCTGTCAGATGTAAAGCCAGTTCAGGTGTTAGCACATGCCTCAACTGGTACCTTCAAAAGGATGGAGAATCTCCTAAACTCTTAATTTATTATGCTACAAACCGTCAGTCTGGAGTTTCTGATCGTTTCAGTGGAAGTGGATCTGGGACTGACTACACTCTGACTATCAGCAGAGTTCAGGCTGAAGATGCAGGAGTTTATTACTGTCAGCAGTGTAGCAGCTTCCCGTTCACACAGTGATACAACGCTGTACAAAAACCTCACACAGCTGGAGAGGAACTGAGAAAAAAGATCATCTGAACTGACAGCTGCTCAGAAACACACATTATTTTATCTGTATAAAATAGTTTATATATTTTTTTATAAATACATGTTATAAATGTTAATATCATCATTTTGTGAATGTTTTTATTATTTTTATTTTTAAGCAAGAAGTTATTTATTCTATAAATAGAATTTTATTGCTACAATTAATTATCTGTAAAACAGAGAATATCGATACGAGCAACGATTGAAAGCAATCAATTAAATATTTTATCTTTGGATTATGAAAGCTCGGATCAATTTTCTCAAACCCAAAAGACCAATGACTAATTCATCCTGCTTTAAGTTGTACAGAAACACAAATATTTATGGTTACCATGTAACCGTCTTTTTTATAAATATTTCTTCACGTCATTATGCGGCCCACAAGTAGAGGTGAAATGGGCCGTGAGACTGAGACACAGAAATTTACAGAGCCCCGGAGGGGACATGGGAGAAAAAAAAATTAAGACGGACTTTTGCGAGATCTCGCAAAACTAACTCAGGATCTCGCAAAACTTTTGCGAGCTCTCGCAAAACAAACTCGGGATCTCGCAAAAGTTTTGCGAGATCCCGAGTTTGTTTTGCGAGATCCCGAGTTAGTTTTGCGAGATCTCGCAAAAGTCCGTCTTAATTTTTTTTTTCTCCCATGTCCCCTGCGGGGCTCCGTAGAAATTAGAGCCTCTTGATGTGTGTTTTGTTTGTGTTTCCACCCGCCTGGAATTACCAAAAATAGAGAGGGCACAGCCTAACATATGAAACAGGAAAAGACCGCCGTGTAAACCCTTTATTTCAACAAAGTAACTGTATTCTGAATGCCACCTTTTAAACGGTAACTGTAACAGAATACAGTTACTCATATTTTATATTTTAAATATGTAACGGCGGTACATGTATTCTGTTACTCCCCAACACTGGTCTGCAGGGAGCCTCAGGGTGCTGCTCCAGCTGTAGTGGCCGCCATTCTGCAGCGCCCCGGGGCTCCTGCTCTCCTCCCAGCTGATGCTGCCACTGCCATCCACCTTCCAGGACAGCCTCCAGTCTGAGGGGAAGCCCTTGTTGGCCACACACATGACCAGAGATGGGCAGTAACGCGTTACTGTAATCTGATTACTTTTAAAGTAACGAGTAAAGTAAGGGATTACTATCGCAAGAACGGTAATTAGATTACCGTTACTTTCCCGTAGGAACGCTGCGTTACTGCGTTACTAAAACCGTGATTTTTTTTGCGAGAATGTCTCATGAGAGTGACGTAAGCGAGTGCGACATTCGTGACAACAGCTGTGTGCAGATCAACAGTGGATAATATATCGAGTGCGGGAGAGAGTATGAGCGTGCAGCGTTTAAAGCGTGGAAGTATGATTTGATTTGATTTATTTTCTGCTGTGTTTTACTTGCATCTATTTGAAAGACTGAGTGTAAACACAAAAAATATTTTATTTTATGTGCTGGAATGTGCAGAAAATAGGTTTAAATGTTAAACTAATTTCTTCCAGTCAGAGAATGTTGCATATAATTTAATTTTTACTTGATGCATAAAATTAAAAGATTAAAACTGATAAAACAAGTTTAAAAAAAGAGACTTTTCCATTTTATATGATGGATTATGCAGAAAAAGTAGAATTGGGCTGAAAGATCTATCGCTTTATCACCTATTCAGGTTGTAAATCGTGTTTTTAAAAAGTAACTAAGTAACTAAGTAATTAATTACTTTTGAAAATAAGTAATCAGTAAAGTAACGGGATTACTTTTTTGGGGAAGTAATCAGTAATTAGTTACTGATTACTTTTTTCAAGTAACTTCACCAACACTGCACATGACTGTAGCCTTCCCCTGCTGCAGCTCCTCACTAATGGTGTCTCTGTTATGGGTCGAAAATTTCACATTTCTATCAAGTAAATTATTCAAATTAAACTGAAGAGTTGTAAGTCCATTAGCCCTTGGTGAATAAATAATGACAGAGTCTAATATGCCACATGTCGTTGTTTCTCTCAAGCTATATTTACCAAATTTTGACTCTTTCAACTCTAACACATCGATCCAAATTCACGCACAGATGTTCAACTGTCTTAAAGTCTTAAGGACTTGAAGGACACAGTATATGATTTATGTCAAAGAACAAATGGTGTCATGAAACGGCTGAGCAGGCAGGAAAGGACTCAAATGTAGCTACTGCAGAGACTGATACAGTTCACTGAGGACACACACACAAGCATATACATTGAGTATATTGCTACAAATTAAGAGACGACCAAATACAATACATAGCACTTAGAAAACATCACTAGATTAATTGATAATCCTGAACACGTGCTTTGTTCACACCTGTTTCTGGACAGGAGTGCTTTAACTCTCAGACTCCTTATCTCCACCTCATCCTGGACAATTATCCTCAACTAAGTCTCCACCTGCTTCATCTCTGCCACCACCAGCTTCTAGACTCTTCTCTGTTCTGTTGCTTCATCAGAGTTTCACTGACATATAATTCATTAATCAAACTTCAGTAAATCTTCATTTAAATAAACTCTGTTTAAACATACAGATGACACCCTGCTCTTTCATTTCAATTATTAGGATATTTTTTATCTATATTGTCAGAATAAAATGCAGGTCAAAAAACAGCTTTGAGACTAGAAAATATGAAGAGCACACAGACAATCTATGGTTGGACCTCAACATCTTATAGAAAACACTAAATGTGTGTGTAAGAATATATTTAACCATGTTGACTGCACATTACACTTGGTGTGTCTGTAGATATTTTTATTTTGGTCTGGTTTAATAAATGTTACAAAATCTCTCTTTTTTAAATGTGCATCTATCAAACTCACAGAGTCAAAGAACATGTTTCCTCGTTGCATTTTTATTGTTTTAAAAGATTGAAATATCAGCTTTACAACAGACACAGAAGGACGAAACTAGAGGAGATTGTTGCTATGATTGTTGTCATTATGAGATGGAAACATGACTGTTTGATGGGTTTATTTATTTTTAATCTGCCAAGAAGAAGAAACAAAGAGACAGAATAAAAACAGCATGAAAGACTCAGTGATTGACATCAGGACTGGGAACACTGGTCTCTCCTCAGTATCTCTGAGACCAGAGTCTGGGAGCCCTGGGTGGCCTCACAGGTCACAGAGCCCACCTTCCCCCACTGGTCTGCAGTGAGCGTCAGGGTGCTGCTCCAGCTGTAGAGGCCGTCATTCTGCAGCACTCCAGGAGTCCTGCTCTCCTCCCCTCTGATGCTGCTGCTGCCACTGCTGTCGCTCGTCTTCCAGGACAGACTCCAGTCTGAGGGGAAGCCCTTGTTGGCCACACACATGAGCGTGGCCTTCCCCTGCTCCAGCTCTGCACTGGAGGGACCCAGCACCTTCAGGGCGGGGCGGGTATCACCTAGGAAACACCAATCAGCTTAGAGGACAGGAACCACAATTTGAATTTCTCCGTTAAGAAGTTTCTGTCAGGTGTTTTTTCTGCTCCACCAGTCATTCACTCACACATTGTTTCACTTCCCTTTAAGAAACCTCTCATGCATATCAGCACAGAGAGAATCATCACACAGTTTGACCTGAAATATGTTCAAACTACACTGGAAATAAAAGAAGCAGATGTGGAAACATTTACAGCAGAAGTTTGGCTTTAAAATGATTAGAAGTCTAAATCATGGACGACTGAAGAAATGAGTGGACACAAGCACAGAGCAGCTACTCATTCATATAGATTTGAAATGTTCTTGAACAGCTCACATGATTTCAAACTAAATCTGAAACATCTGACACGATAAAAACATCAGAAAGCAAACTTTAACTCATCCAAACAGCAGCTGATGTGGTGGAAATTTACAAACTAATCATAAGATGATGAAGTTTACTCTTGTCTACATATATTTTACTGTGACAGAAATGTAGATTAAACAAGAGAAACTCGCAGAGCTCATCTGAATTAGTCCAGTAAAAAGGACAAACATCAAACACTAAATTATTTTAAATAAAAAAAATCTTTTGTCTCATCTAAGCAGTCTAACAAATAATTATTAAATAAAATGATACAATATTTAATAACAAACACAGTTTAATTAACTTACTTCCAACATCCAGTCTGGTTCCTCCACCGAACGTGTACCACAGTGATACAAACTCATTGAGCCGCCGTACAAAAACCTCTGACTGTAGAGAGACACGGCTCTCTGACTCTGAAACAAACAAACTCAACAAAATAATTCACTGTTTGCATAATTTAATAATATTATAATAGTGTAATTAAAACAAATAAAGCCCATTACAACAATATTTAAAGAATATGATTTCAAAATGTAGATTTTACAGCTTTCCACATGTGAAAACATCTCTTGAAACCTGGCACTTATTTTTTCACAACTCTAAACACTGAAACTAATTCTCAGCCTAAAACGCTTCAAAAACACTTCAGATTCATGTAGTTATGTTTTGAATTTCACAAAAATATTAAGTTCTGGAAAGTGTACCAGCATTTTTTTCTATAATTTTTTTTTTTTTTTAATTTCCGAAGGAATATGTCCATTGTTAAGACCCTGCCTACACATACAGGGTTTTTTTTAAATGAGTTTTTATTTCTATTTTGGACTTCTGTCTACAAATAATGGTGTTTTAGGAAGTTTTGAAAATTCCTTCCAGGTAGAGAAGACTGTGCTCTGTGCTGTTCTAACTGTGAAGGCTTCTAACTGGTAAACATTACGATTCAATTCGGGTTTTATCACCATGTGTTGCTTTGGTTTACTTTTGACATGTTTCTCACACACACACGTTTTCAAACAACTTCACTTACATTTATTCGTGAACAGTTAAATGAACTTCAGTAAATGTTTCCCCATCACTGCTTTTCTCAGTTGCTTTGGTGAAAGTCTTACATCAGGAACGTCATTCTCACCACTCTTAATGCAGCTCTCAAAATATGTAAGGCCTTTTTCACCACACAGACTCATCTATGCAAAAGACACTTCATAAAACACTTTCACCGTCGTTTTAAGACATCAAAACAGGTTTTTTTTGTTTTGTTATTTTTCTCAAAACCTTACCTACTTTGGAAAGAGTACTGCAAAAAATGTAGGCCTAATGTCACAAGGGGCCAAAGGCCTGTACGAAACTGGACTCAAGTGCTGGACCACCTGTGGAGACGGTTGAGTTTGCTTTACACAAATCTGTATTTGGCACAAAAACACAGAGTTATACTTGACGTGGGATTCCTGACAAGAAAACGTAGCGTGGTGGCCTAAGGTGGCGTGGTGATCAAGAGGGAGAGGAAAAGGGGGTTAGTGGGTTCACAGACTTCTCCAGGTGTGACTGAATTTTAAAGAGGAGTATGGCTTATGTTGCAGGTGGAGTTGGTGGTACTTTGAGGAGAGTAGGTGAAGGTCCAGGTGAGCTGAATAGATTTAAGATGGGCTGACCTGAGCTCCAAGGGATCCTGTGTGAAGCAGTGGCAAGAGGGCAGCAGGTGTGATATTGAAATCCTTCCCAGGAGACGGAGCATGAAACTGCAGTGAGTATGGCCGAGTGCATAGACTTGGGCAAGGAGCATGAAGCATGGTAGCCTGTTACCACCGAGGGTAAGTTGGCAAACTAGCAGTGAAGAGACGGCAACGCTGGTCTTAAATATCTTGAGCAGATTGGCTCCATGTGAGGAGATGACGGCTCTGCCCAGGGGCAGACACAGGAGAACATGGACTTAGTGGAAATTTACCAGCAGCTCACCCGGACTGTGACAGCTAATGAGAAGTTTAAAACTGTTTTCAGAAACAAAAATCAAGTCTGATGTTTTTTTGTATTTGTTTAACCTTACAAAACTGGTGAAATGGAGAAAAGCAAAATAATACTCATTAAACTATATGTGTGTTCTGTTCACATTATCGACACATCCTCAGCCTGGCTGGGGGGCTTCTTTGCCTCCCTCCTGCTGTGTGCCCAGCCTGGAGGCTGCGGTCTGTGACCGGCTCCCGGTGCAGACGGCTCCCTGTGATAGTGTTTCCTCACCTGGCTCATGCGTACCCAGCCCAATTTTACGCTTTAAGTGTGCGTGTGTGTGTGTGGGGGGGGGTATGTATGTATCCATGATCGTTTATGTTAATGAGAGTGTGGGGAGTGAGTTGGAGGGTGGGGTGTGCTGCTTTTAACCATGTAAAGCACTTTGTGCTACATTTCTGTATGAAAAGTGCTTTATAAATAAAGATTGATTGATTGATTGATTGATTGATTGATTGATTGATTGATTGATTGATTACTACAGTGCCGTGATCTTCCTCATGCTGTGTGTGTTTTGTTAGATTCTTCCCAGTTTAGGTTTTGTGGAGTTTTCTGTTCAGCAATAAAAGCTGCCATTTTGAGTTCAGTCCTGTTTCCAGTGAGTTTGCGTTTGGGTCCAATTCCTGCCTGGACACAGCCGATCATGACAGTTGTGAGCTGTGAGTTGTGGATCAACAAAGTAACAAATCCCTTTATTAGTGTAGAAACAACAGCAGTGTGTATGTGAGTATAAAAACAATGAGAAAGGCTAATTTGATTGGGGAAAAAGCATCACTGATTTGAAACTGCACCAAAGCGACTGAGAGAAACTGTAATATATGTTGGAGGTGGATGGTACTGGAGGAAATCATGTTGTATCATGCTGTTCGAACCATATTTAATTTAGGATCACACCCATCTGAATGGTGTCCTACAGCAAAATCTTAACATTGACATTGAACTTATTTTAAATATAATCAATTAGTAGTTCTTCAAACCCATCAGGATCTGCATGGGGTACAGAATGTTGTAAAAACAAATGGTGAAGTCCAGACCTTTACTTTTTCACATTGTGCCTCTAAACTTGGTCAGATGATTTCCATAGAGAGGCACTTTGCATCAGCAGCACCATGCTCCAGTGCTCTGGGAGAGTTTATAGTCCTGAGAGTTGAACACTGGATGACTGACAGCTGTCCTTCATCACAACAGAAGCCACAGAAATCCTCCTCATCAAAAACATGACTTTGATCTGCGTCCTCATCTGGACTCTCCTCTGCTGCTGCTTCACAGGTAAAGTCCAGAGAATCAAACTCCTCTCCTCTATCAACATCTGTCCCTCTGAAATGAAGCCCACAAAACCATGAAGCTGCTTTATGTTTTTGTCTCTGTATCCTCAGAGACCAGAGGACAATATACAGTGACTCAGCCTGGAGCAGTGAGCTCTGCTGTGGGAGGAACTGTGAGCATCAAGTGTAGGACCAGTCAGGATGTTCATGGCAACGACCGTTTAGCCTGGTACCAACAGAAAGATGGAGGAGTTCCTAAACGTCTCATTTACTATGCTAGCACTCTAGAATCAGGGATTCCAGATCGTTTTACAGGCAGTGGATCAAACTCTGACTTCACTCTGACCATCAGTGGAGTCCAGGCTGAAGATGCAGCAGTTTATTACTGTCAGAGTTTTCACTGGCCTGGCAGTCAGCTTGTGTTCACACAGTGAAAAACAGTCGTACAAAAACCTCCCTCAGTCAGACTGAACAGAAACTGAACTGACTGCTGCAGCTGGAAGATACTGCAGAGACTGATACAGTTCACTGAGGACACACACACACACACACACACACACACACACACACACACACACACACACACACACACACACACACACACACACAAACACACACACATACACCTGGACAGATTCAACTTGCACCGTGAAATTTAAATTTTAAATTTATTTAGTTTAACCACCAATTAGTAAATGCAACAGCCTAAAAATAAAAATAATAATAAAAAATAAAAATATACAAATTGATTTGCTGCTATAAAAGCTCACTTTTTATTTTATTTTAACTGTCATGTCATGACTTTAAAGTGAATTGTCGCACAAAAGAAGCTAAATGTCATTTTTATTTGACATACAATGGCTTGCAAAAGTATTCAAACTTTTCCACATTTTGTCACATTACAGCCACAAACATGAATCAATTTTATTGGAATTCCACATGAAAGACCAACACAAAGTGGTGCAAACATGAGAAGTGGAACGAAAATCATACATGATTCCAAATATTTGTTACAAATAAATAACTGAAAAGTGGGGTGTGCGTAATTATTCAGCCCATGTTATCCTGTCAACTTAGTGGATCAACAATTGACATGTAAATAAGTTGGTTGTCATTATATGAGGGAAAGATGACTTGATTATAACAGAAGTGAACAGAATGTTGCAGAGGGTTAAATGAGTCTAGACTGAGTTTCCTGTTTCTGATGTACGGGTGAAATTTGCTCCTAGACACGCACACACACCTGATTACATGTGAACAAACTCACTTTGTAAAATGCATGACAGCATTTCATATGTTTTTTCATTTTGGAATAAAAAGCTAAATAAAATAATTGGGCATGTAACAAAAATTAGTGCAACAGTGCAAACCTTGGAGAGAAATTTACATTCAGGGATAAAACGTTGCAATGGGGACTTTAAGAAATGTCTAACGGCAAACATGAGTGTTGTGTGAACTGTGTGGCTGCTAAAAAGAAGCTGTCTGTGGATTCAGCAGGTGGAACCATGCCAGTTGACCCCAGACTCTCCAGAATTGTGTGATATCTCAGAGCACTTGTGGACAACCAGTAATTATGATTCGGGGGAAATGAACGAGCGTAGTGACTCCTTAGTCTGATTTCAAAAAAATTAAGGTCAGAAGCAGTAAATGCAGCACTGCATGTCATGGCACCTGAGTTTCTCAATCCCTGCACCACATAGTTCCACCAGAATGCAAAAACTTTTCTGTGATTTATCTGTCTGATGTATTTTTCAGTACCAGGTTGATCCTGCCATTTAGTTTTGGTTTGTTTTCTCTTTCTAACCTGTCTGGTGTCATCCCTCCAGGGTTGTGATATAATAATCAGCATTAATTTAAGCAGGCCTGCAAGATTTAAACTAAAAACATTATAAAATATCTAATACAAGGCGCGCTTCTCCAAATTACAATGGGTTTCGGACAAATTCATCTATCTAGGACACGTAATCACATCAGATGATAAGTCCCTGTGTCTAAAAGGACTGCAGCCATTCAATCCATTTCAAAATCATAAAAATCTCTTTTTTCTTTCTTTTTGTTTTGAGACATAAGTATGTTGCGCGACAGGCTCCACTATCAGCAATGATACATGTGAGGGGACTGACTGGACAGTGACAGACTAATGATGTAGACAAGTTTTGACTGACTTGAAACTGAGATTAAAGAAAATTATTTTATGATTTTTCCATGATTTGTGTGACTAACAATTCATGTACAGGAATTAAAAACTCTACAGGCGGTACCTTCATGCTCAGATAAGTTTTTTGATAACCTATAAAGTTCACTGAACTTGGTGTGACTTTTCTAATCATTTTACAAATGATATATATTTACAGTGATCTGTATTGCAGTTTCAATTATTTAGTGTAAGAATGAATAAGATTACAGACTTTGTTTTACAGACTCTTCACTTCATGGTGACTTGACTATATTATGACTCTTGTTATTTTACAGGAGATGAAAAAGTGTGTCTGTGTTTTGTCAGGCTTGTCAGTGATCATTGCTCATCTGCCTTCACACACATATGACCTTGAGTGAAATCCCCTTCTTAATCCAGAGGGTGATGTCAGCCCACCCTTTGCAACTATAACAGCTTCAACTCTCCTGGGAAGCCTTGCCACCAGGTTTAGGAGCAGGGCCGGCTGTACGCTGGGGCAAGAGGGGGCCACACCCCTTTAAGCCAAGCTTTTAGAAGTTGAGAAAGAAAAGAATAGATTGCCCACAAATTGAATATCGACAAGAGTTACTACAGTAAATTTCCCTGAAAAAGGCACAAATGAGATGATAGGTTTCACGTCTCGTTCGCTCTTTCACTCTGTGTCCTGTTTGTGCGCAGGCTCACACAGCACTCGGCAGAGAACACCCACTCACCCTCCCCCCAGCTAAACATCTAATCACTGTTAGTATGTAAATAACCTGTGTCAGGTTTTTCAGTAGGCAGGGCAGAGCAAATGTGACCAGCTAATTTCTGTTGTCAAAATTATAATGACTGTAGCTGATAGTGAATTATTTTAATGTTCTTCATTGTATTTGTTAGAAATATATATATATTTGATTTTCCTTTAATTGAAGGACTTTTTTGTGAAACTTGGTGGAGCGGAAGTAATGTTGAGAATAGACTCGTTTTTTAGTGACACAAAGCAAGTAAAGCACAGGTGCACCGCGGGTTTTGCTGTGATGTTTCTACATGTAACTGCCTTTATTTAAATTAGCTCTCATGAGGACGATGCTGAGCGATCCTGTTGGGAAACTTGGAATAAATCATCTAAACAAACAACTTGTCCACGTGGTGGCTGATGGGAGTGACAGTGACTCCTGAGATTATTAACAACTGAAAAATATCTATATTTGTACAGTGAGTGGGGGACTAGGCCATTGTTCTTCTTACAGTTTCAGTCTGGTAGAGACGTGTTTCTTTCTCAATCCCACAAGCACCACTGTGAGCCTGTCTGCTGCTCAGAGCCGACTCGAGGACCTGTGTCAGTAAGACCCAACACAAAGCCCCGCCCAGTTTTCAACTCTGCACTCAACAGTTTCCTCGTTTCATACAAAGATGTAATCAGAGTGATTTTAGTAAAGATTATTTACTTTTGTTACATAATAGAAAGAGGAATTTGCTGATCTTGGCCCACGAGAAATCCATAACAAATAACTTGGATATGGATAAATCTGTAAGAGTTTTTGGAAAGGGAAACAGGAGACTGTTGAATTAAGGAGAAAGGAGAGTTGAGCTGTACAGCTGCAAACAGAGTTGAGTTCCTTACAAAACAAATAAGCTTAAAACAAGACGAAATCTGTTGAGTTCTACAAATTAATTTGAGAATTGTAGGAAAAGACATGGTGAACTGTTTTTTTTAATAACTTGGCCTACCCTTTTTAGTTTTGGTAATATTGGCAGTAGTGAGAAGTGCTATTGTTGGGTTTGAGTATTTTTAAAATAGGCCATCCAACTCAGGTAAATGTCATGTTTTTAGTTGTTAGAATCTGATTAGCAATATTTTATTTTACTTTTTGCTGTTTTAATTTTCCGTTTTGAAGGCACGCAAACCCCCTGATGACGTTAAGGTGGCAATTCCTCAGGGGGGGGAAACTAAAAGTGCAATCAATTACATGACAAACACAGTTATCCAGAGCAGAAGACTCATCACTCTAGAGAACACGTCTACACTGCTCTAGAGTCTGAGCTGCAGAGACTGATACAGTTCACTGAGGACACACACACGCACACACACACACACGCACAGACACACACACACGCACACAGCATTGTCAGTGACTCAGTACAATAAATCCCTATGACAGTAGCTTTCTCAGCTTCCAACTAAAATATTGTGTTCAAACCAGTAAATTAATTAAATTTTCACTTTTCTAGTCTTGTTTCAGTGATACTATAATTGTGTTTTGACTTTAAAAAAAAAACCTAGTGTTGATTACGGCCAACCTGGACTAGAGACAGAATCAGAATCAATCAACTGAACATCCCATCACGTCACTTGTGAACATGATAAAACGGTCCCCAACCCCCGGGCCTCGGACCCGGGGGTTGGGGACCGCTGCCATAGATCATCGTGATGTTGTTTATTATGTTGCTCTCCTTTTCTTCTGCTTGTTTTCTCAAATGAAAACATTCACCCAATTACTTTTACAGCTGACCTGGTTATTTTGGTGCATGACATATTTTGAATTATAAATGATGATGACTTCTGATGTTTTTACTTTCATCATGAATAATCATCCTGATGAAGATGGACAAACTGTTTCTATCAGATGTTAAATCAGATGATCCATTAGCAAAAATATTCACTGGTATCTTCAGAAACCCGGAGAAGCTTCTAAACCGTTTATTCATAAAGCTAATCTCCATCACTCTGGTGTTTCTGATCATTTTACTGGTAGCTGGTCTGGGACTGACGTCACTCTGATCATCAGTTCAGAGTTCAGAATTAAGATGCAGTGGTTTGTTACTGTTAGCAGTGTTTAAGTTTGCAGTTCATATAAAACCCTCACACAGCTGGAGAGGAACTGATCTGAGAGCTGCAGTAAAATTGAAGACCAACAAGATATAAGCAATAGTTTTATTGGAAATGTAAATAAATTCTGCAACACAGAAAGAGCTGTGGTCAAGCTATTTATTACTTCGCGCAGGAGAGCCAACACACACATCGAACATAACAGTTCACAGTCATGTCAGCCCTGCCCTTGGGACGTCTCAGCTCCTCTTTTATACTCCCCCCCCCCACCCCACACACACACACACACACAACTCTCTGTTTTATGTGTGCTCACAAACCTGCAGTGCATTCAGATCATGCACAGAACCAGTTAAAATCATAATACTGCTGAGCAGTTATTGCACACTCAGTGTTGGGGAGTAACAGAATTCATGTACCAGCATTATGTATTTAAAATACAAAATATAAGTAACTGTATTCTGTTATAGTTACGGTTTAAAAAGGTGGTATTCAGAATACAATTACACGTCGGTCTTTTCCTGTTTCATATGTTAGGCTGTGCCCTCTCTATGGTAATTCCACGCTGGCTGAAACCCAAAGAAAACACGCATTAAGAGGCTCTAATGTCTGTGTCTCAATCTTGCGGCCCATGTCATCTCTGCTTGCTGCCAGCATTATGACGTGAAGAAATATTTAAAAATATTTTAAAATTATTATTCAAAAAATTATTTAATATGAAGGCAACAGGCAGAGTGTTACAGGCATCGCCCTAAAGAATGTAGCCTCATGGGCAGTGTAGTCCGTGCTGCAGGGAGAATGGACCGTCATACCCGTTATGTGTCTGTGAGCGAGGGAGGGAGAAAAAGGAAAAGTACGAGCTGTCATCGAGCAGAAACGGGAGCTGGAAGCATGTAAATATAATAATAACCACTGCAGCCAAGAAGAGAGCCTGACGAGCCCAGTTGTAAGTAAGCTATTAAGACTCGACTGTACGCTGTGTTTGTGTTTTCCTCCGAAACAATAAGTTCTGCTGGAGCAGCCTTTCAACGCCTCTCTCTGTCTCTTACAAAGTTGACCCAGACAACAAAGTAAAGCTGGTTTTTGGCTACGAGCCCGACACGAACCCGACGTATTAGCCAGAGGTCCCTTTACTACAGTTCGGAGCCGCGGACCTGTTTTATATACGCGTTTGCAGATCACTGCAAAAAGTGCAGCCTTACCTAATGTCCACCTACTGTTACTCATTTATATTAAGATGTAAAAATCGAGTTGTTATTGGTACGGCGAGTAGCCTTCAGTAACAGTAATAAATCACATTCACGTAGTTGTAAAAAGCATGATCATATATTAAGTAATCCAAAGTATTCAGAATACGTTACAAAATACATTTTGGGGCATGTAATCTGTAATCTGTAGTGGAATAAATTTTAAAAGTAACCTTCCCAACACTGCAGACACTACATCACAAAACAGAAAGTGACCTGTTCAGGGCATGAAACCGAAGTCTTTCCAGTCTCACAGGTTGTCCTGTTATAAAAATATCAAATTAAACAGAGATGAATGATTCTGAGCTGTGGTCGTGTTTAACTTTTGCATCCTGTGGTCAGCATCATGCATCAATGTGAATCACTGCAAGATTTTTGTACTGAGTTTTACAAAACTCTAAAATAGGTTTTGCAAATTGTAACTTTCCTCTGATTTTTTTTTAATGTCTTTCATTTTTGATGCCATGTTCAAATGTGCAGGTTCATTTTTGGGGGAAGCTTTTCTGTCCTGTTGCTTACATGTAAGCGGTTCTTTGATTTGCTGACAGGTAAGTTTCTAAAACTTCTTTCAGGGTGAAGATTCTCTGAAACTCTGTTCATGTGTTTGAGTAGACAAGTACAACATTTCTTTTCTTCTTCTTTTTTAAGTGAACAAGAGGAAATCAGATTTTGTCTTACAAGGACGAGTGTCTGTGCCTTTATCTTCAGACATTGTTTGCATGTTTTGTTGGCATTTGGCAACACTTGGGGTTATATCACAAAGTACTGCTCTGGTTTGATCATGAAACATTTTCTTGCCTTTCTCAGTCAATGGACATGTTTTTGTAAAAGATTTCAGAAATTACCCAAATTTAAAAATCCCACACATCCATCAATGTGTGGATGTGTCCTAAAACACAAGAAAGAAAACATTTTCATACACTCAAAAGTATTTTTATACAAAATATAAACAACATTTCAAACCAATTATTTTTTTAATTGATTCATGACCTGATCAAGATAAAGACAACTTAACTATTCAAAGAAGAAAAAGGAAATATCATTTCCAAATAATCAGTCTTTTTGAAATAATTTACAGTGAACATTGTGAAAAACTGACTGATTAATTGATAAACAGCATCGACTATTTGATCCAACTACTTGTTGTTTTCAGTCAGTTCATTTCCATAGAGAGGCACTTTGCATCAGCAGCACCATGCTCCAGTGCTCTGGGAGAGTTTATAGTCCTGAGAGTTGAACACTGGATGACTGACAGCTGTCCTTCATCACAACAGAAGCCACAGAAATCCTCCTCATCAAAAACATGACTTTGATCTGCGTCCTCATCTGGACTCTCCTCTGCTGCTGCTTCACAGGTAAAGTCCAGAGAATCAAACTCCTCTCCTCTATCAACATCTGTCCCTCTGAAATGAAGCCCACAAAACCATGAAGCTGCTTTATGTTTTTGTCTCTGTCTCCTCAGAGTCCAGAGGACAGATCACAGTGACTCAGCCTGGAGCAGTGAGCTCTGCTGTGGGAGGAACTGTGAGCATCAAGTGTAGGACCAGTCAGGATGTTTATAGCAATTATTTACACTGGTACCAACAGAAAGATGGAGGAGTTCCTAAACTGCTCATTAAGTATGCTAGCACTCAAGTATCAGGGATTCCAGCTCATTTTGCAGGCAGTGGATCAAACTCTGACTTCACTCTGACCATCAGTGGAGTCCAGGCTGAAGATGCAGCAGTTTATTACTGTAAAAGCTGGCACTATCCTAACAGTCAGTGGGTTGTCACACAGTGAAAAACAGTCGTACAAAAACCTCCCTCAGTCAGACTGAACAGAAACTGAAGTGACTGCTGCAGCTGGAAGATACTGCAGAGACTGATACAGTTCACTGAAGATAAAGGCAGAGGTGGAAGAAGAACAGCACATAAGCAGCAGTATCTACAGAACAGTGTGGAATATTCCAAGGGAGACAGGATAGATGTATCTTCTTCCATGAAATAACCTTCTTCTGTCATTTCTTAGTATTTGAACAAAAAGATAACAAAATGAACAAAAAACAAGACTGGATGTGCCTATAACTGAAGAAGAGGTCAGAGCTGCGATCTCATCAATGAAAAATGGGAAATCGCCAGGCTCGGATGGCTTCCCGATTGAGTACTATAAGAAATATATTGATATTTTAGCTCCAGTCTTGCATAAAGTTGACCTTGAGGCACTAGAAATAAGCTCCTTACCGAGTACATTTAATGATGCACTAATCTCCCTTATTCCTAAAAAGGATAGGGATATATCAGACCAAGGGCGGAGCTTTGGTTTTGGCATTGGTGGGGACGAATGATTCAACCACCGAACTCTGCCCCGTTTCTTTTTTTTCTCCTTTTCGTCTTTGCTTCTTCATAAAAAAAGGAGAAATATACTTGCCTACATATGCTATTCTACATGCTTTTAAACCATTTAAAATTACAATTCATAGTTTTATATGTGAATTATATAATGTTAAATTGCTATTAAACAAACAACTAAGTATTTTAGACTTTAGTTTACTTCAGCCATATTCCATATAAATCAGCTATCATACAACAATAAAAATAGCTTCAAATACAGTCATGACAATAAAAGAATATGACTTTAAGGACTTAACAACGTCTCTTATACATTAGCACTGTATAGGAATTTCTTTTACTTATGTATTAATCACATTATTTTATTGTATGATGCCTTGGTGCCACTGGATTTAACATGTCTCACACTCATACAGTAAGACAAATGGTGGGGGTCTAGTAACGAAGGTGGGGGAAGCAGACAGCTCCACAGGAAGAGTCTTTTGTCTCTTTGAGGACTCTGGGAGGTAACAAGGGAGTGTGAACCTTAAGGTGTGAAACAGCTGTGTACTGCCTTTTGTTCCTGAAGAAGGTATTTAACTGAGAGCCATGTTAGTCTCAGAGGGACTCTGCTGACCGTCTGCCCTGCGGTCATGTAGGCTCTCCACAAGCTTGGTTGTCTGTTGTTTGTGTGTTTGGATTAAAGAATGTTAGCTACCGCTCACCGCTCGTCTGCAGGCTTTATTTAATGGGAAACTTCCACAACAGCACTAAGGGAACACTGATGACCTGGTGGTTTTTGTCCATAAAACTACTCATCTAAGATTACCACAAAGTAAAAGATCTCTCAGCAAAATAATGCAACGTTTTAGGCACTATTGCCCCGATCAAATCAGTGAGCTGGGATTTTTTATTCTAAACATGAACTACTGTTACAGCAACAGACATGGCCTACTGGTGCCCCACACAACAACTCAATGTCCACTATGTGAAGGAGCCAAACACATGCCTGCTCCTCTCGTTAAAGTTAAATGTCACTATTATTATTGTCTGTCCGGAAACAGGCCGGGGGTGTCCAAATTCAAAGACTGCGTCCACCTGAGGACCCGGTGTTGTGTCTAGAAGTAACTGTCTGCCAAAAACTGACTTCTGGTATTTGCCAAAAACTGATTGCTTGTATTTAAACTGCTATAAATAACTTGTTGGTCTATAATATGTGAAACATATGTCAAATGTATCCCACATGAATGATATCAAGTCATCTTTAGCAACAAACAACATTCCTGTAACAAGGTAGAAGCTGCATTCAGTTTTTGGCAGTGACTTTTATGTATCCTTTATTTATGCAGTTCAAAAAATGTCTCTTTTAAGAGTAATCTGGCCAAGATGCTGAAATTGCAGTAAATGCAAAAATAGTTCTGTAAACATAATTTAAGTGGACAAAAGGAAGCTGATTGATTATAATGTAAGTACAATAACACGGTTACAAATATACTTGAGAAACAAGTAATTTTTTCATTTTATATATAAAATTGCAAAATGTTGACAAAAGTTTTGGCCTTCCACGTAGATCAAATATTACCAGATATCATCAATGGTGATCAGGTTGGTTTTATTAAGAATAGGTCTTCAGGTGATAACATTAGAAGACTTCTATTATTATTTCAAGCTAGCCCCGGTTGCGGCCTTCTCGCTCGATGTCGAGAAGGCTTTTGATCGGGTAGAATGGGGCTTCCTTATGACAACCCTTGCAAGGTTTAGGTTTGGGCCTGGATTTTGTAACTGGGTCAAAACTGTATATTCAAGTCCAAGGGCAGCAGTTTTGACAAATGGATTGGTGTCAGAGTTTTTCCATCTCACTCGCAGGACCCGGCAGAGGTGTTCTTTGTCCCTGCTGCTCTTCATGATATTTCTGGAACCACTGGCCTTAGCTATTCGAGCTAACAGGGATATCAGAGGTATTCACGCAGGGGGTATGGAGCACAAGTTATTTCTATATGCTGACGACATCTTAGCAGTATTAACGGATCCCATCCAGTCTCTACCGGCGCTACTCGCATGCGTTGAGTCATTTTCAAGGTTGTCAGGTTACAAGATAAATTGGTACAAATTGGAAGGCACGCCACTATCAGCATCATGTCACTCTAGATCCATTACTCCATTCAATTTTAAGTATTTACCTTCAGGTATGAAGTATTTAGGAATATTATTAAACCCAAAATTAGAGGATATTATGCTTATGTGTTTATGTTTAACAATCTAAAAAAAGAGATATGTGAAAACTTGAGGACTACATGGCAGAGATATTTTTTTTATTTTTTATTTTTTATTTTCCCGCCTGTCCCGTTTGGTTCTTTTGCCATCAGAATTACTGTCTAAAGGCAAAGAAAGATGCCCAACGGATTTACTTTACCAAATGGACCATCCCAGCCTTGCCGTATTGGTCCATTTGATTGACCTTTGTTTTTATTATTTATTTTATGTTATTTTCACTTGCTGCACACGGGACAGACATGACTGGGGGAAAGAAAAGGGAGAAAGAGAGAGGTAGGGAAAGAAAAACAGCGGGGAAGAGGAACGGTGATAAAGGGCAGAAAACAAAAACAAACAAAACAGACAAAATACATCTATCAATCACCTGGATCACCTGTTGAGAAAGAAAAAAGAGAAAACAAGCAAAGAAAGAGAGAGCTATATAATAAACAACATCATCGCGATGATCTATGGGAATATAACAGTAAATACTAAATATTGAACATTATTGTGCAGCACGTAAGATCGACAGTGTGCTTTGAGGTAGGACCCAAAAAGGGTGTAGTTTGTGTGTGTGAGCACCTGTGTGTACACCTGTGTGCGTGAGCGCGGCAGAGATATTTCAGTCGTGTAATTTGTAAAGAAGATTGGTGTAAAATTTTGTCATTCTCTGATAAATATATAAGAGAGGCCAGGGGTAAGTTTACTCAGTACAAATTAATAGATGCATGGTACTTCACTCCTTCTAAACTTTATAGAATGGGAATCAGTCCCAATAATATATGCTGGAAATGTAGCTCAGATCCAGGGACATTTATGCATGCTATTTGGGAATGTGGGAAAGTTGAGAGCTGAGTGTGGGAGCTTCTTGTGGCCTCACAGGTCACAGAGCCCACCTTCTCCCACTGGTCTGCAGGCAGCATCAGGGTGCTGCTCCAGCTGTAGAGCCTGTCTGTCTGCTACACCCCGGGGCTCCTGCTCACTTCCCAATCAATGCCGCTGCATCTGCGGCCGTCAACGATCCAGGACAGACTCCAGTCTGAGGGGAAGCCCTTGTTGGCCAGACATGTGAGCGTGGCTTTCCCCTGCTCCAGCTCCTTACTCGAGCACTGTCAGGGTGGGACGGACATCACCTAGGAGACACCAATCAGCTTAGAGAATGGGTAACAGGTAGTTTCTGTCAGATGTTTTTCTGCTCCAACAGTCACTCAACACATTGTTTCACTTCCCTTTAAAAAACCTCTCAGCACAGAAATATGTCCAAACCACATACAGAAGGAATAAGTGCAACATTTTACAAACCAGTGTCAAAGTCACAAAAGTGCAACTCACACATGATTTTAAGTGTTACATGAGTTTAGACAAATAATTAATCACTAAAACTATTTACTTGATAAACAGAGATATTTACTATACATTTGACTTTAATCTGAATATGTCTTTAAGTTTAGTCTGTTTAATTTTATTTGAAGAATTTTTATTCAAGTAAAATTGTGTTTATCCACAACTTACTGTGAAGAACATAGAGAAAAAATCATTGAAGGAACTGTTTTATTGACAGGAAGAAGGTAAAAATTTCAAACATAAATTTAGACGGAAATTTCTGTCAGCCTCCTTGATATATCAGGAAAAACAACAAAATAAAGTTTTGATGTTTTTCTCTCACCCAACAGTCAACAATTGAAGCAAACAAAGGGTATAAACTTACATCCAAATTCCAGTCTGGTTCCTCCTCCAAAAGTCCACCACAGTGATACAAACTCACTGAGGCGCTGTACAAAAACCTCTGACTGTAGAGAGACACGGCTCTCTGACTCTGAAACAAACAAACTCAACAAATCATTTACTGCGGAAGCGGATTTATGAGTTAACTTAGACCAAAACTTCTGGTCTCAGACTTGCTTAAAAACCTTTCATCTAATCAGAAATCCCAGTCTTCAATTAATTCAATACAAAATATTACATAGAGTGCACTATACAGGTCATCGGATGTTCAAGATGGGCTTTACGTCTACCAACAACTGCTCACACTGTCAAACCAATTCACCGGACAATTATATCCACGCTCTTTGGTTCTGTCCACCAGTTCAGAAGTTTTGGCGCGAGATATGTGAAGACTTATCAAAGTGTCTGAAATGTAACATTCCAACTTCCCCCTTAGTGTGTTTGTTGGGCAGCTTAGATAATGTCACTTCAGAAAAGAATATAGCCCATATGGTTTTCACTGCCCTATGCATAGCCAAGAAAACAGTCCTCATGAACTGGAAAAATAAAAATAATCTTAATTCTAACCAATATAGAAATTACCTATTAGACTACATTAGTCTTGATACAGCCTCTGCCACCACATCAGATCAATTGCTCTGGGCTCCTTTGATCAGCTCCATCACCTAGTGGGGGTGGGGGGTCATAGTTTGGTCCCGCCTTCACTGCTGTGATTGGTGTTGGGGTAGGGACAGGCTTAGGGCGTCGGGGGGTTCCCCGGAGGCATCTTTCTTGGGGCGCTCAACCCGGGGTAGCGGTCATATTCAATTAGGAGCTCTGTTGGCTCTCGGGTGACGGTTTCCTCGTGGCTGCGTGCAGCGGGGCTAGGGGAGGGTCTGTGCTGACGGACGTGGGTTACTGACCTGGTAGCCTGGCTGCCCCTGGGTGGGTCCGGGATGGGCGTGAGGTTCTGGGGGCGCTCCGTCTCTGGGCTGGGGCCCTGGCCGGGCCTCGGGGGCTTGGTCCTGGTTGGTGTGTTGCCGGGGTTGTGGGCGGGTGGGTGCATGGGGGCCCGGCCCTGGCGCAGGGTGCCGCCGGTGCGTCGAGCCACCTGGGGGGCTATTCAACTGGTGAGGGAGGTTGTCACATCTTGCAGGAGCTTTCCTCTCTTCGAGAACTCTCTCTGCAGGAGGGGGAGATACAGGAGAGGTGGAGGAAGATCTCAGCCTGGGCGTCTATTGTCTTATGTAGTCTGGAAGATGAGTGGATGGTGGGGTGGGTGCAGTTTTCTCTGTGGTGGGGTCAGGTGGGCTGTCCCGGGCTCTGTGGGGCCGGGCGGCGCTGCTGCACTGGGCCCCGGTCTGGATGGGCCTGGGCCCCCTTTCCCTGGCGGGTCGCGGAGTATGGGGGTGCCTACTGGGGTCAGCGGGGGAGCTGGCCCCAGGGAGGGGTCACTTGCCCCTCCCTTCCTTCCCTCCCCATCTCCAGCTGCCTCCCTCTTCCCGCTCCACCACAACCACCCACACATGCAGGGCCTTGGAGTAGGGGTGTGTCACCAGGGTGCAGAGGAGGCATCCCCCCCCTCTGTCCCCTTCTGGCTGCCTGTGCCTCAATTTTATCCCACAACTTAGACATTCACATTACTCACACTCTCATTACACATACATATGGGATCTTGGGGGTGGGCACGCTACACGGATTCCATCAGGGTGTACACCTCACCCCTGGCGTCGTTGCCCACCTCTCAATTTTAAATACACGTAGACATTGAGGGCTAGCAGGAGGGACTATGCGCTTACCTGCTGCTCTCTGGCAGGTAGCTCCATGCCCTCCTGGGTTTTAAATGCACCTTAGAACACACATGCATCAACACTACAATGAGCGGGTGGAGGGAGGTTTGGAGTCTTCTCTCACCCCCGTTCTCTGCGGCCTGCTGGAGCGGGGGGGCTAGAAGGAGGAGTTGGCCGTCCGACTGCGGTCTGGAGTGTGGGGCCT
Organism: Perissodus microlepis; assembly: GCF_051167445.1. NCBI lineage: Eukaryota > Metazoa > Chordata > Actinopteri > Cichliformes > Cichlidae > Perissodus > Perissodus microlepis. Next base: position 31,210,932 of record NC_140481.1, on the reverse strand, counting down.
CCCTGCTGCTGCGGAGTCGGGGCGGTCTGCCTCTCCCCACCGCAGGGAAAAGGGTTACACCACCTGGGTCTGGGTGCAGTTCCCCCCTCCAGGGGCAAGGGTACCTAGACCCGGTTCGTAGAGTACGCTTGGGGAGTGTGATCGTGTGTACAGCGTCTCTTTATGTTTGTCTCCACGTTGGTTGAGTGTGGAGTAAGTGCATATGAGAGCATGAGGGTGGGAATGGATGTTTGTATCTGTGTGTGCTTGTATGTCTGTGTCTATATGTCAGGTTGGGTATCAGACGCCACCTCTCTGGGGACATCTCAGGCCCTCCAAGGTTTGGAGGCCTATCTCCCCCCACCACTTCCCCTGCCGGTGGGGGAAGATAGGGTGGGGTGCCCTCGGCCTCTCGGCCTGGGACTCGGTCACTCAGGCACAGCTGGCTGCCGGCGGAGCTCACGGGCGCGTCACTGCAACCCCCCCTGGCTTCTGCTCCGCGGCTGCTGAGTGACCCCTCATCTGGGACTCTCCTCAGCTCTTTCTGGGACAGTGGCGCGGCTGCCCCTCTGTTGGTCTTCCTTGGTCTCTTGTGTTCTGAGGGCCTCTGGATGTCTGGAGTTTTGATCTCCTCCATACCTGCTTCATGCCCTGGAGGACGGGGCTGTGGCCCCCCCACACCCTCTAGCAGATCATTACATGAAGGAACCTTTTAAAAAAACAAGCACGTCCATGCTCACAGGTGTACACACGGGTGCTCACACACACAAACTACACCCTTTTTGGCTCCTACCTCAAAGCACACTGTGCGCTGTCGATCTTACGTGCTGCACAATAATGTTTAATATTTAGTATTTACTGTCATATTCCCATATATCATTGTGATGTTGTTTATTCTATTACTCTTGTTCTCTTCTGCTTGTTTTCTTTTTTCTTTCTCAACAGGTGATCCAGGTGATTGATAGATGCATTTTTTTTTCTCTGCTTATTCTGCTGGTTTTTGTTTTTTGCCCTTGTCCCTCTTCTCAGCTGTTTCTCTTTCCCTCTTTCTTTCTCCCCTTTCTTTCCCCCAGTCAAGTCTGTCCCGTATTCAGCAAGTAAAAATAAAATAAACAATAAAAGGTGAATCAAATGGACCATTACGGCAAGGCTGGGATGGTCAATTTGGTAAAGTAAATCCGTTGGGCATCTTTCTTTGCCTTTAGACAATAATTCTGATGGCAAAGGAGCCAAAGGAGGCAGAGGAGGAAAGGGAAGAAAAAAAAAAAGAAAAAAAAGAAAAAACAAAAAGAAAAAACAAAAAACAAATCATTTACTCCCTGTGTAATTCTGACAGCTGATGAATCATTCTTTAGTAAAATTACACAGCCTTTATTTTAATTTTTCCATATTGTTTACTCATTTTAATCCCATGTATAAAAAATGTTAACACGTGCAATATTGTAAAAAAAAAAACCTGATCCATCGATCAACCATATGACAAAAGTAAGTAAGTCAGATTTTATTTATGTGGCACCTTTCAAGAGAAGGATCACAAAGTGCTTCACAACAAAATAACAGAGCATTAAAGAAAAAAGTTTACTAAATTCAAGTCTAATAACATGACATTTGGTTGCGTCTGCATCCACAGATCTCAGACTCAGAGGGAGAGAGTTCCAGAGTCTGGGGTCACTGTGGTAAAAGCTCTGTCTCCTTTAGTTTTCAGCCTCGTACGATGTACAGTAAGCAGACCCTGATCACAAGACCTCAGGGACCTGCTGTGGCTGTATGGCTGAAACAGTTTAATGATGTAAGCTGCTGCTTGCCCAGGAAGAACTCATGAAGACAGAGTCCACTTCAAGATTCTGATTCTGAGTTCAACAGGGAGCCAGTGCAGCTGGATGAACAACACTGTGGACATTGGAGCGACTTTATTCTTACAGAAGTGAACAATTAATTACAGTGATGAAATAAATGAATAACAATTTCCAGTTCAGAGGATGACATAACGGTCCTTAACTTAGCAATTTAAGTGAAGAAACAAGACAGAACGAGAGATTTGAGATTTTAAACTAAATCAATGCAGAGTCAAGAGTTACCCCAAGAGTCCAGACTAGTGATGGTAAATTTGATTCTTTTTACTGAATCGAGCTTGAATGAGTCACTCACCAAAATGAATCGGGTTTTTGAGTCACTGAGTCAGTTTCCCAGAGAGTGCAAAAAATGTACATTTTCACTCAAACTTAATTTGTTTCTCTTTTCATGTAAATCCTACTGCTAAGATGAGTGACTGAAAAAGAAAAACAACTATTTTTATAGAGCAAAAAAGAGCAAAAAAATGTAAGATTTCTAAAGGGAACATTTATTTTATTTATTTTTATTTTATTTTATTAGTATTTTCCTCAAATGTGTCAAATAGCTATGGAGAGCATCCTCACACAGAACATCACATCCTGGTTTGGGAACAGCTGTGTTAAGGACCAAAAAGCTCTTCAGAGAGTGATCCGTACAGCAAAACACTGCTGCAGGATTGCTCTCCCCCCGCTTCAGGACACCTACACCAGGAGATGCCGAACTAGAGCAGCGCAGATACTGAAGGACCCGTCCCATCCTGGCAACAAACTGTTCCAACTTCTGCAATCTGGAAGAAGGTTCTGCATCATCCGGGCAAGGACAGAGAGACTCAAGAGGAGCTTCTATCCCTAAGCCATCCGGGCCCTAAACCATAACTGGCTGTTATTTTTTTCCCACAATTTTAATTATAAGCTAGATATATTTCTACTAATGAAATTAGTTTGCAAACAGCAACAGGGATGAGTCAGTGAGTCAGTTGGGGTTGTGAATCATGATTCACGAGGCAGTAAAGTGATTCTCGAGTATTGAACGATTCGTTCATGATTCGCACATCACTAGTCCAAACAGACGATTTAAATGTGATTAAATGGTGCAAAGGACTTTCATTTACTGGGCACAAATCTGTCCAGGTTAAGTTAAGTTCAACCCCAAACCATTCTTCAAAAAATACTTATATTCAATAACATGTGAGCTGATAGATCCAAGTCCCTGTGTGAGTCAGTCAGATCATTTCCATAGAGAGGCACTTTGCATCAGCAGCACCATGCTCCAGTGCTCTGGGAGAGTTTATAGTCCTGAGAGTTGAACACTGGATGACTGACAGCTGTCCTTCATCACAACAGAAGCCACAGAAATCCTCCTCATCAAAAACATGACTTTGATCTGCGTCCTCATCTGGACTCTCCTCTGCTGCTGCTTCACAGGTAAAGTCCAGAGAATCAAACTCCTCTCCTCTATCAACATCTGTCCCGCTGAAATGAAGCCCACAAAACCATGAAGCTGCTTTATGTTTTTGTCTCTGTATCCTCAGAGTCCAGAGGACAGATCACAGTGACTCAGCCTGGAGCAGTGAGCTCTGCTGTGGGAGGAACTGTGAACATCAGGTGTAAGATGAGTCAGAACATTTATAGCAATTATTTAGCCTGGTATCAACAAAAAAATGGAGGAGTTCCTAAACTGCTCATTTACTATATTAGCAATCGACAATCGGGGATTCCAGCTCGTTTTACAGGCAGTGGATCAAACTCTGACTTTACTCTGACCATCAGTGGAGTCCAGGCTGAAGATGCAGCAGTTTATTACTGTCAGAGTTTTCATGTCATCAACAGTCAGTATGTGTTCACACAGTGAAAAACAGTCGTACAAAAACCTCCCTCAGTCAGACTGAACAGAAACTGAAGTGACTGCTGCAGCTGGAAGATACTGCAGAGACTGATACAGTTCACTGAGGACACACACACACACACACACACACACACACGCACACACACACACACACACACATGCTGAGGTGAAACTAAAACATGCTTAAAATGAATGATTGGAGGAAATTTCTCTGCATCAGTTTCTCAGCATCCATCTCCATCCCATCATAATCCCACATTTGATCTCATTTCCAAAAATATCAACATGAACTGAGCTGTGACACCTAATGAGAAAATGTTCAGTTCTTCACCTGAACTTCACACACGTCTCAGCTGCTCACACTTAAAAATGACACACATGAAGACAAAGATCAGCATCAGAATCCTTCACAGTCAGCAACACAAAAACATAAGACGACGCTCAAAATGTCCTTTTATAATATTTATATTTATGGAAAAGAAAATCTCAGTCTCAACCAGAATCATAAAGAAGCTAAAGTTTCCTCCTGTATGTTTAATAAATATTGAACATGTTGTTTACTGTCTAAACTTCTAAACCTTATACACGGACACAGACAGATACAAACAATACAGATAACAAAAATACAAACAGTCGAACCTTTCAGTTTCCAGTCAGGACACAGTGTCACACATTTGTATTTTTTGATTTCTTGTCCATATTGACAGTAAGGTTTTATATTTGTCCGAAAAATAAAAATAAAAAGATTTCTTTATAGATCACAGTCCAGCTGAAAGTATCCACATGATTAGCCTCATATTACACCCTTTAAACACTAATATTGAACCTTTAAACAGTCAGTGCAAAGAACCTCATTAATTTTGATCAATATGAAGGTTATGATCCAGTTTATTTTCAGTTGTATTGTCCCCTTGCAATGACGGCTCATCGCTCGTGCTGCATTACAATGTAGATTCGACCAGTCGGCCCCAATACAGGAAGTCTGGCTTGAGGAGACTCGCCCAGCTCTAAATGCTGGTCCTCTGAATGTCCACCCTGCTTCCACTGAAGGCGTGAACATACAGAGATGTTCTCTACCCATCACAGGAAACTAGAGGCAGAACTATGAGACTCTAGAATGTGTTGTTTTTGTCATCAAGCATGAACTTGTTCTGTATCCTCAAGAGTCCAGAATGATTGAAATCTTCTTAAAGAAACATGAAGAGCTTCACAACACTCACATTGCTGTACACACATGTTAATATATAAACTTCAGACAAAGAAACATGTGAGAAAAAGCAGCAGACAGTTGCCTTGTCTTTGTCCTGGTAGGACTTTATGTGGTTTTATGTGATGACTTCTTCATTCTTCCCCCTACATGTAGGCAGGACTATACAGCATGACAGATATGGGAACACTTACTGAAACATTTTTCTCTGAGATCATTTAAAGTCTGGATCATTCATGAGACTGAAGGAATTAGAGGAAACAAGTACTACAGCTACTCACTGCTATAAAATATATTTCATGTACTTTGCAATCATGATCAGAATAAATCTGAATCAATAACTGACTAAATACAAATATGAGAGAGTTTATATATTTACAAATAAAAATTTTTATTTGAATAAAGCAAAGTTAATGAACCTAAAGAACAACTAATGTGGTACAAATTTCAAAATGAATCATATGAGGATGTAGTTTTGTAATCTTGTTTACAGAAAAAAATCAGTTTGACATAAATGTAGAGAAAACAGCTGATGTGAGAGAGTCTCCATGGTATACGAGGAATGAAGGGATGGAAATTATTTTTCCCAAACATATTCCCTCATTTGATGTGACAGAGAGCTCTGTCTAATACATTTGTAAAAAATGAAGAGACAAAAGCATCAGGATATAAATATGTAATTAGGGGATAGTGATGACTTCTTAGAGCAACTTGAATACATTTTCAGTGACCCTTCACTCTAAGAGGACAACTGGTTCCAAGTCAATGCAGCAAACTGACTCACAACAAAAGAGTCAGATGATTTCCATAGAGAGGCACTTTGCATCAGCAGCACCATGCTCCAGTGCTCTGGGAGAGTTTATAGTCCTGAGAGTTGAACACTGGATGACTGACAGCTGTCCTTCATCACAACAGAAGCCACAGAAATCCTCCTCATCAAAAACATGACTTTGATCTGCGTCCTCATCTGGACTCTCCTCTGCTGCTGCTTCACAGGTAAAGTCCAGAGAATCAAACTCCTCTCCTCTATCAACATCTGTCCCTCTGAAATGAAGCCCACAAAACCATGAAGCTGCTTTATGTTTTTGTCTCTGTATCCTCAGAGTCCAGAGGACAGATCACAGTGACTCAGCCTGGAGCAGTGAGCTCTGCTGTGGGAGCAACTGTGAGCATCAAGTGTAGGACCAGTCAGGATGTTTATAACAACAACTACTTACACTGGTACCAACAGAAAGATGGAGGAGTTCCTAAACTGCTCATTTATCGTGCTAGCACTCGATATTCAGGGATTCCAGCTCGTTTTACAGGCAGTGGATCAAACTCTGACTTCACTCTGACCATCAGTGGAGTCCAGGCTGAAGATGCAGCAGTTTATTACTGTAAAAGCTGGCACTATCTTAACAGTCAGTGGGTGAGCACACAGTGAAAAACAGTCGTACAAAAACCTCCCTCAGTCAGACTGAACAGAAACTGAAGTGACTGCTGCAGCTGGAAGATACTGCAGAGACTGATACAGTTCACTGAGGACACACACACACACACACACACACACACACACACACACACACACACACACACACACACACACACACTGTATATCTCTTAAACAAATACCATCATTTTTTGCATAGCAAGGAAAAGTTGGAGAAAGTCTCGAGAAACAATCTCTCATCTTGCAAAAATTAATTTGTCTGAAATGAAGCTCCCAAAACCATGATGTGTACGATTATGATAAAGAAAGCTGAGCAGTGTATTGAAAAAAGCTTGGCTATGACCTTTGAGCTCAGCTCGAAAATAGATCTGTGAAGGTTCTCAGTCATCCAGGTCCTCGTACTCTAAGGAGCCACCAAACCTACAAAATGTCTTGGGGGCAAGACATCGTTCCCTCAAACCTACTCGAGGATGACAGTGTGGAAATAAGTGTGCAGTCAGTTATTAATACTAGTCTTCTATCTGGGTGTTGTTGGGTCTGTTTCCACAAGCCCCGCTGGTTTAGAGACTTATTCATCATGAAGAAAACGAGACAGTCAGCGATCAATCGATTTACTTGCAATGGAGGCCTCGTCGGTGTCTACCACAAAATGACCCCAACGACGGCCTCCGCTTGCTGCCTTTTATTGGGAATTGTGTGTGTGTGTGTATCAAGATATGGCCCTGTGAAGGTCTCCTTAAAAGCTGGTGCCAGGAGTCCAGCGGTCCACCTAAACAAAAGGCTCTTATACTTAAACAGATACAGAGTAGGTGTCCTCCCATACTATATAAAGAAGGTACGACCTCACTCATGACCTTAGGATGTATGTGCATGTCAGAACACTCTGAAAGGCACACAGAGTCTTTGCAGTCTACTAAGGATCAGACCTCTATCATTATACAATTGATACCTCTAAGCATATATGATTATATGATAGAGCCCCTTTTTTATGGCCTCTATCAACCCTCATCGCCTCACTTCAGGCATTCTTCCTGTGGGGGGAATACTTATGACTCCTCTATTGTCCTTTTTATCTCTGCAGAAAACCTTTCTCGGAAAGGGTATTGGATCCAGTTGTGTTACTGCTGTTATGATCCCACCTGTTGAATCACTTTAGCAGTCTTGTAGAAGTGGTCATGATGCAAATGACAACAACAATGACACAAAGGAAGACCCTCTTCAGATTGTCATACTATGCTTAGCACAGTGACAGCATTAGGTGATGTTCATAGGAAATTGCCGTCGGTCATTCCCCATCACCACCCTAGCTTCTGGTTTCTGTGCTGCTCACAGAATCATGATGCCATCATTGAACTCCCTCTGTGCTGTCGATTGGAGCTTGGCACGCTCCCCTCACCCTCAGATGCCCGTCTGTAGTATTTTTTTCTCTCTTATTTTCTTTGCTAAATGTGCCTGTATATTGTTTATATGATCTAAATAAATTAACAATAAACAATTTCTTTTTGTTCTCAGATCAAATAAAACAATTCCATCTCAAATACTTTTTTTCCACATAATGAAAGTATTTGTGTAGAAATTAAAACTCTTTGCAAGCAAATTATTGTTTTATCATATATACTGCGTAATTTAAAATACGAAAATATTAAAACCATACTAAATATAGAAGAGTGTATTAAAACTATCACAGTAAAGCTCCTGTTAAGTAAAGGTGGTATGAATAATTTGTTTTACAGAGACGAGTAAAACTTTGAGTTTCAAGTCCTTTCACTCTAATTACCACTGGAGCAAAGCTAAGTTAGAAAAATTAAATGTAATGCAGGGCTCTAGAGTGCGACCAATTTGGTGGCAAGTGCGATTAAAAATAATCTCAGGTCGCAGCGGTACGACCAACTATTCAAGTAAAAAAAAGAATAAATAAATACTCTCTGCAACTCTGAAACTCTCCCTGTGGTCAACAACCGACACGCATTATGCCCTTATCGTGGTCTAAACCAATCAGAGATAATCAGGGGTGGGACCTCTCTGATTGGTCGTAGTTCAGATATTCATGTAGTCCATCTGTACGTTTGAAAGTACAGGTAGATAGAGAGAGGTGAGTAGCTTGAATAAAGCGACATTGATTCATTAAATCCTAAATCGAGTTTTAAACATAAATATATTTTCCCAGAAACGCCGGAATCTTAGGTTAAAGATCACAAAAGTAACCCTGGGGCTCCTTGTTCAGGGTGAGACTCTCTGTCTTTGCTTCAGCATGCAGCCAGGTTCACCACAATGATGTTCTGCTATGATGGAGAAACTCTGAAACCAGCAGCACTGACCTTCTTCCATCTGTTCTCCATGTTAAAGGAATGATCCTCGAATGTTTGGATGTTGGTCATCTTTTTTTTCATGTTTTCAGGTTCATCAGGAGAACAAGTCCTGACTCAGACTCCTGAAGCTCAGTCGGTTGTTCCAGGACAGACTGTCTCTGTCAGATGTAAAGCCAGTTCAAGTGTTAGCAACAACCTCCACTGGTACCTTCAGAAGGACGGAGAATCTCCCAAACTCTTAATTTATTATGCTACAAACCGTCAGTCTGGAGTTTCTGATCGTTTCAGTGGAAGTGGATCTGGGACTGACTTCATTCTGACTATCAGCAGAGTTCAGGCTGAAGATGCAGGAGTTTATTACTGTCAGCAGTGTAACACGTGGCCGTTCACACAGTGATACAACGCTGTACAAAAACCTCACACAGCTGGAGAGGAACTGAGAAAAAACATCATCTGAACTGACAGCTGCTCAGAAACACACATTATTTTACATTGATAAAATATTTTGATAATTTTAAAAATAGTTTTTAAATTTTGTTATAATAACATTTTATAAATGTTAATCTCATCAGTTCCTCATGCTCAAAATAAAATGTTATTGCTGCAATTAATTATCTGTAAAACAGAGAATATCGATACGAGCAACGATTGAAAACAATCATTTAAATATTTGATCTTTGAATTATGAAAGCTAGAAACTCAAAAGACTAATGACTAATTCATCCTGCTTTAAGTTCTACAGAAACACAAATATTTCTGATTACCATGTAATCATCTTTAAAGCAAAAACTTCAGGCAACGTGTCTCTGAAGTGCTTAGGTACATGCTCTATATTATATATTACTACATTTGAATTTAATTTATCAGTACATACTGACAGTTATAAATATTTCCATTAACACAGCTGATTTGAGAGTATTTATGTTCTATTTTAAATTATTGTTAGCATTACTGTCAGCTATTAAAATGGGATCATAGTAATTCACTGTTAGACAACAAGAGATACAGACTTTTCTCTCTGCTCCTGTTTTTGGTAAAGTTCTCCATGCAAATGATACCATGTACTTTAATTATGTCACTGAATCTCTTTATTAATATAGTTTTAATGTGATGATCAGAATCAAATGCAGGACAAAGAACTGCTTCAGGATGAGGAATTATGAAGAGCAGCTGGTTCATCGACCGCTGACGTGACCCAAACAGCTCGACTCACATTAGATGTGGACATAAGAACACATTCAACCTTTTTACTACACCTGATGTTTAACAATCTGCCCTGTTGGAACTTTTCATGGTTTTCTTCCTCCTTTTGCTTCCGTCTGTCCTTTTGGGAGGAGCTACATCCTGTTTATTAAAAGCTTTATTAAAAGACCAGCAGCAGCCTTGTGGCATCTCATCTCATCCTCTCATTCTTTGAGCCATAAATTTAGGGACTGGAACAGGATCAGCAGATGTTCACATTTTAAAGCATTTTTTATACTTTTTTAAATTTTGTGATCATTTTGGCTGTGTTATAACTTGTGACATGGATTTTTGCAGGAAATCTTCTTTTTGGTCAAGTTTTTTGAAATCTGGTGTCTTTTACTTTTACATGTCATCCGTACTCTGTTGATGCATTTTGCACCCTGTCGACACCTTTGTGGACAAAAATGTACAAGAACAGAATCTGGCATTAAATCCTCATACAACAATATTTTTTCAGCTTTTTTTGTTTTTCATAAATAACTTAATAATTATGCAATCAAATCAGTTTTGTTGCTCAACTTTGACATGTCCAAGACACTAATAAACACCAATGACCCATCCCCATCCTGTTTATTATATGGAAAATATTTAGTTTTTGAGAGTTTTTTTTAATAAAGATTAAACTGTTTAAAGTGGCATTTAAAGGGTTCAAACTGTGAAAATTATTTAAGTTGGAAAAGGGCTCAATTTATTTTTGAAAAAAAAGGAAAAAAATATTGCCATATGAGGACTTTATGGAAAATTTTCTGCATGTACATTTTTGTATATGAAGGTGTCGACATGGTGGAAAATTTGATGAGGCCAGAAGGGTTAAATAAAAAGAGACATTCAGAAAAATAATTTCCACTTAAATAAGTCTAACTGGATACTGGAATGAGCACCTTTGTTTTTGTCAATATCATGAAGTGGTTGATTCATTGACAAACAACATCCCTGCTGGAGTCAGTCAGATCATTTCCATAGAGAGGCACTTTGCATCAGCAGCACCATGCTCCAGTGCTCTGGGAGAGTTTATAGTCCTGAGAGTTGAACACTGGATGACTGACAGCTGTCCTTCATCACAACAGAAGCCACAGAAATCCTCCTCATCAAAAACATGACTTTGATCTGCGTCCTCATCTGGACTCTCCTCTGCTGCTGCTTCACAGGTAAAGTCCAGAGAATCAAACTCCTCTCCTCTATCAACATCTGTCCCTCTGAAATGAAGCCCACAAAACCATGAAGCTGCTTTATGTTTTTGTCTCTGTATCCTCAGAGTCCAGAGGACAGATCACAGTGACTCAGCCTGGAGCAGTGAGCTCTGCTGTGGGAGGAACTGTGAGCATCAAGTGTAGGACCAGTCAGGATGTTTATAGCTCCAACTGTTTAGCCTGGTACCAACAAAAAGATGGGGAATCTCCCAAACGTCTCATTTACTATGCTAGCACTCGAGATTCAGGGATTCCAGCTCGTTTTACAGGCAGTGGATTAAACTCTGACTTCACTCTGACCATCAGTGGAGTCCAGGCTGAAGATGCAGCAGTTTATTACTGTCAGAGTTTTCACTATCCTAACAGTCAGTATGTGTTCACACAGTGAAAAACAGTCGTACAAAAACCTCCCTCAGTCAGACTGAACAGAAACTGAAGTGACTGCTGCAGCTGGAAGATACTGCAGAGACTGATACAGTTCACTGAGGACACACACACACACACACACACACACACACACACACACACACACACACACACACACACACACACAAAGCTATAGTGAAACAATATTTCCAACATAATTACTGGATTGTCCCATTAGCAGCAGGTTCTCTAACTATTGCAAACAAGAGCTTAATAACATCTAAAACTAGACGGCGTTGTTTGAAATGTTGAAAGAAACTGTCATTTTAATAAGTCACTAACTTTAAGCTGGTATTCATGTCTAAAGTTGCTTTAGTAGTTAAGTGATAAGACTGAGTTTGTGTACCTGGCCAAAAAATAAATATCTATTTAGTGTAAGAATGAATAAGATTACAGACTTTGTTTTACAGACTCTTCACTTCATGGTGACTTGACTATATTATGACTCTTGTTATTTTACAGGAGATGAAAAAGTGTGTCTGTGTTTTGTCAGGCTTGTCAGTGATCATTGCTCATCTGCCTTCACACACATATGACCTTGAGTGAAATCCCCTTCTTAATCCAGAGGGTGATGTCAGCCCACCCTTTGCAACTATAACAGCTTCAACTCTCCTGGGAAGCCTTGCCACCAGGTTTAGGAGCAGGGCCGGCTGTACGCTGGGGCAAGAGGGGGCCACACCCCTTTAAGCCAAGCTTTTAGAAGTTGAGAAAGAAAAGAATAGATTGCCCACAAATTGAATATCGACAAGAGTTACTACAGTAAATTTCCCTGAAAAAGGCACAAATGAGATGATAGGTTTCACGTCTCGTTCGCTCTTTCACTCTGTGTCCTGTTTGTGCGCAGGCTCACACAGCACTCGGCAGAGAACACCCACTCACCCTCCCCCCAGCTAAACATCTAATCACTGTTAGTATGTAAATAACCTGTGTCAGGTTTTTCAGTAGGCAGGGCAGAGCAAATGTGACCAGCTAATTTCTGTTGTCAAAATTATAATGACTGTAGCTGATAGTGAATTATTTTAATGTTCTTCATTGTATTTGTTAGAAATATATATATATTTGATTTTCCTTTAATTGAAGGACTTTTTTGTGAAACTTGGTGGAGCGGAAGTAATGTTGAGAATAGACTCGTTTTTTAGTGACACAAAGCAAGTAAAGCACAGGTGCACCGCGGGTTTTGCTGTGATGTTTCTACATGTAACTGCCTTTATTTAAATTAGCTCTCATGAGGACGATGCTGAGCGATCCTGTTGGGAAACTTGGAATAAATCATCTAAACCAGCGGTCTCCAACCGTTTTTGCGCCACGGACCGGCCTTTAAGGTGTCGCGGATAAATACAACAAAATAAAACTAGTACCGGTACCGAAAAAAGAAGATTTATTCATAACACAAGTGAAAAGACCCAGGAAAACCGAGTTAACGATAAAAACGATAACAAAATAACGTTCAAAACCGATTAAAAACCCTGAAAACCATACATTTCACACCTGAGCCTCAACTCTCGCGGCCCGGCACCAAATGACTCACGGACCGGTACCGGTCCGAGGCCCAGGGGTTGGGGACCGCTGATCTAAACAAACAACTTGTCCACGTGGTGGCTGATGGGAGTAACAGTGACTCGTGAGATTATTAACAACTGAAAAATATCTATATTTGTACAGTGAGTGGGGGACTAGGCCATTGTTCTTCTTACAGTTTCAGTCTGGTAGAGACGTGTTTCTTTCTCAATCCCACAAGCACCACTGTGAGCCTGTCTGCTGCTCAGAGCCGACTCGAGGACCTGTGTCAGTAAGACCCAACACAAAGCCCCGCCCAGTTTTCATCTCTGCACTCAACAGTTTCCTTGTTTCATACAATGATGTAATCAGAGCGATTTTAGTAAAGATTATTTACTTTTGTTACATAATAGAAAGAGGAATTTGCTGATCTTGGCCCACGAGGAATCCATAACAAATAACTTGGATATGGATAAATCTGTAAGAGTTTTTGGAAAGGGAAACAGGAGACTGTTGAATTAAGGAGAAAGGAGAGTTGAGCTGCAGCTGCAAACAGAGTTGAGTTCCTTACAAAACAAATAAGCTTAAAACAAGACGAAATCTGTTGAGTTCTACAAATTAATTTGAGAATTGTAGGAAAAGACATGGTGAACTGTTTTTTTTAATAACTTGGCCTACCCTTTTTAGTTTTGGTAATATTGGCAGTAGTGAGAAGTGCTATTGTTGGGTTTGAGTATTTTTAAAATAGGCCATCCAACTCAGGTAAATGTCATGTTTTTAGTTGTTAGAATCTGATTAGCAATATTTTATTTTACTTTTTGCTGTTTTAATTTTCCGTTTTGAAGGCACGCAAACCCCCTGATGACGTTAAGGTGGCAATTCCTCAGGGGGGGAAACTAAAAGTGCAATCAATTACATGACAAACACAGTTATCCAGAGCAGAAGACTCATCACTCTAGAGAACACGTCTACACTGCTCTAGAGTCTGAGCTGCAGAGACTGATACAGTTCACTGAGGACACACACACACACACACACACACACACACACGCACAGACACACACACACACACACACGCACACAGCATTGTCAGTGACTCAGTACAATAAATCCCTATGACAGTAGCTGTCTCAGCTTCCAACTAAAATATTGTGTTCAAACCAGTAAATTAATTAAATTTTCACTTTTCTAGTCTTGTTTCAGTGATACTATAATTGTGTTTTGACTTTAAAAAAAAAACCTAGTGTTGATTACGGCCGACCTGGACTAGAGACAGAATCAGAATCAATCAACTGAACATCCCATCACGTCACTTGTGAACATGATAAAACGGTCCCCAACCCCCGGGTCCGAGGCCCGGGGGTTGGGGACCGCTGCCATAGATCATCGTGATGTTGTTTATTATGTTGCTCTCCTTTTCTTCTGCTTGTTTTCTCAAATGAAAACATTCACCCAATTACTTTTACAGCTGACCTGGTTATTTTGGTGCATGACATATTTTGAATTATAAATGATGATGACTTCTGATGTTTTTACTTTCATCATGAATAATCATCCTGATGAAGATGGACAAACTGTTTCTATCAGATGTTAAATCAGATGATCCATTAGCAAAAATATTCACTGGTATCTTCAGAAACCCGGAGAAGCTTCTAAACCGTTTATTCATAAAGCTAATCTCCATCACTCTGGTGTTTCTGATCATTTTACTGGTAGCTGGTCTGGGACTGACGTCACTCTGATCATCAGTTCAGAGTTCAGAATTAAGATGCAGTGGTTTGTTACTGTTAGCAGTGTTTAAGTTTGCAGTTCATATAAAACCCTCACACAGCTGGAGAGGAACTGATCTGAGAGCTGCAGTAAAATTGAAGACCAACAAGATATAAGCAATAGTTTTATTTGAAATGTAAATAAATTCTGCAACACAGAAAGAGCTGTGGTCAAGCTATTTATTACTTCGCGCAGGAGAGCCAACACACACATCGAACATAACAGTTCACAGTCATGTCAGCCCTGCCCTTGGGACGTCTCAGCTCCTCTTTTATACTCCCCCCCCCCCCCACCCCCCCCACACACACACACACAACTCTCTGTTTTATGTGTGCTCACAAACCTGCAGTGCATTCAGATCATGCACAGAACCAGTTAAAATCATAATACTGCTGAGCACTTATTGCACACTCAGTGTTGGGGAGTAACAGAATTCATGTACCAGCATTATGTATTTAAAATACAAAATATAAGTAACTGTATTCTGTTATAGTTACGGTTTAAAAAGGTGGTATTCAGAATACAATTACACGTCGGTCTTTTCCTGTTTCATATGTTAGGCTGTGCCCTCTCTATGGTAATTCCACGCTGGCTGAAACCCAAAGAAAACACGCATTAAGAGGCTCTAATGTCTGTGTCTCAATCTTGCGGCCCATGTCATCTCTGCTTGCTGCCAGCATTATGACGTGAAGAAATATTTAAAAATATTTTAAAATTATTATTCAAAAAATTATTTAATATGAAGGCAACAGGCAGAGTGTTACAGGCATCGCCCTAAAGAATGTAGCCTCATGGGCAGTGTAGTCCGTGCTGCAGGGAGAATGGACCGTCATACCCGTTATGTGTCTGTGAGCGAGGGAGGGAGAAAAAGGAAAAGTACGAGCTGTCACGGAGCAGAAACGGGAGCTGGAAGCATGTAAATATAATAATAACCACTGCAGCCAAGAAGAGAGCCTGACGAGCCCAGTTGTAAGTAAGCTATTAAGACTCGACTGTACGCTGTGTTTGTGTTTTCCTCCGAAACAATAAGTTCTGCTGGAGCAGCCTTTCAACGCCTCTCTCTGTCTCTTACAAAGTTGACCCAGACAACAAAGTAAAGCTGGTTTTTGGCTACGAGCCCGACACGAACCCGACGTATTAGCCAGAGGTCCCTTTACTACAGTTCGGAGCCGCGGACCTGTTTTATATACGCGTTTGCAGATCACTGCAAAAAGTGCAGCCTTACCTAATGTCCACCTACTGTTACTCATTTATATTAAGATGTAAAAATCGAGTTGTTATTGGTACGGCGAGTAGCCTTCAGTAACAGTAATAAATCACATTCACGTAGTTGTAAAAAGCATGATCATATATTAAGTAATCCAAAGTATTCAGAATACGTTACAAAATACATTTTGGGGCATGTAATCTGTAATCTGTAGTGGAATAAATTTTAAAAGTAACCTTCCCAACACTGCAGACACTACATCACAAAACAGAAAGTGACCTGTTCAGGGCATGAAACCGAAGTCTTTCCAGTCTCACAGGTTGTCCTGTTATAAAAATATCAAATTAAACAGAGATGAATGATTCTGACCTGTGGTCATGTTTAACTTTTGCATCCTGTGGTCAGCATCATGCATCAATGTGAATCACTGCAAGATTTTTGTACTGAGTTTTACAAAACTCTAAAATAGGTTTTGCAAATTGTAACTTTCCTCTGATTTTTTTTTAATGTCTTTCATTTTTGATGCCATGTTCAAATGTGCAGGTTCTTTTTTGGGGGAAGCTTTTCTGTCCTGTTGCTTACATGTAAGCGGTTCTTTGATTTGCTGACAGGTAAGTTTCTAAAACTTCTTTCAGGGTGAAGATTCTCTGAAACTCTGTTCATGTGTTTGAGTAGACAAGTACAACATTTCTTTTCTTCTTCTTTTTTAAGTGAACAAGAGGAAATCAGATTTTGTCTTACATGGACGAGTGTCTGTGCCTTTATCTTCAGACATTGTTTGCATGTTTTGTTGGCATTTGGCAACACTTGGGGTTATATCACAAAGTACTGCTCTGGTTTGATCATGAAACATTTTCTTGCCTTTCTCAGTCAATGGACATGTTTTTGTAAAAGATTTCAGAAATTACCCAAATTTAAAAATCCCACACATCCATCAATGTGTGGATGTGTCCTAAAACACAAGAAAGAAAACATTTTCATACACTCAAAAGTATTTTTATACAAAATATAAACAACATTTCAAACCAATTTTTTTTTTAATTGATTCATGACCTGATCAAGATAAAGACAACTTAACTATTCAAAGAAGAAAAAGGAAATATCATTTCCAAATAATCAGTCTTTTTGAAATAATTTACAGTGAACATTGTGAAAAACTGACTGATTAATTGATAAACAGCATCGACTATTTGATCCAACTACTTGTTGTTTTCAGTCAGTTCATTTCCATAGAGAGGCACTTTGCATCAGCAGCACCATGCTCCAGTGCTCTGGGAGAGTTTATAGTCCTGAGAGTTGAACACTGGATGACTGACAGCTGTCCTTCATCACAACAGAAGCCACAGAAATCCTCCTCATCAACAACATGACTTTGATCTGCGTCCTCATCTGGACTCTCCTCTGCTGCTGCTTCACAGGTAAAGTCCAGAGAATCAAACTCCTCTCCTCTATCAACATCTGTCCCTCTGAAATGAAGCCCACAAAACCATGAAGCTGCTTTATGTTTTTGTCTCTGTGTCCTCAGAGTCCAGAGGACAGATCACAGTGACTCAGCCTGGAGCAGTGAGCTCTGCTGTGGGAGGAACTGTGAGCATCAAGTGTAGGACCAGTCAGGATGTTTATAGCAATTATTTACACTGGTACCAACAGAAAGATGGAGGAGTTCCTAAACTGCTCATTAAGTATGCTAGCACTCGAGTATCAGGGATTCCAGCTCATTTTACAGGCAGTGGATCAAACTCTGACTTCACTCTGACCATCAGTGGAGTCCAGGCTGAAGATGCAGCAGTTTATTACTGTAAAAGCTGGCACTATCCTAACAGTCAGTGGGTTGTCACACAGTGAAAAACAGTCGTACAAAAACCTCCCTCAGTCAGACTGAACAGAAACTGAAGTGACTGCTGCAGCTGGAAGATACTGCAGAGACTGATACAGTTCACTGAGGACACACACACACACACACACACACACACACACACACACACACACACACACGCTTTACCATATTCTCCATGTTCTTTAAAGCGACCATGAAATGATTTCAATATTTTAAACTCTGTTACAATATCCATGAATGAATGAATCTCGACAAAATGAAAGACAGTCTTTCTAATGGAAAGTCCAAAGACAGCAAGACAAAACAGGTTAGTGACCAACTAACCCTACTATACCAACATGAACATGCAGTATATAAAAGACAAAACCTATAAAATTTGATTAATGTACATTTTAAAGATGCAACACTCCATCTTCATTTCCAAGTTAAGTACTTATGGTGTGAGAGGAATTGTAATGAAATGGTTAAGCAGTTACTTAGATAATAGGTTTCAGTATGTGCAGTGTTTAGTTAATTCATCTGAAAGAATGAAAATAGAATGTGGGGTCCCTCGAGGTTCTGTTTTAGGACCAAAACCTTTTAATTTATATATAAACAACATTTGTGATGTGTCGAAAATGTTAAATTTTGTTTTGTTTGCAGACGACACAAATTTTTTGTGCTCCAGAGAAAACTTGAAAGAATTGGCTAAAATTATGGTTATTGAAATGAAAAAAACTAAAAAAATGGTTTGATGTAAATAAGTTATCGCCGAATTTGGAAAAAAGTTTATGATATTCGGAAACCGTGTAAAGGAAGAAGAGATAGTATTATCCATAGATGGAGTATTCACTGAAAGAGTTACAGAATTGCGTTTTCTGGGTGTAATAGTGGATGACAAGTTAACATGGAAATTTCATGTTGAACATATTAAAAAAAATATGGCCAAAAATATTTATATCCTGGGTAATGTCAGATATATATTAGATTACAAGACAATGCGAATATTATATTTTTCATATTTTTTACCCTATTTGAGTTATTGTGTTGAAGTATGGGGGGATACATATGTGACTAATTTAACAGCACTATACTTATTACAGAAGAGAACGCTTCGAATTATGCATAACGTTAAATATAGAGAACAAACTAATAGTTTGTTTATAAAATCGAAATTATTAAAACTTGAATTTATAGTGATATTACAGACATTAATTATTATGTTTAGAGGAAAAAATAAAACATTATCTCTTAAGTTACAAAGATTATTTGTATTGTGTTCAAAAAATGGGGATAGCAGAAGGAAGTTTTATTTTAAGCATCAGTTTGCTCGGACCACACAAAGGCAAATATGTCCAACAGTCAAAGATATAAGAATGTGGAATTCTCTCCATGATCATCTTAAGGGTTGCACAAATGTTTTTCAATTTAAAATGTGCTACAAGAATAAAATGATAAACGAATATGAAAAAGCTGAAAATAACAGAAGGTAACTGTAGAAAGAATTATCCTTTTAGTTTGATATTTAGTGGTATTGCACATTGTTGAGTATATTGTTTTGTTTTGCTATGTACACAATAATTCCAGAGTGTATTGTGGTTGTAAGTGCCTACTTGTACTATTATAGATAGGGGGCAGGTGTTCATAAGAATTTATTCTTCTTCCTGCTCCTTTTCATGCATGGAAACAGTGTGACTTTTGAGAGGAAGGTTTCAATTTCAATTCAATTCAATTTTATTTATATAGCGCCAAATCACAACAAAAGTCGCCTCAAGGCGCTTCATAGATACAGAGAAAAACCCAACAATCATATGACCCCCCTATGAGCAAGCACTTTGGCGACAGTGGGAAAGAAAAACTCCCTTTTAACAGGAAGAAACCTCCGGCAGAACCAGGCTCAGGGAGGGGCGGGGCCATCTGCTGTGATTGGTTGGGGTGAGAGAAGGAAGACAGGATAAAAGACATGCTGTGGAAGAGAGACAGGGGTTAATAACAGATATGATTCAATGCAGAGAGGTCTATTAATACATGTGTATAGGAATTGAATTACTACTATTACTACTATACTACATTTGAAACAAAATTAAAAATGAAATGAAATGAAAGACGGATTTATCTCATTAATTGTTCTTTTTTGTATTTCCAGCTTCATCAGCAGAAATCATCCTGACTCAGACTCCTAAAGCTCAGTCTGTTGTTCCAGGACAGACTGTCTCTATCAGATGTAAAGCCAGTTCAAGTGTTAGTGATGACATTGCTGGTATCTACAGAAATCTGGAGATACCAAAGCTGTTTTGAGTTCATGTTTTTGCCTCTGTGTATCTGCACATTGGGTCCACCAATCCTGCCTGCACACAGCTCATGAAATACTTAAGTGGAGATGACATATAAGATGTCATGTCATCTGTGTGAGTGTGTGTAATAAAAAACAGGTGAAATAACTGTATCAAGACTAGAAATTATGAAGAGGAAATATATACCATCAACTTGGCTCCTATTTCTTTAAAAGTATATTAAATGTGGAAATAACAATATAGTCAATCTTTTCAAATCATATAACTCTTGTTTTTTATTTTGGTTGGGCTTATTAAATGTTTCTATTTTAAGGTGTATTTGTTAAACTCGAGTACTCAAAGACCATGTTTACTAATTTTATTCTTTTTAGAACAGATCATACACACAAAGGGATGAATGTAGAGGCATTTGTTATGATTTTGGTATTTATGAAATGGAACAATTTTTATTGTTTTGTTTTTTTAATATGAGAAGTAGAAGTAACAAGGAAACAAAGGATGTTACAGCACATAAGCAAAGAGCTGTACCACAAGAAAAACAGCAACAACGACTCAGTAAATGACATCAGGACTGGGAACACTGGTCTCTCCTCAGTATCTCTGAGACCAGAGTCTGGGAGCCCTGGGTGGCCTCACAGGTCACAGAGCCCACCTTCATCCAGTGGTCTGCAGGGAGCCTCAGGGTGCTGCTCCAGCTGTAGAGGCCGTCGTTCTCCTGCACCACGGGGCTCCTGCTCTCCTCCCAGCTGATGCTGCCACTGCCATCCACCTTCCAGGACAGACTCCAGTCTGAGGGGAAGCCCTTGTTGGCCAGACATGTGAGTGTGGCCATTCCCTGCATCAGCTCCTCACTAGAAGGACCCAGCACCTTCAGGGCGGGGCGGGTATCACCTAGGAAACACCAATCAGCTTAGAGGACAGGAACCACCATTTGATTTTCTCCGTTAAGAAGTTTCTGTCAGGTGTTTTTTCTGCTCCACCAGTCATTAACTCACACATTGTTTTACTTCCCTTTAAGAAACCTCTCATGCATATCAGCACAGAGAGAATCATCACACAGTTTGAGCTGAAATATGTTCAAACTACACTGGAAATAAAAGAAGCAGAAGTGGAAACATTTACAGTAGCTTTAAAATGACTACAAGTCTGAGTTATGGATGATATATACATACATACATACATATATATAAAAAAAAAAAACTAAACACCCATCTCGCCCCTGCGGGCGGTTTATCCTTCAAGCTCGGGTCCTGGTACCAGAGGCCTGGGAGCTTGAGGGTCCTGCACAGTATCTTAGCTGTTCCCAGGACTGCGCTCTTCTGGACAGAGATCTCCGATGTTGTTCCCGGGATCTGCTGGAGCCACTCGCCTAGTTCGGAAGTCACCACACCTAGTGCTCCGATTACCATGGGGACCACCGTTACCTTCACCCTCCACAACTTCCCAAACTCTTCTCTGAGCCCTCGTCTCAAGCTTCTCATATTTCTTCTTTTTGATGTTGCTGGTGGTGGTTGCAGCTTTTCTAGCGGCCTCTTCATGGTTCCCATTCGCCTGCGGGATCCCCAGGTACTTGTAACTGTCCTCTATGTCTGCAATGTTGCCTTCTGGTAGTTCAATCCCCTCAGTTCTGGCTACCTTCCCTCTCTTCGTTACCATCCGACTACACTTCTCCAGTCCGAACGACATTCCAATGTCATTGCTGTATAGCCTGGTGGTGTGGATCAGTGAATCGATGTCTCGTTCACTCTTGGCATACAGCTTGATGTCATCCATGTACAGGAGGTGGCTGACAACTGCTCCGTTCCGTAGCCAGTATCCGTAGCCAGTCTTGTCAATGATCTCACTGAGGGGGTTCAGGCCTATGCAGAACAGCACTGCTGTCCCCACTGCTGTGGGGACAGAGCATCTCCTTGGTAGATCCCGCACTTGATGGCGACTTGTGCTATGGGCTTGGAGTTGGCCTCTAGTGTCATAGGCCTTCTTGTAATCAATCCAGGCAGTGCACAGGTTGGTCGGTAATTTAGTAATTTAATGTTAGTGTCGGTAATCGTGGTTGTAGGTATTGTCCGTAGTGCTGCATTAACATCATCTAGCAGACCTTCTGAGGGTACTTCACGTAATCTTGGTAACCGGCTACGGGGGGTCCCAAAATCTCTAAAATTAAAAACATCCTGTCTCAGAGTGATGCTGAATAACTAGTTCATGCGCACATAAGACCACTGAGATGGTGATCAACCTTAGAAGGAAAAGAAGAGCTGGGTCAGCACTAGGGATGGGTATCGTTTAGGTTTTATCCGATACCGGTGCCAAACCGGTACTTTTGAAACGGTGCCGGTGCTTAAACGGTGCTCAAACCGGTGCTTAAAGAATGGAAAACACAAAATTGGTCCAAAAACCTCTCATGTTCAGCTGTTTTTTTGTAAAAAGATAACAATGTTAGCCTTTTCTGCAGCTATAGGGCATATATGGTATCACTCTGGGCTGGAAGCAGTGCTTAAACAATGGAAAAAAAACAAACTTTGTCCAAAAACCTCTCATGTTTAGCTGTTTTCCACTTTTTCTTTGGTCATTTTAGCCTTTTTGGCCAGGGTGAAGGGAGCATCTGCCATCAAACAAGAAGACAGCCGCATGTAACTACGACGGTGTTTGCTAGTTCACCTTACATGCATTAATGTAATAACGTGGTTAGCCTACTCAACGTAAATTACACACGGACAACATTAAGCTACTCACGCAGAGAAGAACGGCTGCTGCTGCCATCATCATCATCATCATTTCTGCTACACTGGCAGGGCTAGGGGCCAGGACTCTCCTCTTCGGGTTTTTGGGGGATGTTGCTAACTCCGGGTCCGATAACAGGCACCACACCCGCAGTAGATGTGCACGGTGTGAGGTCTCGCAGCAAGATATCAAATACGGCGCATTTCTCGGCTTTAAAAAAAACGCTATGCGTCGCCAGGTGTTTCATCAGATTTGAGGTGTTGCCTCCTTTGACAGTATCACAGTATCAGCTTAAAGCACTTGTTGCAGGCTGCTGAGTTTGCATATTTTGCTGTGAAGTACAGCCAGACTTTGACCACTTCGCCTTGGGCATTTTTAATCTGTAGCTCTGCTCTACTGGTGCCCAGTCTGGATTTGTTACATCCATTTCATATGCTGGTTTGCCTGCAATAATGCCAAATCATAAGCTACTCAGTCGACATGACGTGGTTCTGCAGCATCACACATTAGCATGTTTTATCTCATTATCTATGACCTCAGCACATTGAAAATAACACTAAAAGCCTTTCAAGAGTGATATGAATTAATTTAGAACTCACCGGAAAGAAAATGCCGCGAGCAAACCAAAAAAAGCTGGGGATTGCAGAGAACTCGATATCCGCTCGTCTCACCGCTGCAATCCAAGCCTGACGTCTTTGTTTAGTAATATCGGATACATGGGATCCCTCATGTTGCCTCCAGGATGGAAAACGATTAAAAGAGAGCCCATTATCCAGCTTCTTGCCTTCACGATCGTGTGATCTAACGTTGCAACCGACAACACAACACGTACGATCCATAGCTGAAATGGTATCGTTTGTCTGGCCTACTGTCATGGCGGAAGGGGGCGTGGCCCATCTCCTGTGACATCACGCTCCAAAGCCCTATTGGGGGAAAAGGATTCAACCTGAAGAGACATAAACATGGCAAAGAAATGTGGTAGGATCTAAATCTCAAACACAAGCAAACTGCCTTTTTGTTGCAGAAATTTAAACCAGCAAAAACAGGATGTTCAAGGCAAAATGTTCAGAAATCTGAGTCTGTCTCAAAAGATTGCCCCTGACTCCATGAACTCTTCCAGTCCATCTTACAGCTTTTGATTTAACATTGTTGAGTCTCTGTCTTTGTTCAAACTTAAGGCCCGTCTTAAATCCATGCATGTCTATATTTATTTGTATTACAATTCATATTTGAATTATTTCACATTTTCCATTTGATTTTTTTTTTTAATTCAAATTTATCTCTCCACTAGATGTCATGAATGATTTAATTATTCAGCAGAGGACAGCTGCAGCTGACTGACTCTGTGTGTTTGCATATGTGTCCTGCCTCTCTGCTCACAGCTGTTAAGAGGCCAGTGTTGATCAGTGGCTGTCCAGGCCTTTCAGAGCCACTCACACACCAGCAGCACAATGATGATGTCACTGACTCTACTGCTGGCCACCCTGGGGCTCCTTGTTCAGGGTGAGACTCTCTGTGAAAACTTCAGCATGCAGCCAGGTTCACCACAATGATGTTCTGCTATGATGGAGAAACTCTGAAACCAGCAGCACTGACCTTCTTCCATCTGTTCTCCATGTTAGAGAAATGATCCTCTAATGTTTGGATGTTCATCATCTCAATAACTTTTCTCCACTTTTTCATGTTTTCAGGTTCATCAGGAGAAAAAGTCTTGACTCAGACTCCTGAAGCTCAGTCTGTTGTTCCAGCACAGACTGTCTCTGTCAGATGTAAAGCCAGTTCAAGTGTTGGCTCATGCCTCAACTGGTACCTTCAAAAGGACGGAGAATCTCCCAAACTCTTAATTTATTATGCTACAAACCGTCAGTCTGGAGTTTCTGATCGTTTCAGTGGAAGTGGATCTGGGACTGACTTCACTCTGACTATCAGCAGAGTTCAGGCTGAAGATGCAGGAGTTTATTACTGTCAGCAGTGTAACACGTGGCCGTTCACACAGTGATACAACGCTGTACAAAAACCTCACACAGCTGGAGAGGAACTGAGAAAAAAGATCATCTGAACTGACAGCTGCTCAGAAACACACATTATTTTACATTGATAAAATATTTTGATAATTTTAAAAATAGTTTTTAAATTTTGTTATAATAACATTTTATAAATGTTAATCTCATCAGTTCCTCATGCTCAAAATAAAATGTTATTGCTGCAATTAATTATCTGTAAAACAGAGAATATCGATACGAGCAACGATTGAAAACAATCATTTAAATATTTGATCTTTGAATTATGAAAGCTAGAAACTCAAAAGACTAATGACTAATTCATCCTGCTTTAAGTTCTACAGAAACACAAATATTTCTGATTACCATGTAATCATCTTTAAAGCAAAAACTTCAGGCAATGTGTCTCTGAAGTGCTTAGGTACATGCTCTATATTATATATTACTACATTTGAATTTAATTTATCAGTACATACTGACAGTTATAAATATTTCCATTAACACAGCTGATTTGAGAGTATTTATGTTCTATTTTAAATTATTGTTAGCATTACTGTCAGCTATTAAAATGGGATCATAGTAATTCACTGTTAGACAACAAGAGATACAGACTTTTCTCTCTGCTCCTGTTTTTGGTAAAGTTCTCCATGCAAATGATACCATGTACTTTAATTATGTCACTGAATCTCTTTATTAATATAGTTTTAATGTGATGATCAGAATCAAATGCAGGACAAAGAACAGCTTCAGGATGAGGAATTATGAAGAGCAGCTGGTTCATCGACCGCTGACGTGACCCAAACAGCTCGACTCACATTAGATGTGGACATAAGAACACATTCAACCTTTTTACTACACCTGATGTTTAACAATCTGCCCTGTTGGAACTTTTCATGGTTTTCTTCCTCCTTTTGCTTCCGTCTGTCCTTTTGGGAGGAGCTACATCCTGTTTATTAAAAGCTTTATTAAAAGACCAGCAGCAGCCTTGTGGGATCTCATCTCATCCGCTCATTCTTTGAGCCATAAATTTAGGGACTGGAACAGGATCAGCAGATGTTCACATTTTAAAGCATTTTTTATACTTTTTTAAATTTTGTGATCATTTTGGCTGTGTTATAACTTGTGACATGGATTTTTGCAGGAAATCTTCTTTTTGGTCAAGTTTTTTGAAATCTGGTGTCTTTTACTTTTACATGTCATCCGTACTCTGTTGATGCATTTTTCACCCTGTCGACACCTTCGTGAACAAAAATGTACAAGAACAGAATCTGGCATTAAATCCTCATACAACAATATTTTTTCAGCTTTTTTTGTTTTTCATAAATAACTTAATAATTATGCAATCAAATCAGTTTTGTTGCTCAACTTTGACATGTCCAAGACACTAATAATCACCAATGTCCCATCCCCATCCTGTTTATTATATGGAAAATATTTAGTTTTTGAGAGTTTTTTTTAATAAAGATTAAACTGTTTAAAGTGGCATTTAAAGGGTTAAAACTGTAAAAATTATTTTAATTGGAAAAGGGCTCAATTTATTTTTGAAAAAAAAGGAAAAAAATATTGCCATATGAGGACTTTATGGCAAATTTTCTGCATGTACATTTTTGTATATGAAGGTGTCGACATGGTGGAAAATTTGATGAGGCCAGAAGGGTTAAATAAAAAGAGACATTCAGAAAAATAATTTCCACTTAAATAAGTCTAACTGGATACTGAAATGAGCACCTTTGTTTTTGTCAATATCATGAAGTGGTTGATTCACTGACAAACAACATCCCTGCTGGAGTCAGTCAGATCATTTCCATAGAGAGGCACTTTGCATCAGCAGCACCATGCTCCAGTGCTCTGGGAGAGTTTATAGTCCTGAGAGTTGAACACTGGATGACTGACAGCTGTCCTTCATCACAACAGAAGCCACAGAAATCCTCCTCATCAAAAACATGACTTTGATCTGCGTCCTCATCTGGACTCTCCTCTGCTGCTGCTTCACAGGTAAAGTCCAGAGAATCAAACTCCTCTCCTCTATCAACATCTGTCCCTCTGAAATGAAGCCCACAAAACCATGAAGCTGCTTTATGTTTTTGTCTCTGTATCCTCAGAGTCCAGAGGACAGATCACAGTGACTCAGCCTGGAGCAGTGAGCTCTGCTGTGGGAGGATCTGTGAGCATCAAGTGTAGGACCAGTCAGGATGTTTATAGCTCCAACTATTTAGCCTGGTACCAACAGAAAGATGGAGGAGTTCCTAAACTGCTCATTTATGCTGCTAGCAATCGACAATCAGGGATTCCAGCTCGTTTTACAGGCAGTGGATCAAACTCTGACTTCACTCTGACCATCAGTGGAGTCCAGGCTGAAGATGCAGCAGTTTATTACTGTCAGAGTTATCACTATCCTAACAGTCAGCATGTGTTCGCACAGTGAAAAACAGTCGTACAAAAACCTCCCTCAGTCAGACTGAACAGAAACTGAACGTAGTGCTGCAGCTGGAAGATACTGCAGAGACTGATACAGTTCACTGAGGACACACACACACACACACACACACACACACACTGACAGATACTCGCTGTTATCTCTTAAACAACTACCATCATTTTTCGCGCAGTAAGGAAAAGTTGAAGAAAGTCTAGAGAATCTCCTCTTGCTTGCAAAATGATGATAAAGAAAGCTGGGCCGTGTATTGAAAAAAGCTTAGCTATGACCTTTGAACTCAGCTTGAAAATACTGAAATATAGAGAACTGAAATATCTCATCAACTTGGCTTAAAAGAGTCAAATACAGTGTAAATATCATTGTTGATAAAAAAAAAAATTTTAAGAGTAAATGTAGCAACTCCTTTCATTTTATTTTTATTAATCTTTGTTTTATAATGTCAGAAAAAAGCTTATATTATAAAAACATTACATTATAAAAGAAAAGTTTATATTTCAAAAGCTTATATTTTATGATTTCAAAATGTTTGTATGCAGTGCCACTAATACTCTTGATAAATAAACATTTGAATATCTTGTAAGTTGTTAAACATTCCCAGAAAACAACTGAATACAGCACAATTCAGTATAGATACAAGTATGGTATTGTCTTGATTATTATTTGCTCAGTGCTGTGATGAACAAGTTAATCCATTAACAGGTATACAGAACAAAGTTACGGTGCACAGACTCTCTGCTTCCATAAAATGACCTTCTGTTGTGATTTCATAGCAGCTCTGATCTCCTTTAAAACACACGAGTTAAACATGGACACTTGCACATTACACTGACTGAGTTATCAGACTGCAAAATGTTACAGAATCTGACATTTTGTTATTGAACTCATTAACACCAATGGAAAAAAAGCATTTGATTTAAACAAGCGAAACCACATACGGCATCTATTAAACAGCATGGCTTCATAGTAAAAGTGTACAGATGGTGCACTGGCCTACCTGCAGTCCAGCCCTTTCTTTCTCAACAGTTCTTAGACTTTCATAGACTGTTGTTAAAGGAACAGGTTATACTACACAGTGCTGAACATGGCCCAGTCCCAATTGTTGTTTAGATGAGGTTTCAAGTGGGTAACTGCTTTGGCCAACAATGAAGGCAACACCTGCTTTAAACTGTCAAAAGACAGACTGCAGACAATCCTGTCAACAAAATATTCAATAAATTCTCACACATTCCTTAAGACTCTACAAGAGGAGCAGCACAAGGAGGATTAACAACAGCGTTAAAACTGCTGAATAAGATATGGGGTCTGTTACACAACATCAGGAAAATGCTTCATGATGACAGCCTCCTGAGAGTTTAAGAATCTCCTAGTACAACATATGACACCTGTTTCTCTTTCATCCATCTTCACTCAGCTCTCCTATACATCTGTCTGACTGGTTGGGGAGCTGCATTATTTAGTCGGAGCTCAGCTTTACAGTTAAGACTCTCGATTATTTTTGAGAAAAGCAAGTTCAGCCATCACAGGCATGTGATTAGAAAAACAAAGATCAGAAATGTCAGTGCCACTGACGATATGAGAAATGCTAACGTCATACAGAAAGCTATTACTTCAAATTATTCTGGGTTTTTAGTTGATTATGAGTGTAGTTTTCACACAATGTGTCTCCATTACACCTCAATTCTTCTTTAATAAAAGGTGATATAGTTTAATATGTTGAGGTGTTGTTCATCAGAGATTGTATTTAAATAATTTTCTAACAATGTGAAAATCGTTTTTGTGTGTGTGTCCTACCATGTAAAGAATTAGAACTGAAGGCGAATGTACTTTCTTTGATATCATCACCTAATTTTATTTTCTGAAATGACAGCTGTGAACTACAAAAAACTGAAAATGTTACATTTGGTGAGTTTTAGCATTAACTGTATGTTACATATAAACATTTCAAGTTCTTGTTTTCAGTCAGATCATTTCCATAGAGAGGCACTTTGCATCAGCAGCACCATGCTCCAGTGCTCTGGGAGAGTTTATAGTCCTGAGAGTTGAACACTGGATGACTGACAGCTGTCCTTCATCACAACAGAAGCCACAGAAATCCTCCTCATCAAAAACATGACTTTGATCTGCGTCCTCATCTGGACTCTCCTCTGCTGCTGCTTCACAGGTAAAGTCCAGAGAATCAAACTCCTCTCCTCTATCAACATCTGTCCCTCTGAAATGAAGCCCACAAAACCATGAAGCTGCTTTATGTTTTTGTCTCTGTATCCTCAGAGTCCAGAGGACAATATACAGTGACTCAGCCTGGAGCAGTGAGCTCTGCTGTGGGAGGAACTGTGAGCATCAAGTGTAGGACCAGTCAGAATGTTTATAGCTCTAACCGTTTACACTGGTACCAACAGAAAGATGGAGGAGTTCCTAAACTGCTCATTACCTATGCTAGCACTCGACAATCAGGGATTCCAGATCGTTTTACAGGCAGTGGATCAAACTCTGACTTCACTCTGACCATCAGTGGAGTCCAGGCTGAAGA
Source organism: Perissodus microlepis (assembly GCF_051167445.1). Lineage (NCBI taxonomy): Eukaryota > Metazoa > Chordata > Actinopteri > Cichliformes > Cichlidae > Perissodus > Perissodus microlepis. Next base: position 31,181,197 of record NC_140481.1, on the reverse strand, counting down.
TGCAGCAGTTTATTACTGTCAGAGTTTTCACTATCCTAACAGTCAAGCTGTGTTCACACAGTGAAAAACAGTCGTACAAAAACCTCCCTCAGTCAGACTGAACAGAAACTGAAGTGACTGCTGCAGCTGGAAGATACTGCAGAGACTGATACAGTTCACTGAGGACACACACACACACACACACACACACACACACACACACACACACACACACACACACACACACACACACACACACACACACCTCACAGTCTTTCTAAAATAATTGTAGAAATAATAATCATTTATTAGGCACTGATACAACTTTAACTGTCATAACAAATGTCTTACCCTAATGTTAATATGGGTTTGACTCAAAACATCAGACTTATGTACATGCTGACTAACTAGTAAAGAAGAACATGTGAAACACAAAACAGTTGATACTGTGAGTCAGATCTGTGATGAAGAAACTCTGCTGTAAATATTCAAACTGGGAAGTAGTTATTAAATGAGAATATTTTAGTAAACTGCAGTACTGATATATGTATGTTTGTAGATTGCTCAGCTACATTCTTGGTCACAGAAATATTTCACATGATTTGATCTGAAGATTTAAAGTTTAGTTCATCAAGTCTTTAACTTCATCTTTGTGACATAAATTATTCTGACATTTACACTTTTTAACCTGCACTGATGTTCTGAAAGAGACATTTTTTAGTGTCTCCTATGTTGAGAAAGAAAGTTTAGTTTTTCTTTGGGTTATTTTCTTAATTCTGACTTTGATGTCATCATGGGTCACATGCAGGTTACAGTAATCTGTCACCATCTTTTTCTGCCTCTGCTACACCCAACAGGAAATATCACCACAACGTCCCACATGATGAAAAAATATTTATAGCAGAAAGCAGCTGTTGGTGATTATATTATTGTTTTTTAAAGTTTATAATCTGATGTGATACAGCACATGTGATTCTCTCAGTCAAAGTTACTGAAGCAGAGATTTTCAGTGTATGGAAGCATCACTGCTGAACCTGAAGGATGATTATCAGACAGAAGAGCAGCTGAATGGAAACACATGAAAACCACTATTTGAAGACCTCAGTTTTTATTTGAAGTATTAAAACCATCAACAGTGCCACAAGCATGAAAACATGAAAACTATCAAAGCAATACAGACACAGAGGGAGCAGACTGAGAGAAGCTGCAGACTAAAGCCAGTATCAGAGTCCCAGTGAGTCAGCTCAGGACTGGGAACACTGGTCTGTCATCAGAGTCTCTGAGAGTGGAGTGTGGGAGCCCTGGGTGGCCTCACAGGTCACAGAGCCCACCTTCATCCACTGGTCTGCAGGGAGCCTCAGGGTGCTGCTCCAGCTGTAGTGGCCGTCATTCTGCAGCACCCCGGGGCTCCTGCTCTCCTCCCAGCTGATGCTGCCACTGCCATCCACCTTCCAGGACAGACTCCAGTCTGAGGGGAAGCCCTTGTTGGCCACACACATGACTGTAGCCTTCCCCTGCTGCAGCTCCTCACTAGAGGGCGCCAGCACGGTCAGGGAGGGGGGACTCGACCCACTGCAGAGAGAGAGAGAGAGATGTTAGAGAAACTGGGAGTTTGGGTGAAACTGCTCTCCTGCTTTTCCACTTCCCTCTCTGAGCTTGGTAACCATGGTAACAGACAGGCTTCACTGCTGAACCATGGCAACAGACGAGTTTCAGTACCAAAGATAAAAATATTAAAGCGTTTCTTTGACTTCTGATGTCCTCGTGTGTAATCTGTGAACTATTACTTAGTTCTATAATTAGAGATAAAAAAATCAGAAAAGTAATTTGTTAGAATTTTGTCAAAAATCTAAATTTAAACAATTTAGAATATAAAACAGAAAAAAAGCATAGACTTGTTTTTTCATTTCTTTGGGAACAATAAAACTTAATGACACATTAAATCTCATAAACTGAGCCCAACTCAGTCAGCATGCTGTTACAGCAGGGGTAGGGAACTCCAGGTCTCTAGAGCCGGTGTCCTGCAGGTTTTAGATCTCACCCTGGGTCAACAACCTGAATCAAATTATTAGGTCATTATCAGGACTCTGGAAAACTTCAAGACATGTTGGGTGTGTCCCAATTCAGCGTCTGCATCCTTCAAGGCCGCATTTGAAGGCCGATTATGTCACAGCGACATGATGAAGGCTGTCCCAATTCAAAGGCTGCTCCAAATGCGGCCGGAAAACTGTCCTTCATTTCTCCGAATTTGAAGGATGGGTCAGGTGTAGCCTTTGTGGCCCAACCTATTCCAGAATTCATAGCGCGGCGATGGGTGTGGATAATTTTTTTGAAAAAAAACGGCGGATGGCTGAAGCGGAGCGGGCGAAGAGTAAACTGTTAAAAGTATGTATTGAATATTATGTCACTTATTTATGTGCAAATGTTTAATAACGAAGAACATTAAATATTACCGTCGGCAAAGTTATGTGACATTAGCGATATTTGTACTTCCAGCGTTAACTTGGTTTTAAAGCCTGTACTTTAAAATATACAACGTTCAATAGTCGACCTTAATCTCACAGAGAATGTGATGATTTTGTGGATAATCAAAGTCAGTCATATATCCACAAACACAACAAGCTGAAAGTCAGTGATGCTGCTCGGTTTGCAGTCCTGAATATCACGGCACAAGCAGGATTCACTGCACTGTTAATGTTAGCTATGTTATATTGCTGCCTCTGTTCGGTGGTGTCGAGCCAAACGGACTTTAATGTGTGTTTGAACGAGCTGACGGTTCACTCGTTAAGCTGAAAGAAAGATGCTTTAATCACAGCAGTCACACATGTGTCCACTGGACCATCTGGGAACTCTTCTTGTTTAGCACTCGTAATAACACAAACACTAAATCCTCCTTCTCTTGTGCTGTTTTGTAGCAGTGTAAACACCTGAGACTGTCACCTGTCTGTCTGTCCTGCACTCTCTCTCTTTTTCTTTCTCTCTGATTGTGGAATAAAAGTATGAACATGTGTTTATAAGTTACACTTGTGTTTGAATGCTGCAGCTTATCACACATTTGATTTCCATGTGTGACAACTGCAAGTGTCCAGAGTGAGGACAGATTGAAGGACCTAGGGCTGGGCGATATATCGAGTTTTTTAAAAATATCGATATATTTTTATACAAGATATAAGATGTGACAATATCGTTTATATCGATATAGTCTATGTTACATTATAATTATACTTGTGGAGCCGCAAGTTTGCCTCTCTTTCGTCCACTTTTGTCTCTACGCAACGTTACTCCGCCTCGCCTCTCTCCTTCACTGAACACAACTCCCCCCCCCCCCCCCCTCCCCCATCGCTTCACCTACAGGCAGCGACAAGATGGACACGGCAAATCTCCGTTAACGAGTTACTGCGCATCGCCCCGTGCGTGGGGCTGGACGGCGTCAACGTGTTAACGAGCTAACCACGCTAACGCCATGCAGCCCAGAGGGACTGCACGGCCAAAAATCCTTTCATTTTCTCAAAAGTTGACAGCGCGCCTTATGTATGAATTCTGGTTGTGCTTCATGACCGCAAACCAATTTTATGTGGAACACGGCGCTCAGCAAGCTGTTAAAAAATGTTTTAGTACGACTTTGGTAAGCTACGGAGCTACACCGCTTGATGGATTGTCGGAGCATTACGGCTACCGAGGAGCCTCGCGGAGTGATACGTACTGTGCTTCAACGTAATATTACAGTATTGTGTGTATATAAGGACCATAAATGGCACCTGTAAGAGACGTGGTTACAGAGAGGATTTCAAATTCAAGGGTGTCAGTCATGCAGTAGAAGTTGGGAATAGAGCAGCTGTGAAATCTGTCTCTTTGTTATTATGCTCAGCGTCTGTTAGTTTACATTTTGACTGCACAATTGTGAGCTCTTTGTTATGCACAAAAACAACATTGTTTTCTTTTATTTATGGAGCATTATTATTTAATAAATGCTCATAATTTATTTTTGAGTAATTTTTTCATGTACATCTATGCTGTATGTTAATAAAAGTGCCTGTGTGACATCTGGGACACAGCTTTGACTAAGAACTCTCTTTTTGTTCTTACTTTATGGCTTTAAAAAAATATCGAGATATATATTGTATATCACAGGAGTATTTGGATACGAATGCCATTTATGATAAATTTCAGTCTGCTTACAAACCCTGTTATAGTACTGAAACGGCCTTGCTCAGAGTCCTCAATGATCTCCTTCTGATTGCTGACTCCGGACGCTCTTCAGTCTTGGTCCTACTAGATCTATCCTCGGCCTTTGATATGGTAGATCATAACATCCTATTAGCGAGGCTTGAACACACAGTTGGCATTGGAGGTGCCACCCTAGATTGGTTTAAGTCATACCTCTCTAATAGGTCCTTCTCGATCAATTTTGGCCCTTATTTCTCCTCTGCTGCACCTGTCTCCTGCGGCGTGCCTCAAGGATCTGTCCTTGGCCCCCTGCTCTTCTCACTGTATATGCTCCCCTTAGGCGCAATCTTTGAGAAGTATAACATCGCACATCATTGTTATGCCAACGACATACAGATGTATTTCAAGCTAACTGATGATCCCTCTATGTCTTTGTACGGCTTTCGCGAGTGCATGCGTGAGGTCAAAAATTGGCTCGCAGGTAACTCTCTTATTCTAAACGACAGGAAAACGGAAATTATCGTGTTTGACAGTAGAGTCCCCCGTGGCCAACTCCGTGACGCCCTCGGTTCCTTTAACAGTTTCCTCACCGACACTGTTAGTGACCTGGGTGTATTCTTGGATAGCTCTTTTAAGTTCGATAAACAAGTGTCTTCTGTTGTTAAATCTTGTTTCCATCAATTGTGTCTTATTAGCAAGGCCAGACATTATGTTCCACATAGGGACCTTGGAAAGCTTATCCACGCCTTTGTGACATCTAGGTTGGATTATTGCAACTCACTTTACTTCGGTCTTAACTCTACTCTCCTCCACAGACTCCAAATTGTTCAGAAAACAGATGCTCGTCTCCTTACTGGTAGTGGACAGCATGTCTCTATTACCCCTGTCCTTGCTGATCTGCATTGGCTTCCCGTTAAGTACCGCATTCAGTTCAAAATCCTGCTGCTTACCTTCCGAATTATTAACAATATAGCGCCAAGCTACCTCATTGAGTTACTTAGATCATACACCCCTACTAGAGCATTAAGATCATCTTCCCAGTCACTCTTGGTACTGCCGAGATCTCGGCTGAAGACTAGAGGTGACCGCGCGTTTGCCTTGGCTGCACCCGATTTATGGAATAACCTCCCCATCGCTATACGCGAGTCTGATTCCATCCATTCCTTCAAATCGCGGTTAAAAACCCACTTATTTAGCCTCGCCTTTTCTACCAGTTAACGCTTGCTTGATAGTTAGCTTAACGCTTATTCTTATCTTCGGCTTATTCTTAATTACTTTTATTTAAATTTTAAAATTTTTTTTGACTGTTTTATCCTCTACACTTAGCCTTCTTTTATGCTTTTATATGCAATTCTTTTGCCTTCGTGTGTTTTAATGCCATTCAACCTGCTAGAACGTTTTGGTTTTTAGCCCTCATCCTTCCCTGTTACTTCATCTTACCCTCTTGCATGTTAAGCACTTTGGTACACCACTGGTTTTTAAATGTGCTATATAAATAAAGTTTGTTGTTGTTGTTTGTTGTATATCACCATCCAGCTAAAAAAATATCGAGATATGAATTTTGGGTCATATCGCCCAGCCCTAGAAGGACCCACTGCTGCACATCATCTGTGAGGCTTTGCACCCCTGATGATCCACCAGGACAAACTCAGCAGTGTGTGAGGAAGAGGAGGAGGAAGAGCCAGCAATAGTTGACAGATGGAGAGAATACACAATGCAGGAACTCCAGCAACACTTAAGGGAAGATGACCAACATTAATAATTGACCAACGCGTTTCGGCTTGTGGCCTTCATCAGGGTCATAGTAAAACATCGCAGAAAATTGCTTAAATACAAGACAGGAAACAGAAAAAAATTCAAATTAACCAATCAAAACTTCATAAATGGATCAGCTGACATATAACAGGTAGGTATTGGTTAATTGGTTAAGTCACGCCCAAGTAAATACTGGACTAGATCATTAATGGTGAGGACCGGGGGGGAGGAGACCTATTCCTTAATGTTCCCTGTTTGTGAAGGACTGCTAGAAAAGTGTAAAATAACTAATGACTGAAACCAGCCCACTGAAGGAACAATGGACTGGGAGGTCAGTTCCTCACAGCAATCACAGCATTGTAAGATGGCGAAAGATGTACCCTTAGGCCCCCTCCTCGATTCAGAGATGGTCTTTCCCTTTTCACAATGCTGTGATTGCAGCCATTCCCCAACTCTCTGTGAATGGTACTCATGGCCTTTGATCAATGGTCATTGACTAGTGGTCTTTGATCAGTGGGTTTTGGTCAGTGGTTGCTGATCAATGGTCATGAGAATTTGCATAATTATGATTAAGGAACTGACCTCCCAGTCCATTGTTCCTTCAGTGGGCTGGTTTCAGTCATTATGCAAATGTACTGTTTATAAGATTTGGGGAAACCTGCAGTCAGCTGAGACTGAAGAAGTCACTTGGATGAGTGACGAAACGTTTCTCCCACAAAACGCTATGTCCAGATGAACAGAATCAATTTGTCTTCTATCGGAGGCCTCCGAGGAATCAAAAGAACTCGGCGAAGTGTTGATATTACAATAGTAATTTAAATTTTCAACAAAGATGAAATAAAATGGATGGCAAATTATTTGCAAATACTTCGGGAAAAGGTTAAAACAAGGAAACAAAAATGTACCATCTATGAACTGTTTTTGAAGATAAAATTATCAAACAAGTTTTAAAAATGTGGGTTTCAGTGAAAACAAAATGTTCAAGAAGATTTTAGTTTGAAGGCAGAATATAAACTATGATAGTAAATTGCATAGTTATGAGATAAAATGAAGCATTATATAAGATTATAAAGTAAACATTAAAATATATAATTTGGTTTCATAAATGAGTCAAATGTATTTACAGTTAACATCCAGTCTGCTTCCTCGACTAAAAGTCGACCACGGTGATACAAACTCATTGAGCCGCCGTACAAAAACCTCTGACAGTAGAGAGACACGGCTCTCTGACTCTGAAACAAACAAACTCAACAAAATCATTCACTGTTTGAATAATTAAAAAAAAAATAAAAACTGAAAGAAGAAATGGTGCAACAATTTTCCAAAATTGCTCTTTTTAAAATATAATATGAGGCAAATATTTTGGATTTCAATGAAGTGAATTATTTCATGTAATATTTCATGTTTAACTAATGATTTAAATTACATATTGATCTATATCTTTGTACTACATTTCCAGAGAAATTTCGTGAAATTACTGCATTTGGACAACAAGAAACAAGAAAGAAATGTTTATTCATTTCTAATGAAATTATCCTGAGATCTAAAGGAACATTTCTCCCCTAAAATCAGGTCAGATTTAAACAAATCACCATTCACCTTCCTAATTATGCTCCACAAAACATCCTTCAATGTATTTCTCATTATTATCATGAAGTGATTGATTTATTGATAAACAGCATCATCAGACTGACCCAAGTCTCTGTGTGACTCAGTCAGATGATTTCCATAGAGAGGCACTTTGCATCAGCAGCACCATGCTCCAGTGCTCTGGGAGAGTTTATAGTCCTGAGAGTTGAACACTGGATGACTGACAGCTGTCCTTCATCACAACAGAAGCCACAGAAATCCTCCTCATCAAAAACATGACTTTGATCTGCGTCCTCATCTGGACTCTCCTCTGCTGCTGCTTCACAGGTAAAGTCCAGAGAATCAAACTCCTCTCCTCTATCAACATCTGTCCCTCTGAAATGAAGCCCACAAAACCATGAAGCTGCTTTGTGTTTTTGTCTCTGTATCCTCAGAGTCTAAACCTCAGGTCCCAGTGACTCAGCCTGGAGCAGTGAGCTCTGCTGTGGGAGGATCTGCCACCATAAAATGTACAACTGGACAGAATGTTTATAGCTCCAACCTTTTATCCTGGTACCAACAGAAAGATGGAGGAGTTCCCAAACTGCTCATTTATACTGCTACCACTCGACAATCAGGGATTCCAGCTCGTTTTACAGGCAGTGGATCAAACAAAGATTTCACTCTGACCATCAGTCAGATTCAAGCTGAAGATGCAGCAGTTTATTACTGTATGGGTGCATTTGATAGCAGCTACTGGGAACCGCGCACACAGTGAAAAACAGTCGTACAAAAACCTCCCTCAGTCAGACTGAACAGAAACTGAAGTGACTGCTGCAGCTGGAAGATACTGCAGAGACTGATACAGTTCACTGAGGACACACACACACACACACACACACACACACACACACACACACAGCATTAACATTGAGTGTATTGCTGTAAATTAAAAGACCACCAAATACTTTGAACACACAGAAAACATCAGTAGATAAATTAAGTATTTATTAATTAGCTGCTGTAGAAATTTAAATAGTAAACTTTTGAATCCAGCATTCGTTTCCTCTTTCCCATCATTGCTTAGACTCCACTTTGTTAATTGCTTTATCAGAGCATAACTTTGAAATCTTTATTTTTGTCAAACTCTGTGCTCCAATAAATTATGGTCAGTTCTTCAGCATGATTTGTCCTTATCAAAGTGAAATGATTTTATTAGTTTGAATCTTAGGTCTTAAATTTTAAAGCAACATGAATAAATAAGGAGCTACAGAAAAACCACATTACTGCTCACAGACGTTCCTACATGATAGAAAACAAATAAGTTTAGAGTTCAGAGTTATCTCAGCACAGATGTGTTTACACATTTTAATATTATTTTACCTCAGACTGAATAAGAGCTGAACTGACTGCTGCAGAGACTGATGGATTTCCTCCAGATTTACCTTAAACAGCATCATAACCACTCATAACAACACTATTAATAGAAGCAGTAATAAACATGCATTTCACTCTTTATACAATGTAATCAGAGTATACAATGAATACATTGTAACTGTATTTGGTATCAATAAACACAGATTTGTGGGTGATTGTGATTCATGACTTCAACTTGGAAGCTGATCTTCTCTGAGCCGAAGACTCTGCCTCTCATTCCACTTTTCAAAGTCGTGCCAGGTGGTCCTTGGGCACTGTTCTCGGCTCGTGCTAGGACATCCGACTGATGCCTGTTGCCTCTGGTTCTCTGAGACTCTCACCCTTTGGCTCTGGGTGCCCCATCTGGGGCCTTCCTCCTTCTCCTGCTGTGGGCTCCTGGATCTCCTGGATCTCCTGGATCTATCGCTGTCTGCCTCTGACACCCAGGAGGGCATTATTGCACCTCCCTGCCCTCATTATTGTCTACCTTTTGTGACAATGACACACACCACAAAAAGATTGTTAATTTATGTATCTGTGCATTTTCATATCTTTGTGTTCCAGGTGCTGTATGTTTTTGTTCCCTTTGTTTTTTCTTACAGGTGCAGCAGTTGGTGACACATTGTTGGACAACACGACAACAGGCAGAGGAAACAAGAGGAACCATAGAGAACTTATAGAGCTGGTCTTGGAAAAGCAACATGTTTTTGGCACCACAATGCATTCAGATCATAATTCAGATTGCATAAACTGCCAGACATGACAGGATTAAACAACATATATTAATATTATGTTTCTGTACAGGAGTGTTTGAGTAAAGTAGCTCAGAGGTAAGGCAGGACAAAACCATTTAAGAATTTAAAAAGAAACACAAAAACATCAAATTACCAGGACAATGTCTCGCTTTCCCATTTTAATATCATGATTCAAACAGGAATTAAATGCAATTTGTAAACATTTAGATATAAAATTAACTAAACTGAAGCAAAGTGGTAAAAAGTAAAAGTTAGAATAAACTGTATTCATGTCTGACCTCAAACTTTTCCAGTCAAGTTTTTAAATGTTCTCATTTTATTTTCATTATATTTATAGCTTTCAGGCTCTCGGACGCTAAAACTTTAAATACACTGATATCCTGGAAAGATGAAATGGATATGGATATCGTGAATAATTTAATTAAGTGCTCACTCAGGTTAAAACACCATCACATGAGACACATCACACTTCTACATCTGGCTGGCTCTGTGTATACTAATGTTTTTTATTCAATGTCCTGTCATGTTTGCTGTATGGCAGGCAGGATGAAGTTTCCTGGATTCAGGATTCTTACACGGAAACAAATTTAAAGAGGCAGCTTTATTTGTTGGGAAATAATGCACAAAATAAACATTTACGAAAAACAAACCAAAACTTGAACATGGAAACTAAGAACTAGACTCTGGGGGACTAGAGACAGAAACACTAGGAAATAAGGAGCATGGAACTAGGAATGATGGACAGAAACATGGAGAAACTTACAGCACATGGGACAACACGACAACAGGCAGAGGAAACACACAAGGGAATGACACACAGGAGGAGAGCACAGATGGAAATAATCACACATAAGGAGACCAAGGGGAAGCAAGACTGAAAACTGAACACAGGACAAGGACTATCAAAAGAAAACAGGAAGCATGACAAATATGTAGATGCAGAAAAGACACTGTGACTGGGGGAACAAAAACAGAGACAGACACTAGACACTGAGACATGGAGACATGACTGCCTGTGCAACAGAGGGAACAATAAACATGGAGACAAGAGCTTATACACAGGCTTGAGATCGACACTGAGGGAGGGAGAACTAGGATCACTAAGAACTTAAGAAAAAAGATAACCAAAACCCTGAATAAAAGTAATCAAAGAATATAAATTAACAACAAAGATAAAACACTGGGTCACAGATCCAGCACTGTGACATGTCCGCTTCTAAACAGGACTTTTTTTTACATACTTAGCATGCTAAAACAAAAACAGAAGGACAAAGTATTGTTTAAAATACTAATTTAAAATTGATTTATTTCCAGACATCCAGTCTGGTTCCTGAAAGAAAAGAGTTTGTATCATCATGGAGATTGAGCTAAAACCTCTGACTGTAAAGAAACACAGCTTTCTTCTTAATCGTACAATTTGGTTGTCTGAAATCAAAAATTCAAAAACTGTAATAAATAAATGCAAAATAAGAAGGCATTTTACTATTTTGGTATTATATCCACATTATCACATGCTGATAATCTGACAATAATGATAATAATGAAACTATACATGCATCCCATCCTAATAATTTTTCAACATTTTCAGATTAAAATGTAGATCATAAAGCAGCTTTGAGAGTAGAAATTATGAAGAGCACACAGATAATCTATGGTTGACATGACCTCAACAGCTTATACAAAAATGTGGGTTTAAAAATATGTTTAAATATTTTCACTGCACTTTACACTCGCTGTGTTCTGTTGACGTTTTTTCTTTTGGTCTGGTTTAATAAATGTTCCACAATCTTTATTTTTTAATGTGCATTTATCAAACTCACAGAGTCAAAGAACATGTTTCCTCGTTACATTTTTATTCTTTTAAGAGTTTGAAATATCAGCTTTACAACAGACACAAAAGGATGAAACTAGAGGAGATTGTTGCTATGATTGTTGTCATTATGAGATGAAAATATGACTATTTAATGAGTTTATTTTTTAAATCTGCAAACACAAAGAAACAGAGAGACAGAAGAAAAACAGCATGAAAGACTCAGTGATTGACATCAGGACTGGGAACACTGGTCTCTCCTCAGTATCTCTGAGACCAGAGTCTGGGAGCCCTGGGTGGCCTCACAGGTCACAGAGCCCACCCTCCCCCACTGGTCTGCAGTGAGCGTCAGGGTGCTGCTCCAGCTGTAGAGGCCGTCATTCTGCAGCACTCCAGGAGTCCTGCTCTCCTCCCCTCTGATGCTGCTGCTGCCACTGCTGTCGCTCGTCTTCCAGGACAGACTCCAGTCTGAGGGGAAGCCCTTGTTGGCCACACACATGAGCGTGGCCTTCCCCTGGTCCAGCTCCTTGTTGGAGGGGGGCAGCACTGTCAGGGCGGGGCGGGTATCACCTAGGAAACACCAATCAGCTTAGAGGACAGGAACCACAATTTGAATTTCTCCGTTAAGAAGTTTCTGTCAGGTGTTTTTTCTGCTCCACCAGTCATTCACTCACACATTGTTTCACTTCCCTTTAAGAAACCTCTCATGCATATCAGCACAGAGAGAATCATCACACAGTTTGAGCTGAAATATGTTCAAACTACACTGGAAATAAAAGAAGCAGATGTGGAAACATTTACAGCAGAAGTTTGGCTTTAAAATGATTAGAAGTCTAAATCATGGACGACTGAAGAAATGAGTGGACACAAGCACAGAGCAGCTACTCATTCATATAGATTTGAAATGTTATTGAACAGCTCACATGATTTCAAACTAAATCTGAAACATCTGACACGATAAAAACATCAGAAAGCAAACTTTAACTCATCCAAACAGCAGCTGATGTGGTGGGAATTTACAAACTAATCATAAGATGATGAAGTTTACTCTTATCTACATATATTTTACTGTGACAGAAATGTAGATTAAACAAGAGAAACTCGCAGAGCTCATCTGAATTAGTCCAGTAAAAAGGACAAACATCAAACACTAAATTATTTTAAATAAAAAAAATCTTTTGTCTCATCTAAGCAGTCTAACAAATAATTATTAAATAAAATGATAAAATATTTAATAAAAAACACAGTTTAATTAACTTACTTCCAACATCCAGCCTGGTTCCTCCACCAAAAGTCAACCACAGTGATACAAACTCATTGAGCCGCTGTACAAAAACCTCTGACTGTAGAGAGACACGGCTCTCTGACTCTGTCAGACTGAACTAAACCTACAAGCCCTCAAAATACAACTTTATCATCAGAACCAGAAATAATAATTAATACTATCAAACATCCCAGATTTTCATTAGAAATTGTCTTGAATGTCTGAATAAAAATTTCCAAAGCTGACTTTGTTTCTTAGGACAAAATTTATGTATAAAATAATTGTTCAGTTACAGAAAAAGTTTCCTAGCCTTTCATATGAAATTAAATTAAAGAAAAGAGAAAAATGAAAGAAAAGAGAAAAAAAGCTCTAAGGCTAACTTACGTCCAACATCCAGTCTGGTTCCTCCACCAAAAGTCCACCACAGTGATACAAACTCATTGAGCCGCCGTACAAAAACCTCTGACTGTAGAGAGACACGGCTCTCTGACTCTGAAACAAACAAACTCAACAAAATCATTCACTGTTTGTGTAATTTCATTCAATTCAATTCAATTTTATTTATATAGCCCCAAATCACAACAAAAGTCGCCTCAAGGCTTATATTAATATGATAATAGTGTAATTAAAACAAATAAAACCCATTACAACAATATTCAAAGAATATGACTTCAGAATGTACATTTTACAGTTTTCCACATGTTCTCTTTAAACCTGAGACTTTTTTCACAACTCTAATCCCTGAAACTAATTCTCAGCCTACACTTGTCATGGTCCTGGGTCTTTTGACCCAGCGTTTTGTGTTTATCATTATTATGATCGTATGTTCTAGTTTATTCTGATTATGTTTTCGGGTTAAGATGTTCTAGTTCTTTGGTTTTGGTTTCTGTTCCCGGTCAGTATCGTGTCCCTGAGTTCTGTCAGTGTATATTTCCTGTTTTACTTTGAAGGTCTGTGTCTTTGGTCAGTGTGTCTAGTTTTGCTTCCCTTGTCTCGTTCGCTCTAACATCTTCCAGCCGTGCTTCCCTCATGTCTCCTATTCCCTGATTACTCCACTGTGTATTGAAGCCCTGTGTTTGCCTTTCCCTTTTCGTTGTATCGTTAACGTTGGTTCACCCTCATCTTACGCTGTGTTATGCCTGCCTAAGTTTATTTTTGTATCTTTAGTTTTGTTATTTTAGAGTTCACCATTAAAGCTGTTTTGACTGAGTCCTGCGTTTGGGTCCTCGTCTCCTGCCTGCACACAGCGATCCATGACAAAATTTAAAAACACTTCTGATTCATGTAGTTATGTTTTTAATTTCACAAAAATATTAAGTTCTGGAAAGTGTACCAGTATTTTTTTCAGAATTTTTTTATTTTAATTTCCGAAGGAATATGTTCATTGTTAAGACCCTGCCTACACATTTTTTAAAAAATGAGTTTTTATTTCTATTTTGGAATTCTGTCTACAAATAATGGTGTTTTAGGAATTTCAGTCTTCTCTTCTCTCTAGAGAAGACTGTGCTCAGTGCTGTTGGTTTAAGCCTTCTAACTGGCAAATATTGCGATTCAATTCAGGTTTTATCACCATGTGTTGCTTTGGTTTACTTTTGACATGTTTCTCACACACACACGTTTTCAAACGACTTCACTGACATTTATTCGTGAACACTTAAATGAACTTCAGTAAATGTTTCCCCATCACTGCTTTTCTCAGTTGCTTTGGTGAAAGTCTTACACCAGGAACGTCATTCTCACCACTCTTAATGCAGCTCTCAAAATATGTAAGGCCTTTTTCACCACACAGACTCATCTATGCAAAAGACACTTCATAAAACACTTTCACCGTCGTTTTAAGACATCAAAACAGGGTTTTTTTGTTTTGTTATTTTTCTCAAAACCTTACCTACTTTGGAAAGAGTACTGCAATAAATGTAGGCCTAATGTCACAAGGGGCCAAAGGCCTGTACGAAACTGGACTCAAATGCTGGACCACCTGTGGAGACGGTTGAGTTTGCTTTACACAAATCTTTATTTGGCACAAAAACACAGAGTTATACTTGACGTGGGATTCATGACAAGAAAACGTAGCGTGGTGGCCTAAGGTGGCGTGGTGATCAAGAGGGAGAGAGGAAAAGGGGGTTAGTGGGTTCACAGACTTCTCCAGGTGTGACTGAATTTTAAAGAGGAGTATGGCTTATGTTGCAGGTGGAGTTGGTGGTACTTTGAGGGGAGTAGGTGAAGGTCCAGGTGAGCTGAATAGATTTAAGATGGGCTGACCTGAGCTCCAAGGGATCCTGTGAGAAGCAGTGGGAAGAGGGCAGCAGGTGTGATATTGAAATCCTTCCCAGGAGACGGAGCATGAAACTGCAGTGAGTATGCCCGAGTGCATAGACTTGGGCAAGGAGCATGAAGCATGGTAGCCTGTTACCACCGAGGGTAAGTTGGCAAAGTAGCAGTGAAGAGACGGCAACGCTGGTCTTAAATATCTTGAGCAGATTGGCTCCATGTGAGGAGATGACGGCTCTGCACAGGGGCAGACACAGGAGAACATGGACTTAGTGGAAATTTACCACAAATTTACCTGATGTTTTTTTTGTATTTTTTTAACCTTACAAAACTGGTGAAATGGAGAAAAGCAAAATAATACTCATTAAACTATATGTGTCAGGAAAAGAAAATGTATACAATCTGAGACCACAGCACCAACTACTGTATAGTCCAGTGAAGTCATACTGCATGTGTTTATTAGGTTATTAAGTACACCTGTTAAACTGCTTGTTAATCCAAATATCAGCCAATCACATGTCAGCAGCTCATAGCATTTACACATGTAGACATGTTGGACACAGCCTGCTGAGGATTAATTCAAGCATCATTAAGAAAGATAATTAAAAGTGTCATGGTTGTTGATGCCAGACAGGCTGATCTGCTGGGATTTCTTTACACAGCCATTTGTAGGGTTGATGGGGAACGGTCTGAGAAATGTTGATGTCAAAGGCCAGAGGAGAATGGTCTGAAAGTTTTGAGTTTATAGGAAGGCAACAGTAACTCAATCAACCACTCGATACAAACAAGACGCAGAAGAGCATCTCTGCAAGCACAACATGTGACCTTGAAGCAGATGGGCTACAGCAGTAGAAGACTGCACTGCAGGGCCTGTCACCTAAGAACAGGAAACAGGTTATAATTCACATGGAGTGACCAAAATTGAAAGAACAAAAACAAAAACACGGTGCTCCAATGGCCTCCACAGTCACCAGATCTCAGTTAAAGACAGCATTTTTGGGATGTGGTTGAAAGGGGTGTCCAGCTGGCAAATCTACAGCAACTATATGTTATACTTGTTGAATCTATGCTAAAAAGCATTCAGGCAGCTCAGAAGGCAAAAGGGGGTCCAGCCCGGTACTAGCGAGGTGTACCTAATAAAGTGGTCTGTGAGTGCATATAGTATATGTTTTTGTGTAATTACAGTAGCAGTGCCATGGCATGGACGTGTGACACAAGACTGAGATTATGCATTTCTAAATGTTTCAACTTAAACGTCTTCTGAGAACATGTGTCCATATGTGATTATAATTGAAGAGCAATTTCACTGCTTTGAAGTAATTTGAGTGGAAACACTAATGCAGTGTTGGACAGTATTCAGCAAAGTGACAGATCTGGAGTTCTGTCTGACAAAACTGTTTCAAAGACTTGTGAGATTCAAGTGGATCAACAAAGTAACAAATCCCTTTATTAGTGTAGAAACAACAGCAGTGTGTACGTGTGTATAAAAACAATGAGAAAGGCTAATTTATATTTATTTATTTATTTATTTAGGACAGTGCATGTTAATGAACATAAATGTAAAAAAAAAAATTACATGAATGTAAACATGCCAGATTATAGCCAAAGGCTAATTTCCATCTGTTGTCCTTAAACAAAAAAATAGACATAATAATTCATCATTCATTCATAATAAAAACTCCATCACCAAACTTACACATACACACCATTCTGTTCCCAAATAAAACATTAAAACTATACAACTCATACATGATCACACACTTGATTTGTCCATAACCAATTTGATTGGGGAAAAGCATCACTGATTTGAAACTGCAGCAAACTGACAGAAACTGTAATATGTGTTTGAGGTGGATGGTATTGGAGGAAATCATGTTGTTTGAACCATATTTAATTTTGGATCACAGCTATCTGAATGGTCTCCTATAGCAACATTTTAAAATTTACATTGTCATCAGAAACTTTAATAATCAACAACATCGCAAACAAAACCAATAAAATGTTATGCTTAATTTAAAAATGTGTTTCCAATAAGTCCAACAGCATGTCTCACTCAATAGTACTTTACATACAGTGAGTATAACTGCATTCATACAAATAATATGGATGGATATTACATTCTTTCCAAATACCAGCACAGTGGCACAAGTGGTTTAGAAAACACTTTCTCCACAAAGTCTATTGTATTCCCACTGTGAAGCTTTCAGTTCTGTCACATGATCTTCACCAGCAAGTAGAATTTACTCAAAACGTTACTTGATTCAATGTAACTGTATAAATGTAAGTGTGACCCACCACTGTACACCATCATAAAGTCACTGACTAAATGCTTTGCATGAAATATTTAATGCTACAAACATGAACGAAGGAATTCAGAAAAAATATGAATTTCTTACTTCTCTACATCTTGGCAAAGAGCAACTGTTAAATGAACTTATTTTAAATATAATCAGTTAGTAGTTCTTCAGAACCCATCAGGATCTACGTGGCGTACAGAATGTTGTAAAAACATGTAGTGAAGTCCAGACCTTTACTTTTTCACATTGTGCCTTTAAACTTGGTCAGATGATTTCCATAGAGAGGCACTTTGCATCAGCAGCACCATGCTCCAGTGCTCTGGGAGAGTTTATAGTCCTGAGAGTTGAACACTGGATGACTGACAGCTGTCCTTCATCACAACAGAAGCCACAGAAATCCTCCTCATCAAAAACATGACTTTGATCTGCGTCCTCATCTGGACTCTCCTCTGCTGCTGCTTCACAGGTAAAGTCCAGAGAATCAAACTCCTCTCCTCTATCAACATCTGTCCCTCTGAAATGAAGCCCACAAAACCATGAAGCTGCTTTATGTTTTTGTCTCTGTCTCCTCAGAGTCCAGAGGACAGATCACAGTGACTCAGCCTGGAGCAGTGAGCTCTGCTGTGGGAGGAACTGTGAGCATCAAGTGTCGGACCAGTCAGAATGTTTATAACAACAACTATTTAGCCTGGTACCAACAGAAAGATGGAGGAGTTCCTAAACTGCTCATTTATGCTGCTAGCAGTCGACAATCAGGGATTCCAGCTCGTTTTACAGGCAGTGGATCAAACTCTGACTTCACTCTGACCATCAGTGGAGTCCAGGCTGAAGATGCAGCAGTTTATTACTGTCAGAGTCTTCACTATCCTAACAGTCAGTGGGTGTTCACACAGTGAAAAACAGTCGTACAAAAACCTCCCTCAGTCAGACTGAACAGAAACTGAAGTGACTGCTGCAGCTGGAAGATACTGCAGAGACTGATACAGTTCACTGAGGACACACACACACACACACACACATACACACACACACACACACACACACACACACACACACACACACACACACACACACACACACACACACACACACACACTTTACCATATTCTCCATGTTCTTTAAAGCGACCATGAAATGATTTCAATATTTTAAACCCTGTTACAATATCCATGAATGAATGAATCTCGACAAAATGAAAGACAGTCTTTCTAATGGAAAGTCCAAAGACAGCAAGACAAAACATGAGTGACCAACTAACCCTACTATACCAACATGAACATGCAGTATATAAAAGACATAACCTATAAAATCTGATTAATGTACATTTTAAAGATGCAAGCCTCCATCTTCATTTCCAAGTTAAGTACTGTCTGCAATGTTGCCTCCTGGTAGTTCAATCCCCTCAGTTCTGGCTACCTTCCCTCTCTTTGTTACCATCCGACTACACTTCTCCAGTCCGAACGACATTCCAATGTCATTGCTGTATAGCCTGGTGGTGTGGATCAGTGAATCCATGTCTCGTTCACTCTTGGCATACAGCTTGATGTCATCCATGTACAGGAGGTGGCTGACAACTGCTCCGTTCCGTAGTCGGTATCTTGTCAATGATCTCACTGAGGGGGTTCAGGCCTATGCAGAACAGCACTGCTGTCCCCACTGCTGTGGGGACAGAGCATCTCCTTGGTAGATCCCGCACTTGATGGCGACTTGTGCTATGGGCTTGGAGTTGGCCTCTAGTGTCATAGGCCTTCTTGTAATCAATCCAGGCAGTGCACAGGTTGGTCGGTAATTTAGTAATTTAATGTTAGTGTCGGTAATCGTGGTTGTAGGTATTGTCCGTAGTGCTGCATTAACATCATCTAGCAGACCTTCTGAGGGTACTTCACGTAATCTTGGTAACCGGCTACGGGGGGTCCAGGTTTCAAGCTTGGCCATGATCCTATCTTTCAGGTCAGTTCCTCTCGCACTCAACGATTCTCACCACCCTTGGTGGCGTCTCCCATTTTGACCTCAGGACTTCCAGGCCATACTTGGGACAGGTGTTTCTGTATACTATGCCGGCCACTTGGTTATGGCGTTCCATGTATGCCCTGCCTGCTAGCATCTTGCACCCTGCTGTTATGTGCTGGATTGTCTCTGGGGCATCTTTACACAGCCTCCACCTGGGGTCTTGCCTGGTGTGATAGACCCCAGCCTCTACGGATCTTATGCTCAGAGCTTGTTCTTGTGCTGCCATGATTAGTGCCTCTGTGCTGTCTTTCAGTCCAGCTTTGTCCAGCCACTGGTAGGATTTCTGGATATCAGCCACTTCCTCTCTCTGCCGGTGGTACATACTGTGCAGGGGCCTGTCCTTCCACGATGGTGCCTCCTCTTCCTCTTCTTTCTTCGGTTTCTGCTGCCTGAGTTATTCACTGCTGAGCACGGGGTCGGTTGGGGCCATCTTACTGATGTATCCGTGGATGTTTGTTCCCATATATATATATGTATAGAGAGAGAGAGAGAGAGAGAGAGAGAGAGAGATATCTTTTTTTTAAAGTACAAAGTGTTTAAAAATAGGAAAATTTAATGGTCTTAAAGCATGAAACAAACAAAAAGCAAAAGTGGAGCTGAATAATGAGGTGTGGGAGCCCTGGGTGGCCTCACAGGTCACACTGTGAAATGGCAAGAAATGAATCTTCTATGTGCTGTGACAGAACATGAACAGTAAACAGATCACTCCCATTTTTCACTTTAATATCACGTTTGGAGTCCAGCCGAACGTGGTAAAAGTGGTAAGCCCCGTTGAAGAACTGAAAAGCATAGTATTTATTTTGGCACACAGGCCTCCACTCAATCGAGGATATGATTTATATATATGACTGTTAAACAGAAGAAGTTGCAATCATTGATAGAAAATAGCAATAGGGGGAAAAGGATTCAACCTGAAGAGACATAAACATGGCAAAGAAATGTGGTAGGATCTAAATCTCAAACACAAGCAAACTGCCTTTTTGTTGCAGAAATTTAAACCAGCAAAAACAGGATGTTCAAGGCAAAATGTTCAGAAATCTGAGTCTGTCTCAAAAGATTGCCCCTGACTCCATGAACTCTTCCAGTCCATCTTACAGCTTTTGATTTAACATTGTTGAGTCTCTGTCTTTGTTCAAACTTAAGGCCCGTCTTAAATCCATGCATGTCTATATTTATTTGTATTACAATTCATATTTGAATTATTTCACATTTTCCATTTGATTTTTTTTTTAATTCAAATTTTTCTCTCCACTAGATGTCATGAATGATTTAATTATTCAGCAGAGGACAGCTGCAGCTGACTGACTCTGTGTGTTTGCATATGTGTCAGTGGCTGTCCAGGCCTTTCAGAGCCACTCACACACCAGCAGCACAATGATGATGTCACTGACTCTACTGCTGGCCACCCTGGGGCTCCTTGTTCAGGGTGAGACTCTCTGTGAAAACTTCAGCATGCAGCCAGGTTCACCACAATGATGTTCTGCTATGATGGAGAAACTCTGAAACCAGCAGCACTGACCTTCTTCCATCTGTTCTCCATTTTGGAGAAATGATCCTCTAATGTTTGGATATTCATCATCTTTGTTTAAACTGGGTTTTTCTCAATAACTCTTCTTCTCATTTTCATGTTTTCAGGTTCATTTGGAGATGTCATCCTGACTCAGACTCCCAAAGTTCAGTCTGTTGTTCTAGGACAGACTGTCTCTATCAGATGTAAAGCCAGTTCAAGTATGAGTAACTACCTCCACTGGTATCTTCAGAAACCCCCTGAAGCTCCTAAACTGCTTGTTTATTATGCAACAAGCCGTCAGTCTGGAGTTTCTGATCGTTTCAGTGGAAGTGGATCTGGGACTGACTTCACTTTGACCATCAGTGGAGTTCAGGCTGAAGATGCAGGAGTTTATTATGGTCAGCAGGGTTACAGCCGCCCGTTCACACAGTGAAAATCTGTTGTACAAAAACTTCTCAGCTGAAGAGGAACTGATCTGAAGCAACAGCTGCAGAACAAACTAAAAGACTGGGAGGAACGATTACTTTAATATTTACTGTGGAATTTCATTTGTGTGCACTCACAGTTTAACGTTCATAAATTTATTGAATACGTTGTTAGTAACATGAAAAAAAAAGTGATGTCCCCGAATAAAAACATAAATGTTTAATGAGTCACAGAATACGGACACAACACTGGCTCCAGATTTTTAACATGTGAACATTATTTTTAGATGACTATTGTTCTCTGTAGTCCACCAGTCTGACTCATTCTTAGTTTCTACATTTATAACAATGGACAGTCTGTCCAGAAAGAGGCTCGACCTACTACAGAGAGAGAAAATAGACTTTAGAGAAACTGAGAGTTCAGATAAAAAGACGTAACTGGAAGGTAAAATATAACAAGCTGTTATTAACAATACAAATGCTGTTGTCAGTGTTTCTGCACTGATGAGCAGCTCTTTTCTATTTGTAAGCTGTTAAATATTTAACTGATCCTTCTGTGGAGCTCAGCTGCAGTCCTTCATCACACAAATCCAAAAAATCATTGTAGTCACATCACAACTAGTGTCTATAATATTCTAATATTCTGCTGATTAACAAATCAAGCAGGCTGTTATAACAGTGTTTGTAGGGAATGTGTTCAGTGAAGATTTAGCCTCATTTGGACATTTCCAGCATAAACGAATCACTGTTACTGTTGTAAAAACCTAAAGTTATTTAGTCAGTTTCCAAAGTATTAATGTAGACAGAACAAATAATTTTAAGGTTTCTCTTTAAAATAATATCTTACTAATGCTTAAAAGTGTGACATTAATATAAAGTCCCACCAAAATCTGAAACCAATGAAAATAAGATGTGATCATCCTGACAGACTGTGGACTTTGTCTTTTTTAAAGAGGTTTAGTGAAGTGAGTTTCTCTCATTTTGCTGTAAAGACTAGAAGAGATTAACTTCTATATAAGTTGATTGAAGCAGACCTGTAGTCTCTCATCTGCCTGCATTCCTGTGTTTGTTCTGTTAGTCTGTTCTTAAGTGAGTCAGTCATGCAACTTTATTTGTCAATTCTGCCACATGTACAGGACATACAGAGAATAGAAATTTCGTTACTCTCAAACCCTAGATTAAAAAATGCAAATAAAATAATTAAAAATAAAAATTTAAATAAATACAATACAATTTTACATATAACAAGAAAGCTATGCAATATACAATATACAATATTCAAGTAAGGATAAATGACCATGAGTGTAAACCAGGCAGAGTAGTGCAAATAAGCAAATAGTGCAAATGGAGATTAGTAATATACGGTAAGAGATGGTATAACAACAAAGTCTTATGACCACTGTCAAGCTCAATTCTGTCCTCATTATTTGAGTCCAGTTATTGTCTCGCTGCCTTCTGTGAGTTACTCAGCCTCTGTTTTGTGTGCTTTAAATCTCAGACTCCTGATCTCCACCTCATCCTGACAATTAGGGATCCTCAACTAAGTCTCCACCTGCTTCATCTCTGCCACCACCAGCTTCTAGACTCTTCTCTGCTTTGGTGCTTCATCACAGTTTCACTGCCAAATAGTTTATTAATCAAACGTCAGTAAATCTTCACTTAAACTTGATTTAAATGATTTCTGTTTAAACATACAGATGACATCTTGCTCTTTAATTTTACTTATTAGGTTTTAGATCAGATTAAAATGTAGATCATAAAACAGCTTTGAGACTAGAAATTATGAAGAGCACGCAGATAATCTATGGTTGATATGACCTCAACATCTTATAGAGAAATATTTAATATGTGGATTAAAAAATATATTTAACCATTTTCACTGCACATTACACTCGATGTGTCTGTTTACATTTTTATTTTGGTCTGGTTTTACAAATATTACAAAATCTTAATTTTTTAATGTGCATTTATTAAACTCAGAGTGAAAGAACATGTTTTCTCGTTACATTTTTATTCTTTTAAGAGTTTGAAATATCAGCTTTACAACAGACACAAAAGGATGAAACTAGAGGAGATTGTTGCTATGATTGTTGTCATTATGAGATGAAAATATGACTATTTAATGAGTTTATTTTTTAAATCTGCAAACACAAAGAAACAAAGAGACAGAAGAAAATCAACATGAAAGACTCAGTGATTGACATCAGGACTGGGAACACTGGTCTCTCCTCAGTATCTCTGAGACCAGAGTCTGGGAGCCCTGGGTGGCCTCACAGGTCACAGAGCCCACCTTCCCCCACTGGTCTGCAGTGAGCGTCAGGGTGCTGCTCCAGCTGTAGAGGCCGTCATTCTGCAGCACTCCAGGAGTCCTGCTCTCCTCCCCTCTGATGCTGCTGCTGCCACTGCTGTCGCTCGTCTTCCAGGACAGACTCCAGTCTGAGGGGAAGCCCTTGTTGGCCACACACATGAGCGTGGCCTTCCCCTGCTCCAGCTCTGCACTGGAGGGACCCAGCACCTTCAGGGCGGGGCGGGTATCACCTAGGAAACACCAATCAGCTTAGAGGACAGGAACCACAATTTGAATTTCTCCGTTAAGAAGTTTCTGTCAGGTGTTTTTTCTGCTCCACCAGTCATTCACTCACACATTGTTTCACTTCCCTTTAAGAAACCTCTCATGCATATCAGCACAGAGAGAATCATCACACAGTTTGAGCTGAAATATGTTCAAACTACACTGGAAATAAAAGAAGCAGATGTGGAAACATTTACAGCAGAAGTTTGGCTTTAAAATGATTAGAAGTCTGAATCATGGACGACTGAAGAAATGAGTGGACACAAGCACAGAGCAGCTACTCATTCATATAGATTTGAAATGTTCTTGAACAGCTCACATGATTTCAAACTAAATCTGAAACATCTGACACGATAAAAACATCAGAAAGCAAACTTTAACTCATCCAAACAGCAGCTGATGTGGTGGGAATTTACAAACTAATCATAAGATGATGAAGTTTACTCTTGTCTACATATATTTTACTGTGACAGAAATGTAGATTAAACAAGAGAAACTCGCAGAGCTCATCTGAATTAGTCCAGTAAAAAGGACAAACATCAAAAACAAAATTATTTTAAATAAAAAAAATACTTTTGTCTCATCTAAGCAGTCTAACAAATAATTATTAAATAAAATGATACAATATTTAATAACAAACACAGTTTAATTAACTTACTTCCAACATCCAGCCTGGTTCCTCCACCAAAAGTCAACCACAGTGATACAAACTCATTGAGCCGCCGTACAAAAACCTCTGACTGTAGAGAGACACGGCTCTCTGACTCTGTCAGACTGAACTAAACCTACAAGCCCTCAAAATACAACTTTATCATCAGAACCACAAATAATAATTAATACTATGAAACATCCCAGATTTTCATTGGAAATTGTCCTGAGTGTCTGAATATTCATTTCCAAAGCTGACTTTGTTTCTTAGGACAAAATTTATGAATAAAATAATTAATCAGTTACACAAAAAGTTTCCTAGCCTTTCATATTAAATCAAAGAAAAGAAAAGAAAATTACATTAAAAATAAAAAGCTCTAAGACTGACTTACTTCCAACATCCAGTCTGGTTCCTCCACCGAACGTGTACCACAGTGATACAAACTCATTGAGCCGCCGTACAAAAACCTCTGACTGTAGAGAGACACGGCTCTCTGACTCTGAAACAAACAAACTCAACAAAATCATTCACTGTTTGTATAATTTAATAATATTATAATAGTGTAATTAAAACAAATAAAGCCCATTACAACAATATTTAAAGAATATGATTTCAAAATGTAGATTTTACAGCTTTCCACATGTGAAAACATCTCTTGAAACCTGGCACTTATTTTTTCACAACTCTAAACACTGAAACTAATTCTCAGCCTAAAACACTTCAAAAACACTTCAGATTCATGTAGTTATGTTTTGAATTTCACAAAAATATTAAGTTCTGGAAAGTGTACCAGCATTTTTTTCTATAATTTTTTTTTTTTTTTAATTTCCGAAGGAATATGTCCATTGTTAAGACCCTGCCTACACATACAGGGTTTTTTTTAAATGAGTTTTTATTTCTATTTTGGACTTCTGTCTACAAATAATGGTGTTTTAGGAAGTTTTGAAAATTCCTTCCAGGTAGAGAAGACTGTGCTCTGTGCTGTTCTAACTGTGAAGGCTTCTAACTGGTAAACATTACGATTCAATTCGGGTTTTATCACCATGTGTTGCTTTGGTTTACTTTTGACATGTTCCTCACACACACACGTTTTCAAACGACTTCACTTACATCTATTCGTGAACAGTTAAATGAACTTCAGTAAATGTTTCCCCATCACTGCTTTTCTCAGTTGCTTTGGTGAAAGTCTTACATCAGGAACGTCATTCTCACCACTCTTAATGCAGCTCTCAAAATATGTAAGGCCTTTTTCACCACACAGACTCATCTATGCAAAAGACACTTTAGGTTTTTTTTGTTTTGTTATTTTTCTCAAAACCTTACCTACTTTGGAAAGAGTACTGCAAAAAATGTAGGCCTAATGTCACAAGGGGCCAAAGGCCTGTACGAAACTGGACTCAAGTGCTGGACCACCTGTGGAGACGGTTGAGTTTGCTTTACACAAATCTGTATTTGGCACAAAAACACAGAGTTATACTTGACGTGGGATTCATGACAAGAAAACGTAGCGTGGTGGCCTAAGGTGGCGTGGTGATCAAGAGGGAGAGGAAAAGGGGGTTAGTGGGTTCACAGACTTCTCCAGGTGTGACTGAATTTTAAAGAGGAGTATGGCTTATGTTGCAGGTGGAGTTGGTGGTACTTTGAGGAGAGTAGGTGAAGGTCCAGGTGAGCTGAATAGATTTAAGATGGGCTGACCTGAGCTCCAAGTGATCCTGTGAGAAGCAGTGGCAAGAGGGCAGCAGGTGTGATATTGAAATCCTTCCCAGGAGACGGAGCATGAAACTGCAGTGAGTATGGCCGAGTGCATAGACTTGGGCAAGGAGCATGAAGCATGGTAGCCTGTTACCACCGAGGGTAAGTTGGCAAACTAGCAGTGAAGAGACGGCAACGCTGGTCTTAAATATCTTGAGCAGATTGGCTCCATGTGAGGAGATGACGGCTCTGCCCAGGGGCAGACACAGGAGAACATGGACTTAGTGGAAATTTACCAGCAGCTCACCCGGACTGTGACAGCTAATGAGAAGTTTAAAACTGTTTTCAGAAACAAAAATCAAATCTGATGTTTTTTTGTATTTGTTTAACCTTACAAAACTGGTGAAATGGAGAAAAGCAAAATAATACTCATTAAACTATATGTGTGTTCTGTTCACATTATCGACACATCCTCAGCCTGGCTGGGGGGCTTCTTTGCCTCCCTCCTGCTGTGTGCCCAGCCTGGAGGCTGCGGTCTGTGACCGGCTCCCGGTGCAGACGGCTCCCTGTGATAGTGTTTCCTCACCTGGCTCATGTGTGCCCAGCCCAATTTTACGCTTTAAGTGTGCGTGTGTGTGTGGGGGGGGGGGTATGTATGTATCCATGATCGTTTATGTTAATGAGAGTGTGGGGAGTGAGTTGGAGGGTGGGGTGTGCTGCTTTTAACCATGTAAAGCACTTTGTGCTACATTTCTGTATGAAAAGTGCTTTATAAATAAAGATTGATTGATTGATTGATTGATTGATTGATTGATTGATTACTACAGTGCCGTGATCTTCCTCATGATGTGTGTGTTTTGTTAGATTCTTCCCAGTTTAGGTTTTGTGGAGTTTTCTGTTCAGCAATAAAAGCTGCCATTTTGAGTTCAGTCCTGTTTCCAGTGAGTTTGCGTTTGGGTCCAATTCCTGCCTGGACACAGCCGATCATGACAGTTGTGAGCTGTGAGTTGTGGATCAACAAAGTAACAAATCCCTTTATTAGTGTAGAAACAACAGAAAACAATGAGAAAGGCTAATTTGATTGGGGAAAAAGCATCACTGATTTGAAACTGCACCAAAGCGACTGAGAGAAACTGTAATATATGTTGGAGGTGGATGGTACTGGAGGAAATCATGTTGTATCATGCTGTTCGAACCATATTTAATTTAGGATCACACCCATCTGAATGGTGTCCTACAGCAAAATCTTAACATTGACATTGAACTTATTTTAAATATAATCAATTAGTAGTTCTTCAAACCCATCAGGATCTGCATGGGGTACAGAATGTTGTAAAAACAAATGGTGAAGTCCAGACCTTTACTTTTTCACATTGTGCCTCTAAACTTGGTCAGATGATTTCCATAGAGAGGCACTTTGCATCAGCAGCACCATGCTCCAGTGCTCTGGGAGAGTTTATAGTCCTGAGAGTTGAACACTGGATGACTGACAGCTGTCCTTCATCACAACAGAAGCCACAGAAATCCTCCTCATCAAAAACATGACTTTGATCTGCGTCCTCATCTGGACTCTCCTCTGCTGCTGCTTCACAGGTAAAGTCCAGAGAATCAAACTCCTCTCCTCTATCAACATCTGTCCCTCTGAAATGAAGCCCACAAAACCATGAAGCTGCTTTATGTTTTTGTCTCTGTATCCTCAGAGTCCAGAGGACAATATACAGTGACTCAGCCTGGAGCAGTGAGCTCTGCTGTGGGAGGAACTGTGAGCATCAAGTGTAGGACCAGTCAGAATGTTTATGGCAACGACCGTTTAGCCTGGTACCAACAGAAAGATGAAGGAGTTCCTAAACGTCTCATTTACTATGCTAGCACTCGACAATCAGGGATTCCAGATCGTTTTACAGGCAGTGGATCAAACTCTGACTTCACTCTGACCATCAGTGGAGTCCAGGCTGAAGATGCAGCAGTTTATTACTGTCAGAGTTTTCACTGGCCTGGCAGTCAGCTTGTGTTCACACAGTGAAAAACAGTCGTACAAAAACCTCCCTCAGTCAGACTGAACAGAAACTGAACTGACTGCTGCAGCTGGAAGATACTGCAGAGACTGATACAGTTCACTGAGGACACACACACACACACACACACACACACACACACACACACACACACACAAACACACACAAACATACACCTGGACAGATTCAACTTGCACCGTGAAATTTAAATTTTAAATTTATTTAGTTTAACCACCAATTAGTAAATGCAACAGCCTAAAAATAAAAATAATAATAAAAAATAAAAATATACAAATTGATTTGCTGCTATAAAAGCTCACTTTTTATTTTATTTTAACTGTCATGTCATGACTTTAAAGTGAATTGTCGCACAAAAGAAGCTAAATGTCATTTTTATTTGACATACAATGGCTTGCAAAAGTATTCAAACTTTTCCACATTTTGTCACATTACAGCCACAAACATGAATCAATTTTATTGGAATTCCACATGAAAGACCAACACAAAGTGGTGTAAACATGAGAAGTGGAACGAAAATCATACATGATTCCAAACATTTGTTACAAATAAATAACTGAAAAGTGGGGTGTGCGTAATTATTCAGCCCATGTTATCCTGTCAACTTAGTGGGTCAACAATTGACATGTAAATAAGTTGGTTGTCATTATATGAGGGAAAGATGACTTGATTATAACAGAAGTGAACAGAATGTTGCAGAGGGTTAAATGAGTCTAGACTGAGTTTCCTGTTTCTGATGTACGGGTGAAATTTGCTCCTAGACACGCACACACACCTGATTACATGTGAACAAACTCACTTTGTAAAATGCATGACAGCATTTCATATGTTTTTTCATTTTGGAATAAAAAGCTAAATAAAATAATTGGGCATGTAACAAAAATTAGTGCAACAGTGCAAACCTTGGAGAGAAATTTACATTCAGGGATAAAACGTTGCAATGGGGACTTTAAGAAATGTCTAACGGCAAACATGAGTGTTGTGTGAACTGTGTGGCTGCTAAAAAGAAGCTGTCTGTGGATTCAGCAGGTGGAACCATGCCAGTTGACCCCAGACTCTCCAGAATTGTGTGATATCTCAGAGCACTTGTGGACAACCAGTAATTATGATTCGGGGGAAATGAACGAGCGTAGTGACTCCTTAGTCTGATTTCAAAAAAAGTAAGGTCAGAAGCAGTAAATGCAGCACTGCATGTCATGGCACCTGAGTTTCTCAATCCCTGCACCACATAGTTCCACCAGAATGCAAAAACTTTTCTGTGATTTATCTGTCTGATGTATTTTTCAGTACCAGGTTGATCCTGCCATTTAGTTTTGGTTTGTTTTCTCTTTCTACCCTGTCTGGTGTCATCCCTCCAGGGTTGTGATATAATAATCAGCATTAATTTAAGCAGGCCTGCAAGACTGAAACTAAAAACATTATAAAATATCTAATACAAGGCGTGCTTCTCCAAATTAAAATGGGTTTCGGACAAATTCATCTATCTAGGACACGTAATCACACCAGATGATAAGTCCCTGTGTCTAAAAGCACTGCAGCCATTCAATCCATTTCAAAATCATAAAAATCTCTTTTTTCTTTCTTTTTGTTTTGAGACATAAGTATGTTGCGCGACAGGCTCCACTATCAGCAATGATACATGTGAGGGGACTGACTGGACAGTGACAGACTAATGATGTAGACAAGTTTTGACTGACTTGAAACTGAGATTAAAGAAAATTATTTTATGATTTTTCCATGATTTGTGTGACTAACAATTCATGTACAGGAATTAAAAACTCTACAGGCGGTACCTTCATGCTCAGATAAGTTTTTTGATAACCTATAAAGTTCACTGAACTTGGTGTGACTTTTCTAATCATTTTACAAATGATATATATTTACAGTGATCTGTATTGCAGTTTCAATTATTTAGTGTAAGAATGAATAAGATTACAGACTTTGTTTTACAGACTCTTCACTTCATGGTGACTTGACTATATTATGACTCTTGTTATTTTACAGGAGATGAAAAAGTGTGTCTGTGTTTTGTCAGGCTTGTCAGTGATCATTGCTCATCTGCCTTCACACACATATGACCTTGAGTGAAATCCCCTTCTTAATCCAGAGGGTGATGTCAGCCCACCCTTTGCAACTATAACAGCTTCAACTCTCCTGGGAAGCCTTGCCACCAGGTTTAGGAGCAGGGCCGGCTGTACGCTGGGGCAAGAGGGGGCCACACCCCTTTAAGCCAAGCTTTTAGAAGTTGAGAAAGAAAAGAATAGATTGCCCACAAATTGAATATCGACAAGAGTTACTACAGTAAATTTCCCTGAAAAAGGCACAAATGAGATGATAGGTTTCACGTCTCGTTCGCTCTTTCACTCTGTGTCCTGTTTGTGCGCAGGCTCACACAGCACTCGGCAGAGAACACCCACTCACCCTCCCCCCAGCTAAACATCTAATCACTGTTAGTATGTAAATAACCTGTGTCAGGTTTTTCAGTAGGCAGGGCAGAGCAAATGTGACCAGCTAATTTCTGTTGTCAAAATTATAATGACTGTAGCTGATAGTGAATTATTTTAATGTTCTTTATTGTATTTGTTAGAAATATATATATATTTGATTTTCCTTTAATTGAAGGACTTTTTTGTGAAACTTGGTGGAGCGGAAGTAATGTTGAGAATAGACTCGTTTTTTAGTGACACAAAGCAAGTAAAGCACAGGTGCACCGCGGGTTTTGCTGTGATGTTTCTACATGTAACTGCCTTTATTTAAATTAGCTCTCATGAGGACGATGCTGAGCGATCCTGTTGGGAAACTTGGAATAAATCATCTAAACAAACAACTTGTCCACGTGGTGGCTGATGGGAGTAACAGTGACTCGTGAGATTATTAACAACTGAAAAATATCTATATTTGTACAGTGAGTGGGGGACTAGGCCATTGTTCTTCTTACAGTTTCAGTCTGGTAGAGACGTGTTTCTTTCTCAATCCCACAAGCACCACTGTGAGCCTGTCTGCTGCTCAGAGCCGACTCGAGGACCTGTGTCAGTAAGACCCAACACAAAGCCCCGCCCAGTTTTCAACTCTGCACTCAACAGTTTCCTCGTTTCATACAAAGATGTAATCAGAGTGATTTTAGTAAAGATTATTTACTTTTGTTACATAATAGAAAGAGGAATTTGCTGATCTTGGCCCACGAGAAATCCATAACAAATAACTTGGATATGGATAAATCTGTAAGAGTTTTTGGAAAGGGAAACAGGAGACTGTTGAATTAAGGAGAAAGGAGAGTTGAGCTGTGCAGCTGCAAACGGAGTTGAGTTCCTTACAAAACAAATAAGCTTAAAACAAGACGAAATCTGTTGTGTTCTACAAATTAATTTGAGAATTGTAGGAAAAGACATGGTGAACTGTTTTTTTTAATAACTTGGCCTACCCTTTTTAGTTTTGGTAATATTGGCAGTAGTGAGAAGTGCTATTGTTGGGTTTGAGTATTTTTAAAATAGGCCATCCAACTCAGGTAAATGTCATGTTTTTAGTTGTTAGAATCTGATTAGCAATATTTTATTTTACTTTTTGCTGTTTTAATTTTCCGTTTTGAAGGCACGCAAACCCCCTGATGACGTTAAGGTGGCAATTCCTCAGGGGGGGAAACTAAAAGTGCAATCAATTACATGACAAACACAGTTATCCAGAGCAGAAGACTCATCACTCTAGAGAACACGTCTACACTGCTCTAGAGTCTGAGCTGCAGAGACTGATACAGTTCACTGAGGACACACACACACACACACACACACACACACACGCACAGACACACACACACACACACACACGCACACACACACACACGCACAGACACACACACACACACGCACACAGCATTGTCAGTGACTCAGTACAATAAATCCCTATGACAGTAGCTTTCTCAGCTTCCAACTAAAATATTGTGTTCAAACCAGTAAATTAATTAAATTTTCACTTTTCTAGTCTTGTTTCAGTGATACTATAATTGTGTTTTGACTTTAAAAAAAAAACCTAGTGTTGATTACGGCCGACCTGGACTGGAGACAGAATCAGAATCAATCAACTGAACATCCCATCACGTCACTTGTGAACATGATAAAACGGTCCCCAACCCCCGGGCCTCGGACCCGGGGGTTGGGGACCGCTGCCATAGATCATCGTGATGTTGTTTATTATGTTGCTCTCCTTTTCTTCTGCTTGTTTTCTCAAATGAAAACATTCACCCAATTACTTTTACAGCTGACCTGGTTATTTTGGTGCATGACATATTTTGAATTATAAATGATGATGACTTCTGATGTTTTTACTTTCATCATGAATAATCATCCTGATGAAGATGGACAAACTGTTTCTATCAGATGTTAAATCAGATGATCCATTAGCAAAAATATTCACTGGTATCTTCAGAAACCCGGAGAAGCTTCTAAACTGCTAATTCATAAAGCTAATCTCCATCACTCTGGTGTTTCTGATCATTTTACTGGTAGCTGGTCTGGGACTGACGTCACTCTGATCATCAGTTCAGAGTTCAGAATTAAGATGCAGTGGTTTGTTACTGTTAGCAGTGTTTAAGTTTGCTGTTCATATAAAACCCTCACACAGCTGGAGAGGAACTGATCTGAGAGCTGCAGTAAAATTGAAGACCAACAAGATATAAGCAATAGTTTTATTTGAAATGTAAATAAATTCTGCAACACAGAAAGAGCTGTGGTCAAGCTATTTATTACTTCGCGCAGGAGAGCCAACACACACATCGAACATAACAGTTCACAGTCATGTCAGCCCTGCCCTTGGGACGTCTCAGCTCCTCTTTTATACCCCCCCCCCCCCCCCCACACACACACACACACACACACACACACACACAACTCTCTGTTTTATGTATGCTCACAAACCTGCAGTGCATTCAGATCATGCACAGAACCAGTTAAAATCATAATACTGCTGAGCACTTATTGCACACTCAGTGTTGGGGAGTAACAGAATTCATGTACCAGCATTATGTATTTAAAATACAAAATATAAGTAACTGTATTCTGTTATAGTTACGGTTTAAAAAGGTGGTATTCAGAATACAATTACACGTCGGTCTTTTCCTGTTTCATATGTTAGGCTGTGCCCTCTCTATGGTAATTCCACGCTGGCTGAAACCCAAAGAAAACACGCATTAAGAGGCTCTAATGTCTGTGTCTCAATCTTGCGGCCCATGTCATCTCTGCTTGCTGCCAGCATTATGACGTGAAGAAATATTTAAAAATATTTTAAAATTATTATTCAAAAAATTATTTAATATGAAGGCAACAGGCAGAGTGTTACAGGCATCGCCCTAAAGAATGTAGCCTCATGGGCAGTGTAGTCCGTGCTGCAGGGAGAATGGACCGTCATACCCGTTATGTGTCTGTGAGCGAGGGAGGGAGAAAAAGGAAAAGTACGAGCTGTCACGGAGCAGAAACGGGAGCTGGAAGCATGTAAATATAATAATAACCACTGCAGCCAAGAAGAGTGCCTGACGAGCCCAGTTGTAAGTAAGCTATTAAGACTCGACTGTACGCTGTGTTTGTGTTTTCCTCCGAAACAATAAGTTCTGCTGGAGCAGCCTTTCAACGCCTCTCTCTGTCTCTTACAAAGTTGACCCACACAACAAAGTAAAGCTAGTTTTTGGCTACGAGCCCGACACGAACCCGACGTATTAGCCAGAGGTCCCTTTACTACAGTTCGGAGCCGCGGACCTGTTTTATATACGCGTTTGCAGATCACTGCAAAAAGTGCAGCCTTACCTAATGTCCACCTACTGTTACTCATTTATATTAAGATGTAAAAATCGAGTTGTTATTGGTACGGCGAGTAGCCTTCAGTAACAGTAATAAATCACATTCACGTAGTTGTAAAAAGCATGATCATATATTAAGTAATCCAAAGTATTCAGAATACGTTACAAAATACATTTTGGGGCATGTAATCTGTAATCTGTAGTGGAATAAATTTTAAAAGTAACCTTCCCAACACTGCAGACACTACATCACAAAACAGAAAGTGACCTGTTCAGGGCATGAAACCGAAGTCTTTCCAGTCTCACAGGTTGTCCTGTTATAAAAATATCAAATTAAAACAGAGATGAATGATTCTGAGCTGTGGTCATGTTTAACTTTTGCATCCTGTGGTCAGCATCATGCATCAATGTGAATCACTGCAAGATTTTTGTACTGAGTTTTACAAAACTCTAAAATAGGTTTTGCAAATTGTAACTTTCCTCTGATTTTTTTTTAATGTCTTTCATTTTTGATGCCATGTTCAAATGTGCAGGTTCTTTTTTGGGGGAAGCTTTTCTGTCCTGTTGCTTACATGTAAGCGGTTCTTTGATTTGCTGACAGGTAAGTTTCTAAAACTTCTTTCAGGGTGAAGATTCTCTGAAACTCTGTTCATGTGTTTGAGTAGACAAGTACAACATTTCTTTTCTTCTTCTTTTTTAAGTGAACAAGAGGAAATCAGATTTTGTCTTACATGGACGAATGTCTGTGCCTTTATCTTCAGACATTGTTTGCATGTTTTGTTGGCATTTGGCAACACTTGGGGTTATATCACAAAGTACTGCTCTGGTTTGATCATGAAACATTTTCTTGCCTTTCTCAGTCAATGGACATGTTTTTGTAAAAGATTTCAGAAATTACCCAAATTTAAAAATCCCACACATCCATCAATGTGTGGATGTGTCCTAAAACACAAGAAAGAAAACATTTTCATACACTCAAAAGTATTTTTATACAAAATATAAACAACATTTCAAACCAATTATTTTTTTAATTGATTCATGACCTGATCAAGATAAAGACAACTTAACTATTCAAAGAAGAAAAAGGAAATATCATTTCCAAATAATCAGTCTTTTTGAAATAATTTACAGTGAACATTGTGAAAAACTGACTGATTAATTGATAAACAGCATCGACTATTTGATCCAACTACTTGTTGTTTTCAGTCAGTTCATTTCCATAGAGAGGCACTTTGCATCAGCAGCACCATGCTCCAGTGCTCTGGGAGAGTTTATAGTCCTGAGAGTTGAACACTGGATGACTGACAGCTGTCCTTCATCACAACAGAAGCCACAGAAATCCTCCTCATCAAAAACATGACTTTGATCTGCGTCCTCATCTGGACTCTCCTCTGCTGCTGCTTCACAGGTAAAGTCCAGAGAAGCAAACTCCTCTCCTCTATCAACATCTGTCCCTCTGAAATGAAGCCCACAAAACCATGAAGCTGCTTTATGTTTTTGTCTCTGTATCCTCAGAGTCCAGAGGACAGATCACAGTGACTCAGCCTGGAGCAGTGAGCTCTGCTGTGGGAGGAACTGTGAGCATCAAGTGTAGGACCAGTCAGGATGTTTATAGCAATTATTTACACTGGTACAAACAGAAAGATGGAGGAGTTCCTAAACTGCTCATTAAGTATGCTAGCACTCGAGTATCAGGGATTCCAGCTCATTTTGCAGGCAGTGGATCAAACTCTGACTTCACTCTGACCATCAGTGGAGTCCAGGCTGAAGATGCAGCAGTTTATTACTGTAAAAGCTGGCACTATCCTAACAGTCAGTGGGTTGTCACACAGTGAAAAACAGTCGTACAAAAACCTCCCTCAGTCAGACTGAACAGAAACTGAAGTGACTGCTGCAGCTGGAAGATACTGCAGAGACTGATACAGTTCACTGAGGACACACACACACACACACACACACACACACACACACACACACACACACACACACACACACAAATAAATGCTTTTTATACCTTAGTGAGGACATCTAGTTGACATAATGCTTTCCCCAGCCTCTTACCCTAACCTTAAAAATGAATCCTGAACTCTAACACCTAGCTTAAATCTTAAATGAACTGTATCCCTGACACTAAACCCACATTTTGAGCCTTGTGGCTATTTAATAATAGGAGACCAAAAAAAAGGTGACTTGACCATTTCTTCACCTGAGAAAGTCTTGGGTTGTCAGTGTTCTTTGGGTCATTATCTATTTGCACTGTGAAGTGCTGTCCAATGACTTTCCAACTGCTCCAATGAGTAACATTGGCTCCAACATCTTTGACAGATGATGTGATATGCTTCAGATCAGTTTTCCTTCTTCATCATTTTCTTTTCCAATTATGCTGATAAAACTTCATCTTGGAACTGTTCCTGATTTTTCTGTGTTTTTCTGGCAAAGTCTAATCCAGTCTTCCAGTTCTTGAGTGTAACCAGCAGTTTGTAACTGGCAAGAGTTTCCTTTCATGAAGATGACTCTTGATCTCTTGGTGGTAGACTTTGACTATGATACAGCCACCTGGGGCTACTGTAGCTCAGAAGCATCCATCCAATGCATCCATCCATTTTTGAGCCTCTGAAAAAAATAAATAAAAAAAGGAGTATCCTTGTGGCAAAGACGTCCACATGTTATCTGCTCCAATACAGGACCAAATTTAGAGAACTTACTTTGAATTTCAGTAAAATGTTAATTTGATTGATCCATTACGAAACAGCATTATTAGACTGATCCAAGTCTGTGCTGACTTAGAGCCACAGCAACCAAAACAAAACTAGACCAGGGGATGTTAAAATATACTTTTCTGAATAAATGTGAATCATATCATTTAGATGTTTTTACAAATGTCCCTCAAACCATGTTGACTGATCGAAATGACACCTGTGAATTCACAATGTGATGACTGCTTGTGATGTAATCCTGTTGAAGTCAGTCAGATGATTTCCATAGAGAGGCACTTTGCATCAGCAGCACCATGCTCCAGTGCTCTGGGAGAGTTTATAGTCCTGAGAGTTGAACACTGGATGACTGACAGCTGTCCTTCATCACAACAGAAGCCACAGAAATCCTCCTCATCAAAAACATGACTTTGATCTGCGTCCTCATCTGGACTCTCCTCTGCTGCTGCTTCACAGGTAAAGTCCAGAGAATCAAACTCCTCTCCTCTATCAACATCTGTCCCTCTGAAATGAAGCCCACAAAACCATGAAGCTGCTTTATGTTTTTGTCTCTGTATCCTCAGAGTCCAGAGGACAATATACAGTGACTCAGCCTGGAGCAGTGAGCTCTGCTGTGGGAGGAACTGTGAACATCAAGTGTAGGACCAGTCAGAATGTTCATGGCAATAACCATATGTTTTGGTACCAACAGAAGGATGGAGGAGTTCCTAAACCTTTAATAAAATATGTCAATCAGCTATTATCAGGGATTCCAGCTCGTTTTACAGGCAGTGGATCAAACTCTGACTTCACTCTGACCATCAGTGGAGTCCAGGCTGAAGATGCAGCAGTTTATTACTGTAAAAGCTGGCACTATCCTAACAGTCAGTGGGTTGTCACACAGTGAAAAACAGTCGTACAAAAACCTCCCTCAGTCAGACTGAACAGAAACTGAAGTGACTGCTGCAGCTGGAAGATACTGCAGAGACTGATACAGTTCACTGAGGACACACACACACACACACACACACACACACACACACACACACACACACACGCTTTACCATATTCTCCATGTTCTTTAAAGCGACCATGAAATGATTTCAATATTTTAAACTCTGTTACAATATCCATGAATGAATGAATCTCGACAAAATGAAAGACAGTCTTTCTAATGGAAAGTCCAAAGACAGCAAGACAAAACAGGCTAGTGACCAACTAACCCTACTATACCAACATGAACATGCAGTATATAAAAGACAAAACCTATAAAATTTGATTAATGTACATTTTAAAGATGCAACACTCCATCTTCATTTCCAAGTTAAGTACTTATGGTGTGAGAGGAATTGTAATGAAATGGTTAAGCAGTTACTTAGATAATAGGTTTCAGTATGTGCAGTGTTTAGTTAATTCATCTGAAAGAATGAAAATAGAATGTGGGGTCCCTCGAGGTTCTGTTTTAGGACCAAAACCTTTTAATTTATATATAAACAACATTTGTGATGTGTCGAAAATGTTAAATTTTGTTTTGTTTGCAGACGACACAAATTTTTTGTGCTCCAGAGAAAACTTGAAAGAATTGGCTAAAATTATGGTTATTGAAATGAAAAAAACTAAAAAAAATGGTTTGATGTAAATAAGTTATCGCCGAATTTGGAAAAAAGTTTATGATATTCGGAAACCGTGTAAAGGAAGAAGAGATAGTATTATCCATAGATGGAGTATTCACTGAAAGAGTTACAGAATTGCGTTTTCTGGGTGTAATAGTGGATGACAAGTTAACATGGAAATTTCATGTTGAACATATTAAAAAAATATGGCCAAAAATATTTATATCCTGGGTAATGTCAGATATATATTAGATTACAAGACAATGCGAATATTATATTTTTCATATTTTTTACCCTATTTGAGTTATTGTGTTGAAGTATGGGGGGATACATATGTGACTAATTTAACAGCACTATACTTATTACAGAAGAGAACGCTTCGAATTATGCATAACGTTAAATATAGAGAACAAACTAATAGTTTGTTTATAAAATCGAAATTATTAAAACTTGAATTTATAGTGATATTACAGACATTAATTATTATGTTTAGAGGAAAAAATAAAACATTAGCTCTTAAGTTACAAAGATTATTTGTATTGTGTTCAAAAAATGGGGATAGCAGAAGGAAGTTTTATTTTAAGCATCAGTTTGCTCGGACCACACAAAGGCAAATATGTCCAACAGTCAAAGATATAAGAATGTGGAATTCTCTCCATGATCATCTTAAGGGTTGCACAAATGTTTTTCAATTTAAAATGTGCTACAAGAATAAAATGATAAATGAATATGAAAAAGCTGAAAATAACAGAAGGTAACTGTAGAAAGAATTATCCTTTTAGTTTGATATTTAGTGGTATTGCACATTGTTGAGTATATTGTTTTGTTTTGCTATGTACACAATAATTCCAGAGTGTATTGTGGTTGTAAGTGCCTACTTGTACTATTATAGATAGGGGGCAGGTGTTCATAAGAATTTATTCTTCTTCCTGCTCCTTTTCATGCATGGAAACAGTGTGACTTTTGAGAGGAAGGTTTCAATTTCAATTCAATTCAATTTTATTTATATAGCGCCAAATCACAACAAAAGTCGCCTCAAGGCGCTTCATAGATACAGAGAAAAACCCAACAATCATATGACCCCCTATGAGCAAGCACTTTGACGACAGTGGGAAGGAAAAACTCCCTTTTAACAGGAAGAAACCTCCGGCAGAACCAGGCTCAGGGAGGGGCGGGGCCATCTGCTGTGATTGGTTGGGGTGAGAGAAGGAAGACAGGATAAAAGACATGCTGTGGAAGAGAGACAGAGGTTAATAACAGATATGATTCAATGCAGAGAGGTCTATTAATACATGTGTATAGGAATTGAATTACTACTATTACTACTATACTACATTTGAAACAAAATTAAAAATGAAATGAAATGAAAGACGGATTTATCTCATTAATTGTTCTTTTTTGTATTTCCAGCTTCATCAGCAGAAATCATCCTGACTCAGACTCCTAAAGCTCAGTCTGTTGTTCCAGGACAGACTGTCTCTATCAGATGTAAAGCCAGTTCAAGTGTTAGTGATGACATTGCTGGTATCTACAGAAATCTGGAGATACCAAAGCTGTTTTGAGTTCATGTTTTTGCCTCTGTGTATCTGCACATTGGGTCCACCAATCCTGCCTGCACACAGCTCATGAAATACTTAAGTGGAGATGACATATAAGATGTCATGTCATCTGTGTGAGTGTGTGTAATAAAAAACAGGTGAAATAACTGTATCAAGACTAGAAATTATGAAGAGGAAATATATACCATCAACTTGGCTCCTATTTCTTTAAAAGTATATTAAATGTGGAAATAACAATATAGTCAATCTTTTCAAATCATATAACTCTTGTTTTTTTTTATTTTGGTTGGGCTTATTAAATGTTTCTATTTTAAGGTGTATTTGTTAAACTCGAGTGCTCAAAGACCATGGTTACTAATTTTATTCTTTTTAGAACAGATCATACACACAAAGGGATGAATGTAGAGGCATTTGTTATGATTTTGGTATTTATGAGATGGAACAATTTTTATTGTTTTGTTTTTTTAATATGAGAAGTAGAAGTAACAAGGAAACAAAGGATGTTACAGCACATAAGCAAAGAGCTGTACCACAAGAAAAACAGCAACAACGACTCAGTAAATGACATCAGGACTGGGAACACTGGTCTCTCCTCAGTATCTCTGAGACCAGAGTCTGGGAGCCCTGGGTGGCCTCACAGGTCACAGAGCCCACCTTCATCCAGTGGTCTGCAGGGAGCCTCAGGGTGCTGCTCCAGCTGTAGAGGCCGTCGTTCTCCTGCACCACGGGGCTCCTGCTCTCCTCCCAGCTGATGCTGCCACTGCCATCCACCTTCCAGGACAGACTCCAGTCTGAGGGGAAGCCCTTGTTGGCCAGACATGTGAGTGTGGCCATTCCCTGCATCAGCTCCTCACTAGAAGGACCCAGCACCTTCAGGGCGGGGCGGGTATCACCTAGGAAACACCAATCAGCTTAGAGGACAGGAACCACCATTTGATTTTCTCCGTTAAGAAGTTTCTGTCAGGTGTTTTTTCTGCTCCACCAGTCATTAACTCACACATTGTTTTACTTCCCTTTAAGAAACCTCTCATGCATATCAGCACAGAGAGAATCATCACACAGTTTGAGCTGAAATATGTTCAAACTACACTGGAAATAAAAGAAGCAGAAGTGGAAACATTTACAGTAGCTTTAAAATGACTACAAGTCTGAGTTATGGATGATATATACATACATACATACATATATATAAAAAAAAAAAACTAAACACCCATCTCGCCCCTGCGGGCGGTTTATCCTTCAAGCTCGGGTCCTGGTACCAGAGGCCTGGGAGCTTGAGGGTCCTGCACAGTATCTTAGCTGTTCCCAGGACTGCGCTCTTCTGGACAGAGATCTCCGATGTTGTTCCCGGGATCTGCTGGAGCCACTCGCCTAGTTCGGAAGTCACCACACCTAGTGCTCCGATTACCACGGGGACCACCGTTACCTTCACCCTCC
Organism: Perissodus microlepis; assembly: GCF_051167445.1. Classification (NCBI taxonomy): domain Eukaryota; kingdom Metazoa; phylum Chordata; class Actinopteri; order Cichliformes; family Cichlidae; genus Perissodus; species Perissodus microlepis. Next base: position 31,139,939 of record NC_140481.1, on the reverse strand, counting down.
ACAACTTCCCAAACTCTTCTCTGAGCCCTCGTCTCAAGCTTCTCATATTTCTTCTTTTTGATGTTGCTGGTGGTGGTTGCAGCTTTTCTAGCGGCCTCTTCATGGTTCCCATTCGCCTGCGGGATCCCCAGGTACTTGTAACTGTCCTCTATGTCTGCAATGTTGCCTTCTGGTAGTTCAATCCCCTCAGTTCTGGCTACCTTCCCTCTCTTCGTTACCATCCGACTACACTTCTCCAGTCCGAACGACATTCCAATGTCATTGCTGTATAGCCTGGTGGTGTGGATCAGTGAATCGATGTCTCGTTCACTCTTGGCATACAGCTTGATGTCATCCATGTACAGGAGGTGGCTGACAACTGCTCCGTTCCGTAGCCAGTATCCGTAGCCAGTCTTGTCAATGATCTCACTGAGGGGGTTCAGGCCTATGCAGAACAGCACTGCTGTCCCCACTGCTGTGGGGACAGAGCATCTCCTTGGTAGATCCCGCACTTGATGGCGACTTGTGCTATGGGCTTGGAGTTGGCCTCTAGTGTCATAGGCCTTCTTGTAATCAATCCAGGCAGTGCACAGGTTGGTCGGTAATTTAGTAATTTAATGTTAGTGTCGGTAATCGTGGTTGTAGGTATTGTCCGTAGTGCTGCATTAACATCATCTAGCAGACCTTCTGAGGGTACTTCACGTAATCTTGGTAACCGGCTACGGGGGGTCCAGGTTTCAAGCTTGGCCATGATCCTATCTTTCAGGTCAGTTCCTCTCGCACTCAACGATTCTCATCACCCTTGGGGGCGTCTCCCATTTTGACCTCAGGACTTCCAGGCCATACTCGGGACTAGGGATGGGTATCGTTTAGGTTTTATCCGATACCGGTGCCAAACCGGTACTTTTGAAACGGTGCCGGTGCTTAAACGGTGCTCAAACCGGTGCTTAAAGAATGGAAAACACAAAATTGGTCCAAAAACCTCTCATGTTCAGCTGTTTTTTTGTAAAAAGATAACAATGTTAGCCTTTTCTGCAGCTATAGGGCATATATGGTATCACTCTGGGCTGGAAGCAGTGCTTAAACAATGGAAAAAAAACAAACTTTGTCCAAAAACCTCTCATGTTTAGCTGTTTTCCACTTTTTCTTTGGTCATTTTAGCCTTTTTGGCCAGGGTGAAGGGAGCATCTGCCATCAAACAAGAAGACAGCCGCATGTAACTACGACGGTGTTTGCTAGTTCACCTTACATGCATTAATGTAATAACGTGGTTAGCCTACTCAACGTAAATTACACACGGACAACATTAAGCTACTCACGCAGAGAAGAACGGCTGCTGCTGCCATCATCATCATCATCATTTCTGCTACACTGGCAGGGCTAGGGGCCAGGACTCTCCTCTTCGGGTTTTTGGGGGATGTTGCTAACTCCGGGTCCGATAACAGGCACCACACCCGCAGTAGATGTGCACGGTGTGAGGTCTCGCAGCAAGATATCAAATACGGCGCATTTCTCGGCTTTAAAAAAAACGCTATGCGTCGCCAGGTGTTTCATCAGATTTGAGGTGTTGCCTCCTTTGACAGTATCACAGTATCAGCTTAAAGCACTTGTTGCAGGCTGCTGAGTTTGCATATTTTGCTGTGAAGTACAGCCAGACTTTGACCACTTCGCCTTGGGCATTTTTAATCTGTAGCTCTGCTCTACTGGTGCCCAGTCTGGATTTGTTACATCCATTTCATATGCTGGTTTGCCTGCAATAATGCCAAATCATAAGCTACTCAGTCGACATGACGTGGTTCTGCAGCATCACACATTAGCATGTTTTATCTCATTATCTATGACCTCAGCACATTGAAAATAACACTAAAAGCCTTTCAAGAGTGATATGAATTAATTTAGAACTCACCGGAAAGAAAATGCCGCGAGCAAACCAAAAAAAGCTGGGGATTGCAGAGAACTCGATATCCGCTCGTCTCACCGCTGCAATCCAAGCCTGACGTCTTTGTTTAGTAATATCGGATACATGGGATCCCTCATGTTGCCTCCAGGATGGAAAACGATTAAAAGAGAGCCCATTATCCAGCTTCTTGCCTTCACGATCGTGTGATCTAACGTTGCAACCGACAACACAACACGTACGATCCATAGCTGAAATGGTATCGTTTGTCTGGCCTACTGTCATGGCGGAAGGGGGCGTGGCCCATCTCCTGTGACATCACGCTCCAAAGCCCTATTGGGGGAAAAGGATTCAACCTGAAGAGACATAAACATGGCAAAGAAATGTGGTAGGATCTAAATCTCAAACACAAGCAAACTGCCTTTTTGTTGCAGAAATTTAAACCAGCAAAAACAGGATGTTCAAGGCAAAATGTTCAGAAATCTGAGTCTGTCTCAAAAGATTGCCCCTGACTCCATGAACTCTTCCAGTCCATCTTACAGCTTTTGATTTAACATTGTTGAGTCTCTGTCTTTGTTCAAACTTAAGGCCCGTCTTAAATCCATGCATGTCTATATTTATTTGTATTACAATTCATATTTGAATTATTTCACATTTTCCATTTGATTTTTTTTTTTAATTCAAATTTATCTCTCCACTAGATGTCATGAATGATTTAATTATTCAGCAGAGGACAGCTGCAGCTGACTGACTCTGTGTGTTTGCATATGTGTCCTGCCTCTCTGCTCACAGCTGTTAAGAGGCCAGTGTTGATCAGTGGCTGTCCAGGCCTTTCAGAGCCACTCACACACCAGCAGCACAATGATGATGTCACTGACTCTACTGCTGGCCACCCTGGGGCTCCTTGTTCAGGGTGAGACTCTCTGTGAAAACTTCAGCATGCAGCCAGGTTCACCACAATGATGTTCTGCTATGATGGAGAAACTCTGAAACCAGCAGCACTGACCTTCTTCCATCTGTTCTCCATGTTAGAGAAATGATCCTCGAATGTTTGGATGTTCATCATCTCAATAACTTTTCTCCACTTTTTCATGTTTTCAGGTTCATCAGGAGAAAAAGTCTTGACTCAGACTCCTGAAGCTCAGTCTGTTGTTCCAGCACAGACTGTCTCTGTCAGATGTAAAGCCAGTTCAAGTGTTGGCTCATGCCTCAACTGGTACCTTCAAAAGGACGGAGAATCTCCCAAACTCTTAATTTATTATGCTACAAACCGTCAGTCTGGAGTTTCTGATCGTTTCAGTGGAAGTGGATCTGGGACTGACTTCACTCTGACTATCAGCAGAGTTCAGGCTGAAGATGCAGGAGTTTATTACTGTCAGCAGTGTAACACGTGGCCGTTCACACAGTGATACAACGCTGTACAAAAACCTCACACAGCTGGAGAGGAACTGAGAAAAAAGATCATCTGAACTGACAGCTGCTCAGAAACACACATTATTTTACATTGATAAAATATTTTGATAATTTTAAAAATAGTTTTTAAATTTTGTTATAATAACATTTTATAAATGTTAATCTCATCAGTTCCTCATGCTCAAAATAAAATGTTATTGCTGCAATTAATTATCTGTAAAACAGAGAATATCGATACGAGCAACGATTGAAAACAATCATTTAAATATTTGATCTTTCAATTATGAAAGCTAGAAACTCAAAAGACTAATGACTAATTCATCCTGCTTTAAGTTCTACAGAAATACAAATATTTCTGATTATCATGTAATCATCTTTAAAGCAAAAACTTCAGGCAACGTGTCTCTGACATGACTACATTTTAATTTAATTTTGCAATACATATTTACAGTTATAAATATTTCCACTAACACAGCTGATTTGAGAGTATTTATGTTCTATTTTAAATTATTGTTAGCATTACTGTCAGCTATTAAAATGGGATCATAGTAATTCACTGTTAGACAACAAGAGATACAGACTTTTCTCTCTGCTCCTGTTTTTGGTAAAGTTCTCCATGCAAATGATACCATGTACTTTAATTATGTCACTGAATCTCTTTATTAATATAGTTTTAATGTGATGATCAGAATCAAATGCAGGACAAAGAACTGCTTCAGGATGAGGAATTATGAAGAGCAGCTGGTTCATCGACCGCTGACGTGACCCAAACAGCTCGACTCACATTAGATGTGGACATAAGAACACATTCAACCTTTTTACTACACCTGATGTTTAACAATCTGCCCTGTTGGAACTTTTCATGGTTTTCTTCCTCCTTTTGCTTCCGTCTGTCCTTTTGGGAGGAGCTACATCCTGTTTATTAAAAGCTTTATTAAAAGACCAGCAGCAGCCTTGTGGCATCTCATCTCATCCTCTCATTCTTTGAGCCATAAATTTAAGGACTGGAACAGGATCAGCAGATGTTCACATTTTAAAGCATTTTTTATACTTTTTTAAATTTTGTGATCATTTTGGCTGTGTTATAACTTGTGACATGGATTTTTGCAGGAAATCTTCTTTTTGGTCAAGTTTTTTGAAATCTGGTGTGTTTTAGTTTTACATGTCATCCGTACTCTGTTGATGCATTTTGCACCCTGTCGACACCTTCGTGGACAAAAATGTACAAGAACAGAATCTGGCATTAAATCCTCATACAACAATATTTTTTCAGCTTTTTTGTTTTTCATAAATAACTTAATAATTATGCAATCAAATCAGTTTTGTTGCTCAACTTTGACATGTCCAAGACACTAATAAACACCAATGACCCATCCCCATCCTGTTTATTATATGGAAAATATTTAGTTTTTGAGAGTTTTTTTTAATAAAGATTAAACTGTTTAAAGTGGCATTTAAAGGGTTAAAACTGTGAAAATTATTTAAGTTGGAAAAGGGCTCAATTTAATTTTGAAAAAAAAGGAGAAAAAATATTGCCATATGAGGACTTTATGGAAAATTTTTTGCATGTACATTTTTGTATATGAAGGTGTCGACATGGTGGAAAATTTGATGAGGGCACAAAGGTTAAATAGAAAGAGACATTCAGAAAAATAATTTCCACTTAAATAAGTCTAACTGGATACTGAAATGAGCACCTTTGTTTTTGTCAATATCATGAAGTGGTTGATTCATTGACAAACAACATCCCTGCTGGAGTCAGTCAGATCATTTCCATAGAGAGGCACTTTGCATCAGCAGCACCATGCTCCAGTGCTCTGGGAGAGTTTATAGTCCTGAGAGTTGAACACTGGATGACTGACAGCTGTCCTTCATCACAACAGAAGCCACAGAAATCCTCCTCATCAAAAACATGACTTTGATCTGCGTCCTCATCTGGACTCTCCTCTGCTGCTGCTTCACAGGTAAAGTCCAGAGAATCAAACTCCTCTCCTCTATCAACATCTGTCCCTCTGAAATGAAGCCCACAAAACCATGAAGCTGCTTTATGTTTTTGTCTCTGTGTCCTCAGAGTCCAGAGGACAGATCACAGTGACTCAGCCTGGAGCAGTGAGCTCTGCTGTGGGAGGATCTGTGAGCATCAAGTGTAGGACCAGTCAGAATGTTAATGTTTGGAACAACAACCACTATTTGCACTGGTACCAACAGAAAGATGGAGGAGTTCCTAAACTGCTCGTTTATTGGTCTATCAATCGATATTCAGGGATTCCAGCTCGTTTTACAGGCAGTGGATCACACAAAGACTTCACTCTGACCATCAGTGGAGTCCAGGCTGAAGATGCAGCAGTTTATTACTGTAAGAGTTGGCACTATATCAACAGTCAGTATGTGATCACACAGTGAAAAACAGTCGTACAAAAACCTCCCTCAGTCAGACTGAACAGAAACTGAAGTGACTGCTGCAGCTGGAAGATACTGCAGAGACTGATACAGTTCACTGAGGACACACACACACACACACACACACACACACACACACACACACACACACACACACAGATATATTTCTCTGCTAATAAAAATTAGTAGAAATAGAAAGTCCAGAGGAGGCAAAAGTGGAACTGTTATTAAAAAAACTCTTCATCATGACATTTGACCTCAGTTTCATACTACACAGCATCAAATATGTTAATTTGATGCTGACATATTTTAAAATAAATGCAATACTTCTCATAGAGCGCCTATTTTAAATAATATGAAAATAAAAAGTTTAAAATAATATGAAAATAAAAAGTTCAAAAACAAACATGACTAAAAATCAGAAGTCATGAGCTGCTTTCATGATTAAATCATATGTGTCCATAACTACATATACATAACATCCAAACCATATGCAGTGACATATTTGTCACATATATACAACCCTTACTCTGAGATTTAAAGTTCATCCTGCACTTCAGACTCTCAGATGAAACCATCTCACCATGAGTCAAAGTCAAAGTAAACTTTATTGTCATCTCTGCTGTATACAGTTTAGTATATAGAGAGATAAGACGACGAGGCTCCAGCTCCATATAGTGCAAAAGAACAACAATAAATATAGAAAGAATAAGAATAAGAAGAATAAATATATATACACTTGAGACTGAAGTAAGGGGAGTAAATATACACTTTGAGGTAGAGGGTTTAATAGCAGTCTAAAATTTACAATTAACAATTGAGATTTAAAGTGACTTTGAAGTGGTTTAGAATGACCAGCATAGCAGCAGCAGCAGCTTTACAGTTTATAATGTGAAATAAAGTGATCAACATGAGCAGGATTCCTGAGATTAGGATTGTCCATAGAGCAGCATCTGTATTTACAAAGGCAGTGGTATGTGGGGTCCAATAGAGTTCGTTAGTGGTTTGTGTGGGTGTGTGTGGTGGGGGGAGTGGGGGGGCTGGTAGTGAGTTCAGGAGTCTAATGGCTTGGGGGGAAAAGCTATCCTGCAGTCTGGAGGATCGGGCCCCAATGCTGCGATACAGCTGACGGATGGGAGGAGGGAAAAGAGTCCATATGAGGGGTGTGAGGGGTCACGCACGATGCAGGAGGCCTTACTGATGCAGCGTTTGTGAAAGATGTCCTGTAGCAGAGGGAGAGACGTTCCAATGATCTTGACAGCTGCTTTGAAGATCCGGTGTAGCTGACTGAGGTCGCCGACTTTGCAGTTACCGAACCACACGGGGATGCAGCTGGTGAGAACGCTCTCTATGGTGCTCCTGTAGAAAATGGTGAGGGTGGGAGGAGGGAGGTTGGCCCACTTCATGCGTCTCAGGAAGTGGAGGTGCTGCTGGGCCTTTTTGGTGATGGGGTGGTGTTAGTGGTCCAGGTGAGGTCGTCTGAGATGTGAACTCCCAGGAACTTGGTGCTGTTGACAATCTCTACCGTGGAACCGTGGATGCTGAGTGGTGTGTGGGTGGTGCGAGTCTTCGTGAAGTCGACGATCATCTCCGTGGCTTTGTCCACATTCAATGTGATCAACACAAAGCATTATGGAGTGGACTGATTTTTGTGCTCAAAGCTTGGAACCATCAACAAGGCTCAGGTAGCAGCTGGAAGAAGGAAAAACAATATTTCAGAAAATGTGTTTGTGTGACCTCAGCACTGTATACTGGTAATTTATAATGCCAGCACATGTAACTGTTGTAGTTACATGTTGTAGGGCTGTGGGCGGCTTACAGAGATTAGATATGTCAGTTTAAATATTTGGGTCTTTTTTTTCTGAAGTGAAAATAAATTAACAGTAAAAATATATAAAGCAGCTTTTACTCTGGATGTTGGATGTAAGTTTTACATTCTGGTTCCTCCACCAAACGTGAACCACAGTGATACAAACTCAGCCGTCATACAAAAACCTCTGACTGTAGAGAGACACGGCTCTCTGACTCTGAAACAAACAAACTCAACTAAATAACTGACTGTTCATATTGTTTTTGTATGATATGTAAGAAAATTAAAACAGAAGCAATATAACAAATTTTCAAATCTATAATCTGGAAGAAAAAACTGCAGAATATTTGATATTTTTCTCAAGGTAAAAATTTGTGATTTAACTGCAAAAAATCTTCAAATATCAGCAGTTTTAGAATTTTGTCAAAAATGCTGAAATCAACATATTTCAAAGAGGAAAATAAATATAACTAATACATCTCTGTGTGAGTCAGAGGACAGATCACAGTGACTCAGCCTGGAGCAGTGAGCTCTGCTGTGGGAGGATCTGTTACCACCAAGTGTAGGACCAGTCAGGATGTTCTTAACAACAACTAGATGTTCTGGTACCCAGGGGCGGAGCGTGGGGGTGGCTTACTGGGCTTAAGCCCGGGTTGTTTTGTCAGAAGCCCGGGGTCTTTTGGAGTGTAATTTTTTCATAGTTAGATGCCTGGCTGACAACTGTATAAAACAAAAAGTACACACAATATTCGAAGCACATAGTGCACACTGTGGGAATTTACGACTGTGCGTGAATCCCCCCTGATATTGGTATGATCCGAGCTCAGGCACTAAGCGGCTGAGCGAGAGGGCGGGGCAGCTGCTGCCTGTGAGTGCGCTGTTGGAGAAACGGAGCCAGCCATACTAAGGAGAGCTTAAGTTTGACCAGGTACCAAAGCAAATCATTCGTACCGTACAAATAATGTAAATATGACGGTGCATCACGAAAGATTGATATCAAACTGATCACTTGACCAATATTACGTTACTTGCTCTTCAAGTGAATCAACAAATGGCGAAATGAAAAGCCGAACAAATGCAATTTTTTTAGAGAGTCTTAGCTTACGTGTGTTTATTTCATATTTTCAGTTCTTACCCTCCCCGACTAAATAGGTTTCAGTTATGTACTGAAATATAAGAATGGACATTAGAGGCTTCTTTCAAAGAAAAAACTCAGGTAAATGTTATTTTATATATTATGCTTTGTATGTTGTTCAGTATATTTCTATGCAAAACAAGAGGGATTTCAGTACGCAGCAGGATATTCACATTTGTAACCAGATATTTACATACACTTTAGGGAGAAAACATAAAACATTTTTACTGTACAACATCAATTTAGAGTAAACTTTTGTTTTAGATAAATATTGAAATATCTTTTGAATTAGTTAAATGTCAGAATAAAGAGAGAGAGAGCTGTCTATTTTTTATCACTTTGATCAAATTTAGGAGCACATATACACTAAGTTTATTGTTAATTAATAAGAAAACTCCAGACGATTCCATTCTGAGCTGAAGAAGCTTCTGATAGGTTAGTAGAGTCCATGTGAGTAAATTAGTGGCACAGCTGTGGATGCATATAAGGCAAAACACAGAGCCTGTTTCTTTGAAATGGGAAAATCAAGAGATGTCAACCAAAACACCAGAAAAAGAACTGTGGAGCTCCGTAAGTGTGGCTCAAGTTTGAATACAATTTGGTGCCATTTGCAATTAAGAAATACAGATAGTTTCTCTCTTTACTCTTAAAGTTAACAAATATGTTTTTATATTTATCAATCTAAAAAAATAAACATTTAGTCTGATTTGATGTTACAATTAAAAAAGTGTTTTTATCTGAAGAGTGTATAAATATCTGGTTTCAACTGTATATTTGATGATTGTCAGCACAAAGAGGGAGAGAGAGGAACAGAGAGGGAGAGAGAGGAGAATGAGGACAGAACAGAGATGAACAAGAGCAGGTGAGACACACATGTTAGTCAAATGGTTGTTTACCAAAAGTATCACCGTATCATAGGTCCTCATGTATCTTGTACCTAGTGTTTCTTTTTAGGTTTGCTATTTTTCAAATTCTACATTTATTAAGTTATGCAGGCTTGTTTGCACAACAAGGCTAAATAATTATATAAACTTTTCTCAATCTAAATAGTGGACTTTGGTAGAATTAAAAAAACAAATGTAGTGCAGGTATATGATGATTTTTAGTGCTACTATCATCTAGTTCTGATTCTGGTTCTGTCTTGGTTAAGTCCTAAGTAGGGATGGGTACCGGTATCCGGTGCCATGATGGCACCGGTTCTGACATAAACGGTAGTAACCAGACCGAAAAGCAGCGCACATTTCGGTGCTTTATTTCGGTGCTTTTTTTTCCTGAGCTGTGATACACTTTGAATTCTAGCCAATCATTTTACGTTTCCGAGGATAGTAGGCGGGTCCAGGTACGTCCGTTCTTTTAGAGCAGAGCTACAGATTAAAAACGCCCAAAGCGAAGCGGTGAAAAGTCTGGCTGTACTTCACAGCAAAATATGCAAACTCAGCAGCCTGCAACAAGTGCTTTAAGGTGATACTGTGATACTGTCAAAGGAGGTAACACCTCGAATCCGATGAAACACCTGGCGACGCTTAGCGTTTGTTTTTAAAAGCCGAGAAATGCGCCATAGTCGATAGCTTGCTGCGAGACCTCACACCGAGCACATCTACTGCGGGTGTGGTGCCTGTTATCGGACCCGGAGTTAGCAACATCCCCCAAGAACCCGAAGAGGAGAGTCCTGGCCCCTAGCCCTGCCAGTGTAGCAGAAATGATGATGATGATGATGCAGCAGCAGTCGTTCTTCTCTGCGTGAGTAGCTTAATGTTGTTCGTGTGTAATTTACGTTGAGTAAGCTAACCACGTTATTACATTAATGCATGTGAGGTGAACTAGCAAACACAGTCGTAGCTACATGCAGCTGTCTTCTTGTTTGTTGGCAGATGCTCCCTTCACCCTGGCCAAAAAGGCTAAAATGACCAAAGAAAAAGTGGAAAACAGCTAAACATGAGAGGTTTTTGGACAAAGTTTGTGTTTTTTTCCATTGTTTAAGCACTGCTTCCAGCCAAGAGTGATACCATATATGCCCTATAGCTGCAGAAAAGGCTAACATTGTTATCTTTTTACAAAAAAAACAGCTGAACATGAGAGGTTTTAGGATCAATTTTGTGTTCTCCATTCTTTAGGCACCGGTTCGAGCACCGTTTAAGCACCGGCACCGTTTCAAAAGTACCGGTTTGGCACCGGTATCGGATAAAACCTAAATGATACCCATCCCTAGTCCTAAGTAGTCCTGATTTTGAACTGTTGTAGTCCTGTTTTAATTCCGGATCAGTTCTGGGTCTGGTTGAATTGGGGTTTAGTCCCTGTGTCTTGATACAGCCCCGACTTTGTTCTGCCTTGCTGCTTAATTAAAAAACTAGTTTAAGGTGTCCTGCACATGTGATATATATTTTTCCCTATATGAAGTCATTGTTTTTTGAACAAATCTCAAAACAGAGCCTATTAATCTTTCAGTCATTTCTAACACCCCCCCCAAAAAATAAATAAATAAATAAATCCCACATGCATACTACCCTTTCGGGCTAAGCCCCGGGTGTTTCAAATGTCTGGCTCCGCCTCTGCTGGTACCAGCAGAAAGATGGAGGTGTTCCACTCGACAATCAGGGATTCCAGATCGTTTTACAGGCAGTGGATCAAACTCTGACTTCACTCTGACCATCAGTGGAGTCCAGGCTGAAGATGCAGCAGTTTATTACTGCTCCAGTCTGAGGAGAAGACCTTGTTGGTCAGACACGAGCATGACCTTCACCTGCTGTAGCTCCAACCACTGCTCAGAGAAGGACTGCCAGCTGTGGATTTCAGTAGAAGAAGTTTCAACTCTGCTGATCTTTCATTTCCACTCTGAGCTCAGTAACTATGGCAACAGAAAGGCATCACTGCTGAACCATGGCAACAGAAGGTTTCAGTACTAAAGATAAAAACACAAACACTGACTTCACGTTTGACATTGTTTAAAATAAATGCACAAATTCAAAGGTCAAAGGTCAATCACATAAAAATACAATTAGATGAATTAGTCCACTTTATCTTTATCCCTCATCTTAATCCTTGAGCTCATTGGTTAATCTAATCAAAATATTATTTTGTAAATAATATAAATATATATTGTGATGCAGCTGACTGTGTGTTTGCATATGTGTCCTGCCTCTCTGCTCACAGCTGTTAAGAGGCCAGTGTTGATCAGTGGCTGTCCAGGCCTTTCAGAGCCACTTGCTGGTGACTCTGCAAGTTAGTGAGAGTCTGTTTATATCTCCTGTTTTGTTTCATTTTTTTCTAAAATCTGTCTTTCACAAAAGAAATCAGGGAACTGTGTCATCATTAGTCAAATAAAGGTTACAGAAACTCATTCTGATCTTTTACTGTTTCTGTTACAGCCAACAGAGGAAGCCGTCACAGTCATACATGATGGAAGCTACAACAAATAAAACTACTACCTTCACACACACACATCAAACCAATTATGCCTAATCAGTAACACATGAAAGGCGATCCTGTTCATGTATTAATCGCAAGGGGATGTCACAGAAAAAGAGATGACTTGTGCCAAAGTCAGGGATTAAAAGTAGGACAGTGTTTTTTAATTGATTTACTTTTTTAGTTGTGGTTGTTGTACTTCAGCATCTAGCTAACCGTACTGAAGACAAGCGAGCACAAAGGGAGTTTTTAATGTGTCAGGTCATTTCAAATCCAGCGTTTCTATCAGCTTAACAAACATAAGACAACACACAAACTATTTGTGTGCAGTTTCCCCACCTGCTGAATCCACTTTAACCCCTGATTGTACAGGTTTTCCAAAAAAATCACCATCTACAATATAGGAACCAGAAAATAGAGCTATTTTTCCATTCTTTTCCTTCTGATTCAAGCATATTTTCAGGTATAATTATAATTTTAAAAAATAGATTAAAGTTTGCATTCCCATCTACTGATTTTATTTTATTATTGTGTTAATATAGCACAAAGTTCATTTAGCTCTCCACAAAAATAAAAATGTTCTCCAACGAGCTTATTTTATTTCCTTACTTTGAGTACATTTCAGAGACTGTACTTTTTTACTTCTGCTTGAGTAAAGAAGTTGAATGAGTACGTCAGCTTCTATTAAAGTATTTTTTAACAGTAGTATCTGTACTTTTGCCACCTCTGGTTACATCTGAGCTTCAAACTCAGGGAGGCCTTGGATGTTGTTTCTGTTCTCCAGGGAGTGCTTTCTCCTGCCAGTGAAAAACAAATAAGAACTAAAAAAAAACCCATAAAAAAATCATCTTTATCCTTAACGTCGCTTCAATGGCTTTAAATTTTACAAATAAATTTGAAGTCCCAGTGGTAGACTGTGTGTTGCAATACAGTATGATTAGCTCCAGGTGACGTGATGACAGCTCCGCCCTGGGAGAGGAACAGGAGAACATGGACCCAGTGGAATTTTCCAGTAGCCAACCCGAAACAACCAGAAACATGAGACAAAGAAAAACGAATACAGGATTCCCACACTGCAGAACTCCAAATTCATTATTTATCACACCTATTGATGTTTCAAGCACACCTGCTCTTTATCACACAATGAAACACCAAGCAGTGCCTTCTTAAATGACCTGTGAATGGTCACATGACCAGTAACATTTTTCAGTAACATGACCAGAAAAACTGTGCATGTTTCCTGGAAACAAATGACTGTAGATAAAGAAGAAATAAATAAACAAATAAATAAAAAATAGAAAAAAAAATAGAAAAAATGCACACAAGCCACAAGAAAAATAGAAATGAAAAACAAACCACACAGAAAAATAAAAACAAGACAGTTCACCAACCCACTCACCTAGTCAACCACAACACATCCTATATACTGTCTGTAGTGTACAAAGTATTAAAACGTACATATACAATGTACAGTATCAAAAAACCTTTAATAGATCTTACACTGCCATCAGGTATTTCCACCATAAAGTGTAAAACAATCCCCCCTAATCATAAATACAATATACCCTCAAGTTAAAACGCAGGAATCTATAATAAAGGTAAGGAAAAACTCAAAATTATACACGGAGTTATGAAAAGGATGAGTGTCCATTTCTAGTTGTAAAGAGGTAAAGATTAAGATAAAATTTCCAGCAAAGCTGATCTCATCCTGCCTGATATGAGAAAGAGAAACCATAAATATTAAACGTTTACAATACGAGATATTCATTTGTATTTAAATTAGTAAAATAAAATGCAATAGATTTTACAATATTGTTTTTAGTTTTTGAAAACTACAAAAATTAAATAAATAATGCTGCTTATAGTCATTGTACACAGCATAAATTCCAAACATACCATTTGATCCATTGATAAACAGCTAAAGTCAGATCATTTCCATAGAGAGGCACTTTGCATCAGCAGCACCATGCTCCAGTGCTCTGGGAGAGTTTATAGTCCTGAGAGTTGAACACTGGATGACTGACAGCTGTCCTTCATCACAACAGAAGCCACAGAAATCCTCCTCATCAAAAACATGACTTTGATCTGCGTCCTCATCTGGACTCTCCTCTGCTGCTGCTTCACAGGTAAAGTCCAGAGAATCAAACTCCTCTCCTCTATCAACATCTGTCCCTCTGAAATGAAGCCCACAAAACCATGAAGCTGCTTTATGTTTTTGTCTCTGTCTCCTCAGAGTCCAGAGGACAGATCACAGTGACTCAGCCTGGAGCAGTGAGCTCTGCTGTGGGAGGATCTGTGAGCATGGATTGTAAAATCAGTCATACTGTCATTAATTCTGACTCTGTTGAATGGTATCAACATAAACAAGGGGAACCTCCTAAACTACTCATTTACTGGTCAAACCGGCGAGTATCAGGTATTTCAAGTCATTTTACAGGCAGTGGATCAAACAAAGACTTCACTCTGACCATCAGTGGAGTCCAGGCTGAAGATGCAGCAGTTTATTACTGTAAGGGCAGACACAACATTAACAGTCAGTATTCATTCACACAGTGAAAAACAGTCGTACAAAAACCTCCCTCCACAGACACGGTTCTCTGACTCTGAAGCAAACAAGTTCACCAAAATGACCTACTGTTCTTATATTATTGCCAGATTAACTGTGAAATACACTTATATAACTAGAACAAACTTTTAAAAAGGTCTTCTAAGCTGATCTATCTAAAAAAAGAAACTATTAACAAAAAAAATTTTTTTTTAGCAAAGCAAAGTTGGGGTGGGGGTTTATTGAACCCATCAACAGCAACAAAAAGAGTTAGTTACATGCTAACAGTTGCTAACAGTTGCTAACAGTTGCTAACAGTTCAGATGTTCATTATCCTCTCACTGAGTTAAGATTAACCTAAAACATGCTAACTATTTATTTCTTCTAAATGCTGCTGAGAAAATATCATTGTCACGTGTATATTGGAATAGTTTTAACAACTACATTACTCCTTATTAGTAAGATGATAATGTCTAATTAGCTTCCATAAGCGAACGAACTTTCAGAAAAATTGGGTAACATTACCATAAAGTTAACTCTACTGGTTTATATTGTTTTAAGCAAATGCCAATGCCATACACTAATTCACAATTTTGCTTACTATCTAGCAAGTAATATGTATTTCGTATAAATTAACTGATAGCAATGTTAATGATATGTTAATGTATATCAAGTATGACTTGTTCACAGAAATAAAGCAAAGTGCAGTAAGAGCGGACCAATAATTGATAAGTAGGCTAAAGTTATTAAACAATAGTAGATGTCAGTCACACTTGGCCCATTTGCAGTAACTCTGGTTCATAAAGCATCTCTGTTAGATGTTACCTTGTTACTTATTCATACTGCAGCTGCTAAGTAATATTAACTTTTAAGTAATTTTTCTATTTTATATTAAAACTAAAGATCTAAAGTACATCCATTGTTAACACTTTGTTCAACTGTTGGTTATTATTTTTTCTCTTTGTTTTGTGAACAGAATATGCTGCAGCATGTTTTGTTTGTTAAGGAGCAGAAGTATGTTAGGCCGTCTGACCTAACATTTGATGCTTTCATGAAAGAAGGTTAGAATGTCAGGATACAACAATATTACAATTTTTACTTGGTCAGTACACCAACTTCATTATAAAACCATATTCTTACTCAACTATCTAAGTTGATAATTGTTTCTACTAAGCTGTTTCTAATAGTAACATCTCTTTTCTTTTCTGTTACCTTACTTCAGTGTGCCTAAAATTTAACATACCAGAAGGCAGACAGCTAAATATGAAGATGTTTGACCAGTCTGATACAGAAGTAGATGCAGAGGTATTTGAAGAAATAGTGAAGGGGTTACCTGGAACCTACCTGGAACATTGCGCTTCGGAAATACTGCAGGGAACAATGGGTAGTAGAACAAATTGGCGCTAAGGTCACGTTAAAGATGGAGTCTGACATCGGTGTTACGGATCCAGCGAAAAAAGAAGCCCCGTCGAATTCTGCTGACCCTGAACTCGAAGAAACGGATGTGAACCCCTGGCCGTATTTAAGGGACCATTTGGGCTTCAAGTGCAAGAAAGGCAACAGCTTTATTATGCAGTGTAAGCTGTGTTTGCCCAGAGAGACCGAGTTAGCAGCTTTTAAAAATTCCACATCAAACCTGCGCAAGCATGTAGAGGTAAGTTAAATACAACTCGTACCGTTATGGTAGCAAAAAGGCTGTGTTCAAATTAATCACATTAAGTTAAGACATTTGTGAAGAACACAGATAACGTTGGTTGGTACTAGCAACTTGCTGTAATCGGGCACGTTGTTGTCCACGCAACTTACATTTTTTTTACTGGGTTGGTAAATTGCCAAAAGAAAATGTGTTTACCTACGTTTTTCCTGTTTGTTAATAATAATAATTTATTTTTAAAAATAGTTAAATTAAAGACAGAAGCGGCTACTTTCTTACTTAACCCACATATGTTCACACTGCAGGCAAAAGAATAACAGAGCGCTCACTTACCTTAGATTAGTCAAAGACAGCTGACTTCTGTTACTTGTTAATTAGCACTTGCAACCTCCCGTTAACTAGCCTGTTACTGTCCAATAAAACAAACACGAGGTATATTGGTATAATTTACCAGCGGTAGATATGTAATGCATTGATGTCTTATTAGGGACGTCAAAAAACTTTGTCTCAAACTTAACACTGGCCTGCCTGCCTCAGCTGCCTTCGAGCGTCTCTTTAGCTGTGCTGGACTACTGTTCACTGCAAAGTGAGCAAGGATGAACTCTACTAACTTTGAAAATCAACTGCTCCTCAAAATTAACAGGAAGTTCAGAGAGTAACACTCTAGGATGGATACAAAGGAACTTTAATCTAGAGGTACAGTAGGGCAGGGCCAAGTTTAAAAAATTAAAAAACATTTTTAAAGCAGCTGCCGTTCAGTTCAGTACTTGTTCTCTTATTTGACAGTTTAGAACACATTCTCATGTGAAAGAATGATATGGTTTTGTGTCTGTGAAGGTTCTCAGTCATCCAGGTCATCGTAGTCAAAGGAGCTTGCAAAGAAAAGCGTCTGGACTTCTTTAAGTTTACTTGAAGACGTTTCACCTCTCATCCGAGAAGCTTCTTCAGTTCTAAGGTCAAATGGTGGAGAGTCCCAGATATAAACCTAGTGGGAGCTTTTCTTTGCAAGCTCCTTTGATATGGTTTTGTATTGAAAACACTGTGATACCTGACAGTTTGGTTGATTGGTTTGGTGACCATTATCCATTTTCATGTATAGACTTGCAGTTTAACTGCCACTGCACTTTAATTTGTAAAGTTTTTCTTTTCACTAAAAAAGAACTACTTTGAGATTTATATCCCACTGTCTTTTTTTGCACTACTCAGAAGCGGCTGTCCTCCTGCTGACAGAAAAGTAACTATGTAACTTTTACTCTGAGTACATTTTAAATGAGCTACTTTTTACTTTTACTTGAGTACATTTTTAGACAGGTAATTTTACTTGTACTTGAGTAAAATTTCAGCAAAGTAATAGTACTTTTACTTGAGTAAAATATTTTAGTACTCTTTCCACCTCTGATTAATGGTTACATGCAATGCTTCTGCTTTGGCCATGTTCCTTAATGCACAGGTGCATCGCTATCATCATCATCTTTCTTAAGGTTTTAGAAATTTCTGACTTTATATTTTATGTCTATTTAAGTTGATTGAAAAAATCCTAACAACAAAGCCAGGTGGTGAAAACATCATACAAGAGTTTGCAAAAACCAAATCTCTGACAGATGCAACCAGAAGACAGATGATAAACATACTTGCTGCTGAGATGACAGAAACACATGGGTAAGGATCATAAATGTAGCCAATAAGAAACATTTTTAGTATTGTATTATTTTGTTTCTAACAGTGTCTTTATTTATTTTGAACATAGCACTGTACACCTCCACTAAGCGTAACAAAACAAGTAGCTAAACTTACATAAATTACAAGCTATACATGCTACCTTTATACACACAACTATGGAAGAGGATTAGGACCACTGGAATAAAAAAGAATTCTGAGATTAAAGTCAGAATTCTAACTTTAATCTCAGAATTCTTTTTTTTTTTTTTTTTTTTTTTCCAGTGGCCCTAATCCTCTTCCGTAAGATACAGACTGTATTCTCTCTGCTCCGATTTTTGGTAAAGTTCTACATGCAAATGATACCGTGTACTTTAATTATGTCACTGAATCTCTTTATTGATATATTTTTATCAGAATCAAATGCAGGGCAAAGAACTGCTTCAGGATGACAAATTATGAAGAGCAGCTGGTTAATCGACCACTGACGTGACCCAAACAGCTCGACTCACATTAGATGTGGACATAAGAACACATTCAACCTTTTTACTACACCTGATGTTTAACAATCTGCCCTGTTGGAACTTTTCATTGTTTTCTTCCTCCTTTTACTTTTGTCTGTCCTTTTGGGAGGAACTGCATTCCCTTTATTAAAAGCTTTATTAAAAGAACGGCAGCAGCCGTGTGGCATCTCATCTCAATCAATCAATCAATCAATAAATGCTTTATTCGCCACGTGCAGGTTGCCCTGCAGTGAAATGAGACCCCCCCCCCCGACCTTACACACACAACAGACATCACATGGGGATACAGGTCGGAGATCGGTAGCGTTACAGAAAAAACACTGAAATATACACTACAATGGGAAAGTACAAGAGAAAAAAAAGAGACCTCTACTCATGCTGGGCCCCTGTGGGAGGACAGCATGAGAACAGGAAACAAAAAAACTCCTCTGCACAAAAAAGCACATAAATGTCCACAGCATAACATTATGAAACACGTGACAAGCCACAGGGTCGGGTGGAGGGTGAGGAGTAAAATGTCAATAGCATTCAGAGACCAGTTGATCAAATCCATAATTCTCTTTTAGGTTTAGAAACAGACTGTGAGAGAGTGTTCCAGGGAAAAGTAAAAACACCAGACAAGACAAGGACATAAGAAGCTAAGCAGGGAAGATAAGGGAGAGGAGAAAAAGTGCGACCACCTTCGCCTAGAGCCAAACGAGAAACTCATCTCATTCTCTGAGCCATAAATTTAGGGTTTGTAACAGGATCAACAAATGTTTACATTTTAAAGTGTTCACCAATCTTAAGTCAAAGAACATATTTGATACATTTAATCGACATAGCAAGCATGTCTGGCCCGGATCTGGCATTAAGCTGGCACTTCTGACTGACTGGTGTTATGGGAGGGTGTATGTCAACCAGATGTGCGCCAGGTCTGGCAATGATGGCACTATTTATGTTTCTATTTTCCTATTTTAGTTAGAAGACCCAAATGCCATGTTGTAATAGTAGCCAACGTTTCAATGCATTCAAAATGCAGATTTGACAGGTTTGTTATCCAAAATCTACTGACGGTTTACTCATCTGTGCCAGCGGGTGGCTGTAGCTCAGGTGGTAGAGCAGGTCACCTACTGATCGCAAGATTAGTGGTTCGATCCCTGGCTTCTCCTGTCTGCATCTCAAAAGTGTGAATATGTATAAATGTAGTGAGGAACCACTCAGTTTAGAGATTAGGTGAATATGGCATGTTGTATAGAGCACTTTGAATAATCCGGGAGAATAGAAAAGTGCTATAAAGCACTCAGTCCATTCACTGTCTGAACAGAGTTTCATCAGGTTTGCCAGAGGTAATCCACACATGGGCCAGCACAGGACCACCAGTGTGTCTGCAGCTGGCCCACGTGTGGTGCCAGACCTTTCTGGTCTGGAGATAAAACAGTTCTCAGAACAGCCAGAGCCAACCTCTCACGCACCATCCGACAAGCAAAGCGTGCACATGCACAAAAGATACAGAGCCAATTCCACAACACAAAAGACTCTTCTTCACAGCTGCACTTCATCTCAAAAAGATAGGTTAATAAATTGGATTTAACTTAACCACAATACATTTTTTATGAACTTGAGTCTAGCTTGAAAGATACGGCAAGATATGGCAAAACTCACGGTGCATGCTTTACTTGCTTTGTGTCACAAAAAAGTTCGTGCTGAGCATTACTTCAGTTTTCAAAAGAAAATTCCGCAATTAAAGGAAAAGTGTTTCTAACAAATACAATGAAGAAAATTAAAATAATTCACTGTCAGGTATAGCCACTATGATTTTGACGACAGAGATTAGCTGCTTAATTTTGCTCTGCCCTGCCTACTGAAAAACCTGACATTTGTTATTTGCATACTAACAGTGATTAGATGTGTAGCTGGGGGAAGGGTGAGTGGGTGTTCACTGCCGAGTGCTGTGTGAGCCTGTGCACAAAGAGAGCACGGAGGGAAAGAGCAAACGTAATGTGAAACTTATCATGTCATTTGTGCCTTTTCCGGTGGATTTTTCAGCTACTGTAGTAAATGTACATATTCAGTTTGTGGGGAATCTATTATTTTCTGTCTCAACTTCCAAAATTTTGATTTAAGTGGGCAGGACGTTTGTTTAAGAGGGCATTGCTCCCTCTTGCCCCAGTGTATAGCCAGCCCCGCTATAAGCCCAGCTTTAAGCAGCTGCAGCAATAACTTTCTGGCCGACGATCACTTTTTGGCGCAACACCTGGAGCTAAGGGGGCAAAACAATTGCATGAGTGCTGCTGTTTGGCTGAGGAAGAATAAAGTAGTCATGGTAAGCCAATCACATGACCACTTCAAGCAACAAAGCAACAAGGTGATATATACCAGTTTTTAAATTGTGTTGAGAGGCCATATAAAACCAGAGTCATGATAAACAATATATACGCTGTGTTTTTTTTCCTGAATAGTTTTGTCACGTTTACAGTGTAAGGACAGCGCTAGCAAACACTCTCTGCTTATGACCAAAAAAAACCCACCCCTTTGGTATTGGTGGAAAAATTTACCATTTCGACAAATCAAAAAATGATATGGCAACATGACATTTGGTTGTTTAGGGAGAGGGGGAAGTTTTAGGAGTGACGGCAAGAGAGAGAGAGAGAGAGAGAGAGAAAGAAAGACAGCAGAAAAAGAGAGAGAGCGAGTTTTGAGATGTGAGAGATTTGTGACGTTTTGTGTGTTTGGAGTGTGTAGTTTGTGGTTGAAAATGTAACTCTACTCAGAGTTTATGTTTTTTGTTTGTTCATGTTTAGATCAGTTGTGCTAATACAGTATGTCAAAATGAAAATATAACTGTAAATTCAGACAAGTGAGGTTGTCTGAATTTAGGCAAAGTAAATAGTTTTTAAAGGTGAAATGTAGAGGTAAAATTAATAGTCAAAAATGGCCAAATATAACCTGGACCCCAGAGGGTTTAACATGTTTTTTATAGTTACTTTTCAAGTAATTAATTACTTTTAGAATCTTGTAACTCAGTTACTAACTAAGTTACTTTTTTTACAGAAGTAACTATAGTTAATTACTTTTTCAAAGTAACTTGCCCAACACTGGTCATATGTTCTCTTGTGTTTATTTTTTGTTGCTGAAGTTTTCATTGTTTGTGCAGTTTACATAACACTTCACCAACAAATCAATATCTAATTCATCACGGCCACTTTGCATCAGCAGCACCATGCTCCAGTTTTGAATCTAGTTTTTATATGCTGAATTTTATAGTAAGTAGAAATTTTAACCGAAATGCTAATGGTAATATAACCCTTGTTCTGGGTTCTGAGTTTTGACCCAATTTTTGGTAACCTCAACTTTAAACAGTGGTCAGTTTAACTCAAATTTTGGATAGTTATCCTAACCCAGTGTGCTGGGTCAAACCAGTAACCCAACCCTGTTAAGTTGAAACAACCCAGCATTGGCTCGGTCCATATTTGACCCAGCTTTGGGTTACAAATTGGGTTATTTTTAACCCAGCATTTTTTAGTGTGCACAGATTCTATAACTGCAACTTTGATCAAATGGATAACAAGCTAAAATGTTAAACTTGTGTTCAATCAGAAGTAAGGAACACGGTGAATCATGAATTTAAAAATAATTGCTGGACCCCTGATGATCTAATGATCATGGATTAAGTGATCCATTAAATAATGATACAATATTAATTTTATCCATATTATATTTATATTATATTTGTTGAAAAAGTTTTTTTTTTTGAGTTTTCTCTATCATTTAGTAAAGTGATAAGGTGGAAAATGATCACTTCTTTAAAGAGCTTTAAAATGGTATTGCAACAATAATGACGTAGGAAAATTTAAAAGTTTGAATAACATACATTCAAAAAGGAACAATTTTCCACACAAAAACGTCTAATTGGACACTTGGTCAATATTATCATGAAGTGATTGATCCACTGATAGAAATCATCAGATGGATCCATGTCCCTATTGGAGTCGTTCAGATCATTTCCATAGAGAGGCACTTTGCATCAGCAGCACCATGCTCCAGTGCTCTGGGAGAGTTTATAGTCCTGAGAGTTGAACACTGGATGACTGACAGCTGTCCTTCATCACAACAGAAGCCACAGAAATCCTCCTCATCAAAAACATGACTTTGATCTGCGTCCTCATCTGGACTCTCCTCTGCTGCTGCTTCTCAGGTAAAGTCCAGAGAATCAAACTCCTCTCCTCTATCAACATCTGTCCCTCTGAAATGAAGCCCACAAAACCATGAAGCTGCTTTATGTTTTTGTCTCTGTATCCTCAGAGTCCAGAGGACAGATCACAGTGACTCAGCCTGGAGCAGTGAGCTCTGCTGTGGGAGGAACTGTGAGCATCAAGTGTAGGACCAGTCAGGATGTTTTTGATTCCATCGCTTTAGCCTGGTACCAACAGAAAGATGGAGAAGTTCCTAAACTGCTCATTTATGGTGCTGACACTCTAGAATCAGGGATTCCAGATCGTTTTACAGGCAGTGGATCAAACTCTGACTTCACTCTGACCATCAGTGGAGTCCAGGCTGCAGATGCAGCATTTTAATACTGTCAGAGTTTTCACTGGCCTGGCAGTGAGCGTGTGTTCACACAGTGAAAAACAGTCGTACAAAAACCTCCCTCAGTCAGACTGAACAGAAACTGAACTGACTGCTGCAGCTGGAAGATACTGCAGAGACTGATACAGTTCACTGAGGACACACACACACACACACACAGACACACAAGGTTTAAATTAAACTACTAACATCTGGTCATTAGTAAGTTTGACTTCATTAATAGAATTTCTTAGAATCAGTGATATTTCTCCTTTAATAAAATATAAAAACAAATAAATACAGACAAAGGATCTTTTAAGGTGGTCAGACTCTTCAGTCTCTCTAGAAACATCTACACCAGGGTTCTCACAAAGTTAGTCAAAGTTTGGATTCATGAGGAAGAATAGGTGCTTTGTCCTGTTTGTGGATCACAGGATCAGCTCTTTACACTTTTGAAGACACTCGAGGGTGAATGGAAAGTTTGCCCAGCAGTTCGTTTCAGTGGAGTTGCAGATATTTGACTGCGTCCCCTGGAGTGTCCTGTGGGGAAGAAGCTGGAAGTATGAGCTATCAGACCTGTTGATGGGCTGTTCAGAGTTTTCCTCACATTACTGCAGACTCATTCCTGATAGGCTGAACCTTTTCACCAATTCTGTTCATAACCTTTATATAAATGATTTATAGATGTGAGTTGATGTTTGATGGTCTCAGGATTATATTTTAATGTTTGTCATTTGTGTTCATTCTTTTTGTTCACTGACTGCTAAAAATCACAGATTCTGATAAAGTATTAGGGTTAAGATGAAGAGTTAGGGTTAGCTTTAGTCTTCAGTGATGACTTAGACCACACGAGGTTACAGTGGAAGTAGTTTTTTTTATTATTAATATATTAATCTCTTCATGTATCAAACAAACAGTCTGGAGTTTCTGATCATTTCAGTGGGAATCAGTGTGAGACTGACTTGACCAACAGCTGCACTCAAACAGAAACACTTTAGAAGTTAGCATTGATGCTACGATTATCTTCCAGGACAGACTCCAGTCTGAGGAGAAGACCTTGTTGGTCAGACACGAGCATGACCTTCACCTGCTGCAGCTCCAACCACTGCTCAGAGAAGGACTGCCAGCTGTGGATTTCAGTAGAAGTTTCAACTCTTCTGATCTTTCATTTCCCACTCTGAGCTCAGTAACTATGGCAACAGACAGGCATCACTGCTGAACCATGGCAACAGAAGGTTTCAGTACTAAAGATGAAAACACAAACACTGACATCAGGTTTGACATTGTTTAAAATAAATGCACAAATTCAAAGGTCAAAGGTCAATCACATGAAAATACAATTAGATGAATTAGTCCACTTTATCTTTATCTCTCATCTTAATCCTTGAGCTCATTGGTTAATCTAATCAAAATATCAAGTTGTAAATAATGTAAATATTGTGATGCTGTCAGCACTGAGCTGTAAACAGCTGCAGCTGACTGACTCTGTGTGTTTGCATATGTGTCCTGCCTCTCTGCTCACAGCTGTTAAGAGGCCAGTGTTGATCAGTGGCTGTCCAGGCCTTTCAGAGCCACTCACTGGTGACTGTATAAGTTAGTGAGAGTCTGTTTATATCTCCTGTTTTATTTCATCTTTTCCAAAGTCTTGATTTGACTGAAGAAAGCGAGGAAGTGTGTCATCATTAGTCAAATACAGGTTACAGAAACTCATTCTGATCTTTTACTGTTTCCGTTAAACCCAACAGAGGAAGCCGTCACAGTCATACATGATGGAAAGAAACTACAACAAAGAAACTACTCATACCTGGGTGAAGCTGGTGGATGCAATTCATTGTTCTCTGTTATTCGTCACTTTTTATAAATAACCGAATTAACAAGAATTTGATGTAAAGTGAAACAGCACATGTGAGTGTCATAAATGTGTGTCAGAGACAGATGTGCTGATCTGTGGAAACGTCCTTACTGAAACCTCAGGATGGTTTTCAGACAGAACAACAGTTAAATTGAAACACATGAAAATCACCATTTGAAGATTTTTTTATTGTTATTTTTTTAAAAATCATTAGCAATACTACAAGCAGTAAAACATTAGATTTGAAATCTGAGTGAAACAGAGACAGAGAGAGAACAGACTGAGGGCAGCAGCAGAGTCTCAGTGAGTCAGGTCACAAATGTGAACACTGATCTCTGCTCAGTATCTTTGAGACCAGAGTCTGGGAGCCCTGGGTGGCCTCACAGGTCACAGAGCCCACCTTCATCCACTGGTATGTAGAGAGCTTCAGGGTGCTGCTCCAACTATACAGGCTGTCATTCTGCAGCACACCAGGGCTCCTGCTCTCCTCCCCGTCACTGCTGCTTCTTCCATCCACCTTCCAGGACAGAGTCCAGTCTGAGGGGAAGCCCTTGTTGGCCAGACATGTTAATGTGGCCTTCCCCTGCTCCAGCTCCTTAACGGAGGGGGGCAGCACTGTCAGGGTGGGACGGGTGTCATCTAGGAAACACCAATTAGATTAGAGGACAGGAACCACAAGTTGTTTGTCTCCTTTAAGAAGTTTCTGTCAGGTGTTTTTTCTGCTCCACCAGTCACTCACTCACACATTGTTTCACTTCCCTTTAAGAAACCTCTCATGCATATCAGCACAGAGAGAATCATCACACAGTTTGAGCTGAAATGTTTTCAAACTACACTGGAAATAAAAGCAGACGTGGAAACAAGTTTTTCTTTAAAACCATGTGTGACCTCTGTGTAGTGTCTTCTCTGGTCTGCATTCACAACAAAAAGGCAATGGTTAGAATGCTCTCTTTTTAATGTCGTGGGCAATCGGCACAAAATCTCGCAGGAATCCTCCATTATTCTGAGCATTACATTTCCACTTGCAGTGTGATCGTATAGTGGTAAATTTATACAACCAAAATAGAAAAACTTCAACACCATTAACATTGCATGTTAAATTTCCCAAATGAAAGGAATATAGAAATATATTTTAAAGCTGTACATGAAACAATGTAAATTCTCTAAACAGTGTGGCACAGTCACATACCTGCATTCACAACAAAAAGGCAATGGTTAGAATGCTCTCTTTTTAATGTCGTGGGCAATCGGCACAAAATCTAAACGGGAAAGCAACAACAGAGTTAGCTAACTATGCTCCCATTTTGTTTCCTCTCCTCCCAATAAAGAAGTCTCACATAAACGTGCACTCAGTTCAACATAAAGTCTGGAGAACTGACCCGCAACAAATGATGTATAAACAACAAAAATAATCGGGTCAGATTGTATTACTTTAACAACCTGCGATATGATTTTTCTTCCCCACGACATTTGCGCATTCCTTACCTCGCAGGAATCCTCCATTATTCTGAGGATTACCCAAAATCCCTTGCCCTTTGTGAATGTTGCAGGGTGACTTTTTCAACAGTAGGTGGCGCCAATGTCCCATTTAGCGGGATTTAACTTCAACTCTATTTAACTATGTTACACACACCCCCCTTAAATCCTGCGAAATTGGGGCATGACAACAGAAAAACAGGAACTTCCAATGCATAAAACATAACAGTGTGATCGTGGGAGCACAATATAGTTCAAGTCAGTTAAAAAAAACTTTCCATATGGAATAAGGCGAGCAAGAGAGCGGCCAATTCCCCTGCCAACCCAGATATGAAAGATGCCGTATACACCTCCCATGATGTGAACATTGCTCCAAGCAGGTATTACCCAAAACGTTCTGAGTAACAGCACATGCAAAACGGCTAGTAATCTATCCTGAAAACATATTTCGCACAAATGAAAACAAGGAGTCAACTGTCGACACTGAATCATCAACCTGTTGTTCATTGATCTCACAAATGAGACGTGTTGGAGGTTGCACAGGTCTACCTGATCTAGTACAAAGAGGTGGTGGCTGTGTACGCACTACATGGGCCTCCGTACTCAGGTGTGTGTCAGTCACAAGATCAGGGGAAAGGACATGTTGAGCATCTCCCGCCAGAAGCTGCGAGGAGGCACTCCGGGACACAACAGATTCAATAGAGGGGGCAGGGGAGGGCAACCGGGAAACCAACGGGTCACACACAGCAGGCGGGGCCACAGTCGATTCCGCTTCAGAGGTTGGGACGCTCAAAGCCACACCAAGAGAACAACCAGGTTGACCAACCGCAGAGTCCCCGTCACTTGCTTGGTCCATCTGCATGAGCCAGCGAACCGTCTTCGTCTCACCATCCTGCACATCACCTGGAAGTTCTGGTTCACCTTGTCCACTATCTGCAACCGAGGGGCAGGTTGACACTGGTATGCACTCGTTTCCTGCAGGAATAAAACTCACAGGAAGTAGTAGGTTTCGGTGAACAACTTTTTCCCTGAGTGTCACAGGGTCTCTGATGTGGTACACATTGATGTCAGGTTTCACAGATGCCACCTCAAAAACTGTGGATTCCCATTTGTCAGCGATCTTCCTCTTTCCTCTCTCACCACGATTAGCAAGCAAGACTCTGTCACCGACTGAGAGGGGCGCACCCTTAGCCTTGCGGTCATAATTCTTCGCCTGGCGAGCCTGGGCAATACGGCTGTTCTGTCTGGCAATGCGGGCAGCCTCAGACAGGTCACGCTTCAAATGGGCGACAAATTCACCGTGGTCAATAACGGCACCATCAGGGAGAACATGCTGGAAAACAACATCAACAGGCAGACGAGGAATTCTCCCAAATATGAGAAAAAAAGGTGCGAAACCTGTTGTTTCATGTTCAGTGCAATTGTAGCAGAACGTCAACATCTGAAGCATTTGCGGCCACCTGGCTTTGGATTGAGGGGGCAAAGCCCGTATCATGTTCCCCAAGGTCCTGTTGTATCGCTCGACAATACCATTCCCCATTGGATGGTAAGGAGTGGTGTGTGATTTCTGGATGCCAGCCATGTCCAGGAGCTCCTTAATGAGTTGACTCTCAAAGTTGGCTCCTTGATCAGAGTGTATACGTCTGGGAAAGCCGTACACACAGAAAAAGTCATTCCACAGGCGGCGAGCAACCTGCTTGGCAGACTGATTCTTACAAGGGAATGCATGCGCCAATTTGGAAAAATGGTCTGTGACAACCAAAACATCAACGCACTTCTTGTCAGTCTGTTCAGCAGTCCAGAAGTCAATGCAGACTAACTCCATCGGTTCAGTAGTACAAATGCTCTCCAGTGTGGCACGGTCATTCGGCTCCGGGGTTTTCCCAACCACACAACGAAAACAGCTTTTCACATGATTGATGATGTCACGCTCCATCCCTGTCCAAAAGAATCTCTGCCTTGCAAGAGACAGGGTGCGGACTTGGCCCTGATGACCCGCCGTATCATGGATGCCTCGGAGAACTTCAGTCTTCAGAGTGTCTGGGACAACAAACTGGTAAATCGTCACGTTCATGTTTCTGTCTTTCTTCACCTTATACAACATACCATCTTTAATCAAGAGTCTGGACCAATGTCTGAGTAATTTCATTACACCACGGGACTCGCCAGCACGTTCATGCCTGGTGGGCCTCTTGTGACGCCGGACATAAAAGAAAACTCTGCCCAAAACCTCATCTTGTTCCTGCAGGTTAGCGAGTTCACTTCTCGGCGTACAGGCCGGACGGGCAATAGTTGGGACCTGAGGGATATCAGATCCCACACCTCTCACATGGCTGATACCACCAGTGTCATGTGCAGCCAACACAGCAGAAACATCCTGTGACGAGAGAGAACCTTGAGGGTTAGCTAGGATAGTGGTAGCTCCCTCCTCAGACTGATCCACAATCAACTGGCAGTTTGCAGCACACCGAAACATATCTTGCACAGTCCCATCCACCAGACCGTGCATTTGGTTCAATAGGGCAGCATAAGGTTCAGTGACTAGCCTGTGGCCTATGCACGACTGGACAAATGGCTCTCTACTCAATGCATCCGCGACAACATTTTTGGTGCCAGGGACATACTTCAGTTCAAAACTGTATGCTGCAAGCTTTGAAACCCATCGTTGCTCACATGCATCTAACCTAGGCTTGGTTAAGATGTATGTCAGTGGGTTATTGTCCGTCCACACTGTGAAGTGGCTCCCTTTCAGCCAATGGCTAAACTTGTCACTGACTGCCCACTTCAGAGCAAGAAACTCCAAACGATGCGCTGGATAGTTTAGCTGAGAGTGTGACAGGGTCTTACTGGCGAATGCCACTGGTCTGGCGATGCTACCATCAGGGGGCAACTGTGAGAGGACGGCTCCAAGGCCGTCAAAGGAAGCATCAACTGCAAGGAGAAAGGGCGCAGTAAAATCTGGATGGGCTAATGTGACACTATGCACAAGGTCATGTTTTAGGGCCTTGAATGCTTCCCTGCACTCATCAGTCCAGTCAGCTGGAGACAGCTTCACGTGGCCCCTTTTAAATTTAGGCTTACGGCCTCTGCCTCTCTTGCGTAGCGCAGCTGGTTCAGCCACAAGATCAAACAGTGGCTTAGCTTTTGCAGAGCACCGCTCGATAAAATGATGGTAGTAGAGAACCATCCCCAGGAAGGATCTGATTTTCCTTGCACATGGTGTCACCCCGTCAGACTCCATCAGGTCTGCTTCCTGCACATTATCTATAGCCTGCACTTTACTTGGGTCTGTTTTCACACCCTCACCACATATGATGTGTCCCAGGAACTTCACAGACCGCTGAAGAAAGTGGCATTTCTTAGGTGCGAGCTTCAGGTTGTTGGCAGAAAGTCGTGAGAAAACCATCTGCAGACGTTCGAGAGCCACCTGTTCAGATGGGGCATAGACCATAAGGTCATCCAGGTAACACAACAAACTTGTGAAGTTCTCATCACCAAAAATGGACATCATCATTCGCATAAAAGTAGCAGGACTATTTGTCAGGCCTTGAGGCATCCTGTTATATTCATGAAGGCCAAATGGGGAGGAGAATGCCGTGTATTTTTTGTCGTCGTCGTGGAGTCTGACATTGTAAAACCCCGATGTGAGATCCATTGTAGAAAAAAAAACATTCCCACCAAGTGCTGCGAGGGCGTCTGACTGATGAGGCAATGGATGTGCATCTTTAACTGTTCTTGCATTTAACCATCTAAAGTCATTGCATATGCGCAGGTCACCATTTGGCTTAACAACTAAGACAAGGGGGGATGAGAATTCACTCTGGGACTTACGGATTATCCCTGACTCCTCCATCTCATCTAGGGCAGTGCGAAGCTTCTCGTAATGGCATGGTGGGACCCGTCTGTATGGCAGTCTGAAGGGCTTGTCATCCACCAGGTGGATTCTGTGGACAAAGTCAGCAGCCTCACCGCAGTCCATTTTGTGCCTTGAGAAGATGGACTCATACTGCTCAATGAGTCGCAGCAGCCTATCTCTCCATTCTGGGGAAACTTCACAGGACAAGAGATCCAGGTCCTGCAGGCCCAAATCACACAAGCGCTGAGACATTTCCGCTTCTGATCTCGGTGCGGGCGACGAGTTCTGTGTGTATTGTGTACTGGATTGAATTTGAACAGGTTCAGGTAAGTCCTGCACAGAAAGACAGGGGGACACATCAGCAACCCTAGCATTTCTCCTGAGAGTGAGGGGCTTGTCGGAGGGATTCACCACTTTAACAGGGACCCAACCATCCCCAAACAAGGAAGTGACAACTCGCCCCACTAGGATCTGTGCAGGTTTGGATCGAGACTGAGTGGGTTCAATAATGACAGCACTTCCCACCGCTGAGGCATCAGGAGCAGGGAGCTTAGCCCACACTAAATGTTCAGACAAGGGCTGCAAGGTGACACGTCTCTTAAGCTTTGCAGTGCCAAAACTTGGAGGCATTGCTCTGCCATCACAGTCATTAGAATAGGACAGCAAAGTTGCCAAATGAGGAAAAGCATCATCCTGGGTACCAACAGTCATTTTTAACTGTGAAATAAGCCACTTTATCGCATTGCTGCCCAGAATCATGTCATCAGCCTGGCCTGGAACCACCAGAACAGGAATCACCACCTTAAAGCCATATATTGATACTGTAAGATCATACATAGCAGAAGGCGTAACGAGATGACCCCCACAACCAACAATGACAACGTCTTCAGCTGAACGTCTCTCAATATCAGGTATCGATTGTGAAAGTTTCTCATCAACTGTCTCACTTATGGTGCACGCCATAGATCCACTGTCCACTAATGCTTTAAGAACTTGTCCACTACTAGTAGTCACTGCAGAGTAGAATAAGCTATCAGTGTTTGAGAGCCTATGCAAGCCCTGTGCAATCAGTGTTTTATTTGGCGGGACAATGCCACTGTAAGTGGAATACAAAGTGTCATAATCATTAATATCAGTCATGTCCAAGATGGGAGGCTTACTTGCTGGATCTGCGCTGTCCTCCCCTCCACGCAGATCGTTCAGTTTCCCTGATGACCACTGGAAGGAGTACACTTGCCCTCCGGGCAGTTACGTCTCGAATGACCAGGTAGGTGACACAGGAAGCACAATCTGTTTTCCCGACAGTGTGTGAGTGTGGAGTGGGAGCTATCTCTGCAGATGGAACATGGT
Source organism: Perissodus microlepis (assembly GCF_051167445.1). NCBI lineage: Eukaryota > Metazoa > Chordata > Actinopteri > Cichliformes > Cichlidae > Perissodus > Perissodus microlepis. The sequence goes on along the minus strand of NC_140481.1, from coordinate 31,108,439 downwards.
GTGTCATCTAAGCCCGGTATTCTCGGCAGTCGGGCACTCTGTCGCTTGGCATTAGCTCGAGCATAGCCTGGGCCTTGAAGCAGCACCTTCTCTAACATGCTGATCAACCTCTCAATAGCAGAGCCATCCCGACTCACAGCTGGCCTCTGCTCATGGTCAGCCAAGCAAGGAATAGCATTTGTGCTAACCTCTGCCTTATTCACATAGACACAGTTACCCTTCTGTGGAAGAGACTGGAACCCCCTACCCAGGTGATACTCATCCAGTACCTCCTGAACTTCACGAGCTGACCATTTATCACATGTTTTGGTTCTAAAAATAAGAGCCAAGTCTCTGCAGGGGCAGTGTCTGATGAACATGCGTGCAACCTCCACACCAGAGTTCTCAAAAGATTTCCCCTGCTCCTTAAGACAGTTGCCAACAACATCAGCAGCCTTGTTCAGCCTCAGCCAATACTCATATGGATCCTCTCGGTCCTTCGGCAGGGTGGAATAAAAGTCAGCCAGGGGCACAGACGAGCACTGGGTGGAACTAAAATGTTTGTGCAGAAGTCTGTAGATAGCTTGTGGATTATGCTGGACATCAATTCCACCATTCCTCACACCAATTTTCACAACATCTTTTGCCCTGCCTCTCAGATGCATCAAAATCTCCTCAGCTTGGTTTTCTGGGAGAATGCCACTCTTCTTTATGTAATTCTGCATGGCTTCCTGCCACTCATCAACAGACAATGAGTCTGAACTCTCCCCCCGAAACACAGGTGGGTCTTTAACCTGTCGTGGAGCCACCAGCTGGACTTGAGAGAGATCTAGTGAGCGGCTGGAGGGGAGATCTGTTGTTTCATGCGCCACCTCAGGACATGTATATGTAGCAGATGCAGGGCTCGAAGTGTGTGGCGTGGTCAGGTGTGACAGAATGCTATCAGCCAGGCGTTGCCCAATTTGCTGCACAATGTCGCTCATTTGGTCGACTAGACTCACATCAGGTATCGGGGGGTCTGAGGCAGATGACGTAGTGCACTGTACTGACTGCGACTCAGCCACAAGCTCACAAGAACTATCTGCTGCTCTATGCCCCACCCGACAGTCACCCAGTGAAAAAGGAACAGTTGTGAACCCTCTACCCCTACCCAAAACAAGGGGGGTCACATTTGGGGTGTCATCAGAGTCACTTAGATCCATATCTAGCAGGATATTAATAGAGCTAAGGTGGGCTTAATACAATATGGCAATATACAAAGCCAATATAAAAGTATGTCCAACAGTCCCCAAAGTTCGATTCCGTTACCCAACAGGCTAAACAATAAGGAAGCTGATGCTCCACGACGATGCTGCGACGAGAAGACACCAGCCCGATTCAGCAGCGTCACGAACGAGTCACGGCACCAATGTGACCTCTGTGTAGTGTCTTCTCTGGTCTGCATTCACAACAAAAAGGCAATGGTTAGAATGCTCTCTTTTTAATGTCGTGGGCAATCGGCACAAAATCTCGCAGGAATCCTCCATTATTCTGAGCATTACATTTCCACTTGCAGTGTGATCGTATAGTGGTAAATTTATACAACCAAAATAGAAAAACTTCAACACCATTAACATTGCATGTTAAATTTCCCAAATGAAAGGAATATAGAAATATATTTTAAAGCTGTACATGAAACAATGTAAATTCTCTAAACAGTGTGGCACAGTCACATACCTGCATTCACAACAAAAAGGCAATGGTTAGAATGCTCTCTTTTTAATGTCGTGGGCAATCGGCACAAAATCTAAACGGGAAAGCAACAACAGAGTTAGCTAACTATGCTCCCATTTTGTTTCCTCTCCTCCCAATAAAGAAGTCTCACATAAACGTGCACTCAGTTCAACATAAAGTCTGGAGAACTGACCCGCAACAAATGATGTATAAACAACAAAAATAATCGGGTCAGATTGTATTACTTTAACAACCTGCGATATGATTTTTCTTCCCCACGACATTTGCGCATTCCTTACCTCGCAGGAATCCTCCATTATTCTGAGGATTACCCAAAATCCCTTGCCCTTTGTGAATGTTGCAGGGTGACTTTTTCAACAGTAGGTGGCGCCAATGTCCCATTTAGCGGGATTTAACTTCAACTCTATTTAACTATGTTACACATGTAAAGTCTGAATCATAGACGATTAGATATCAATCATTAAGCATTTTCGATTCAAAGGCCCATCTGACACAATAACACTTTGGATTTTACACATTTTCTAATCCCCTTTTCAAATAAGAGTTATTATTTGGAAAGTTTAGAAACTAATCGATGGATAATGAAGTTTAATATTGGTTCCAGATAAAAATTTCCTTTCTCTGTGACAGAAATGTAGACAAAAAAACCATCTGCTCTGAGTCACCTTCCATCATATAACAGCAGAATAACAAATATTAAAATTGTCATAAAAAATTAAAAATTAATCTTTCAAGCTCTCTAAGACTAATTTTAAGATCCACCTTTATCAAATTTCATAATAAAAGCAGTTTATTTAACTTACTTCCAACATCCAGTCTGGTTCCTCCACCAAAAGTCCACCACAGTGATACAAACTCATTGAGCCGCCATACAAAAACCTCTGACTGTAGAGAGACACGGCTCTCTGACTCTGTCAGACTGAACTAAACCTACAAGCCCTCAAAATACAACTTTATCATCAGAACTAGAAATAATTATTCATACTGTGAACTACCCCACTCTCAATTATTCACTGTAATAACCTTTCACATATAAATTTCCAAATATGACTTTTGGAGCAAAAATATTAATAAGAAAGCTAAACATTAACATTCAACATTTTCAATTAAGGAATAAAAATTAAAAGAAAAAATGAATAAATCAGCTTTATTTTTAACTTACTTCCAACATCCAGTCTGGTTCCTCCACCGAACGTGAACCACAGTGATACAAACTCATTGAGCCGCCGTACAAAAACCTCTGACTGCAGAGAGACACGGCTCTCTGACTCTGAAACAAACAAACTCAACAAAATAATTCACTGTTTGTCCAACACACTTCATGCACAGACAGTCACAACAAAAAAAGTATTATGTATTGTAGTTGCAAATTTTCATGTATCAGTACATAAAAAATAAATTGGTCTTAAATTAGATATTGAATTACCCTATTTTTCGGACCATAAGGTTCACCGGATTATAAGGCGCATTAAGCGAAACAAAACAGTCAGATAAGTTAAACTTTACTCACCTCATTCTTCTTGCTTCCTACACTTCCATACCATTGACTCATTAATGTTAAATTCTCTCGCAGCTGCTCTATTCCCATGATGTTGCAGTATATTAATGACTAACCTCATATTGTGGATGGATCATCTCAGTTGTTCTGAAGTTTGGTCCATTTACAGCATCCTGCCATGCAATTGTATTTGTCCCTAACCTTCAGGAACCCTCGTGTTAACTTTTATCCAGTGGAAAAAAGTTAGCATTCAGCCTCCAGCTTCACTGTGTTTATGTTATGCTAACATAGCTGTGTTGCTAGCGATCACGTAGCACATCGTTATATACCAGCTAGCCCAACTTCAGTAACCCTACAAACGTCACTGCTGTTTAGTTTTCTGTCTTCATTTATGTTGGAAGTGATAGCAGTGCTGTACATTTTAATTTTTCAGACATCTCTCAGTCAGAACATACTATATCATGTTTAGGTGGAAACCGGCGAGCTAACTTCCTGCTAACTTCTAACTCCGTTAAATTTGATAAATCTTGTTTTCATGGATGGCTGGATGTTAAAATTAATTGTTACACCTGGTAAAGCAGCAATGTTGACCATTTTATTGAAGATGAAAGAATTTAGACAGTTTAAACTCTCACTGATGCCGCAGTGTTTGTTTGTAACCAGAGCTTGGAACCAGATTACTCGACATGGCTCCTAACTACAGTAGCCGTAATGCTCCGACAATCCATCAAGCAGTGCGGCTTCATAGCTTACCAAAGTCGTAGTAAAACATTTTTGAGCGCCGTGTAAATACGCACAACCAGAATTCATACATAAGGTGCACCGGATTATAAGGCGCACTGTCGATTTTTGAGAAAATTAAAGGATTTTAAGTGCGCCTTATAGCCTGAAAAATACTCTAAGCTAACAGTGACATTTTGTCATTATTTCTTAACACAAATTAAACCAAAATGCATCAGTTTGTTAAACATTATGTATACAATTACTGCTTCTTGTCAGGAAGTGATCAGCTGATCACGGGGTCGGGTTTAAAAGAGAGACACCACCCACTTGTTCGCTGCTCAGACATCGTTCTCTTCATGTCAGGAGCTCAGAATCCTTGCCGACGTCAGTCTCCGCCTGCTTCAGCCACTGTGAGTGTTTTCCCTCTTGACCAGTGTTGCCAACTCCTCAGTAAGGAAAATCGCTATTGGCTGTCCTAAAAGTCGCTAGAAGTTGCCAAATGACGTCATCGCCTAATTTGCATAATTGGTCATGCTAATGTCATTGTAACCTACGTTGTTGGAGAGAGAAATAACATTGTGGAAGACACATAAAGTGAGTAAAAAACGTCCTAAATGCAGTTAGAATTTATTTAGAACTACAAATTAAATTTCTTTTAGCAATTATTGTTTTTTAATGTCACAATTCCAACCCTGCTCCTTTATCTGGGCCTGGACCGGCAAAAGTGACCCGAAATTGGCACTCTGGTGGAGTTACTTTGTGTGTGAGAGTGTGTGTTTATAAGTAGTTTTAAACCTTGTGATCCACAAAACAGCATAACGGTAAAAGAACTGACTGCATTACAGTCAGTGCGGGAGCAGCGGCTTTGCTCATGCGCGATTCATTTGCCTTTTTGGACGCACAGGTGTGAACGTCTCCTGTCCTGATAGCAGCTGGGGGAGGACTATCCTCCGCCTGGGAGGTGCCCAAGGCAGCACCGCTGCTTGTTGAGAGTAAGAGCGATACGCGTTTTCACGTCAAAAAGTCGTCATAAATAAATGGTAAATGGTAAATGGCCTGTATTTATATAGCGCTTTACTAGTCCCTAAGGACCCCAAAGCGCTTTACATGTCCAGTCATCCACCCATTCACACACACATTCACACACAAATAAGTCTCCAATAATACCAGAAAAAGTCGCCAGATTTGTCGCTAGTCGTTTTTTAGAAAAAAAGTCGCTAAGGGGGTCTGAAAACTCGCTAAATATAGCGACAAAGTCGCTAAGTTGGCAACACTGCTCTTGACTCTTTTTCTCATCCCGGCTCCGCTCGCTCTCCATCTATAACGTCGGTTCCGAAGTTGCGCTTCGTGCACTGATCGTTACTAGAGTAACTGCGTGCCTGTTCCAACCCATCGCTAGCCTTCGCCGTGTTTGGGTCTAGCCAGCACGCCACACGGGCACGCCAAATTACTGTGTTTAATTCGCGCGTTTCCCCTGATCGTGACACTTCTAAAGGAATTGAGAAAGTAAGTAGCTGCCAAATGCTTTTATTCAAATGCATTTTGTATCACCAGCAAGTGTGAGCAGCTCAATAAACACAGAAGTTTGGGTTGTCTGATGATCTGGATCATTGCGGTGTTTCTTAACATAATCTAACAAGTAAAATATCAGAAGTTGTGTTTCTGAGTGGAAAACATTCAAGACTTTCCAGGAGCAGACCTCCCAGAAACGTTCTGAAAGAAAAGTCAGACTGTGCAATTTTTACTATTGGTGTGCGGATCAATATTGAAATATCCATTCCTCTGATACCAGTTATTTATGTTCTAGAATAGATTCACATATTAAAATATTGATATTTTAGTAATTTGTGGAAAATTGATAGTTTATCATTAACAGGAAAAAGAAACTATATCATTTGGCTGTCTAACTTGCAAGAAAGTCATATGTGTCGCAGTGCGTGTGCACTCACAATAATTGCTCAGTGTAAACAGAGTCATGTGTGGACGTATTTTACGTCTTTTTTACGTATTTTACAGATGCAAAGAGACAGTACTTGCAGAAAATAGCGTGCATTGGAAATGTGGAGCAGTATGAAATACGGCCGTGGAGTAGAAACCCTGAAGACCAACCGCTATTGACGTAGCTTGATATATTTTCGTACCTTGTCTGTGGAGTCAGCGTGTACAAGGTGAACCAGTTTCGCAATTATAAATCTCTGGAAGGACACATCTAAATCACCAAAGATTGGGTACAAGATTTGTGAGTATGTCGTCATTCAAACAAAGGTAAGTCAGCTCGAGTACTGCGAGTAAAATGCGTTTGATTTTCCCCCAAACATTCGAATTAGTGCAAGCATAAATTCATTCATGAGGAGGAAATTAAAGTGAGAACATGTGGAGGCTCTGTTAGATTGATAACATAGTGAGTTCAGTGCATTGATGTGACATTGTCCTGAAGGATTTGGTTATTCTTTATGGTGAAAGAAATTCCAATGATTTATTCATATTTATTATAAATAATTCTAATTATACATCTTGCTTCCGTGTTTGAGTCCTGTGTCACTAAAAATACATTTTATTATAGTTTTATACATTGATTAATGACCTGCAGCATCTCCTTATCATATTAGGTGTCCATAATTTTCACTTAAAGTCAAACTTTATGCTTTCTCCATCTTGAAAGTGATTACATCCTTGCATTACATACTTTAGGTTCATTTTCTGCAGGCAGGTTTCTGAAAGAGAACAGGCAGATTTAGAATATAACATGCAGCGTTCTATAGATGGATACATTAAAAAAAATGAAAAATTACATGTATGTGCTAACTTTCTAAACACTTTGTTACATTTATGATAAAGTGGGCCATTTATATGGATACACCGTAATAACACGGGAATGGTTGGTGATATTAAAGTCCTGTTTGTGGCACATTAGTATATGTGAGGGGGCAAACTCCTCAAGATGGGTGGTGACCATGGTGGCCATTTAGAAGTCGGCCATCTTGGATACAACTTTTGTTTTTTCAATAGGAAGAGGGCCATGTGACACATCAAACTAATTGGGACTACTTTTGACGAGTACTTTAGAAAATGTGGTATCGAGACCGATACCAGATACCGGTATCTATCGGTGCATCCCTAGCAGGTTACAATAATCCGTCACCATGTTTTCTACTTCTTCTACACCCAACAGCAAATATCATCACAAAATCCAACATGATGGAAAATAATGCAGCTGCAAAAGACTTTAAAACTATTTATAACAGGGAGCAGCTGTTGGCTGTTATTCTATTTTTAACTTATTGCTTTTTCTTTTCTTTTTTTTAGTTGTTTTCATTTTTTTACATTTACACTCTGATGTGATACAGCACATGTGATTCTCTCAGTCAAAGTTACTGAAGCAGAGATTTTCAGTGTATGGAAGCATCACTGCTGAACCTGAAGGATGATTATCAGACAGAAGAGCAGCTGAATGGAAACACATGAAAACTACGATTTGAAGACCTCAGTTTTTATTTGAAGTATTAAAATCATCAACAGTGCCACAAGCATGAAAACATGAAAACTATCAAAGCAATACAGACACAGAAGGAGCAGACTGAGAGAAGCTGCAGACTAAAGCCAGTATCAGAGTCCCAGTGAGTCAGCTCAGGACTGGGAACACTGGTCTGTCATCAGAGTCTCTGAGAGTGGAGTGTGGGAGCCCTGGGTGGCCTCACAGGTCACAGAGCCCACCTTCTCCCACTGGCCTGCAGGGAGCCTCAGGGTGCTGCTCCAGCTGTAGTGGCTGTCATTCTGCAGCGCCCCGGGGCTCCTGCTCTCCTCTCCACTGCTGCTTCTTCCATCCACCTTCCAGGACAGCCTCCAGTCTGAGGGGAAGCCCTTGTTGGCCACACACATGACTGTAGCCTTCCCCTGCTGCAGCTCCTCACTAGAGGGCGCCAGCACGGTCAGGGAGGGGGTGACTCGACCCACTGCAGAGAGAGAGAGAGAGATGTTAGAGAAACTGGGAGTTTGGGTGAAACTGATCTCCAGATGTTTCACTTCCCTCTCTGAGCTTGGTAACCATGGTAACAGACAGGCTTCACTGCTGAACCATGGCAACAGATGAGTTTCAGTACCAAAGATAAAAATATTAAAGCGTTTCTTTGACTTCTGATCTAATCGTGTGTGTTATGTTTGAATTATTTATTAGTTTTATAATTAGAAAACAAACAAAAATTAAAATGTGAGAATTTTGTCATAAACAATTTAGTATGTAAAAAAGAAAAAAGCATAGACCTGTTTTGCTCTATTTGGGAACAATAAAGATAACTGTACTTACTCACACTTTAAAATTCATAAACTCAGCAAACCTCAGACAGCAAACTGTTAATGTGTCGTTAATAATGTTAAATCGTTTAGAACTATTAATTTTAAATGGATGTCACATTATTTGCAGCAAAAGGTTGAAGACAAAACGTTCATGGAAATGTAAAATATATAAACTTTTTCTACTTTCCTTCAAGAAAAAAAAACTTTTAAAAGTTTAATTTCCAGTAAAAATAAATGCACAAGACGATTTTCGTCTAAATTCAAAATTTACACTGATATTAAATTTTATATTCATGAGAAACATGAAGTATTTATGTAGAAGGAAATGAAATTAACCTTAATGATACAGGTTTTAGCTTCATAAATGAGTCAAATGTACTTACAGTTAACATCCAGTCTGGTTCCTCCACCGAACGTGTACCACAGTGATACAAACTCATTGAGCCGCCGTACAAAAACCTCTGACAGTAGAGAGACACGGCTCTCTGACTCTGAAACAAACAAACTCAACAAAATCATTCACTGTTTGTATCATTTAATAATATTATAATAGTGTAATTAAATCAAACAAAACCCATTACAACAATATTCAAAGAATATGACTTCAGAATGTACATTTTACAGTTTTCCACATGTTCTATTTAAACCTGAGACTTTTTTTCACAACTCTAAACACTGAAACTAATTCTCAGCCTAAATTTGTCATGGTCCTGGGTCTTTTGACCCAGTGTTTTGTGCTTGTTATTATTATAATCGTATGTTCTAGTTTATTCTGATTATGTTTTCGGGTTAAGATGTTCTAGTTCTTTGGTTTTGGTTTCTGTTCTTGGTCAATATCGTGTCCCTGAGTTCTGTCAGTGTATATTTCCTGTTTTACTTTGAAGGTCTGTGTCTTTGGGTAGTGTGTCTAGTTTTGCTTCTCTTGTCTCGTTCGCTCTAACGTCTTCCAGCCGTGCTTCCCTCATGTCTCCTATTCCCTGATTACTCCACTGTGTATTGAAGCCCTGTGTTTGCCTTTCCCTTTTCGTTGTATCGTTAACGTTGGTTCACTCTCATCTTACACTGTGTGTTCTGTCTGCCTGCCTGTGAAAGTTTGTTTTTGTATCTTCAGTTTTGCTATTTTAGAGTTCAGCATTAAAGCTGTTTTGACTTCACGTTTGCCTCTATGAGTCCTGCGTTTGGGTCCTCGTCTCCTGCCTGCACACAGCGATCCATGACAAAATTCCAAAAAACTTTTGATTCATGTAGTTATGTTTTGAATTTCACAAAAGTATTAAGTTCTGGAAAGTGTACCAGTATTTTTTTCAGAATTTTTTTTTAATTTCCGAAGGAATATGTTCATTTTTAAGACCCTGCCTACACATGCGGGGGTATTTTAAAAAACATGAGTTTTTACTTCTACTTTGGAATTCTGTCTGCAAATAATGGTATTTTAGGAATTTTTGAAAATTCCTTCCAGGTAGAGAAGACTGTGCTCAGTTGAAGGCTTCTAACTGGCAAATATTACAATTCAATTAGGGTTTATCACCATGTGTTGCTTTGGTTTGCTTTTGACATGTTTCTCTCTCTCTCTCACACACACACACACACACACACACACACACACACACACGCGCACACACACTTTTTCAAACGACTTCACTTACATTTATTCATGAACAGTTAAATGAACTTCAGTAAATATTTTCCCATCACTGCTTTTCTCAGTTGCTTTGGTGAAAGTCTTACATCAGGAACGTCATTCTCACCACTCTTAATGCAGCTCTCAAAATATGTCAGTCATATTTCACAACACAGATTCATCTATGCAAAAGACACTTCAAAAAACACTTTCACCATCGTTTTAAGACATCAAATCGTTTTGGGTTTTTTTTGTTTTGTTTTTCAAAAACCTTTTCAAAATCTTACTGACTTTGGAAAGACTCACAAGGGGCCAAAGGCCTGTATGAAACTGGACTCAAGTGCTGGACCACATGTGGAGAAGGTTGAGTTTGCTTTACACAAATCTTTATTTGGTGCAAAAACACAAAGTTATACTTGGCGTGGGATTCATGACAAGAAAACCTATTGTGGTGGCCTAAGGTGGCGTGGTGATCAAGAGGAAAAGAGGGTTAGTGGGTTCACAGACTTCTCCAGGTGTGGATGAATTTTAAAGAGGAGTACGGCTTATGTTGCAGGTGGAGTTGGTGGTACTTTGAGGGGAGTAGGTGAAGGTCCAGGTGAGCTGAATAGATTTAAGATGGGCTGACCTGAGCTCCAAGTGATCCTGTGAGAAGCAGTGGCAAGAGGGCAGCAGGTGTGATATTGAAATCCTTCCCAGGAGACGGAGCATGAAACTGCAGTGAGTATGGCCGAGTGTCCGAGTGGCGATCTTAGCTGAAGAGTGGAGCAGTGGCGTGACCAGAGAGTTGTAGCACATGAAGAACGAGGTAAGTACATAGACTTGGGCAAAGGAGCACGAAGCATGGTAGCCTGTTACCACCGAGGGTAAGTTGGCAAACTAGCAGTGAAGAGACGGCAACGCTGGTCTTAAATATCCTGAGTAGGTTGCTCCAGATTGGCTCCATGTGAGCAGATGACGGCTCTGCCCAGGGGCAGACACAGGAGAACATGGACTTAGTGGAAATTTACCAGCAGCTCACCTGGACTGTGACAGCTAATGAGAAGTTAAAAACCGTTTTCAGAAACAAAAATCAAATCTGATATATATATTTTTTTTAATTTACAAAACTGGTGAAATGGAGAAAAGCAAAATAATACTCATTAAACTATATGTGTCAGGAAAAGAAAACGTATACAATCTGAGACCACAGCACCAACTACTGTATAGTCCAGTGAAGTCATACTGCATGTGTTTATTAGGTTATTAAGTACACCTGTTAAACTGCTTGTTAATCCAAATATTAGCCAATCACATGTCAGCAACTCATAGCATTTACACATGTAGACATGTTGGACACAGCCTGCTGATGATTAACCCAAACATCATTAAGAAAGATAATTAAAAGTGTCATGGTTGTTGATGCCAGACAGGCTGATCTGCTGGGATTTTTTTACACAGCCATTTGTAGGGTTGATGGGGAACGGTCTGAAAAAGAGAAAATATCCAGTGAGCTGTTTTCTAGGTGAAAATACCTCATTGATGTCAAAGGCCAGAGGAGAATGGCCTGAAAGTTTTGTGTTTATGGGAAGGCAAGAGTAACTCAATCAACCACTCATTCCAAACAGAATGTAGAAGAGCATCTCTGCAAGCACAACATGTGACCTTGAAGCAGATGGGCTACAGCAGTAAAAGACTGCACTGCAGGGCCTGTCACCTAAGAACAGGAAACTGAGGTTATAATTCACATGGATTGACCAAAATTGTACAATATAAGAACAAAAAACAAAAGCACGGTGCTCCAATGGCCTCCACAGTCACCAGATCTCAGTTAAAGACAGCATTTTTGGGATGTGGTTGAAAGGGGTGTCCAGCTGGCAAATCTGCAGCAACAATATGATGCTATTATGTCAGTAAGGAGCAAAAGTGACAGATCTGGAGTTCTGCCTGACAAAACTGTTTCGAAGAGTTGTGAGATTCAAGTGGATCAACAAAGTAACAAATCCCTTTATTAGTGTAGAAACAACAGCAGTGTGTATGTGTGTATAAAAACAATGAGAAAGGCTAATTTGATTGGGGAAAAGCATCACTGATTTGAGAACTGCACATATATGTTTGAGGTAGAAAACTGCCTAGCCCTGCAAACCCAAACACAAGAGTGGAAAGATAGGCTTTCCGAAAACGGCATGCGCCTGAACTTCAAGAAGACTGAGTACCTTGAATGCAGCCCCCAGACCAACAGTACCTTCACTATCGACAGCGAGCCGCTGACTAAAGTTGCCCAATTCAAGTACCTCGGGTCCCTTGTCACCTCGGACTGCGAAACTCTACCAGACGCCAGACTCCGTGTCAACGCAGCGTGGATGAAGTGGCATCAGGTCAGTGGAGTCTTATGCGGCAAGAGAATGCCAATCTATCTTAAGGCGAAAGTTTATAAGTCGATCGTGTGCCCAGTGGCACTCTACGGGTCATAGTGCTGGCCAGCGATGACCAAGCACAAACAAGCCCTTCACATCATGGAGATGAAGATGCTGAGGTGGCCTCTGGATCTCACACAACTAGACCAAGCGAGGAACGAAGATGTCAGGAAACGATGGGGAGTGACACCGATCATAGACAAGATGCGAGAGGCGAGGCTCCGATGGTACGGCCATGTTGCCCGTAGCAATAAGAACCCCATCGCAAAGACAGCCCAGCAATTAGATCTGGGTGAAAGCAGGCCATGAGGAAGACCAGAAAAGCGCTGGATGGACTGAATCAAAGATGATGTGAAGGCTGCGAATGTTACACTAGAAGACGCCCTGGATACACTGTAAAAAAAAAAAAAGTGCTGTTTTTACAGGAAAACGCTGGTAGCTGGGGTTACCAGGGACGTCCTGTAAAAATACAGTAGATAGCTTTACATACAAAATATGTAAACTGATTTACAGTGAATGAAACTCACAACTGTTAAATCTACAAAAAAGAAGTTAATTTCACACAACAATTGTTGTATATTCATAGAATATTTCCTGTATTTTTTACATGTAATAATTGCTTATTGTGGATCCATAAATTGTAAAATTAACAGGGAAATATCAAACAAAAAACTAATTTGGACTGGTAAAACAACGGTGAAATGTTCATTTTAAATGGAGCTGCTCTGTATATTATACATAAAAACTAGTACTATGCTGTATTTTTATGTTTTAATGTAAAAGTTTAAATCATAAACCTGCAAACTTCTTACTGCTATGCCTACACCTAAACATGCAAAAACACATCTTGAGAAAAGACTAGTGAGGAAAATATCACTTTTGGGAAATTTATTTTGCAGCCATCGTCAATAAAACAATTGACAACAATTGGATGCATTTTTTCCAACTTACACAACAACTTGCACAACAGTCACACAATTCAGTCAAAATGCTATAAAACTGTGGAACATTCCCGCAAAGCAAGAACCATCTTCATGAAACAAGCATGTGGCACACCCTCTACCAGAAAAAGTTACATAGTAGCCTGTTAAGACTTTAAAACAAAAATGACATATTGTGCTAAAATTACCGTAATCACCATCCCAACATGCACTCTGCTGTCACAACCATGGCCCTGGTCATAGGAAACACATGTGTAGTTACCATACCAAAACATCAGGAAAACCACCTGTGGGGAAACAAACCTATAAACACTGCAGTAACAGCACTGTAAAAAAACAAAACAAAAAACTGTGGAACATTCCTTCAGACCAAGAACATCTTCATGAAATAAGCAGGTGGCGGAGCCTTGACCAGAAAAAGTTTCAAAGTACACATTGTGGATTTAAAGAAAGACGAAGAGCTTCACAACACTCACATTGCTGTACACACATGTTAATATATAAACTTCAGACAAAGAAACATGTGAGAAAAAGCAGCAGACAGTTGCCTTGTCTTTGTCCTGGTAGGACTTTATGTGGTTTTATGTGATGACTTCTTCATTCTTCCCCCTACATGTAGGCAGGACTATACAGCATGACAGATATGGGAACACTTACTGAAACATTTTTCTCTGAGATCATTTAAAGTCTGGATCATACATGAGACTGAAGGAATTAGAGGAAACAAGTACTACAGCTACTCACTGCTATAAAATATATTTAATGTAAATTTCAATCATGATCAGAATAAATCTGAATCAATAACTGACTAAATGTGAGAGAGTTTATATATTTACAATTAAACAGTTTTATTAAATAAAGCAAATTTAATGAACTCAAAGAATATCTAATGTGGTACAAATTTCAAAATGAATCATATGAGGATGTAGTTTTGTAATCTTGTTTACAAATAAAATTCAGTTTGACATAAATGTAGAGAAAACAGCTGATGTGAGAGAGTCTCCATGGTATAAGAGGAATGGTGTCATGAACCTGGTTCGGTGACCCAGCGTTTTGAGTTTATTGTTATTACTTTCTAGTTTCTTCTGATTTTGTATTAGTTCTTGGGGTTTAGTTCTGGTGTTCAGTGTTTTATTATTCCTACCCGTGTTCTTCCCCCCCTGTGGTCTGTTTGTGTCCCTGAGTTTGTGTTGTAAAAGTCTGTGAGTTTGCTGTTTTACTTTGAAAGTCTGTGTCTCGTGATGTCAGTTAGGTTCAGCTGTGTCTCCCTCCTGTTTTGGCCATTCCTTATTCCCTCCTGTGTGTATTTATAGTGTGTATCTACCTGTGCTCATCGTCGGTTCGTCTGTGTAATTTGGTATCCCCGCCTCTCTCTGCTCTCCTTTCTCCATGTCTTCCCTGCGTGTCTCCCCGTGTCCTTATGTTTTCAGGTTTGTTTGTTAGTTTTCCCAGTCTAGGTTTTAGTTACTCCCTGTTCCTTATTTCCTGTTTTGTACTTTGCCTTCACTACAAATAAACACTCACTCGCACCCCAGCCAGTACCTGCATTTTGGATCGTTTTCTCACTACACCACACGACTGCTGCTCCAGCCGTGACAATAAGAACCGACCACAACATGGATCCAGCGGACTTACCTGGGGAGAGCGACCTTGCACAAGTCCTACGCCTAGTTGATTGGATAACCCTCACCTCGAATGCAAGTTCGAAGGTTGTGGGGATAAACGCAATAGAAGTGATTCTCAAAAGAAATCTTTATCTCCCCCACATCAGAGGATTTATGGATTTAATCACTGATTTACATAAAGCCCAGGAGGTGGTGCAAGCTCAGGAATTGGCGAACTTTGTTCGGCAGCAGTGGACAACGGCCGTACCGTAGCATTCGCATCAGCTTCACCCGCCAGAGATTTTTTTTGCCTGGCCCGTCGGCACCATGTACGAGGAGGAAGGACTGTTTTTCTACCTCCCATATAGAGCAGAGAGACAAACATATTAACACTGAACTGGTTCCTCAAAAGCTGGCCTGTTTAGAGACTCTTACTCACTCCAGGGCCTCCCCAGAGGCTGAGTTTCAGCCCTCAGCCGACTCTGGACCCCTGGAGGCTGAGAAGCCAGCTGACGACTGCACCCGGCTGTCGCTGCCTGAGCAGGGTCAGTGCTCTGCGCAGCTCCAGAGGCCCCCGTGCTTGCTGGTTTTGCTTTGTGTGTGCCAAAGGCTGGAGGGTCCGAGGAGCCCGTCGGGCCATCACCGTCCCTGCAGCCTCATCCTCGCCTGGTTATGCGGCCGCCACCCTGCCATCGGGTCCACGTCCAGCGCCTCAACATTGCTGACCACTTTCCAGGCCGCTGGCTGGACATCATCGCCGTCATGGACGCCCTCCTGAATAGTGTCGCGGACGCTGCCTTCTGCGCAGCTGGCCTCTGGATTTGTGTCACCACCGCTGCCTTCCGCATGGTCGGCTTTTGACTTTAACTCACATGTACTGTCATGGTACATGGACAGACGGAAATAATTTTCCCCAAACATATTCCCTGGTTGGATGTGACAGAGAGCTCTGTCTAATGCATTTGTAAAAAATGAAGATAGACAAAAAAAAAATGAGGATATAAATATGTATTTAGGGGATAGTGATGACTTCTTAGAAGAACTTTAATACATTTTCAGTGACCCTTCACTCTAAGAGGACAACTGGTTCAACGTCAATGCAGCAAATTGACTCACAGCAAAACAGTCAGTTCATTTCCATAGAGAGGCGCTTTGCATCAGCAGCACCATGCTCCAGTGCTCTGGGAGAGTTTATAGTCCTGAGAGTTGAACACTGGATGACTGACAGCTGTCCTTCATCACAACAGAAGCCACAGAAATCCTCCTCATCAAAAACATGACTTTGATCTGCGTCCTCATCTGGACTCTCCTCTGCTGCTGCTTCACAGGTAAAGTCCAGAGAATCAAACTCCTCTCCTCTATCAACATCTGTCCCTCTGAAATGAAGCCCACAAAACCATGAAGCTGCTTTATGTTTTTGTCTCTGTATCCTCAGAGTCCAGAGGACAGATCACAGTGACTCAGCCTGGAGCAGTGAGCTCTGCTGTGGGAGGAACTGTGAGCATCAAGTGTAGGACCAGTCAGAATGTTTATGCTTTGTTCAGCATCTATCACTATTTAGCCTGGTACCAACAGAAAGATGGAGGAGTTCCCAAACTGCTCATTTATGCTGCTAGCAGTCGACAATCAGGGATTCCAGCTCGTTTTACAGGCAGTGGATCAAACTCTGACTTCACTCTGACCATCAGTGGAGTCCAGGCTGAAGATGCAGCAGTTTATTACTGTCAGAGTCAGCACTATCCTAACAGTCAGTGGGTGTTCACACAGTGAAAAACAGTCGTACAAAAACCTCCCTCAGTCAGACTGAACAGAAACTGAAGTGACTGCTGCAGCTGGAAGATACTGCAGAGACTGATACAGTTCACTGAGGACACACACACACACAGACACACACACACATACACACACACACACACACTAACACAAACACACTTTACCATATTCTCCATGTTCTTTAAAGCGACCATGAAATGATTTCAATATTTTAAACCCTGTTACAATATCCATGAATGAATGAATCTCGACAAAATGAAAGACAGTCTTTCTAATGGAAAGTCCAAAGACAGCAAGACAAAACATGAGTGACCAACTAACCCTACTATACCAACATGAACATGCAGTATATAAAAGACATAACCTATAAAATCTGATTAATGTACATTTTAAAGATGCAACACTCCATCTTCATTTCCAAGTTAAGTACTGTCTGCAATGTTGCCTCCTGGTAGTTCAATCCCCTCAGTTCTGGCTACCTTCCCTCTCTTCGTTACCATCCGACTACACTTCTCCAGTGTCTTCTCCAATGTCATTGCTGTATAGCCTGGTGGTGTGGATCAGTGAATCCATGTCTCGTTCACTCTTGGCATACAGCTTGATGTCATCCATGTACAGGAGGTGGCTGACAACTGCTCCGTTCCGTAGCCAGTATCCGTAGCCAGTCTTGTCAATGATCTCACTGAGGGGGTTCAGGCCTATGCAGAACAGCACTGCTGTCCCCACTGCTGTGGGGACAGAGCATCTCCTTGGTAGATCCCGCACTTGATGGCGACTTGTGCTATGGGCTTGGAGTTGGCCTCTAGTGTCATAGGCCTTCTTGTAATCAATCCAGGCAGTGCACAGGTTGGTCGGTAATTTAGTAATTTAATGTTAGTGTCGGTAATCGTGGTTGTAGGTATTGTCCGTAGTGCTGCATTAACATCATCTAGCAGACCTTCTGAGGGTACTTCACGTAATCTTGGTAACCGGCTACGGGGGGTCCAGGTTTCAAGCTTGGCCATGATCCTATCTTTCAGGTCAGTTCCTCTCGCACTCAACGATTCTCACCACCCTTGGGGGCGTCTCCCATTTTGACCTCAGGACTTCCAGGCCATACTTGGGACAGGTGTTTCTGTATACTATGCCGGCCACTTGGTTATGGCGTTCCATGTATGCCCTGCCTGCTAGCATCTTGCACCCTGCTGTTATGTGCTGGATTGTCTCTGGGGCATCTTTACACAGCCTCCACCTGGGGTCTTGCCTGGTGTGATAGACCCCAGCCTCTACGGATCTTATGCTCAGAGCTTGTTCCTGTGCTGCCATGATTAGTGCCTCTGTGCTGTCTTTCAGTCCAGCTTTGTCCAGCCGCTGGTAGGATTTCTGGATATCAGCCACTTCCTCTCTCTGCCGGTGGTACATACTGTGCAGGGGCCTGTCCTTCCACGATGGTGCCTCCTCTTCCTCTTCTTTCTTGGGTTTCTGCTGCCTGAGGTATTCACTGCTGAGCACGGGGTCGGTTGGGGCCATCTTACTGATGTATCCGTGGATGTTTGTTGCCATATATATATATATGTATAGAGGGAGCGAGAGAAAGACAGACAGACAGAGAGAGAGATCTTTTTTTAAAGTACAAAGTGTTTAAAAATAGGAAAATTTAATGGTCTTAAAGCATGAAACAAACAAAAAGCAAGAGTGGAGCTGAATAATGAGGTGTGGGAGCCCTGGGTGGCCTCACAGGTCACACTGTGAAATGGCAATAAATGAATCTTCTATGTGCTGTGACAGAACATGAACAGTAAACAGATCACTCCCATTTTTCACTTTAATATCACGTTTGGAGTCCAGCCGAACGTGGTAAAAGTGGTAAGCCCCGTTGAAGAACTGAAAAGCATAGTATTTATTTTGGCACACAGGCCTCCGCTCATTGGAGGATATGATTTATATATATGACTGTTAAACAGAAGAAGTTGCAATCATTGATAGAAAATAGCAACAGGGGGAAAAGGATTCAACCTGAAGAGACATAAACATGGCAAAGAAATGTGGTAGGATCTAAATCTCAAACACAAGCAAACTGCCTTTTTGTTGCAGAAATTTAAACCAGCAAAAACAGGATGTTCAAGGCAAAATGTTCAGAAATCTGAGTCTGTCTCAAAAGATTGCCCCTGACTCCATGAACTCTTCCAGTCCATCTTACAGCTTTTGATTTAACATTGTTGAGTCTCTGTCTTTGTTCAAACTTAAGGCCCGTCTTAAATCCATGCATGTCTATATTTATTTGTATTACAATTCATATTTGAATTATTTCACATTTTCCTTTTTTTTTTAATTCAAATTTATCTCTCCACTAGATGTCATGAATGATTTAATTATTCAGCAGAGGACAGCTGCAGCTGACTGACTCTGTGTGTTTGCATATGTGTCCTGCCTCTCTGCTCACAGCTGTTAAGAGGCCAGTGTTGATCAGTGGCTGTCCAGGCCTTTCAGAGCCACTCACACACCAGCAGCACAATGATGATGTCACTGACTCTACTGCTGGCCACCCTGGGGCTCCTTGTTCAGGGTGAGACTCTCTGTGAAAACTTTGCTTCAGCATGCAGCCAGGTTCACCACAATGATGTTCTGCTATGATGGAGAAACTCTGAAACCAGCAGCACTGACCTTCTTCCATCTGTTCTCCATTTTGGAGAAATGATCCTCAAATGTTTGGATATTCATCATCTTTCTTTAAACTGGGGTTTTCTCAATAACTCTTCTTCTCATTTTCATGTTTTCAGGTTCATCAGCAGAAATCATCCTGACTCAGTCTCCTAAAGCTCAGTCTGCTGTTCTAGGACAGACTGTCTCTATCAGATGTAAAGCCAGTTCAAGTATGAGTAACTACCTCCACTGGTATCTTCAGAAACCCCCTGAAGCTCCTAAACTGCTCGTTTATTATGCAACAAGCCGTCAGTCTGGAGTTTCTGATCGTTTCAGTGGAAGTGGATCTGGGACTGACTTCACTTTGACCATCAGTGGAGTTCAGGCTGAAGATGCAGGAGTTTATTACTGTCAGCAGGGTTACAGCTTCCCGTTCACACAGTGAAAATCTGTTGTACAAAAACCTCTCAGCTGAAGAGGAACTGATCTGAAGCAACAGCTGCAGAACAAACTAAAAGACTGGGAGGAACGATTACTTTAATATTTACTGTGAAATTTCATTTGTGTGCACTCACAGTTTAACGTTCATAAATTTATTGAATACGTTGTTAGTAACATGAAAAAAAAAGTGATGTCCCCGAATAAAAACATAAATGTTTAATGAGTCACAGAATACGGACACAACACTGGCTTCAGATTTTTAACACATTAACATTATTTTTAGATGACTGATGTTCTCTGTAGTCCACCAGTCTGACTCATTCTTAGTTTCTACATTTATAACAATGGACAGTCTGTCCAGAGAGAGGCTCGACCTACTACAGAGAGAGAAAATAGACTTTAGAGAAACTGAGAGTTCAGATAAAAAGACGTAACTGGAAGGTAAAATATAACAAGCTGTTATTAACAATACAAATGCTGTTGTCAGTGTTTCTGCACTGATGAGCAGCTCTTTTCTATTTGTAAGCTGTTAAATATTTAACTGATCCTTCTGTGGAGCTCAGCTGCAGTCCTTCATCACACAAATCCAGAAAATCATTGTAGTCACATCACAACTAGTGTCTATAATATTCTAATATTCTGCTGATTAACAAATCAAGCAGGCTGTTATAACAGTGTTTGTAGGGAATGTGTTCAGTGAAGATTTAGCCTCATTTGGACATTTCCAAAATAAACGAATCACTGTTACTGTTGTAAAAACATAAAGTTATTTAGTCAGTTTCCAAAGTATTAATGTAGACAGAACAAAGAAATAAAATGTTTCTCTTTAAAATAATATCTTACTAATGCTTAAAAGTGTGACATTAATATAAAGTCCCACCAAAATCTGAAACCACTGAAAATAAGATGTGATCATCCTGACAGACTGTGGACTTTGTCTTTTTTAAAGAGGTTTAGTGAAGTGAGTTTCTCTCATTTTGCTGTAAAGACTAGAAGAGATTAACTTCTATATAAGTTGATTGAAGCAGACCTGTAGTCTCTCATCTGCCTGCATTCCTGTGTTTGTTCTGTTAGTCTGTTCTTAAGTGAGTCAGTCATGCAACTTTATTTGTCAATTCTGCCACATGTACAGGACATACAGAGAATAGAAATTTCGTTACTCTCAAACCCTAGATTAAAAAATGCAAATAAAATAATTAAAAATAAAAATTTAAATAAATACAATACAATTTTACATATAACAAGAAAGCTATGCAATATACAATATACAATATTCAAGTAAGGATAAATGACCATGAGTGTAAACCAGGCAGAGTAGTGCAAATAAGCAAATAGTGCAAATGGAGATTAGTAATATACGGTAAGAGATGGTATAACAACAAAGTCTTATGACCACTGTCAAGCTCAATTCTGTCCTCATTATTTGAGTCCAGTTATTGTCTCGCTGCCTTCTGTGAGTTACTCAGCCTCTGTTTTGTGTGCTTTAAATCTCAGACTCCTGATCTCCACCTCATCCTGACAATTAGGGATCCTCAACTAAGTCTCCACCTGCTTCATCTCTGCCACCACCAGCTTCTAGACTCTTCTCTGCTTTGGTGCTTCATCACAGTTTCACTGCCAAATAGTTTATTAATCAAACGTCAGTAAATCTTCACTTAAACTTGATTTAAATGATTTCTGTTTAAACATACAGATGACATCTTGCTCTTTAATTTTACTTATTAGGTTTTAGATCAGATTAAAATGTAGATCATAAAACAGCTTTGAGACTAGAAATTATGAAGAGCACACAGATAATCTATGGTTGATATGACCTCAACATCTTATAGAGAAATATTTAATATGTGGATTAAAAAATATATTTAACCATTTTCACTGCACATTACACTCGATGTGTCTGTTTACATTTTTATTTTGGTCTGGTTTTACAAATATTACAAAATCTTAATTTTTTAATGTGCATTTATTAAACTCAGAGTCAAAGAACATGTTTTCTCGTTACATTTTTATTCTTTTAAGAGTTTGAAATATCAGCTTTACAACAGACACAAAAGGATGAAACTAGAGGAGATTGTTGCTATGATTGTTGTCATTATGAGATGAAAATATGACTATTTAATGAGTTTATTTTTTAAATCTGCAAACACAAAGAAACAAAGAGACAGAAGAAAATCAACATGAAAGACTCAGTGATTGACATCAGGACTGGGAACACTGGTCTCTCCTCAGTATCTCTGAGACCAGAGTCTGGGAGCCCTGGGTGGCCTCACAGGTCACAGAGCCCACCTTCTCCCACTGGTCTGCAGTGAGCGTCAGGGTGCTGCTCCAGCTGTAGAGGCCGTCATTCTGCAGCACTCCAGGAGTCCTGCTCTCCTCCCCTCTGATGCTGCTGCTGCCACTGCTGTCGCTCGTCTTCCAGGACAGAGTCCAGTCTGAGGGGAAGCCCTTGTTGGCCACACACATGAGCGTGGCCTTCCCCTGGTCCAGCTCTGCACTGGAGGGACCCAGCACCTTCAGGGCGGGGCGGGTATCACCTAGGAAACACCAATCAGCTTAGAGGACAGGAACCACAATTTGAATTTCTCCGTTAAGAAGTTTCTGTCAGGTGTTTTTTCTGCTCCACCAGTCATTCACTCACACATTGTTTCACTTCCCTTTAAGAAACCTCTCATGCATATCAGCACAGAGAGAATCATCACACAGTTTGACCTGAAATATGTTCAAACTACACTGGAAATAAAAGAAGCAGATGTGGAAACATTTACAGCAGAAGTTTGGCTTTAAAGTGATTAGAAGTCTAAATCATGGACGACTGAAGAAATGAGTGGACACAAGCACAGAGCAGCTACTCATTCATATAGATTTGAAATGTTATTGAACAGCTCACATGATTTCAAACTAAATCTGAAACATCTGACACGATAAAAACATCAGAAAGCAAACTTTAACTCATCCAAACAGCAGCTGATGTGGTGGAAATTTACAAACTAATCATAAGATGATGAAGTTTACTCTTGTCTACATATATTTTACTGTGACAGAAATGTAGATTAAACAAGAGAAACTCGCAGAGCTCATCTGAATTAGTCCAGTAAAAAGGACAAACATCAAAAACGAAATTATTTTAAATAAAAAAAATACTTTTGTCTCATCTAAGCAGTCTAACAAATAATTATTAAATAAAATGATACAATATTTAATAACAAACACAGTTTAATTAACTTACTTCCAACATCCAGCCTGGTTCCTCCACCAAAAGTCAACCACAGTGATACAAACTCATTGAGCCGCCGTACAAAAACCTCTGACTGTAGAGAGACACGGCTCTCTGACTCTGTCAGACTGAACTAAACCTACAAGCCCTCAAAATACAACTTTATCATCAGAACTAGAAATAATAATTAATACTATGAAACATCCCAGATTTTCATTGGAAATTGTCCTGAGTGTCTGAATATTCATTTCCAAAGCTGACTTTGTTTCTTAGGACAAAATTTATGAATAAAATAATTAATCAGTTACACAAAAAGTTTCCTAGCCTTTCATATTAAATCAAAGAAAAGAAAAGAAAATTACATTAAAAATAAAAAGCTCTAAGACTGACTTACTTCCAACATCCAGTCTGGTTCCTCCACCGAACGTGTACCACAGTGATACAAACTCATTGAGCCGCCGTAC
The DNA here is from genome assembly GCF_051167445.1 of Perissodus microlepis. Taxonomy (NCBI): domain Eukaryota; kingdom Metazoa; phylum Chordata; class Actinopteri; order Cichliformes; family Cichlidae; genus Perissodus; species Perissodus microlepis. The sequence goes on along the minus strand of NC_140481.1, from coordinate 31,085,136 downwards.
AAAAACCTCTGACTGTAGAGAGACACGGCTCTCTGACTCTGAAACAAACAAACTCAACAAAATCATTCATTGTTTGTATCATTTAATAATATTATAATAGTGTAATTAAAACAAATAAAGCCCATTACAACAATATTTAAAGAATATGATTTCAAAATGTAGATTTTACAGCTTTCCACATGTGAAAACATCTCTTGAAACCTGGCACTTATTTTTTCACAACTCTAAACACTGAAACTAATTCTCAGCCTAAAACGCTTCAAAAACACTTCAGATTCATGTAGTTATGTTTTGAATTTCACAAAAATATTAAGTTCTGGAAAGTGTACCAGCATTTTTTTCTATAATTTTTTTTTTTTTAATTTCCGAAGGAATATGTCCATTGTTAAGACCCTGCCTACACATACAGGGTTTTTTTTAAATGAGTTTTTATTTCTATTTTGGAATTCTGTCTACAAATAATGGTGTTTTAGGAAGTTTTGAAAATTCCTTCCAGGTAGAGAAGACTGTGCTCTGTGCTGTTCTAACTGTGAAGGCTTCTAACTGGTAAACATTACGATTCGATTCGGGTTTTATCACCATGTGTTGCTTTGGTTTACTTTTGACATGTTTCTCACACACACACGTTTTCAAACGACTTCACTTACATTTATTCGTGAACAGTTAAATGAACTTCAGTAAATGTTTCCCCATCACTGCTTTTCTCAGTTGCTTTGGTGAAAGTCTTACATCAGGAACGTCATTCTCACCACTCTTAATGCAGCTCTCAAAATATGTAAGGCCTTTTTCACCACACAGACTCATCTATGCAAAAGACACTTCAGGTTTTTTTTGTTTTGTTATTTTTCTCAAAACCTTACCTACTTTGGAAAGAGTACTGCAAAAAATGTAGGCCTAATGTCACAAGGGGCCAAAGGCCTGTACGAAACTGGACTCAAGTGCTGGACCACCTGTGGAGACGGTTGAGTTTGCTTTACACAAATCTGTATTTGGCACAAAAACACAGAGTTATACTTGACGTGGGATTCATGACAAGAAAACGTAGCGTGGTGGCCTAAGGTGGCGTGGTGATCAAGAGGGAGAGAGGAAAAGGGGGTTAGTGGGTTCACAGACTTCTCCAGGTGTGACTGAATTTTAAAGAGGAGTATGGCTTATGTTGCAGGTGGAGTTGGTGGTACTTTGAGGGGAGTAGGTGAAGGTCCAGGTGAGCTGAATAGATTTAAGATGGGCTGACCTGAGCTCCAAGGGATCCTGTGAGAAGCAGTGGGAAGAGGGCAGCAGGTGTGATATTGAAATCCTTCCCAGGAGACGGAGCATGAAACTGCAGTGAGTATGGCCGAGTGCATAGACTTGGGCAAGGAGCATGAAGCATGGTAGCCTGTTACCACCGAGGGTAAGTTGGCAAACTAGCAGTGAAGAGACGGCAACGCTGGTCTTAAATATCTTGAGCAGATTGGCTCCATGTGAGGAGATGACGGCTCTGCCCAGGGGCAGACACAGGAGAACATGGACTTAGTGGAAATTTACCAGCAGCTCACCCGGACTGTGACAGCTAATGAGAAGTTAAAAAATGTTTTCAGAAACAAAAATCAAATCTGATGTTTTTTTGTATTTGTTTAACCTTACAAAACTGGTGAAATGGAGAAAAGCAAAATAATACTCATTAAACTATATGTGTGTTCTGTTCACATTATCGACACATCCTCAGCCTGGCTGGGGGGCTTCTTTGCCTCCCTCCTGCTGTGTGCCCAGCCTGGAGGCTGCGGTCTGTGACCGGCTCCCGGTGCAGACGGCTCCCTGTGATAGTGTTTCCTCACCTGGCTCATGTGTGCCCAGCCCAATTTTACGCTTTAAGTGTGCGTGTGTGTGTGTGTGGGGGGGGTATGTATGTATCCATGATCGTTTATGTTAATGAGAGTGTGGGGAGTGAGTTGGAGGGCGGGGTGTGCTGCTTTTAACCATGTAAAGCACTTTGTGCTACATTTCTGTATGAAAAGTGCTTTATAAATAAAGATTGATTGATTGATTGATTGATTGATTGATTGATTGATTGATTGATTGATTGATTGATTGATTGATTACTACAGTGCCGTGATCTTCCTCATGCTGTGTGTGTTTTGTTAGATTCTTCCCAGTTTAGGTTTTGTGGAGTTTTCTGTTCAGCAATAAAAGCTGCCATTTTGAGTTCAGACCTGTTTCCAGTGAGTTTGCGTTTGGGTCCAATTCCTGCCTGGACACAGCCGATCATGACAGTTGTGAGCTGTGAGTTGTGGATCAACGAAGTAACAAATCCCTTTATTAGTGTAGAAACAACAGCAGTGTGTATGTGTGTATAAAAACAATGAGAAAGGCTAATTTGATTGGGGAAAAGCATCACTGATTTGAAACTGCACCAAAGCGACTGAGAGAAACTGTAATATATGTTGGAGGTGGATGGTACTGGAGGAAATCATGTTGTATCATGCTGTTCGAACCATATTTAATTTAGGATCACACCCATCTGAATGGTGTCCTACAGCAAAATCTTAACATTGACATTGAACTTATTTTAAATATAATCAATTAGTAGTTCTTCAAACCCATCAGGATCTACGTGGGGTACAGAATGTTGTAAAAACAAATGGTGAAGTCCAGACCTTTACTTTTTCACATTGTGCCTCTAAACTTGGTCAGATGATTTCCATAGAGAGGCACTTTGCATCAGCAGCACCATGCTCCAGTGCTCTGGGAGAGTTTATAGTCCTGAGAGTTGAACACTGGATGACTGACAGCTGTCCTTCATCACAACAGAAGCCACAGAAATCCTCCTCATCAAAAACATGACTTTGATCTGCGTCCTCATCTGGACTCTCCTCTGCTGCTGCTTCACAGGTAAAGTCCAGAGAATCAAACTCCTCTCCTCTATCAACATCTGTCCCTCTGAAATGAAGCCCACAAAACCATGAAGCTGCTTTATGTTTTTGTCTCTGTGTCCTCAGAGTCCAGAGGACAATATACAGTGACTCAGCCTGGAGCAGTGAGCTCTGCTGTGGGAGGAACTGTGAGCATCAAGTGTACGACCAGTCAGAATGTTCATGGCAACAACCGTTTAGCCTGGTACCAACAGAAAGATGAAGGAGTTCCTAAACGTCTCATTTACTATGCTAGCACTCTAGAATCAGGGATTCCAGATCGTTTTACAGGCAGTGGATCAAACTCTGACTTCACTCTGACCATCAGTGGAGTCCAGGCTGAAGATGCAGCAGTTTATTACTGTCAGAGTTTTCACTGGCCTGGCAGTCAGCTTGTGTTCACACAGTGAAAAACAGTCGTACAAAAACCTCCCTCAGTCAGACTGAACAGAAACTGAACTGACTGCTGCAGCTGGAAGATACTGCAGAGACTGATACAGTTCACTGAGGACACACACACACACACACACACACACACACACACACACACACACACACAAACACACACACATACACCTGGACAGATTCAACTTGCACCGTGAAATTTAAATTTTAAATTTATTTAGTTTAACCACCAATTAGTAAATGCAACAGCCTAAAAATAAAAATAATAATAAAAAATAAAAATATACAAATTGATTTGCTGCTATAAAAGCTCACTTTTTATTTTATTTTAACTGTCATGTCATGACTTTAAAGTGAATTGTCGCACAAAAGAAGCTAAATGTCATTTTTATTTGACATACAATGGCTTGCAAAAGTATTCAAACTTTTCCACATTTTGTCACATTACAGCCACAAACATGAATCAATTTTATTGGAATTCCACATGAACGACCAACACAAAGTGGTGTAAACATGAGAAGTGGAACGAAAATCATACATGATTCCAAACATTTGTTACAAATAAATAACTGAAAAGTGGGGTGTGCGTAAATATTCAGCCCATGTTATCCTGTCAACTTAGTGGGTCAACAATTGACATGTAAATAAGTTGGTTGTCATTATATGAGGGAAAGATGACTTGATTATAACAGAAGTGAACAGAATGTTGCAGAGGGTTAAATGAGTCTAGACTGAGTTTCCTGTTTCTGATGTACGGGTGAAATTTGCTCCTAGACACGCACACACACCTGATTACATGTGAACAAACTCACTTTGTAAAATGCATGACAGCATTTCATATGTTTTTTCATTTTGGAATAAAAAGCTAAATAAAATAATTGGGCATGTAACAAAAATTAGTGCAACAGTGCAAACCTTGGAGAGAAATTTACATTCAGGGATAAAACGTTGCAATGGGGACTTTAAGAAATGTCTAACAGCAAACATGAGTGTTGTGTGAACTGTGTGGCTGCTAAAAAGAAGCTGTCTGTGGATTCAGCAGGTGGAACCATGCCAGTTGACCCCAGACTCTCCAGAATTGTGTGATATCTCAGAGCACTTGTGGACAACCAGTAATTATGATTCGGGGGAAATGAACGAGCGTAGTGACTCCTTAGTCTGATTTCAAAAAGAGTAAGGTCAGAAGCAGTAAATGCAGCACTGCATGTCATGGCACCTGAGTTTCTCAATCCCTGCACCACATAGTTCCACCAGAATGCAAAAACTTTTCTGTGATTTATCTGTCTGATGTATTTTTCAGTACCAGGTTGATCCTGCCATTTAGTTTTGGTTTGTTTTCTCTTTCTACCCTGTCTGGTGTCATCCCTCCAGGGTTGTGATATAATAATCAGCATTAATTTAAGCAGGCCTGCAAGACTGAAACTAAAAACATTATAAAATATCTAATACAAGGCGTGCTTCTCCAAATTAAAATGGGCTTCGGACAAATTCATCTATCTAGGACACGTAATCACACCAGATGATAAGTCCCTGTGTCTAAAAGGACTGCAGCCATTCAATCCATTTCAAAATCATAAAAATCTCTTTTTTCTTTCTTTGTGTTTTGAGACATAAGTATGTTGCGCGACAGGCTCCACTATCAGCAATGATACATGTGAGGGGACTGACTGGACAGTGACAGACTAATGATGTAGACAAGTTTTGATTGACTTGAAACTGAGATTAAAGAAAATTATTTTATGATTTTTCCATGATTTGTGTGACTAACAATTCATGTACAGGAACTAAAAACTCTACAGGCGGTACCTTCATGCTCAGATAAGTTTTTTGATAACCTATAAAGTTCACTGAACTTGGTGTGACTTTTCTAATCATTTTACAAATGATATATATTTACAGTGATCTGTATTGCAGTTTCAATTATTTAGTGTAAGAATGAATAAGATTACAGACTTTGTTTTACAGACTCTTCACTTCATGGTGACTTGACTATATTATGACTCTTGTTATTTTACAGGAGATGAAAAAGTGTGTCTGTGTTTTGTCAGGCTTGTCAGTGATCATTGCTCATCTGCCTTCACACACATATGACCTTGAGTGAAATCCCCTTCTTAATCCAGAGGGTGATGTCAGCCCACCCTTTGCAACTATAACAGCTTCAACTCTCCTGGGAAGCCTTGCCACCAGGTTTAGGAGCAGGGCCGGCTGTACGCTGGGGCAAGAGGGGGCCACACCCCTTTAAGCCAAGCTTTTAGAAGTTGAGAAAGAAAATAATAGATTGCCCACAAATTGAATATCGACAAGAGTTACTACAGTAAATTTCCCTGAAAAAGGCACAAATGAGATGATAGGTTTCACGTCTCGTTCGCTCTTTCACTCTGTGTCCTGTTTGTGCGCAGGCTCACACAGCACTCGGCAGAGAACACCCACTCACCCTCCCCCCAGCTAAACATCTAATCACTGTTAGTATGTAAATAACCTGTGTCAGGTTTTTCAGTAGGCAGGGCAGAGCAAATGTGACCAGCTAATTTCTGTTGTCAAAATTATAATGACTGTAACTGATAGTCAATTATTTTAATGTTCTTCATTGTATTTGTTAGAAATATATATATATTTAATTTTCCTTTAATTGAAGGACTTTTTTATGAAACTTGGTGGAGTGGAAGTAATGTTGAGAATAGACTCGTTTTTTAGTGACACAAAGCAAGTAAAGCACAGGTGCACCGCGGGTTTTGCTGTGATGTTTCTACATGTAACTGCCTTTATTTAAATTAGCTCTCATGAGGACGATGCTGAGCGATCCTGTTGGGAAACTTGGAATAAATCATCTAAACAAACAACTTGTCCACGTGGTGGCTGATGGGAGTGACAGTGACTCCTGAGATTATTAACAACTGAAAAATATCTATATTTGTACAGTGAGTGGGGGACTAGGCCATTGTTCTTCTTACAGTTTCAGTCTGGTAGAGACGTGTTTCTTTCTCAATCCCACAAGCACCACTGTGAGCCTGTCTGCTGCTCAGAGCCGACTCGAGGACCTGTGTCAGTAAGACCCAACACAAAGCCCCGCCCAGTTTTCATCTCTGCACTCAACAGTTTCCTCGTTTCATACAAAGATGTAATCAGAGCGATTTTAGTAAAGATTATTTACTTTTGTTACATAATAGAAAGAGGAATTTGCTGATCTTGGCCCACGAGAAATCCATAACAAATAACTTGGATATGGATAAATCTGTAAGAGTTTTTGGAAAGGGAAACAGGAGACTGTTGAATTAAGGAGAAAGGAGAGTTGAGCTGCAGCTGCAAACAGAGTTGAGTTCCTTACAAAACAAATAAGCTTAAAACAAGACGAAATCTGTTGAGTTCTACAAATTAATTTGAGAATTGTAGGAAAAGACATGGTGAACTGTTTTTTTTAATAACTTGGCCTACCCTTTTTAGTTTTGGTAATATTGGCAGTAGTGAGAAGTGCTATTGTTGGGTTTGAGTATTTTTAAAATAGGCCATCCAACTCAGGTAAATGTCATGTTTTTAGTTGTTAGAATCTGATTAGAAATATTTTATTTTACTTTTTGCTGCTTTAATTTTCAGTTTTTAAGGCACGCAAACCCCCTGATGACGTTAAGGTGGCAATTCCTCAGGGGGGGAACTAAAAGTGCAATCAATTACATGACAAACACAGTTATCCAGAGCAGAAGACTCATCACTCTAGAGAACACGTCTACACTGCTCTAGAGTCTGAGCTGCAGAGACTGGTGCAGTTCACTGAGGACACACACACACACACACACACACACACACACACACACACACACACACACACACACACTATAAGATAAACATGTAAGAGTGTAACACAATCTGAACTTGCAAAGTTGAGAAAATCTAAAGTGCTGTACAATAATAATAACTCACTTTCACATATTTTTCCCAATAGAAGGAAATATCTAAGGAATAATGATCAGTCAATTATTTGTCAATAATGGAATTTGAATCACTAAATCAATAATTTCCCCCAGGGATCAATAAAGTATTCTGATTCTGATAAATTCTTATCAGTTTGCATCTTTAATTTTGAATCAACTTTTCAGGCAGTTTTTAGGATATCCTGATAATAACGAACTCCAGTAGTCCAGAGTCAGTCAGATGATTTCCATAGAGAGGCACTTTGCATCAGCAGCACCATGCTCCAGTGCTCTGGGAGAGTTTATAGTCCTGAGAGTTGAACACTGGATGACTGACAGCTGTCCTTCATCACAACAGAAGCCACAGAAATCCTCCTCATCAAAAACATGACTTTGATCTGCGTCCTCATCTGGACTCTCCTCTGCTGCTGCTTCACAGGTAAAGTCCAGAGAATCAAACTCCTCTCCTCTATCAACATCTGTCCCTCTGAAATGAAGCCCACAAAACCATGAAGCTGCTTTATGTTTTTGTCTCTGTATCCTCAGAGTCCAGAGGACAGATCACAGTGACTCAGCCTGGAGCAGTGAGCTCTGCTGTGGGAGGAACTGTGAGCATCAAGTGTAGGACCAGTCAGAATGTTTATGTTTCTGGCAGCTCTCACTATTTACACTGGTACCAACAGAAAGATGGAGGAGTTCCTAAACTGCTCATTTACTATGCTAGCACTCGACAATCAGGGATTCCAGATCGTTTTACAGGCAGTGGATCAAACTCTGACTTCACTCTGACCATCAGTGGAGTCCAGGCTGAAGATGCAGCAGTTTATTACTGTCAGAGTTATCACTGGCTGAACAGTCAGAATGTGTTCACACAGTGAAAAACAGTCGTACAAAAACCTCCCTCAGTCAGACTGAACAGAAACTGAACTGACTGCTGCAGCTGGAAGATACTGCAGAGACTGATACAGTTCACTGAGGACACACACACACACACACACACACACACACACACACACACACACTGACAGATACTCGCTGTTATCTCTTAAACAACTACCATCATTTTTCGCGCAGTAAGGAAAAGTTGAAGAAAGTCTAGAGAATCTCCTCTTGCTTGCAAAATGATGATAAAGAAAGCTGGGCCGTGTATTGAAAAAAGCTTAGCTATGACCTTTGAACTCAGCTTGAAAATACTGAAATATAGAGAACTGAAATATCTCATCAACTTGGCTTAAAAGAGTCAAATACAGTGTAAATATCACTGTTGATAAAAAAATAATAATTTTAAGAGTAAATGTAGCAACTCCTTTCATTTTATTTTTATTAATCTTTGTTTTATAATGTCAGAAAAAAGCTTATATTATAAAAACATTACATTATAAAAGAAAAGTTTATATTTCAAAAGCTTATATTTTATGATTTCAAAATGTTTGTATGCAGTGCCACTAATACTCTTGATAAATAAACATTTGAATATCTTGTAAGTTATTAAACATTCCCAGAAAACAACTGAATACAGCACAATTCAGTATAGATACAAGTATGGTATTGTCTTGATTATTATTTGCTCAGTGCTGTGATGAACAAGTTAATCCATTAACAGGTATACAGAACAAAGTTACGGTGCACAGACTCTCTGCTTCCATAAAATGACCTTCTGTTGTGATTTCATAGCAGCTCTGATCTCCTTTAAAACACACGAGTTAAACATGGACACTTGCACATTACACTGACTGAGTTATCAGACTGCAAAATGTTACAGAATCTGACATTTTGTTATTGAACTCATTAACACCAATGGAAAAAAAGCATTTGATTTAAACAAGCGAAACCACATACGGCATCTATTAAACAGCATGGCTTCATAGTAAAAGTGTACAGATGGTGCACTGGCCTACCTGCAGTCCAGCCCTTTCTTTCTCAACAGTTCTTAGACTTTCATAGACTGTTGTTAAAGGAACAGGTTATACTACACAGTGCTGAACATGGCCCAGTCCCAATTGTTGTTTAGATGAGGTTTCAAGTGGGTAACTGCTTTGGCCAACAATGAAGGCAACACCTGCTTTAAACTGTCAAAAGACAGACTGCAGACAATCCTGTCAACAAAATATTCAATAAATTCTCACACATTCCTTAAGACTCTACAAGAGGAGCAGCACAAGGAGGATTAACAACAGCGTTAAAACTGCTGAATAAGATATGGGGTCTGTTACACAACATCAGGAAAATGCTTCATGATGACAGCCTCCTGAGAGTTTAAGAATCTCCTAGTACAACATATGACACCTGTTTCTCTTTCATCCATCTTCACTCAGCTCTCCTATACATCTGTCTGACTGGTTGGGGAGCTGCATTATTTAGTCGGAGCTCAGCTTTACAGTTAAGACTCTCGATTATTTTTGAGAAAAGCAAGTTCAGCCATCACAGGCATGTGATTAGAAAAACAAAGATCAGAAATGTCAGTGCCACTGACGATATGAGAAATGCTAACGTCATACAGAAAGCTATTACTTCAAATTATTCTGGGTTTTTAGTTGATTATGAGTGTAGTTTTCACACAATGTGTCTCCATTACAGCTCAATTCTTCTTTAATAAAAGGTGATATAGTTTAATATGTTGAGGTGTTGTTCATCAGAGATTGTATTTAAATAATTTTCTAACAATGTGAAAATCGTTTTTCTGTGTGTGTCCTACCATGTAAAGAATTAGAACTGAAGGCGAATGTACTTTCTTTGATATCATCACCTAATTTTATTTTCTGAAATGACAGCTGTGAACTACAAAAAACTGAAAATGTTACATTTGGTGAGTTTTAGCATTAACTGTATGTTACATATAAACATTTCAAGTTCTTGTTTTCAGTCAGATGATTTCCATAGAGAGGCACTTTGCATCAGCAGCACCATGCTCCAGTGCTCTGGGAGAGTTTATAGTCCTGAGAGTTGAACACTGGATGACTGACAGCTGTCCTTCATCACAACAGAAGCCACAGAAATCCTCCTCATCAAAAACATGACTTTGATCTGCGTCCTCATCTGGACTCTCCTCTGCTGCTGCTTCACAGGTAAAGTCCAGAGAATCAAACTCCTCTCCTCTATCAACATCTGTCCCTCTGAAATGAAGCCCACAAAACCATGAAGCTGCTTTATGTTTTTGTCTCTGTATCCTCAGAGTCCAGAGGACAGATCACAGTGACTCAGCCTGGAGCAGTGAGCTCTGCTGTGGGAGGAACCGTGAGGATCAAGTGTCGGACCAGTCAGGATGTTTATAGCTCTAACCGTTTACACTGGTACCAACAGAAAGATGGAGGAGTTCCTAAACTGCTCATTACCTATGCTAGCAGTCGACAATCAGGGATTCCAGATCGTTTTACAGGCAGTGGATCAAACTCTGACTTCACTCTGACCATCAGTGGAGTCCAGGCTGAAGATGCAGCAGTTTATTACTGTCAGAGTTTTCACTATCCTAACAGTCAGTGGGTGTTCACACAGTGAAAAACAGTCGTACAAAAACCTCCCTCAGTCAGACTGAACAGAAACTGAAGTGACTGCTGCAGCTGGAAGATACTGCAGAGACTGATACAGTTCACTGAGGACACACACACACACACACACACACACACACACACACACACACACACACACACACACACACACACACACACCTTTCAGTCTTTCTAAAATAATTGTAGAAATAATAATCATTTATTAGGCACTGATACAACTTTAACTGTCATAACAAATGTCTTACCCTAATGTTAATATGGGTTTGACTCAAAACATCAGACTTATGTACATGCTGACTAACTAGTAAAGAAGAACATGTGAAACACAAAACAGTTGATACTGTGAGTCAGATCTGTGATGAAGAAACTCTCCTGTAAATATTCAAACTGGGAAGTAGTTATTAAATGAGAATATTTTAGTAAACTGCAGTACTGATATATGTATGTATGTAGATTGCTCAGCTACATTCTTGGTCACAGAAATATTTCACATGATTTGATCTGAAGATTTAAAGTTTAGTTCATCAAGTCTTTAACTTCATCTTTGTAACATAAATTATTCTGACTTTTACACTTTTTAAACTGCACTGATGTTCTGAAAGAGACATTTTTTAGTGTCTCCTATGTTGAGAAAGAAAGTTTAGTTTTTCTTTGGGTTATTTTCTTAATTCTGACTTTGATGTCATCATGGGTCACATGCAGGTTACAGTAATCTGTCACCATCTTTTTCTGCCTCTGCTACACCCAACAGGAAATATCACCACAACGTCCCACATGATGAAAAAATATTTATAGCAGAAAGCAGCTGTTGGTGATTATATTATTGTTTTTTAAAGTTTATAATCTGATGTGATACAGCACATGTGATTCTCTCAGTCAAAGTTACTGAAGCAGAGATCTTCAGTGTATGGAAGCATCACTGCTGAACCTGAAGGATGATTATCAGACAGAAGAGCAGCTGAATGGAAACACATGAAAACCACGATTTGAAGACCTCAGTTTTTATTTGAAGTATTAAAATCATCAACAGTGCCACAAGCATGAAAACATGAAAACTATCAAAGCAATACAGACACAGAGGGAGCAGACTGAGAGAAGCTGCAGACTAAAGCCAGTATCAGAGTCCCAGTGAGTCAGCTCAGGACTGGGAACACTGGTCTGTCATCAGAGTCTCTGAGAGTGGAGTGTGGGAGCCCTGGGTGGCCTCACAGGTCACAGAGCCCACCTTCATCCACTGGTCTGCAGGGAGCCTCAGGGTGCTGCTCCAGCTGTAGTGGCCGTCATTCTGCAGCACCCCGGGGCTCCTGCTCTCCTCCCAGCTGATGCTGCCACTGCCATCCACCTTCCAGGACAGCCTCCAGTCTGAGGGGAAGCCCTTGTTGGCCACACACATGACTGTAGCCTTCCCCTGCTGCAGCTCCTCACTAGAGGGCGCCAGCACGGTCAGGGAGGGGGGACTCGACCCACTGCAGAGAGAGAGAGAGAGATGTTAGAGAAACTGGGAGTTTGGGTGAAACTGATCTCCTGCTTTTCCACTTCCCTCTCTGAGCTTGGTAACCATGGTAACAGACAGGCTTCACTGCTGAACCATGGCAACAGACGAGTTTCAGTACCAAAGATAAAAATATTAAAGCGTTTCTTTGACTTCTGATGTCCTCGTGTGTAATCTGTGAACTATTACTTAGTTCTATAATTAGAGATAAAAAAATCAGAAAAGTAATTTGTTAGAATTTTGTCAAAAATCTAAATTTAAACAATTTAGAATATAAAACAGAAAAAAAGCATAGACTTGTTTTTTCATTTCTTTGGGAACAATAAAACTTAATGACACATTAAATCTCATAAACTGAGCCCAACTCAGTCAGCATGCTGTTACAGCAGGGGTAGGGAACTCCAGGTCTCCAGAGCCGGTGTCCTGCAGGTTTTAGATCTCACCCTGGGTCAACAACCTGAATCAAATTATTAGGTCATTATCAGGACTCTGGAAAACTTCAAGACATGTTGGGTGTGTCCCAATTCAGCGTCTGCATCCTTCAAGGCCGCATTTGAAGGCCGATTATGTCACAGCGACATGATGAAGGCTGTCCCAATTCAAAGGCTGCTCCAAATGCGGCCGGAAAACTGTCCTTCATTTCTCCGAATTTGAAGGATGGGTCAGGTGTAGCCTTTGTGGCCCAACCTATTCCAGAATTCATAGCGCGGCGATGGGTGTGGATAATTTTTTTGAAAAAAAACGGCGGATGGCTGAAGCGGAGCGGGCGAAGAGTAAACTGTTAAAAGTATGTATTGAATATTATGTCACTTATTTATGTGCAAATGTTTAATAACGAAGAACATTAAATATTACCGTCGGCAAAGTTATGTGACATTAGCGATATTTGTACTTCCAGCGTTAACTTGGTTTTAAAGCCTGTACTTTAAAATATACAACGTTCAATAGTCGACCTTAATCTCACAGAGAATGTGATGATTTTGTGGATAATCAAAGTCAGTCATATATCCACAAACACAACAAGCTGAAAGTCAGTGATGCTGCTCGGTTTGCAGTCCTGAATATCACGGCACAAGCAGGATTCACTGCACTGTTAATGTTAGCTATGTTATATTGCTGCCTCTGCTCGGTGGTGTCGAGCCAAACGGACTTTAACGTGTGTTTGAACGAGCTGACGGTTCACTCGTTAAGCTGAAAGAAAGATGCTTTAATCACAGCAGTCACACATGTGTCCACTGGACCATCTGGGAACTCTTCTTGTTTAGCACTCGTAATAACACAAACACTAAATCCTCCTTCTCTTGTGCTGTTTTGTAGCAGTGTAAACACCTGAGACTGTCACCTGTCTGTCTGTCCTGCACTCTCTCTCTTTTTCTTTCTCTCTGATTGTGGAATAAAAGTATGAACATGTATTTATAAGTTACACTTGTGTTTGAATGCTGCAGCTTATCACACATTTGATTTCCATGTGTGACAACTGCAAGTGTCCAGAGTGAGGACAGATTGAAGGACCTAGGGCTGGGCGATATATCGAGTTTTTTAAAAATATCGATATATTTTTATACAAGATATAAGATGTGACAATATCCTTTATATCGATATAGTCTATGTTACATTATAATTATACTTGTGGAGCCGCAAGTTTGCCTCTCTTTCGTCCACTTTTGTCTCTACGCAACGTTACTCCGCCTCGCCTCTCTCCTTCACTGAACACAACTCCCCCCCCCCTCCCCCATCGCTTCACCTACAGGCAGCGACAAGATGGACACGGCAAATCTCCGTTAACGAGTTACTGCGCATCGCCCCGTGCGTGGGGCTGGACGGCGTCAACGTGTTAACGAGCTAACCACGCTAACGCCATGCAGCCCAGAGGGACTGCACGGCCAAAAATCCTTTCATTTTCTCAAAATTTGACAGCGCGCCTTATGTATGAATTCTGGTTGTGCTTCATGACCGCGAACCGATTTTATGTGGAACATGGCGCTCAGCAAGCTGTTAAAAAATGTTTTAGTACGACTTTGGTAAGCTACGGAGCTGCACCGCTTGATGGATTGTCGGAGCATTACGGCTACCGAGGAGCCTCGCGGAGTGATACGTACTGTGCTTCAACGTAATATTACAGTATTGTGTGTATATAAGGACCATAAATGGCACCTGTAAGAGACGTGGTTACAAAGAGGATTTCAAATTCAAGGGTGTCAGTCATGCAGTAGAAGTTGGGAATAGAGCAGCTGTGAAATCTGTCTCTTTGTTATTATGCTCAGCGTCTGTTAGTTTACATTTTGACTGCACAATTGTGAGCTCTTTGTTATGCACAAAAACAACATTGTTTTCTTTTATTTATGGAGCATTATTATTTAATAAATGCTCATAATTTATTTTTGAGTAATTTTTTCATGTACATCTATGCTGTATGTTAGTAAAAGTGCCTGTGTGACATCTGGGACACAGCTTTGACTAAGAACTCTCTTTTTGTTCTTACTTTATGGCTTTAAAAAAATATCGAGATATATATTGTATATCACAGGAGTATTTGGATACGAATGCCATTTATGATAAATTTCAGTCTGCTTACAAACCCTGTTATAGTACTGAAACGGCCTTGCTCAGAGTCCTCAATGATCTCCTTCTGATTGCTGACTCCGGACGCTCTTCAGTCTTGGTCCTACTAGATCTATCCTCGGCCTTTGATATGGTAGATCATAACATCCTATTAGCGAGGCTTGAACACACAGTTGGCATTGGAGGTGCCGCCCTAGATTGGTTTAAGTCATACCTCTCTAATAGGTCCTTCTCGATCAATTTTGGCCCTTATTTCTCCTCTGCTGCACCTGTCTCCTGCGGCGTGCCTCAAGGATCTGTCCTTGGCCCCCTGCTCTTCTCACTGTATATGCTCCCCTTAGGCGCAATCTTTGAGAAGTATAACATCGCACATCATTGTTATGCCAACGACATACAGATGTATTTCAAGCTAACTGATGATCCCTCTATGTCTTTGTACGGCTTTCGCGAGTGCATGCGTGAGGTCAAAAATTGGCTCGCAGGTAACTCTCTTATTCTAAACGACAGGAAAACGGAAATTATCGTGTTTGACAGTAGAGTCCCCCGTGGCCAACTCCGTGACGCCCTCGGTTCCTTTAACAGCTTCCTCACCGACACTGTTAGTGACCTGGGTGTATTCTTGGATAGCTCTTTTAAGTTCGATAAACAAGTGTCTTCTGTTGTTAAATCTTGTTTCCATCAATTGTGTCTTATTAGCAAGGCCAGACATTATGTTCCACATAGGGACCTTGGAAAGCTTATCCACGCCTTTGTGACATCTAGGTTGGATTATTGCAACTCACTTTACTTCGGTCTTAACTCTACTCTCCTCCACAGACTCCAAATTGTTCAGAAAACAGATGCTCGTCTCCTTACTGGTAGTGGACAGCATGTCTCTATTACCCCTGTCCTTGCTGATCTGCATTGGCTTCCCGTTAAGTACCGCATTCAGTTCAAAATCCTGCTGCTTACCTTCCGAATTATTAACAATATAGCGCCAAGCTACCTCATTGAGTTACTTAGATCATACACCCCTACTAGAGCATTAAGATCATCTTCCCAGTCACTCTTGGTACTGCCGAGATCTCGGCTGAAGACTAGAGGTGACCGCGCGTTTGCCTTGGCTGCACCCGATTTATGGAATAACCTCCCCATCGCTATACGCGAGTCTGATTCCATCCATTCCTTCAAATCGCGGTTAAAAACCCACTTATTTAGCCTCGCCTTTTCTACCAGTTAACGCTTGCTTGATAGTTAGCTTAACGCTTATTCTTATCTTCGGCTTATTCTTAATTACTTTTATTTAAATTTTAAAATTTTTTTTGACTGTTTTATCCTCTACACTTAGCCTTCTTTTATGCTTTTATATGCAATTCTTTTGCCTTCGTGTGTTTTAATGCCATTCAACCTGCTAGAACGTTTTGTTTTTTAGCCCTCATCCTTCCCTGCTACTTCATCTTACCCTCTTGCATGTTAAGCACTTTGGTACACCACTGGTTTTTAAATGTGCTATATAAATAAAGTTTGTTGTTGTTGTTTGTTGTATATCACCATCCAGCTAAAAAAATATCGAGATATGAATTTTGGGTCATATCGCCCAGCCCTAGAAGGACCCACTGCTGCACATCATCTGTGAGGCTTTGCACCCCTGATGATCCACCAGGACAAACTCAGCAGTGTGTGAGGAAGAGGAGGAGGAAGAGCCAGCAATAGTTGACAGATGGAGAGAATACACAATGCAGGAACTCCAGCAACACTTAAGGGAAGATGACCAACATTAATAATTGACCAACGCGTTTCGGCTTGTGGCCTTCATCAGGGTCATAGTAAAACATCGCAGAAAATTGCTTAAATACAAGACAGGAAACAGAAAAAAATTCAAATTAACCAATCAAAACTTCATAAATGGATCAGCTGACATATAACAGGTAGGTATTGGTTAATTGGTTAAGTCACGCCCAAGTAAATACTGGACTAGATCATTAATGGTGAGGACCGGGGGGGAGGAGACCTATTCCTTAATGTTCCCTGTTTGTGAAGGACTGCTAGAAAAGTGTAAAATAATTAATGACTGAAACCAGCCCACTGAAGGAACAATGGACTGGGAGGTCAGTTCCTCACAGCAATCACAGCATTGTAAGATGGCGAAAGATGTACCCTTAGGCCCCCTCCTCGATTCAGAGATGGTCTTTCCCTTTTCACAATGCTGTGATTGCAGCCATTCCCCAACTCTCTGTGAATGGTACTCATGGCCTTTGATCAATGGTCATTGACTAGTGGTCTTTGATCAGTGGGTTTTGGTCAGTGGTTGCTGATCAATGGTCATGAGAATTTGCATAATTATGATTAAGGAACTGACCTCCCAGTCCATTGTTCCTTCAGTGGGCTGGTTTCAGTCATTATGCAAATGTACTGTTTATAAGATTTGGGGAAACCTGCAGTCAGCTGAGACTGAAGAAGTCACTTGGATGAGTGACGAAACGTTTCTCCCACAAAACGCTACGTCCAGATGAACAGAATCAATTTGTCTTCTATCGGAGGCCTCCGAGGAATCAAAAGAACTCGGCGAAGTGTTGATATTACAATAGTAATTTAAATTTTCAACAAAGATGAAATAAAATGGATGGCAAATTATTTGCAAATACTTCGGGAAAAGGTTAAAACAAGGAAACAAAAATGTACCATCTATGAACTGTTTTTGAAGATAAAATTATAAAACAAGTTTTAAAAATGTGGGTTTCAGTGAAAACAAAATGTTCAAGAAGATTTTAGTTTGAAGGCAGAATATAAACTATGATAGTAAATTGCATAGTTATGAGATAAAATGAAGCATTATATAAGATTATAAAGTAAACATTAAAATATATAATTTGGTTTCATAAATGAGTCAAATGTATTTACAGTTAACATCCAGTCTGGTTCCTCGACTAAAAGTCCACCACGGTGATACAAACTCATTGAGCCGCCGTACAAAAACCTCTGACAGTAGAGAGACACGGCTCTCTGACTCTGAAACAAACAAACTCAACAAAATCATTCACTGTTTGAATAATTAAAAAAAAATAAAAACTGAAAGAAGAAATGGTGCAACAATTTTCCAAAATTGCTCTTTTTAAAATATAATATGAGGCAAATATTTTGGATTTCAATGAAGTGAATTATTTCATGTAATATTTCATGTTTAACTAATGATTTAAATTACATATTGATCTATATCTTTGTACTACATTTCCAGAGACATTTCGTGAAATTACTGCATTTGGACAACAAGAAACAAGAAAGAAATGTTTATTCATTTCTAATGAAATTATCCTGAGATCTAAAGGAACATTTCTCCCCTAAAATCAGGTCAGATTTAAACAAATCACCATTCACCTTCCTAATTATGCTCCACAAAACATCCTTCAATGTATTTCTCATTATTATCATGAAGTGATTGATTTATTGATAAACAGCATCATCAGACTGATCCAAGTCTCTGTGTGAGTCAGTCAGATGATTTCCATAGAGAGGCACTTTGCATCAGCAGCACCATGCTCCAGTGCTCTGGGAGAGTTTATAGTCCTGAGAGTTGAACACTGGATGACTGACAGCTGTCCTTCATCACAACAGAAGCCACAGAAATCCTCCTCATCAAAAACATGACTTTGATCTGCGTCCTCATCTGGACTCTCCTCTGCTGCTGCTTCACAGGTAAAGTCCAGAGAATCAAACTCCTCTCCTCTATCAACATCTGTCCCTCTGAAATGAAGCCCACAAAACCATGAAGCTGCTTTATGTTTTTGTCTCTGTCTCCTCAGAGTCTAAACCTCAGGTCCCAGTGACTCAGCCTGGAGCAGTGAGCTCTGCTGTGGGAGGATCTGCCACCATAAAATGTACAACTGGACAGAATGTTTATAGCTCCAACCTTTTATCCTGGTACCAACAGAAAGATGGAGGAGTTCCCAAACTGCTCATTTATACTGCTACCACTCGACAATCAGGGATTCCAGCTCGTTTTACAGGCAGTGGATCAAACAAAGATTTCACTCTGACCATCAGTCAGATTCAAGCTGAAGATGCAGCAGTTTATTACTGTATGGGTGCATTTGATAGCAGCTACTGGGAACCGCGCACACAGTGAAAAACAGTCGTACAAAAACCTCCCTCAGTCAGACTGAACAGAAACTGAAGTGACTGCTGCAGCTGGAAGATACTGCAGAGACTGATACAGTTCACTGAGGACACACACACACACACACACACACACACACACACACACACACAGCATTAACATTGAGTGTATTGCTGTAAATTAAAAGACCACCAAATACTTTGAACACACAGAAAACATCAGTAGATAAATTATTTATTTATTAATTAGCTGCTGTAGAAATTTAAATAGTAAACTTTTGAATCCAGCATTCGTTTCCTCTTTCCCATCATTGCTTAGACTCCACTTTGTTAATTGCTTTATCAGAAATCTTTATTTTTGTCAAACTCTGTGCTCCAATAAATTATGGTCAGTTCTTCAGCATGATTTGTCCTTATCAAAGTGAAATGATTTTATTAGTTTGAATCTTAGGTCTTAAATTTTAAAGCAACATGAATAAATAAGGAGCTACAGAAAATCCACATTACTGCTCACAGACGTTCCTACATGATAGAAAACAAATAAGTTTAGAGTTCAGAGTTATCTCAGCACAGATGTGTTTACACATTTTAATATTATTTTACCTCAGACTGAATAAGAGCTGAACTGACTGCTGCAGAGACTGATGGATTTCCTCCAGATTTACCTTAAACAGCATCATAACCACTCATAACAACACTATTAATAGAAGCAGTAATAAACATGCATTTCACTCTTTATACAATGTAATCAGAGTATACAATGAATACATTGTAACTGTATTTGGTATCAATAAACACAGATTTGTGGGTGATTGTGATTCATGACTTCAACTTGGAAGCTGATCTTCTCTGAGCCGAAGACTCTGCCTCTCATTCCACTTTTCAAAGTCGTGCCAGGTGGTCCTTGGGCACTGTTCTCGGCTCGTGCTAGGACATCCGACTGATGCCTGTTGCCTCTGGTTCTCTGAGACTCTCACCCTTTGGCTCTGGGTGCCCCATCTGGGGCCTTCCTCCTTCTCCTGCTGTGGGCTCCTGGATCTCCTGGATCTCCTGGATCTATCGCTGTCTGCCTCTGACACCCAGGAGGGCATTACTGAACCTCCCTGCCCTCATTATTGTCTACCTTTTGTGACAATGACACACACCACAAAAAGATTGTTAATTTATGTATCTGTGCATTTTCATATCTTTGTGTTCCAGGTGCTGTATGTTTTTGTTCCCTTTGTTTTTTCTTACAGGTGCAGCAGTTGGTGACACATTGTTGGACAACACGACAACAGGCAGAGGAAACAAGAGGAACCATAGAGAACTTATAGAGCTGATCTTGGAAAAGCAACATGTTTTTGGCACCACAATGCATTCAGATCATAATTCAGATTGCATAAACTGCCAGACATGACAGGATTAAACAACATATATTAATATTATGTTTCTGTACAGGAGTGTTTGAGTAAAGTAGCTCAGAGGTAAGGCAGGACAAAACCATTTAAGAATTTCAAAAGAAACACAAAAACATCAAATTACCAGGACAATGTCTCGCTTTCCCATTTTAATATCATGATTCAAACAGGAATTAAATGCAATTTGTAAACATTTAGATATAAAATTAACTAAACTGAAGCAAAGTGGTAAAAAGTAAAAGTTAGAATAAACTGTATTCATGTCTGACCTCAAACTTTTCCAGTCAAGTTTTTAAATGTTCTCATTTTATTTTCATTATATTTATAGCTTTCAGGCTCTCGGACGCTAAAAGTTTAAATACACTGATATCCTGGAAAGATGAAATGGATATGGATATCGTGAATAATTTAATTAAGTGCTCACTCAGGTTAAAACACCATCACATGAGACACATCACACTTCTACATCTGGCTGGCTCTGTGTATACTAATGTTTTTTATTCAATGTCCTGTCATGTTTGCTGTATGGCAGGCAGGATGAAGTTTCCTGGATTCAGGATTCTTACACGGAAACAAATTTAAAGAGGCAGCTTTATTTGTTGGGAAATAATGCACAAAATAAACATTTACGAAAAACAAACCAAAACTTGAACATGGAAACTAAGAACTAGACTCTGGGGGACTAGAGACAGAAACACTAGGAAATAAGGAGCATGGAACTAGGAATGATGGACAGAAACATGGAGAAACTTACAGCACATGGGACAACACGACAACAGGCAGAGGAAACACACAAGGGAATGACACACAGGAGGAGAGCACAGATGGAAATAATCACACATAAGGAGACCAAGGGGAAGCAAAACTGAAAACTGAACACAGGACAAGGACTATCAAAAGAAAACAGGAAGCATGACAAATATGTAGATGCAGAAAAGACACTGTGACTGGGGGAACAAAAACAGAGACAGACACTAGACACTGAGACATGGAGACATGACTGCCTGTGCAACAGAGGGAACAATAAACATGGAGACAAGAGCTTATACACAGGCTTGAGATCGACACTGAGGGAGGGAGAACTAGGATCACTAAGAACTTAAGAAAAAAGATAACCAAAACCCTGAATAAAAGTAATCAAAGAATATAAATTAACAACAAAGATAAAACACTGGGTCACAGATCCAGCACTGTGACATGTCCACTTCTAAACAGGACTTTTTTTTACATACTTAGCATGCTAAAACAAAAACAGAAGGACAAAGTATTGTTTAAAATACTAATTTAAAATTGATTTATTTCCAGACATCCAGTCTGGTTCCTGAAAGAAAAGAGTTTGTATCATCATGGAGATTGAGCTAAAACCTCTGACTGTAAAGAAACACAGCTTTCTTCTTAATCGTACAATTTGGTTGTCTGAAATCAAAAATTCAAAAACTGTAATAAATAAATGCAAAATAAGAAGGCATTTTACTATTTTGGTATTATATCCACATTATCACATGCTGATGATCTGACATTAATGATAATAATGAAACTATACATGCATCCCATCCTAATAATTTTTCAACATTTTCAGATTAAAATGTAGATCATGAAGCAGCTTTGAGAGTAGAAATTATGAAGAGCACACAGATAATCTATGGTTGACATGACCTCAACAGCTTAAAAAAAAATGTGGGTTTAAAAATATGTTTAAATATTTTCACTGCACTTTACACTCGCTGTGTTCTGTTGACGTTTTTTCTTTTGGTCTGGTTTAATAAATGTTCCACAATCTTTATTTTTTAATGTGCATTTATCAAACTCACGGAGTCAAAGAACATGTTTTCTCGTTACATTTTTATTCTTTTAAGAGTTTGAAATAACAGCTTTACAACAGACACAAAAGGATGAAACTAGAGGAGATTGTTGCTATGATTGTTGTCATTATGAGATGAAAATATGACTATTTAATGAGTTTATTTTTTAAATCTGCAAACACAAAGAAACAAGAAGAAAGAAGAAGAAAAACAGCATGAAAGACTCAGTGATTGACATCAGGACTGGGAACACTGGTCTCCCCTCAGTATCTCTGAGACCAGAGTCTGGGAGCCCTGGGTGGCCTCACAGGTCACAGAGCCCACCTTCCCCCACTGGTCTGCAGTGAGCGTCAGGGTGCTGCTCCAGCTGTAGAGGCCGTCATTCTGCAGCACTCCAGGAGTCCTGCTCTCCTCCCCTCTGATGCTGCTGCTGCCACTGCTGTCGCTCGTCTTCCAGGACAGACTCCAGTCTGAGGGGAAGCCCTTGTTGGCCACACACATGAGCGTGGCCTTCCCCTGGTCCAGCTCTGCACTGGAGGGACCCAGCACCTTCAGGGCGGGGCGGGTATCACCTAGGAAACACCAATCAGCTTAGAGGACAGGAACCACAATTTGAATTTCTCCGTTAAGAAGTTTCTGTCAGGTGTTTTTTCTGCTCCACCAGTCATTCACTCACACATTGTTTCACTTCCCTTTAAGAAACCTCTCATGCATATCAGCACAGAGAGAATCATCACACAGTTTGACCTGAAATATGTTCAAACTACACTGGAAATAAAAGAAGCAGATGTGGAAACATTTACAGCAGAAGTTTGGCTTTAAAATGATTAGAAGTCTAAATCATGGACGACTGAAGAAATGAGTGGACACAAGCACAGAGCAGCTACTCATTCATATAGATTTGAAATGTTATTGAACAGCTCACATGATTTCAAACTAAATCTGAAACATCTGACACGATAAAAACATCAGAAAGCAAACTTTAACTCATCCAAACAGCAGCTGATGTGGTGGACATTTACAAACTAATCATAAGATGATGAAGTTTACTCTTGTCTACATATATTTTACTGTGACAGAAATGTAGATTAAACAAGAGAAACTTGCAGAGCTCATCTGAATTAGTCCAGTAAAAAGGACAAACATCAAACACTAAATTATTTTAAATAAAAAAATACTTTTGTCTCATCTAAGCAGTCTAACAAATAATTATTAAATAAAATGATACAATATTTAATAACAAACACAGTTTAATTAACTTACTTCCAAATTCCAGTCTGGTTCCTCCACCAAAAGTCCACCACAGTGATACAAACTCACTGAGCCGCCGTACAAAAACCTCTGACTGTAGAGAGACACGGCTCTCTGACTCTGTCAGACTGAACTAAACCTACAAGCCCTCAAAATACAACTTTATCATCAGAACCACAAATAATAATTAATACTATGAAACATCCCAGATTTTCATTGGAAATTGTCCTGAGTGTCTGAATATTCATTTCCAAAGCTGACTTTGTTTCTTAGGACAAAATTTATGAATAAAATAATTAATCAGTTACACAAAAAGTTTCCTAGCCTTTCATATTAAATCAAAGAAAAGAAAAGAAAATTACATTAAAGAGAAAAAGGACATAGAAGTAACTTTGTTTTTGACTTACTTCCAACATCCAGTCTGGTTCCTCCACCGAACGTGTACCACAGTGATACAAACTCATTGAGCCGCCGTACAAAAACCTCTGACTGTAGAGAGACACGGCTCTCTGACTCTGTCAGACTGAACTAAACCTACAAGCCCTCAAAATACAACTTTATCATCAGAACCACAAATAATAATTAATACTATGAAACATCCCAGATTTTCATTGGAAATTGTCCTGAGTGTCTGAATATTCATTTCCAAAGCTGACTTTGTTTCTTAGGACAAAATTTATGAATAAAATAATTAATCAGTTACACAAAAAGTTTCCTAGCCTTTCATATTAAATGAAATTAAAGAAAAGAAAAGAAAATTACACTAAAGAGAAAAAGGACATAGAAGTAACTTTGTTTTTGACTTACTTCCAACATCCAGTCTGGTTCCTCCACCGAACGTGTACCACAGTGATACAAACTCATTGAGCCGCCGTACAAAAACCTCTGACTGTAGAGAGACACGGCTCTCTGACTCTGAAACAAACAAACTCAACAAAATCATTCATTGTTTGTATAATTTAATAATATTATAATAGTGTAATTAAAACAAATAAAGCCCATTACAACAATATTTAAAGAATATGATTTCAAAATGTAGATTTTACAGCTTTCCACATGTGAAAACATCTCTTGAAACCTGGCACTTATTTTTTCACAACTCTAAACACTGAAACTAATTCTCAGCCTAAAACGCTTCAAAAACACTTCAGATTCATGTAGTTATGTTTTGAATTTCACAAAAATATTAAGTTCTGGAAAGTGTACCAGCATTTTTTTCTATAATTTTTTTTTTTTTTTAATTTCCGAAGGAATATGTCCATTGTTAAGACCCTGCCTACACATACAGGGTTTTTTTTAAATGAGTTTTTATTTCTATTTTGGACTTCTGTCTACAAATAATGGTGTTTTAGGAAGTTTTGAAAATTCCTTCCAGGTAGAGAAGACTGTGCTCTGTGCTGTTCTAACTGTGAAGGCTTCTAACTGGTAAACATTACGATTCAATTCGGGTTTCATCACCATGTGTTGCTTTGGTTTACTTTTGACATGTTTCTCACACACACACGTTTTCAAACGACTTCACTGACATTTATTCGTGAACAGTTAAATGAACTTCAGTAAATGTTTCCCCATCACTGCTTTTCTCAGTTGCTTTGGTGAAAGTCTTACATCAGGAACGTCATTCTCACCACTCTTAATGCAGCTCTCAAAATATGTAAGGCCTTTTTCACCACACAGACTCATCTATGCAAAAGACACTTCATAAAACACTTTCACCGTCGTTTTAAGACATCAAAACAGGTTTTTTTTGTTTTGTTATTTTTCTCAAAACCTTACCTACTTTGGAAAGAGTACTGCAAAAAATGTAGGCCTAATGTCACAAGGGGCCAAAGGCCTGTACGAAACTGGACTCAAGTGCTGGACCACATGTGGAGACGGTTGAGTTTGCTTTACACGAATCTTTATTTGGCACAAAAACACAGAGTTATACTTGACGTGGGATTCCTGACAAGAAAACGTAGTGTGGTGGCCAAAGGTGGCGTGGTGATCAAGAGGGAGAGGAAAAGGGGGTTAGTGGGTTCACAGACTTCTCCAGGTGTGACTGAATTTTAAAGAGGAGTATGGCTTATGTTGCAGGTGGAGTTGGTGGTACTTTGAGGGGAGTAGGTGAAGGTCCAGGTGAGCTGAATAGATTTAAGATGGGCTGACCTGAGCTCCAAGTGATCCTGTGAGAAGCAGTGGGAAGAGGGCAGCAGGTGTGATATTGAAATCCTTCCCAGGAGACGGAGCATGAAACTGCAGTGAGTATGGCCGAGTGCATAGACTTGGGCAAGGAGCATGAAGCATGGTAGCCTGTTACCACCGAGGGTAAGTTGGCAAAGTAGCAGTGAAGAGACGGCAACGCTGGTCTTAAATATCTTGAGCAGATTGGCTCCATGTGAGGAGATGACGGCTCTGCACAGGGGCAGACACAGGAGAACATGGACTTAGTGGAAATTTACCAGCAGCTCACCCGGACTGTGACAGCTAATGAGAAGTTAAAAAATGTTTTCAGAAACAAAAATCAAATCTGATGTTTTTTTGTATTTGTTTAACCTTACAAAACTGGTGAAATGGAGAAAAGCAAAATAATACTCATTAAACTATATGTGTGTTCTGTTCACATTATCGACACATCCTCACCCTGGCTGGGGGGCTTCTTTGCCTCCCTCCTGCTGTGTGCCCAGCCTGGAGGCTGCGGTCTGTGACCGGCTCCCTGTTATAGTGTTTCCTCACCTGGCTCATGTAAAGATTGATTGATTGATTGATTGATTGATTGATTGATTGATTACTACAGTGCCGTGATCTTCCTCATGCTGTGTGTGTTTTGTTAGATTCTTCCCAGTTTGGGTTTTGTGGAGTTTTCTGTTCAGCAATAAAAGCTGCCATTTTGAGTTCAGTCCTGTTTCCAGTGAGTTTGCGTTTGGGTCCAATTCCTGCCTGGACACAGCCGATCATGACAGTTGTGAGCTGTGAGTTGAAGCTGCTTTATGTTTTTGTCTCTGTGTCCTCAGAGTCCAGAGGACAGATCACAGTGACTCAGCCTGGAGCAGTGAGCTCTGCTGTGGGAGGAACTGTGAGGATCAAGTGTAGGACCAGTCAGGATGTTCATGGCTCCAACTATTTAGCCTGGTACCAACAGAAAGATGGAGGAGTTCCTAAACTGCTCATTTATGTTGCTAGCAATCGATATTCAGGGATTCGAGCTCGTTTTACAGGCAGTGGATCAAACACTGACTTCACTCTGACCATCAGTGGAGTCCAGGCTGAAGATGCAGCAGTTTATTACTGCCAGGGGGAATTCTATATTAACAGTCAGTGGGTGTTCACACAGTGAAAAACAGTTGTACAAAAACCTCCCTCAGTCAGACTGAACAGAAACTGAAGTGACTGCTGCAGCTGGAAGATACTGCAGAGACTGATACAGTTCACTGAGGACACACACACACACACACACACACACACACACACACACTGATTTAATTGTGAAAATCATTCTTTAAGATAAATATATTGAAAAACATGCGAGCTGATTGAAGAAAGTCCCTGTTAAAGTCAGATCATTTCCATAGAGAGGCACTTTGCATCAGCAGCACCATGCTCCAGTGCTCTGGGAGAGTTTATAGTCCTGAGAGTTGAACACTGGATGACTGACAGCTGTCCTTCATCACAACAGAAGCCACAGAAATCCTCCTCATCAAAAACATGACTTTGATCTGCGTCCTCATCTGGACTCTCCTCTGCTGCTGCTTCACAGGTAAAGTCCAGAGAATCAAACTCCTCTCCTCTATCAACATCTGTCCCTCTGAAATGAAGCCCACAAAACCATGAAGCTGCTTTATGTTTTTGTCTCTGTATCCTCAGAGTCCAGAGGACAGATCACAGTGACTCAGCCTGGAGCAGTGAGCTCTGCTGTGGGAGGAACTGTGAGCATCAACTGCAAAACGAGTCATAGAGTAGATGATGGTGTTGACCTGTCATGGTACCAACAGAAAGATGGAGGAGTTCCTAAACTGCTCATTTACTATGCTAGCACTCGATATTCAGGGATTCCAGCTCGTTTTGCAGGCAGTGGATCGAACACTGACTTCACTCTGACCATCAGTGGAGTCCAGGCTGAAGATGCAGCAGTTTATTACTGTCTGGGTGAATTCTATGTTAACAGTCAGTATTCGTTCACACAGTGAAAAACAGTCGTACAAAAACCTCCCTCAGTCAGACTGAACAGAAATTGAACTGACTGCTGCAGCTGGAAGATACTGCAGAGACTGATACAGTTCACTGAGGACACACACACACACACACACACACACAAACACACACACACACACACACCTCACAGTCCTTCTAAAATAATTTCACAATCATTTGTTAGGCCCTGATACAACTTAAACTATCATAACTAATGTCTAACAGTAATGTTTATGTGGGTTTGACTCAAAACATCAGACTTGTGTCCATCCTGACGAGCTAGCACAGAAGAACATGTGAAACACAAAACAGTTGATACTGTGAGTCAGATCTGTGATGAAGAAACTCTCCTGTAAATATTCAAACTGGGAAGTAGTTATTAAATGAGAATATTTTAGTAAACTGCAGTACTGATATATGTATGTATGTAGATTGCTCAGCTACATTCTTGGTCACAGAAATATTTCACATGATTTGATCTGAAGATTTAAAGTTTAGTTCATCAAGTCTTTAACTTCATCTTTGTGACATAAATTATTCTGACATTTACACTTTTTAACCTGCACTGATGTTCTGAAAGAGACATTTTTTAGTGTCTCCTATGTTGAGAAAGAAAGTTTAGTTTTTCTTTGGATTATTTTATCAATTCTGACTTTGAAGAAAACCAGGACGGGTCTCATCATGGGTCACATGCAGGTTACAGGGATGCACCGATACCACTTTTTTGGAAAACGAGTACGAGTACGAGTACTTGCATTTCAGTACTCGCCGATACCGAGTACTTAATAAAAACATGATTTAAATTTACAGGTAACAGCTTTAGTCATATAATTTAACAAAAAAAAAAACAAGGGACTGGTTTGGAATTAAGAACATTTATTTAAAATGAAAAGCATGTTGTATGCAACATATTACAGAATAAATAATTATTAAAAAAAAATTTAAACAGTGACAGTGCAACTCAAGTATTTTTTTCAGTTTGTTGTAAACTCTGCCGCTTTGGACAACACAAGGGGCATTCATAAGCATCTTTGATATTTAGTGTACAATATTTGAATAAACTAACAACATCCACCAACATAGAACTGTGGCAGTCAGTGCAACTGAGGTAGGTATTAACATCAAGTCTAAGACGACTCACTTAACGGAGCCTATTTAGAAAAAGTGGGTGGCAGGTTTTTTTTAAGAAAAGTAGCTTTTCTGCATTATCAGCAGTCAGCCTGTTTCTGTTTTCATCTATAATGTGTGACACTGAGCTAAAAAGCCTTTCACTTTCCACACTGCTACATGGGGCTGAGAGGTATTTACGGGCTATTTTAGCCAAAGTGGGGAACCTGATTTTGTTGACACCCCAGTACTTCAGAGGACTGTCTTCACGAGGACTTGGGGCCTCTCCGAGGTATGTGTCGAGCTCAATGGCAGCACCTGCTGCCAGCGGCTGTGCTGCCTGGGGCTGCTCCTTAGCGATTTCGTCAAATACAGTGTCCAGACTGCTGCTAGTGCTGGCCTGGGCCTTGAGGAACAGTTTAGCAGGAGGTTCTGCAGCTTCTGCCCGACTCCCCTCTGCCTCAGTTCTGGACATCATCTGCAGCTCCTGCTTCAGGTGCAGCTTGGCCTCTGGAGCAGTGTTGTTGGAGAAGAAGCGATCTTTATACCTGCACAAAATTCATAAATGTATTAATATGTGGAAAAATAGTTCACTTTCCCTTAAACCACTGTCACAAATGCCAGCCATTTGACTTTCTGGTAGTAATAAGGGAAATATATTTCATATTGCATACATTTGTATTTGTGTATTTTAGTTACAAATATATAATATTTCAGATGGAAAATAATCTTACATTTAGTACTGTAGCTATACTCATTGAATACCTATAGCACACAGACTTTACCTTGGGTCAAGTATGGTGGAGATGAAGTACAGTGGGTTGGTCTCGACGTCACTGAAGCGCTTCTTGACAGCTGCCAGTAAGGTTGCTTTCATTGTCTTGACGCCGTGGTCCTCGTCTGTTTCTCTGTTTAGAAGTCTCACTAGCACAGTCACAGCTGGGATGACATCAGAGGCTAGTGCGTCGTAGCTGCTCACTTTTTTAGTTAGTTCCTCAAAAGGGGCGAGGATGGCAACAGTCGTCTCCATAAGAGCCCATTGGTGAGCGGCGAGATAGTCAGGGAGTTCATGCTCGGACACCCCCAGCACTCGCTTTTGCTCTATGAGGGACTGGAGCATGTAATACGTGCTGTTCCAGCGCGTCTGTACGTCCTGCTGCAGTCTCTTTATTGGTTGGTTGAGCTGTCCCTGAATGTCCTCGAGGCGGGAGTAGGCTAAGGCGGAATGTTTAAAATGCCCAACTATTTTCCGCCCCACTGCTAAAGCATCAGCTATGCTCCTCTGTGCTAATAAGCCCTCGTGAACAGCCAGTTGGAGCGTGTGCGCGACACACGGCAGACTTGGGAGCCCTGCGTCATTCATGGCTTTAATCATGTTTTTGGCATTGTCACGAAGCACAACATGTACTGATGTTTTAGGTATACCCCATACCTGGAGCATTTCCTCAAACACATGCGCTATAGCCTGGCTGGTGTGCGAGCCGCGGAATTGTTTCGCATGTAATATGGCTCGTTGCTGCGTGAAACTCTCGTCTATCCACTGGGAGGTTAGGCTAATCAGCGACACGGGGCTAACACTGCTTGTCCAAATATCCGTGGTGAAACTAAACGCAGAGGAGGCTTGCAGTAGGCTGTGGATGTTTTTTCACGGAGTCGTGTAGTTTAGGCAGCTCCGTGTCAGTCATGTAGCGGCGGCTTGGGACATCATATTACTCGATAATTGCCTGTGTTATTTTCACAGCACGTGGATTGTCTCTGGACATTTTCTCTCGTCTTGCAAGAGTTTGCTGCAGCGTGGGTTGAGTTGGTTTATAAGCGTGGGTAAGCTCTTTGTACTCGTTGTCGTGTTGGGATTTTAGGTGCTTGATTAAATTACTTGTGTTAAATGGGCTACCCTTTGAACCTCCTCTGGACAATTTCGCTGTGCACAATTTGCAGTCCGCCTTTGTTTTGTCGTCTTCATTCACTTTGAAATAGTTCCATACGGCTGACATGACTCGCCTCGCCTTCTCCCCGCTCTGAGCTGCAGCCGGGGCCTGGGGGCGGGCACTCGGCGCTTGTGATTAACCCCTTACATGCCGCTCAAACATAGACAGTTCTCAGACCGTGGTATCGGGGGACTTTTGACGAGTACTTTAGAAAATGTGGTATCGAGGCCGATACCAGATACCGGTATCTATCGGTGCATCCCTAGCAGGTTACAATAATCTGTCACCATGCTTTCTACTTCTTCTACACCCAACAGCAAATATCATCACAAAATCCAACATGATGGAAAATAATGCAGCTGCAAAAGACTTTAAAACTATTTATAACAGGGAGCAGCTGTTGGCTGTTATTCTATTTTTAACTTATTGCTTTTTCTTTTCTTTTTTTAGTTGTTTTCATTTTTTTACATTTACACTCTGATGTGATACAGCACATGTGATTCTCTCAGTCAAAGTTACTGAAGCAGAGATTTTCAGTGTATGGAAGCATCACTGCTGAACCTGAAGGATGATTATCAGACAGAAGAGCAGCTGAATGGAAACACATGAAAACCACGATTTGAAGACCTCAGTTTTTATTTGAAGTATTAAAACCATCAACAGTGCCACAAGCATGAAAACATGAAAACTATCAAAGCAATACAGACACAGAAGGAGCAGACTGAGAGAAGCTGCAGACTAAAGCCAGTATCAGAGTCCCAGTGAGTCAGCTCGGGACTGGGAACACTGGTCTGTCATCAGAGTCTCTGAGAGTGGAGTGTGGGAGCCCTGGGTGGCCTCACAGGTCACAGAGCCCACCTTCTCCCACTGGTCTGCAGGGAGCCTCAGGGTGCTGCTCCAGCTGTAGTGGCCGTCATTCTGCAGCGCCCCGGGGCTCCTGCTCTCCTCTCCACTGCTGCGTCTTCCATCCACCTTCCAGGACAGCCTCCAGTCTGAGGGGAAGCCCTTGTTGGCCACACACATGACTGTAGCCTTCCCCTGCTGCAGCTCCTCACTAGAGGGCGCCAGCACGGTCAGGGAGGGGGTGACTCGACCCACTGCAGAGAGAGAGAGAGAGATGTTAGAGAAACTGGGAGTTTGGGTGAAACTGATCTCCAGATGTTTCACTTCCCTCTCTGAGCTTGGTAACCATGGTAACAGACAGGCTTCACTGCTGAACCATGGCAACAGATGAGTTTCAGTACCAAAGATAAAAATATTAAAGCGTTTCTTTGACTTCTGATCTAATCGTGTGTGTTATGTTTGAATTATTTATTAGTTTTATAATTAGAAAACAAACAAAAATTAAAATGTGAGAATTTTGTCATAAACAATTTAGTATGTAAAAAAGAAAAAAGCATAGACCTGTTTTGCTCTATTTGGGAACAATAAAGATAACTGTACTTACTCACACTTTAAAATTCATAAACTCAGCAAACCTCAGACAGCAAACTGTTAATGTGTCATTAATAATGTTAAATCGTTTAGAACTATTAATTTTAAATGGATGTCACATTATTTGCAGCAAAAGGTTGAAGACAAAACTTTCATGGAAATGTAAAATATATAAACGTTTTCTACTTTCCTTCAAGAAAAAAAAACTTTTAAAAGTTTAATTTCCAGTAAAAATAAATGCACAAGACGATTTTCGTCTAAATTCAAAATTTACACTGATATTAAATTTTATATTCATGAGAAACATGAAGTATTTATGTAGAAGGAAATGAAATTAACCTTAATGATACAGGTTTTAGCTTCATAAATGAGTCAAATGTACTTACAGTTAACATCCAGTCTGGTTCCTCCACCGAACGTGTACCACAGTGATACAAACTCATTGAGCCGCCGTACAAAAACCTCTGACAGTAGAGAGACACGGCTCTCTGACTCTGAAACAAACAAACTCAACAAAATCATTCACTGTTTGTATCATTTAATAATATTATAATAGTGTAATTAAATCAAACAAAACCCATTACAACAATATTCAAAGAATATGACTTCAGAATGTACATTTTACAGTTTTCCACATGTTCAATTTAAACCTGAGACTTTTTTTCACAACTCTAAACACTGAAACTAATTCTCAGCCTAAATTTGTCATGGTCCTGGGTCTTTTGACCCAGTGTTTTGTGCTTGTTATTATTATGATCGTATGTTCTAGTTTATTCTGATTATGTTTTCGGGTTAAGATGTTCTAGTTCTTTGGTTTTGGTTTCTGTTCTTGGTCAATATCGTGTCCCTGAGTTCTGTCAGTGTATATTTCCTGTTTTACTTTGAAGGTCTGTGTCTTTGGGTAGTGTGTCTAGTTTTGCTTCTCTTGTCTCGTTCGCTCTAACGTCTTCCAGCCGTGCTTCCCTCATGTCTCCTATTCCCTGATTACTCCACTGTGTATTGAAGCCCTGTGTTAGCCTTTCCCTTTTCGTTGTATCGTTAACGTTGGTTCACTCTCATCTTACACTGTGTGTTCTGTCTGCCTGCCTGTGAAAGTTTGTTTTTGTATCTTCAGTTTTGTTATTTTAGAGTTCAGCATTAAAGCTGTTTTGACTTCACGTTTGCCTCTATGAGTCCTGCGTTTGGGTCCTCGTCTCCTGCCTGCACACAGCGATCCATGACAAAATTCCAAAAAACTTCTGATGGCCTGTATGAAACTGGACTCAAATGCTGGACCACATGTGGAGACGGTTGAGTTTGCTTTACACAAATCTTTATTTGGCACAAAAACACAAAGTTATACTTGCCGTGGGATTCATGACAAGAAAACCTATTGTGGTGGCCTAAGGTGGCGTGGTGATCAAGAGGAAAAGAGGGTTAGTGGGTTCACAGACTTCTCCAGGTGTGGATGAATGTTAAAGAGGAGTACGGCTTATGTTGCAGGTGGAGTTGGTGGTACTTTGAGGGGAGTAGGTGAAGGTCCAGGTGAGCTGAACAGAGTTAAGATGGACTGACCTGAGCTCCAAGTGATCCTGTGCGAAGCAGTGGCAAGAGGGCAGCAGGTGTGATATTGAAATCCTTCCCAGGAGACGGAGCATGAAACTGCAGTGAGTATGGCCGAGTGGCGATCTTAGCTGAAGAGTGGAGCAGTGGCGTGACCAGAGAGCTGTAGCACATGAAGAACGAGGTAAGTACATAGACTTGGGCAAAGGAGCACGAAGCATGGTAGCCTGTTACTACTGTGGGTAAGTTAACAAACTAGCAGTGAAGCGACGGCAACGCTGGTCTTAAATATCCTGAGTAGATTGCTCCAGATTGGCTCCATGTGAGCAGATGATGGCTCTGCACAGGGGCAGATACAGGAGAACATGGACTTAGTGGAAATTTACCAGCAGCTCACCCGGACTGTGAGAGCTAATGAGAAGTTAAAAACTGTTTTCAGAAACAAAAATCAAATCTGATATATATTTTTTTTTAAATTTACAAAACTGGTGAAATGGAGAAAAGCAAAATAATACTCATTAAACTATATGTGTCAGGAAAAGAAAATGTATACAATCTGAGACCACAGCACCAACTACTGTATAGTCCAGTAAAGTCATACTGCATGTGTTTATTAGGTTATTAAGTACACCTGTTAAACTGCTTGTTAATCCAAATATTAGCCAATCACATGTCAGCGGCTCATAGCATTTACACATGTAGACATGTTGGACACAGCCTGCTGAGGATTAACCCAAACATCATTAAGAAAGATAATTAAAAGTGTCATGGTTGTTGATGCCAGACAGGCTGATCTGCTGGGATGTTTTTACACAGCCATTTGTAGGGTTGATGGGGAACGGTCTGAAAAAGAGAAAATATCCAGTGAGCTGTTTTCTAGGTGAAAATACCTCATTGATGTCAAAGGCCAGAGGAGAATGGCCTGAAAGTTTTGTGTTTATGGGAAGGCAAGAGTAACTCAATCAACCACTCATTCCAAACAGAATGTAGAAGAGCATCTCTGCAAGCACAACATGTGACCTTGAAGCAGATGGGCTACAGCAGTAAAAGACTGCACTGCAGGGCCTGTCACCTAAGAACAGGAAACTGAGGTTATAATTCACATGGATTGACCAAAATTGTACAATATAAGAACAAAAAACAAAAGCACGGTGCTCCAATGGCCTCCACAGTCACCAGATCTCAGTTAAAGACAGCATTTTTGGGATGTGGTTGAAAGGGGTGTCCAGCTGGCAAATCTGCAGCAACAATATGATGCTATTATGTCAGTAAGGAGCAAAAGTGACAGATCTGGAGTTCTGCCTGACAAAACTGTTTCGAAGAGTTGTGAGATTCAAGTGGATCAACAAAGTAACAAATCCCTTTATTAGTGTAGAAACAACAGCAGTGTGTATGTGTGTATAAAAACAATGAGAAAGGCTAATTTGATTGGGGAAAAGCATCACTGATTTGAGAACTGCACATATATGTTTGAGGTAGAAAACTGCCTAGCCCTGCAAACCCAAACACAAGAGTGGAAAGATAGGCTTTCCGAAAACGGCATGCGCCTGAACTTCAAGAAGACTGAGTACCTTGAATGCAGCCCCCAGACCAACAGTACCATCACTATCGACAGCGAGCCGCTGACTAAAGTTGCCCAATTCAAGTACCTCGGGTCCCTTGTCACCTCGGACTGCGAAACTCTACCAGACGCCAGACTCCGTGTCAACGCAGCGTGGATGAAGTGGCATCAGGTCAGTGGAGTCTTATGCGGCAAGAGAATGCCAATCTATCTTAAGGCGAAAGTTTATAAGTCGATCGTGTGCCCAGTGGCACTCTACGGGTCATAGTGCTGGCCAGCGATGACCAAGCACAAACAAGCCCTTCACACCATGGAGATGAAGATGCTGAGGTGGCCTCTGGATCTCACACAACTAGACCGAGCGAGGAACGAAGATGTCAGGAAACGATGGGGAGTGACACCGATCATAGACAAGATGCGAGAGGCGAGGCTCCGATGGTACGGCCATGTTGCCCGTAGCAATAAGAACCCCATCGCAAAGACAGCCCAGCAATTAGATCTGGGTGAAAGCAGGCCATGAGGAAGACCAGAAAAGCGCTGGATGGACTGAATCAAAGATGATGTGAAGGCTGCGAATGTTACACTAGAAGACGCCCTGGATACACTGTAAAAAAAAAAAAAAGTGCTGTTTTTACAGGAAAACGCTGGTAGCTGGGGTTACCAGGGACGTCCTGTAAAAATACAGTAGATAGCTTTACATACAAAATATGTAAACTGATTTACAGTGAATGAAACTCACAACTGTTAAATCTACAAAAAAGAAGTTAATTTCACACAACAATTGTTGTATATTCATAGAATATTTCCTGTATTTTTTACATGTAATAATTGCTTATTGTGGATCCATAAATTGTAAAATTAACAGGGAAATATCAAACAAAAAACTAATTTGGACTGGTAAAACAACGGTGAAATGTTCATTTTAAATGGAGCTGCTCTGTATATTATACATAAAAACTAGTACTATGCTGTATTTTTATGTTTTAATGTAAAAGTTTAAATCATAAACCTGCAAACTTCTTACTGCTATGCCTACACCTAAACATGCAAAAACACATCTTGAGAAAAGACTAGTGAGGAAAATATCACTTTTGGGAAATTTATTTTGCAGCCATCGTCAATAAAACAATTGACAACAATTGGATGCATTTTTTCCAACTTACACAACAACTTGCACAACAGTCACACAATTCAGTCAAAATGCTATAAAACTGTGGAACATTCCCGCAAAGCAAGAACCATCTTCATGAAACAAGCATGTGGCACACCCTCTACCAGAAAAAGTTACATAGTAGCCTGTTAAGACTTTAAAACAAAAATGACATATTGTGCTAAAATTACCGTAATCACCATCCCAACATGCACTCTGCTGTCACAACCATGGCCCTGGTCATAGGAAACACATGTGTAGTTACCATACCAAAACATCAGGAAAACCACCTGTGGGGAAACAAACCTATAAACACTGCAGTAACAGCACTGTAAAAAAACAAAACAAAAAACTGTGGAACATTCCTTCAGACCAAGAACATCTTCATGAAATAAGCAGGTGGCGGAGCCTTGACCAGAAAAAGTTTCAAAGTACACATTGTGGATTTAAAGAAAGACGAAGAGCTTCACAACACTCACATTGCTGTACACACATGTTAATATATAAACTTCAGACAAAGAAACATGTGAGAAAAAGCAGCAGACAGTTGCCTTGTCTTTGTCCTGGTAGGACTTTATGTGGTTTTATGTGATGACTTCTTCATTCTTCCCCCTACATGTAGGCAGGACTATACAGCATGACAGATATGGGAACACTTACTGAAACATTTTTCTCTGAGATCATTTAAAGTCTGGATCATACATGAGACTGAAGGAATTAGAGGAAACAAGTACTACAGCTACTCACTGCTATAAAATATATTTAATGTAAATTTCAATCATGATCAGAATAAATCTGAATCAATAACTGACTAAATGTGAGAGAGTTTATATATTTACAATTAAACAGTTTTATTAAATAAAGCAAATTTAATGAACTCAAAGAATATCTAATGTGGTACAAATTTCAAAATGAATCATATGAGGATGTAGTTTTGTAATCTTGTTTACAAATAAAATTCAGTTTGACATAAATGTAGAGAAAACAGCTGATGTGAGAGAGTCTCCATGGTATAAGAGGAATGGTGTCATGAACCTGGTTCGGTGACCCAGCGTTTTGAGTTTATTGTTATTACTTTCT
Source organism: Perissodus microlepis (assembly GCF_051167445.1). Classification (NCBI taxonomy): domain Eukaryota; kingdom Metazoa; phylum Chordata; class Actinopteri; order Cichliformes; family Cichlidae; genus Perissodus; species Perissodus microlepis. Next base: position 31,047,858 of record NC_140481.1, on the reverse strand, counting down.
AGTTTCTTCTGATTTTGTATTAGTTCTTGGGGTTTAGTTCTGGTGTTCAGTGTTTTATTATTCCTACCCGTGTTCTTCCCCCCTGTGGTCTGTTTGTGTCCCTGAGTTTGTGTTGTAAAAGTCTGTGAGTTTGCTGTTTTACTTTGAAAGTCTGTGTCTCGTGATGTCAGTTAGGTTCAGCTGTGTCTCCCTCCTGTTTTGGCCATTCCTTATTCCCTCCTGTGTGTATTTATAGTGTGTATCTACCTGTGCTCATCGTCGGTTCGTCTGTGTAATTTGGTATCCCCGCCTCTCTCTGCTCTCCTTTCTCCATGTCTTCCCTGCGTGTCTCCCCGTGTCCTTATGTTTTCAGGTTTGTTTGTTAGTTTTCCCAGTCTAGGTTTTAGTTACTCCCTGTTCCTTATTTCCTGTTTTGTACTTTGCCTTCACTACAAATAAACACTCACTCGCACCCCAGCCAGTACCTGCATTTTGGATCGTTTTCTCACTACACCACACGACTGCTGCTCCAGCCGTGACAATAAGAACCGACCACAACATGGATCCAGCGGACTTACCTGGGCAGAGCGACCTTGCACAAGTCCTACGCCTAGTTGATTGGATAACCCTCACCTCGAATGCAAGTTCGAAGGTTGTGGGGATAAACGCAATAGAAGTGATTCTCGAAAGAAATCTTTATCTCCCCCACATCAGAGGATTTATGGATTTAATCACTGATTTACATAAAGCCCAGGAGGTGGTGCAAGCTCAGGAATTGGCGAACTTTGTTCGGCAGCAGTGGACAACGGCCGTACCGTAGCATTCGCATCAGCTTCACCCGCCAGAGATTTTTTTTGCCTGGCCCGTCGGCACCATGTACGGGGAGGAAGGACTGTTTTTCTACCTCCCATATAGAGCAGAGAGACAAACATATTAACACTGAACTGGTTCCTCAAAAGCTGGCCTGTTTAGAGACTCTTACTCACTCCAGGGCCTCCCCAGAGGCTGAGTTTCAGCCCTCAGCCGACTCTGGACCCCTGGAGGCTGAGAAGCCAGCTGACGACTGCACCCGGCTGTCGCTGCCTGAGCAGGGTCAGTGCTCTGCGCAGCTCCAGAGGCCCCCGTGCTTGCTGGTTTTGCTTTGTGTGTGCCAAAGGCTGGAGGGTCCGAGGAGCCCGTCGGGCCATCACCGTCCCTGCAGCCTCATCCTCGCCTGGTTATGCGGCCGCCACCCTGCCATCGGGTCCACGTCCAGCGCCTCAACATTGCTGACCACTTTCCAGGCCGCTGGCTGGACATCATCGCCGTCATGGACGCCCTCCTGAATAGTGTCGCGGACGCTGCCTTCTGCGCAGCTGGCCTCTGGATTTGTGTCACCACCGCTGCCTTCCGCATGGTCGGCTTTTGACTTTAACTCACATGTACTATCATGGTACATGGACAGACGGAAATAATTTTCCCCAAACATATTCCCTGGTTGGATGTGACAGAGAGCTCTGTCTAATGCATTTGTAAAAAATGAAGATAGACAAAAAAAAAATGAGGATATAAATATGTATTTAGGGGATAGTGATGACTTCTTAGAAGAACTTTAATACATTTTCAGTGACCCTTCACTCTAAGAGGACAACTGGTTCAACGTCAATGCAGCAAATTGACTCACAGCAAAACAGTCAGATGATTTCCATAGAGAGGCACTTTGCATCAGCAGCACCATGCTCCAGTGCTCTGGGAGAGTTTATAGTCCTGAGAGTTGAACACTGGATGACTGACAGCTGTCCTTCATCACAACAGAAGCCACAGAAATCCTCCTCATCAAAAACATGACTTTGATCTGCGTCCTCATCTGGACTCTCCTCTGCTGCTGCTTCACAGGTAAAGTCCAGAGAATCAAACTCCTCTCCTCTATCAACATCAGTCCCTCTGAAATGAAGCCCACAAAACCATGAAGCTGCTTTATGTTTTTGTCTCTGTATCCTCAGAGTCCAGAGGACAGATCACAGTGACTCAGCCTGGAGCAGTGAGCTCTGCTGTGGGAGGAACTGTCAGCATCAAGTGTAGGACCAGTCAGAATGTTTATGCTTTGTTCAGCATCTATCACTATTTAGCCTGGTACCAACAGAAAGATGGAGGAGTTCCCAAACTGCTCATTTATACTGCTACCACTCGACAATCAGGGATTCCAGCTCGTTTTACAGGCAGTGGATCAAACTCTGACTTCACTCTGACCATCAGTGGAGTCCAGGCTGAAGATGCAGCAGTTTATTACTGTCAGAGTTATCACAACATCAACAGTCAGCGTGTGTTCACACAGTGAAAAACAGTCGTACAAAAACCTCCCTCAGTCAGACTGAACAGAAACTGAAGTGACTGCTGCAGCTGGAAGATACTGCAGAGACTGATACAGTTCACTGAGGACACACACACACACACACACACACACACACACACACACACACACACACACACACACACACACACAGCATTAACATTGAGTGTATTGCTGTAAATTAAAAGACCACCAAATACTTTGAACACACAGAAAACATCAGTAGATAAATTAAGTATTTATTAATTAGCTGCTGTAGAAATTTAAATAGTAAACTTTTGAATCCAGCATTCGTTTCCTCTTTCCCATCATTGCTTAGACTCCACTTTGTTAATTGCTTTATCAGAGCATAACTTTGAAATCTTTATTTTTGTCAAACTCTGTGCTCCAATAAATTATGGTCAGTTCTTCAGCACGATTTGTCCTTATCAAAGTGAAATGATTTTATTAGTTTGAATCTTAGGTCTTAAATTTTAAAGCAACATGAATAAATAAGGAGCTACAGAAAAACCACATTACTGCTCACAGACGTTCCTACATGATAGAAAACAAATAAGTTTAGAGTTCAGAGTTATCTCAGCACAGATGTGTTTACACATTTTAATATTATTTTACCTCAGACTGAATAAGAGCTGAACTGACTGCTGCAGAGACTGATGGATTTCCTCCAGATTTACCTTAAACAGCATCATAACCACTCATAACAACACTATTAATAGAAGCAGTAATAAACATGCATTTCACTCTTTATACAATGTAATCAGAGTATACAATGAATACATTGTAACTGTATTTGGTATCAATAAACACAGATTTGTGGGTGATTGTGATTCATGACTTCAACTTGGAAGCTGATCTTCTCTGAGCCGAAGACTCTGCCTCTCATTCCACTTTTCAAAGTCGTGCCAGGTGGTCCTTGGGCACTGTTCTCGGCTCGTGCTAGGACATCCGACTGATGCCTGTTGCCTCTGGTTCTCTGAGACTCTCACCCTTTGGCTCTGGGTGCCCCATCTGGGGCCTTCCTCCTTCTCCTGCTGTGGGCTCCTGGATCTCCTGGATCTATCGCTGTCTGCCTCTGACACCCAGGAGGGCATTACTGAACCTCCCTGCCCTCATTATTGTCTACCTTTTGTGACAATGACACACACCACAAAAAGATTGTTAATTTATGTATCTGTGCATTTTCATATCTTTGTGTTCCAGGTGCTGTATGTTTTTGTTCCCTTTGTTTTTTCTTACAGGTGCAGCAGTTGGTGACACATTGTTGGACAACACGACAACAGGCAGAGGAAACAAGAGGAACCATAGAGAACTTATAGAGCTGGTCTTGGAAAAGCAACATGTTTTTGGCACCACAATGCATTCAGATCATAATTCAGATTGCATAAACTGCCAGACATGACAGGATTAAACAACATATATTAATATTATGTTTCTGTACAGGAGTGTTTGAGTAAAGTAGCTCAGAGGTAAGGCAGGACAAAACCATTTAAGAATTTAAAAAGAAACACAAAAACATCAAATTACCAGGACAATGTCTCGCTTTCCCATTTTAATATCATGATTCAAACAGGAATTAAATGCAATTTGTAAACATTTAGATATAAAATTAACTAAACTGAAGCAAAGTGGTAAAAAGTAAAAGTTAGAATAAACTGTATTCATGTCTGACCTCAAACTTTTCCAGTCAAGTTTTTAAATGTTCTCATTTTATTTTCATTATATTTATAGCTTTCAGGCTCTCGGACGCTAAAAGTTTAAATACACTGATATCCTGGAAAGATGAAATGGATATGGATATCGTGAATAATTTAATTAAGTGCTCACTCAGGTTAAAACACCATCACATGAGACACATCACACTTCTACATCTGGCTGGCTCTGTGTATACTAATGTTTTTTATTCAATGTCCTGTCATGTTTGCTGTATGGCAGGCAGGATGAAGTTTCCTGGATTCAGGATTCTTACACGGAAACAAATTTAAAGAGGCAGCTTTATTTGTTGGGAAATAATGCACAAAATAAACATTTACGAAAAACAAACCAAAACTTGAACATGGAAACTAAGAACTAGACTCTGGGGGACTAGAGACAGAAACACTAGGAAATAAGGAGCATGGAACTAGGAATGATGGACAGAAACATGGAGAAACTTACAGCACATGGGACAACACGACAACAGGCAGAGGAAACACACAAGGGAATGACACACAGGAGGAGAGCACAGATGGAAATAATCACACATAAGGAGACCAAGGGGAAGCAAGACTGAAAACTGAACACAGGACAAGGACTATCAAAAGAAAACAGGAAGCATGACAAATATGTAGATGCAGAAAAGACACTGTGACTGGGGGAACAAAAACAGAGACAGACACTAGACACTGAGACATGGAGACATGACTGCCTGTGCAACAGAGGGAACAATAAACATGGAGACAAGAGCTTATACACAGGCTTGAGATCGACACTGAGGGAGGGAGAACTAGGATCACTAAGAACTTAAGAAAAAAGATAACCAAAACCCTGAATAAAAGTAATCAAAGAATATAAATTAACAACAAAGATAAAACACTGGGTCACAGATCCAGCACTGTGACATGTCCGCTTCTAAACAGGACTTTTTTTTACATACTTAGCATGCTAAAACAAAAACAGAAGGACAAAGTATTGTTTAAAATACTAATTTAAAATTGATTTATTTCCAGACATCCAGTCTGGTTCCTGAAAGAAAAGAGTTTGTATCATCATGGAGATTGAGCTAAAACCTCTGACTGTAAAGAAACACAGCTTTCTTCTTAATCGTACAATTTGGTTGTCTGAAATCAAAAATTCAAAAACTGTAATAAATAAATGCAAAATAAGAAGGCATTTTACTATTTTGGTATTATATCCACATTATCACATGCTGATAATCTGACAATAATGATAATAATGAAACTATACATGCATCCCATCCTAATAATTTTTCAACATTTTCAGATTAAAATGTAGATCATAAAGCAGCTTTGAGAGTAGAAATTATGAAGAGCACACAGATAATCTATGGTTGACATGACCTCAACAGCTTATAAAAAAAATGTGGGTTTAAAAATATGTTTAAATATTTTCACTGCACTTTACACTCACTGTGTTCTGTTGACGTTTTTTCTTTTGGTCTGGTTTAATAAATGTTCCACAATCTTTATTTTTTAATGTGCATTTATCAAACTCACAGAGTCAAAGAACATGTTTCCTCGTTACATTTTTATTCTTTTAAGAGTTTGAAATATCAGCTTTACAACAGACACAAAAGGATGAAACTAGAGGAGATTGTTGCTATGATTGTTGTCATTATGAGATGAAAATATGACTATTTAATGAGTTTATTTTTTAAATCTGCAAACACAAAGAAACAAGAAGAAAGAAGAAGAAAAACAGCATGAAAGACTCAGTGACTGACATCAGGACTGGGAACACTGGTCTCTCCTCAGTATCTCTGAGACCAGAGTCTGGGAGCCCTGGGTGGCCTCACAGGTCACAGAGCCCACCTTCCCCCACTGGTCTGCAGTGAGCGTCAGGGTGCTGCTCCAGCTGTAGAGGCCGTCATTCTGCAGCACTCCAGGAGTCCTGCTCTCCTCCCCTCTGATGCTGCTGCTGCCACTGCTGTCGCTCGTCTTCCAGGACAGAGTCCAGTCTGAGGGGAAGCCCTTGTTGGCCACACACATGAGCGTGGCCTTCCCCTGCTCCAGCTCCTTGTTGGAGGGGGACAGCACTGTCAGGGCGGGGCGGGTATCACCTAGGAAACACCAATCAGCTTAGAGGACAGGAACCACAATTTGAATTTCTCCGTTAAGAAGTTTCTGTCAGGTGTTTTTTCTGCTCCACCAGTCATTCACTCACACATTGTTTCACTTCCCTTTAAGAAACCTCTCATGCATATCAGCACAGAGAGAATCATCACACAGTTTGAGCTGAAATATGTTCAAACTACACTGGAAATAAAAGAAGCAGATGTGGAAACATTTACAGCAGAAGTTTGGCTTTAAAATGATTAGAAGTCTGAATCATGGACGACTGAAGAAATGAGTGGACACAAGCACAGAGCAGCTACTCATTCATATAGATTTGAAATGTTCTTGAACAGCTCACATGATTTCAAACTAAATCTGAAACATCTGACACGATAAAAACATCAGAAAGCAAACTTTAACTCATCCAAACAGCAGCTGATGTGGTGGAAATTTACAAACTAATCATAAGATGATGAAGTTTACTCTTGTCTACATATATTTTACTGTGACAGAAATGTAGATTAAACAAGAGAAACTTGCAGAGCTCATCTGAATTAGTCCAGTAAAAAGGACAAACATCAAACACTAAATTATTTTAAATAAAAAAAATCTTTTGTCTCATCTAAGCAGTCTAACAAATAATTATTAAATAAAATGATAAAATATTTAATAAAAAACACAGTTTAATTAACTTACTTCCAACATCCAGCCTGGTTCCTCCACCAAAAGTCAACCACAGTGATACAAACTCATTGAGCCGCCGTACAAAAACCTCTGACTGTAGAGAGACACGGCTCTCTGACTCTGTCAGACTGAACTAAACCTACAAGCCCTCAAAATACAACTTTATCATCAGAACCAGAAATAATAATTAATAATATCAAACATCCCAGATTTTCATTAGAAATTGTCTTGAATGTCTGAATAAAAATTTCCAAAGCTGACTTTGTTTCTTAGGACAAAATTTATGTATAAAATAATTGTTCAGTTACAGAAAAAGTTTCCTAGCCTTTCATATGAAATTAAATTAAAGAAAAGAGAAAAATGAAAGAAAAGAGAAAAAAAGCTCTAAGGCTAACTTACGTCCAACATCCAGTCTGGTTCCTCCACCAAAAGTCCACCACAGTGATACAAACTCATTGAGCCGCCGTACAAAAACCTCTGACTGTAGAGAGACACGGCTCTCTGACTCTGAAACAAACAAACTCAACAAAATAATTCACTGTTTGTGTAATTTCATTCAATTCAATTCAATTCAATTCAATTTTATTTATATAGCCCCAAATCACAACAAAAGTCGCCTCAAGGCTTATATTAATATGATAATAGTGTAATTAAAACAAATAAAACCCATTACAACAATATTCAAAGAATATGACTTCAGAATGTACATTTTACAGTTTTCCACATGTTCTCTTTAAACCTGAGACTTTTTTCACAACTCTAATCCCTGAAACTAATTCTCAGCCTACACTTGTCATGGTCCTGGGTCTTTTGACCCAGCGTTTTGTGTTTATCATTATTATGATCGTATGTTCTAGTTTATTCTGATTATGTTTTCGGGTTAAGATGTTCTAGTTCTTTGGTTTTGGTTTCTGTTCCCGGTCAGTATCGTGTCCCTGAGTTCTGTCAGTGTATATTTCCTGTTTTACTTTGAAGGTCTGTGTCTTTGGTCAGTGTGTCTAGTTTTGCTTCCCTTGTCTCGTTCGCTCTAACATCTTCCAGCCGTGCTTCCCTCATGTCTCCTATTCCCTGATTACTCCACTGTGTATTGAAGCCCTGTGTTTGCCTTTCCCTTTTCGTTGTATCGTTAACGTTGGTTCACCCTCATCTTACGCTGTGTTATGCCTGCCTAAGTTTATTTTTGTATCTTTAGTTTTGTTATTTTAGAGTTCACCATTAAAGCTGTTTTGACTGAGTCCTGCGTTTGGGTCCTCGTCTCCTGCCTGCACACAGCGATCCATGACAAAATTTAAAAACACTTCTGATTCATGTAGTTATGTTTTTAATTTCACAAAAATATTAAGTTCTGGAAAGTGTACCAGTATTTTTTTCAGAATTTTTTTATTTTAATTTCCGAAGGAATATGTTCATTGTTAAGACCCTGCCTACACATTTTTAAAAAAATGAGTTTTTATTTCTATTTTGGAATTCTGTCTACAAATAATGGTGTTTTAGGAATTTCAGTCTTCTCTTCTCTCTAGAGAAGACTGTGCTCAGTGCTGTTGGTTTAAGCCTTCTAACTGGCAAATATTGCGATTCAATTCAGGTTTTATCACCATGTGTTGCTTTTGACATGTTTCACTCACACACACACGTTTTCAAACGACTTCACTGACATTTATTCGTGAACACTTAAATGAACTTCAGTAAATGTTTCCCCATCACTGCTTTTCTCAGTTGCTTTGGTGAAAGTCTTACACCAGGAACGTCATTCTCACCACTCTTAATGCAGCTCTCAAAATATGTAAGGCCTTTTTCACCACACAGACTCATCTATGCAAAAGACACTTCATAAAACACTTTCACCGTCGTTTTAAGACATCAAAACAGGTTTTTTTTGTTTTGTTATTTTTCTCAAAACCTTACCTACTTTGGAAAGAGTACTGCAAAAAATGTAGGCCTAATGTCACAAGGGGCCAAAGGCCTGTACGAAACTGGACTCAAGTGCTGGACCACCTGTGGAGACGGTTGAGTTTGCTTTACACGAATCTTTATTTGGCACAAAAACACAGAGTTATACTTGACGTGGGATTCCTGACAAGAAAACGTAGCGTGGTGGCCTAAGGTGGCGTGGTGATCAAGAGGGAGAGGAAAAGGGGGTTAGTGGGTTCACAGACTTCTCCAGGTGTGACTGAATTTTAAAGAGGAGTATGGCTTATGTTGCAGGTGGAGTTGGTGGTACTTTGAGGGGAGTAGGTGAAGGTCCAGGTGAGCTGAATAGATTTAAGATGGGCTGACCTGAGCTCCAAGTGATCCTGTGAGAAGCAGTGGGAAGGGGGCAGCAGGTGTGATATTGAAATCCTTCCCAGGAGACGGAGCATGAAACTGCAGTGAGTATGGCCGAGTGCATAGACTTGGGCAAGGAGCATGAAGCATGGTAGCCTGTTACCACCGAGGGTAAGTTGGCAAAGTAGCAGTGAAGAGACGGCAACGCTGGTCTTAAATATCTTGAGCAGATTGGCTCCATGTGAGGAGATGACGGCTCTGCCCAGGGGCAGACACAGGAGAACATGGACTTAGTGGAAATTTACCACAAATTTACCTGATGTTTTTTTTGTATTTTTTTAACCTTACAAAACTGGTGAAATGGAGAAAAGCAAAATAATACTCATTATTATTGTGTCATGTGTCAGGAAAAGAAAATGTATACAATCTGAGACCACAGCACCAACTACTGTATAGTCCAGTGAAGTCATACTGCATGTGTTTATTAGGTTATTAAGTACACCTGTTAAACTGCTTGTTAATCCAAATATCAGCCAATCACATGTCAGCAGCTCATAGCATTTACACATGTAGACATGTTGGACACAGCCTGCTGAGGATTAATTCAAGCATCATTAAGAAAGATAATTAAAAGTGTCATGGTTGTTGATGCCAGACAGGCTGATCTGCTGGGATTTCTTTACACAGCCATTTGTAGGGTTGATGGGGAACGGTCTGAAAAATGTTGATGTCAAAGGCCAGAGGAGAATGGTCTGAAAGTTTTGAGTTTATAGGAAGGCAACAGTAACTCAATCAACCACTCAATACAAACAAGACGCAGAAGAGCATCTCTGCAAGCACAACGTGACCTTGAAGCAGATGGGCTACAGCAGTAGAAGACTGCACTGCAGGGCCTGTCACCTAAGAACAGGAAACTGAGGTTATAATTCATATGGAGTGACCAAAATTGAAAGAACAAAAACAAAAACACGGTGCTCCAATGGCCTCCACAGTCACCAGATCTCAGTTAAAGACAGCATTTTTGGGATGTGGTTGAAAGGGGTGCCCAGCTGGCAAATCTACAGCAACTATATGTTATACTTGTTGAATCTATGCTACAAAGCATTCAGGCAGCTCAGAAGGCAAAAGGGGGTCCAGCCCGGTACTAGCGAGGTGTACCTAATAAAGTGGTCTGTGAGTGCATATAGTATATGTTTCTGTGTAATTACAGTAGCAGTGCCATGGCATGGACTTGTGACACAAGACTGAGATTATGCATTTCTAAATGTTTCAACTTAAACGTCTTCTGAGAACATGTGTCCATATTTGATTATGACTGAAGAGCAATTTCACTGCTTTGAAGTAATTTGAGTGGAAACACTAATGCAGTGTTGGACAGTATTCAGCAAAGTGACAGATCTGGAGTTCTGTCTGACAAAAGTGTTTCAAAGACTTGTGAGATTCAAGTGGATCAACAAAGTAACAAATCCCTTTATTAGTGTAGAAACAACAGCAGTGTGTACGTGTGTATAAAAACAATGAGAAAGGCTAATTTATATTTATTTATTTATTTATTTAGGACAGTGCATGTTAATGAACATAAATGTAAAAAAAAAAAATTACATGAATGTAAACATGCCAGATTATAGCCAAAGGCTAATTTCCATCTGTTGTCCTTAAACATAAAAAATAGACATAATAATTCATCATTCATTCATAATAAAAACTCCATCACCAAACTTACACATACACACCATTCTGTTCCCAAATAAAACATTAAAACTATACAACTCATACATGATCACACACTTGATTTGTCCATAACCAATTTGATTGGGGAAAAGCATCACTGATTTGAAACTGCAGCAAGCTGACAGAAACTGTAATATATGTTTGAGGTGGATGGTATTGGAGGAAATCATCTTGTTTGAACAAAATTTAATTTTGGATCACAGCCATCTGAATGGTCTCCTATAGCAACATTTTAAAATTTACATTGTCATCAGAAACTTTAATAATCAACAACATCGCAAACAAAACCAATGAAATGTTATGCTTAATTAAAAAATGTGTTTCCAATAAGTCCAACAGCATGTCTCACTCAATAGTACTTTACATACAGTGAGTATAACTGCATTCATACAAATAATATGGATGGATATTACATTCTTTCCAAATACCAGCACAGTGGCACAAGTGGTTTAGAAAACACTTTCTCCACAAAGTCTATTGTATTCCCACTGTGAAGCTTTCAGTTCTGTCACATGATCTTCACCAGCAAGTAGAATTTACTCAAAAAGTTACTTGATTCAATGTAACTGTATGAATGTAAGTGTGACCCAACAATGTACACCATCATAAAGTCACTGACTAAATGCTTTCCATGAAATATTTAATGCTACAAACATGAACAAAGGAATTCAGAAAAAATATGAATTTCTTACTTCTCTACATCTTGGCAAAGAGCAACTGTTAAATGAACTTATTTTAAATATAATCAGTTAGTAGTTCTTCAGAACCCATCAGGATCTACGTGGCGTACAGAATGTTGTAAAAACATGTAGTGAAGTCCAGACCTTTACTTTTTCACATTGTGCCTTTAAACTTGGTCAGATGATTTCCATAGAGAGGCACTTTGCATCAGCAGCACCATGCTCCAGTGCTCTGGGAGAGTTTATAGCCTGAGAGTTGAACACTGGATGACTGACAGCTGTCCTTCATCACAACAGAAGCCACAGAAATCCTCCTCATCAAAAACATGACTTTGATCTGCGTCCTCATCTGGACTCTCCTCTGCTGCTGCTTCACAGGTAAAGTCCAGAGAATCAAACTCCTCTCCTCTATCAACATCTGTCCCTCTGAAATGAAGCCCACAAAACCATGAAGCTGCTTTATGTTTTTGTCTCTGTATCCTCAGAGTCCAGAGGACAGATCACAGTGACTCAGCCTGGAGCAGTGAGCTCTGCTGTGGGAGGATCTGTGAGCATCAAGTGTACGACCAGTCAGGATGTTTATTATTATAGCACTGTCTTCAGCCGCTACCACGGTTTAGCCTGGTACCAACAGAAAGATGGAAGAGTTCCTAAACTGCTCATTACCTATGTTAGCACTCTAGAATCAGGGATTCCAGCTCGTTTTACAGGCAGTGGATCAAACTCTGACTTCACTCTGACCATCAGTGGAGTCCAGGCTGAAGATGCAGCAGTTTATTACTGTCAGAGTTATCACAACATCAACAGTCAGCATGTGTTCACACAGTGAAAAACAGTCGTACAAAAACCTCCCTCAGTCAGACTGAACAGAAACTGAAGTGACTGCTGCAGCTGGAAGATACTGCAGAGACTGATACAGTTCACTGAGGACACACACACACACACACACACACACACACACACACACACACACACACACTTCACAGTCCTTCTAAAATAATTGCAAAATACTTTCTTAGGCCTTGATAAAACTTAAACTATCATAACTAATCTCTAACAGTAATGTTTATGTGGGTTTGACTCAAAACATCAGACTTGTGTCCATCCTGACGAGCTAGCACAGAAGAACATGTGAAACACAAAACAGTTGATACTGTGAGTCAGATCTGTGATGAAGAAACTCTCCTGTAAATATTCAAACTGGGAAGTAGTTATTAAATGAGAATATTTTAGTAAACTGCAGTACTGATATATGTATGTTTGTAGATTGCTCAGCTACATTCTTGGTCACAGAAATATTTCACATGATTTGATCTGAAAGTTTACTTTAAAGTTTAGTTCATCAAGTCTTTAACTTCATCTTTGTGACATAAATTATTCTGACATTTACACTTTTTAACCTGCACTGATGTTCTGAAAGAGACATTTTTTAGTGTCTCCTATGTTGATAAAGAAAGTTTAGTTTTTCTTTGGGTTATTTTATCAATTCTGACTTTGAAGAAAACCAGGACGGGTCTCATCATGGGTCACATGCAGGTTACAATAATCTGTCACCATCTTTTTCTGCTTATGCCACACCCAACATAAAATTTCAGCACAAAATCCCACATGATGGAAAATTATGCATCTACAAAACACTGTGAAACTATTTATAACAGGGAGCAGCTGTTGGCTGTTATTCTATTTTTACTTATTTTTCTTTTCTTTTTTTTAGTTGTTTTCATTTTTTTACATTTACACTCTGATGTGATACAGCACATGTGATTCTCTCAGTCAAAGTTACTGAAGCAGAGATTTTCAGTGTATGGAAGCATCACTGCTGAACCTGAAGGATGATTATCAGACAGAAGAGCAGCTGAATGGAAACACATGAAAACCACGATTTGAAGACCTCAGTTTTTATTTGAAGTATTAAAACCATCAACAGTGCCACAAGCATGAAAACATGAAAACTATCAAAGCAATACAGACACAGAGGGAGCAGACTGAGAGAAGCTGCAGACTAAAGCCAGTATCAGAGTCCCAGTGAGTCAGCTCAGGACTGGGAACACTGGTCTGTCATCAGAGTCTCTGAGAGTGGAGTGTGGGAGCCCTGGGTGGCCTCACAGGTCACAGAGCCCACCTTCTCCCACTGGTCTGCAGGGAGCCTCAGGGTGCTGCTCCAGCTGTAGTGGCCGTCATTCTGCAGCACCACGGGGCTCCTGCTCTCCTCTCCACTGCTGCTTCTTCCATCCACCTTCCAGGACAGCCTCCAGTCTGAGGGGAAGCCCTTGTTGGCCACACACATGACTGTAGCCTTCCCCTGCTGCAGCTCCTCACTAGAAGGCGCCAGCACGGTCAGGGAGGGGGTGACTCGACCCACTGCAGAGATAGAGAGAGAGATGTTAGAGAAACTGGGAGTTGAAACTGCTCTTCAGCTGTTTCACTTCCCTCTCTGAGCCTGGTAACCATGGTAACAAACGAGTTTCAGTACCAAAGATAAAAATATTAAAGTGTTTCTTTGACTTCTAATGTTCTCGTGTGTTATCTGTGAACTATTTCTTAGTTTTATAATTAGAATTAAAAGAATCAGTGAATTCATTTGTCAAAATTTTATCAAAACTCAAGATTTCAACATTTCATATATTAAACAGGAAAAAACAAACTTATTTTTTCTGCATTTGGGATCAATAAAAATAAATTAATGACACATTATATCTCATAAACTGAGCCCACCTCGGTCAGCATAGGTAACCATATTGCAGTGTAGTCATTTTAAATAGATAAATAAAATTGATCACAAAATATTTGCAGTTACTTCAGCAAAAGGTTAAAACATGGAATCAAAAATGTGCCATCAATGAACTGTTTCTGAAGATTCTAAAATTCTATTAAAAAACGTTTTAAAAATTTGAGTTTCAGTGAAGCAAAATGCTCAAGAAGATTTTATTGTGAAAGCATAATTACATAATAAATACATAATTATTAATTTATCTCTTTACTGCATAATTATGAGATAAATGAAGCATTTATATAAGATTATAAAATCAACATTAGAAATATATAATTTAGCTCATAAATGAGTCAAATGTACTTACAGTTAACATCCAGTCTGGTTCCTCCACCGAACGTGAACCACAGTGATACAAACTCATTGAGGCGCCGTACAAAAACCTCTGACTGTAGAGACACGGCTCTCTGACTCTGAAACAAACAAACTCAACAAAATCATTCACTGTTTGAATAATTTTATAAGCATAAAAACTGAAACAAGAAACTGTGCAACAATTTTCCAAAATCACTATTTATAAAATATAATTTGAGGCAAATAGTTCAGATTTCTATGAAGTGAATTATTTCATATAATGTTTCACATTTAACTAAAGATTTTAATAAAATTTTGATTTATAACTTTGGCCTACATTTCCAAAGACGTTTTGTGAAATTACTGCATTTGGACAACAAGAAAGAAATATTTATTCTTTTCTAATGAAATTACTTTGAGATCTCAAGGAACATTTCTCCTCTAAAATCAGGTCAGATTTAAACAAATCAGCTTTCACCTTCTTAATTATGCTCCACAAAACATTCTTTGACGTATTTCTCAATATTATCATGAAATGATTGATTTATTGATAAACAGCATCATCAGATTGATCCAAGTCTGTGCCTTTAAACTTGGTCAGAGCATTTCCATAGAGAGGCACTTTGCATCAGCAGCACCATGCTCCAGTGCTCTGGGAGAGTTTATAGTCCTGAGAGTTGAACACTGGATGACTGACAGCTGTCCTTCATCACAACAGAAGCCACAGAAATCGTCCTCATCAAAAACATGACTTTGATCTGCGTCCTCATCTGGACTCTCCTCTGCTGCTGCTTCACAGGTAAAGTCCAGAGAATCAAACTCCTCTCCTCTATCAACATCTGTCCCTCTGAAATGAAGCCCACAAAACCATGAAGCTGCTTTATGTTTTTGTCTCTGTATCCTCAGAGTCCAGAGGACAGATCACAGTGACTCAGCCTGGAGCAGTGAGCTCTGCTGTGGGAGGATCTGTGAGCATCAAGTGTAGGACCAGTCAGGATGTTTATAACAACGACTTTTTAGCCTGGTACCAACAGAAAGATGGAGGAGATCCCCCTAAACTGCTCATTTATGGTGCTGACTCTCTAGAATCAGGGATTCCAGATCGTTTTACAGGCAGTGGATCAAACTCTGACTTCACTCTGACCATCAGTGGAGTCCAGGTTGAAGATGCAGCAGTTTATTACTGTCAGAGTCTTCACTATCCTAACAGTCAGTGGGTGTTCACACAGTGAAAAACAGTCGTACAAAAACCTCCCTCAGTCAGACTGAAGAGGAACTGAACTGACTGCTGCAGCTGGAAGATACTGCAGAGACTGATACAGTTCACTGAGGACACACACACACACACACACACGCACACACACACACACACACACAGAGAGAGCGAGAGAGAGAGGGGGGGGGGGATTCAATCATAAATGAACACATACATTAAAAGAAAATTATGTTCCCTTTTTTTATTTTTGTTTTTAAAGAAAGTCAAGAGGTAGCAAAGTGGAACAGTTATTTCAAAATTTATCCTGACCTTTGACCTCAGTTTCATACTAGATGATATCAGTGTAATCTATGATTTGTTAAATATGAACAATCAGGTAAGCAAAAAAAGACTTTCATTAACATATTTGAAATTAAACTCAATACAACTCAAAGAAAACAAGAGGTTTTATTTTAAATAATCTAAAACAATGAAACAATCTCACCATGAGATACAGCCAGTACCTGCTGAGGAGCTTTCAGTGACAACACATGAGCTTCCTCAGCAGATGGAGGCGTCCATTTATTATTGACATGTATGTGATAAATATACGATTCCTCCCAGGATACTTTTTGCCCACATTCATTCAAATCTTGTCAGCACTGAAATATCAACCAAAATATGTACAAAAAATGACCAAACCATAAAAAAAGAACCGCACTAAACCAGTGGTGGGCAAGTAATTTTTCTAAGTGACCCTCAGGACCATGAACGCAAAAGGAAAACAAAAACAGGGAGCACAAAAACAGCTAAGAGACAGTTCAGGGTGTTGGCACAGCCACAGGGCTAGAGAGGAGGTGCACTCGTTTTGGAGGCAGGCCAGGCCGTGGGGCAAGACTTAGTCAGAGGTGAATGATTGGGACAGAGCAACTCAGGGGGCTGAAAACTTTGGAGGAAAAAAAAGGCTTTATGGAAATGTAACAAATATAAACCTTTTTTAAGTTCTACATTTTCTATTTCCAGTGAGACAAAGATTTTAGTCTGAAGACAGAATCAATAAACACACAGTCTCAATTTAAAAACAAATTCACTGTTTGTCCATTTTGTTGGCCAACATTAAGACTAATTTAAAGAACACAATTTTAAAAATACATAATCATTGAAGTTTTGTGAGTGGAGTTATTTGGAGATGGAAATATTTGCATAAATCTGGAACTACAGTTAGTTCCATAAATATTCAGACAAACTTTTATCTAATTTTGGTTCTTTATATTACCACAATGAATTTTAATTTTAGTAATCTTAAACACTTGTAAGTAAGTAATTGTAAGTAAGACTGTCAAATCTTACTTACAATTACACGAGAAATTAGAAGAAAATTAACTCTCTGACTTCTCCAAAAAATTATGTCTTTTCCATAATTGCTGTTGTCTCAGGTTGGTGTCACGATGACGCCTCCTGTTGTTAAATGTGTTGTACTGTTACTACTTCTGCTACTTAAACGTAATTTAGATTATGACAGGTTAGTGCTGAACACTGAGACGACAGCTATCTCAACATCAGTGTAGGTCTCACAATGTTATGGATCAGAGAGGGAACACTGAGCATTTCATGTCTCTTTACAATAAATGAATCAGCGCTAAAGATTTTAATCAGTCACCTCACTTCCAGTGTTTCATTGTGACTTATTTCCTTTTATTTCAACCCTCAAGTCTGGGATTTCAGTTCATTTTAATGATAGAAAATCTGGCAATAATGAGCAGTCACTTTATTAACAGTCACTAAGTGTTCAAAGTGAAAAACTGAAGATCAAAAAACATCTGGAATCTAATGCAGAGTTAGACAGTTCAGGTTTTTTTTCTCTGGTCAGTCATTTCTGCAGTGTTGCTGTAAAGTTACTCCCCAAATGATCATATAGAACACAAATATAAAAATGTACATGGAGCAAAATGTCAAATGTTTCTTTTTCGCTACATTTTCTTACTTGAGGAGTTTTGCAGTTTAACAGGTTCATGCTTCCAAAGTGCTTTCACCAACACTGGCTCTTCCATGCTGCAAAAAAATCCCATTAAATGAGAACATTTTAAACTCTGCTTGTTTCACATGTATGTATCTGTGATCATGTCTGAACCTGCAGAAGGAAACAAACCTGAAAACAGAGGTGCAGTAAGAGGCGGAGCGAGACGAGACAGACGAGATTCACCTTAAAGTTTGTGGATGACAGAGCTGCAGTCGAGACACATCTCTGTGCTTCTCTCTGAAGAAAATCCAACTGAGTTCATATTTTATTTCCCAGAATCTGATTATTGGTGAGTACACCTGATATTTATTGTGTTTTAACCAGAATTAACAGAAAACTTGCAGCTTTCATCAAACAGGAAGTTTCATTCATTTATGCTTATTCATTTTATTGTTATTTGTAGCTTAAGTCAGTGTCACAAATTACAGTTTTTATAGCCTAAAGTCATTTTCTTTTCACTAGCTGAGTCTGTAAAATCTGCCAAATATGGCATTAAGTACATAAAGTTGTCACGATCAGGTTTGTTGAATGAAGTTTGTAGTCTGCTGATGCAAATACAGAATGCAAGAGATGGAGGTGAACATAAAGCGAGTCTTTAATACTGTTTAGTACATCCATCCATTTGCTTCGGCTTATCCTTTCCGGGGGGGGGGGGGGGGGGGGGGCTGGAGCCTATCCCAGCTGTCTCAGGGCGAGAGGCAGGGTAGAATTGAATAGAATAATCCTTTAATTGTCCCACAAGGAGAAATTTGGGTGTAACAGCAGCAAGAAAGACAATGGTTACCAAAAACGGAGTACTGTACTGTAATAAAATTAAAATACGGATAAGAGGCAAACCCTGGGTATAGTGTGAATCAGTTGAAAAAATAGTGCAAGATACAGTGCTACCCTGGACAGGTTTAGTTCAAGAAAAAAAACAGTACAAAAAACACAAGAAACAAAACACAAAACCAGGAGCTTTAAGGAATAATACTACTGGAACTTAGGGAGAGAAAACACCAGGAAACACATGCCCAACAAGGAATGATGGGAAACTGAGACAATAAACACAAAAGGTAATGAGGTAAGAGGAAACAGGTGGAGCAGGAACAAATCAGGGATGATGAGACAAGAGAAGTAGAACACAAAATAAAGCACAGTGACAAAAGACTATTAAAATAAAACAGGAAGTAACTATTGGAAAAAAAAGAGTCAAAGATACAAAACTGACACACAGAAGAATAAGGAAACAACAAGACACTACAAAATAAAAGTTGAACCTGCTGAAAGCAGCCAAACACTGAAACAAATACTCAAAGAATAATGAACAATGAGACTGAGAACCAGAATGTTAAATAAAGACAAGAATTTAAAGTTTGTAATTGAAAACTGTGGATCCAAAACCCGAGACCGTGACACAGGGACAGAACAAATCAAAACTCAAGTATATCTACAAGCATCATCAGGGGATATGCAGCTATTTGCATTTGTTGATCTCAGTGAGGTCATGAAAACACATGATTTGAATCATCAACCATTGTGTCTCTGCCAGAAAAAGTGACTCACCAGGAAGAAGTCTGGTTTCATTTCTTGCCTTGCTTTTCATCGAACACATTTTGAGTAAAAAGTTTAAATTACACAATTTAATTCATTCGATGTAAAAGACCCACAGAAAAAAGGAAAAAAGTATACTTGTTGTTAACGTGTACGGGAGATATTCCCAAATGTATATTTGCTAAAATATTCTTCTGACTTCATCAGAAAGCCATGATGAGACCAGAGGAGCTCCTAAACACCCTGGAAGATTTAACAGACGATGAGTTTGAAGGCTTTAAGTGGCGCCTGCAGCAGGGAGAAGTCCTTGCCAGTCGACCAACCATCAAAAAGAGCAGACTGCAGACGGCAAAAAGACGGGACACCGTGGACCTGATGGTGCACACCTACACTCTTCCTGGAGCTGTGGAGGTGACCAGGAAGGTTTTAGAAAGAATCTGCAGGAATGATCTGCTGCAGAGTTTGTCTGCCAGCTCAGAGCAACAAGCTGCCGTACCAGGAGAGTTTCCCTGTGACATCTGCACTGGAAACAAACTGAAGGCCCTGAAGTCCTGCATGGTGTGTCTGACCTCCTATTGTGAGGCGCACCTGGAGCCTCATCAGACAGCTTCACGTCTGAGAAGACATCATCTGGTAGAGCCCTTGGAGAACCTGGAAGGCAGGATGTGTATGAAGCACGATAAACCTCTGGAGCTGTTCTGTAAGACTGACCAGACATGTGTCTGCACGCTCTGCTCTGTTTTCAAACACAAGACTCATGAGTTTGTTCCTCTGAGAGAAGAATATGAGGGAAAGAAGGCAGAGCTGTGGAAGACAGAGGCTGAAATTCAGCTGATGATCCAGAAGAGACAACTGAAGATTCAGGAGATCAAAAAGTCAGTAAA
Organism: Perissodus microlepis; assembly: GCF_051167445.1. Lineage (NCBI taxonomy): Eukaryota > Metazoa > Chordata > Actinopteri > Cichliformes > Cichlidae > Perissodus > Perissodus microlepis. Next base: position 31,027,721 of record NC_140481.1, on the reverse strand, counting down.
GATGAGTAAAGATTCTGCAGAGAGAGAGAAAGCAGAAGGTTTTCAGGTGTTCACTGCTCTGCAGGAGTTTGCTGAGAGAGGAATGAAGAAGCTCATGAAGGAGATCGAAGGCAAACAGAAGACAACAGAGAAACAGGCTGAAGGCTTCATCAAGGATCTGGAACAAGAAATCTCTGAGCTGAAGAAGACAAGCTCTCAGATGGAGCAGCTCTCACACTCTGAAGACCACCTACACGTCCTCCAAAGCTTCTCATCCCTGAAAACTGTTCTACCCGCAAAGGACTGGACAGAGATCAGAGTTCATCCACCTTCATATGAGGGAACTGTGGTTAGAGCTGTGGCTCAGCTGGAGGAGAAACTCAGGAAATGCATGAAGAAGAAGCTGCTTGAGGCTGAGCTGCAGAGGGTCCAGCAGTATGCAGTGGATGTGACTCTTGATCCTGATACAGCAAATTCTAGACTCATCCTATCTGATGATGGAAAACAGGTGCATTGTGGTGATGTGAGGAAGAATCTTCCAGACATCCCACAGAGATTCTCTCCATGTCCTAATGTTTTAGGAAAGCAGAGTTTATCTTCAGGCAGATTTTATTTCGAGGTTCAGGTTAAAGGAAAGACTGCCTGGGATTTAGGAGTGGCCAGCGAGTTGGTCAACAGGAAGGGAAAAATCACGCTGACTCCTCAGGATGGTTTCTGGAGTTTAGGCTTGAGAAATAGAAATGAGTACAGAGCTTTTGCTAGCCCTTCAGTCCGTCTCTGTCTTCAGTCTGGTCCTGAGAAGGTGGGAGTGTTTGTGGATTATGAGGAGGGTCTGGTCTCTTTTTATGATGTGGATACTGCAGCTCTTATCTACTCCTTTACTAGCTGCTCCTTCATTCAGAAACTCCACCCATACTTCAGTCCCTGTCTAAATGATGGTGGTGAAAACTCTGCACCTCTAATCAACTGTCCTGTCAATCAAATCGAGTCAATCAACAGATTTTATTTGATGAACTGATTGATTTTTATTGAAAGGAACCAATGAACATGTTTAGTGTAAATACTCTACAGTTTCCATGTTTTCTATAGAATCTGAATATTGTGGACTCTGATTTTTTGCTTTCATTCGATTCTTGTGGAATTTGAAGCAAACAGAAGCAAAAAAATGAATAAGGAAATTTTCCCACTAAGTGATTATAAAATATCAGAGAATGAATCTCAGAAAGTTTCATTTAAGAATAAATGAACAGTAACCTTGTAACTGTTAACAAAATGAAACATTACACTTTTTGGTCTTTTGAAATTGATGTTTGAGACTGGACTGTTTCAAACACTTTACACTGTGTGTTGATTTGTTACCGTTTAATATTTTCTTAACCTCTTTTAAAGAAAAGATAACTGTTGTACATAAATAATAGTGACAAATACTGCACAAATCTACTGCTTATTTATGACACAGTCTCCATCACGATAACAACTCAGTTCGTTTCAATGCAGAAATCTTTCTTCTGTGAGTAAACAGCGCCATCATGTGTTGTAAAAACATGACAAGAACACTTTTTCAAATATTCAAATGTATTATGGAAGGAGATGTTTAGAAATTTCCAATTTTAAGATTTTACTTTAAATTGCCAAACAGAGTTTAAATGTGATGCTAGAGGTAATGATTTAATAGCTAATCAGTACTCCATATCAAAGAGTGGTTGAAAATGTAATTTTTATTTGTTTTCTGCAAACCAGAAACTCTGAAATATTTTGCATGTGTAATTTTTTAAATGCATTTTATTAAAAAGACTGTCACTTAATCTCGCCAGTACATATTAATTGATTTTCTTTCAGTGCTTACAGCTGTGCATAGTAATTTTCCCATTCATTTGTGATTGTCTACTCAGATTTGACTATTTTATCTATGAATAAATAAGTTTTCTGCTCTATGATGCAAGTTAGACCCTCTCTATTTTATACTTTCTTTTGTGTATTAGCTTTTTTCATTTAATACATTTGAAAACTGACCATATGGTATCATAAATATATTGATGGATGATTTTGTACATGTCTAGATTAGAAAAATCTAACATAAGATACTATTAAACTTTTTAATAAGTCAAAGCAAATTAAACAAAAATAAAATACATTTTTAAAAAAGTGTTACCTGCTTAAACTTGCTGCCTTTTTTAGCCGTACAAAGGAGATAAAACTAAACAGGGCATTATACCTCTGCTCCACAGGCTGTGACATCACCTCAAACAGATGTGGCAGGTTATCTCATCACCTTCAAATAACCACAGCAGGTCATGACGTCTGACCACCAAGAGTGCCAGAGTGCTGATGCTACAATCTGGGCTATCTCCTGATATCATGCAGTGCCTCATATTAGAAACTTGGTGGTTTGAAAGTTGAGTAAACTGTGTAATGGTGACATCTTCTGGTCCAGTAATATCTTCACACATGATTAGAGAATTTTTTCAATGTGGCTGCAATTTGATGGGAAATAAAGCCATAGATGCCCCAGCCTGAGTGATGAATATTTAACTCATGTCTAGGTAGCTTATGTGATCCATGGGTTGCCCCTTTTAATCCACAGCAGACTTGATGCCCTCTTTGCAATATTGATGCGCCTGATTTAGGGGACTTCTTATTGTGCAGTCCCCTGAATCATAACAGCTTGAAGTGTGAAGTGTCTGCCCGGCAAAACCTTAGCAGGACCTCAGTGGGCTAGCAATAGCTGCTCCTGCTTAGACGATCCCCTGCAAACTTCCCATACTCAGCTGTCTTCCTCTCAGTTAACTCTACCACCTGGAAGACCAGATGACTTTGACACACGCAGCCATGACCTGGGTGTGGTCATGGCTATGGAGACAGGTTCATATATTAGTATATAGAACAAAGCATAACACGGTAAAATGTACAAATACTTAAGTAAAAGTGCATTAGAATTGTGTTTCAATATATCATTCTACAACTGTTTATAACTTGCATAGTTCATATTTCTCTATAGTTTTATATCCTGTTCATAGCCTGTACATAGCTTGTACACCCACTACAGCCTGTACATACTTATAGCATATTCATAACATACCTTCATACCGTGTACATTATAACATACCCATAATAGACCCTTTTCTGTAATATATCTGTATATCTATATTATTGCTAATATATATTTTGTAATATATCTATATTATGGCTAAAGCACTTCTGGATGGATGCAAACTGCATTTTGTTGCCTTCTACTTGTGACATGTGCAATGACAATAAAGTTAAATTCTGTTCTATTCTAAAACTACTGTGTTGCATTTAAGGACTGGATCTGTCCGTGCTGTTTAGAGCTGGGCCTTTGCCACCTGTAATATAAAATACTCACTTTTATGTTTTATTCTTACTGACCACTCAAAGTCACACTTTATATTTTTTACAGGCGATAAATTAATACAGGACTTTACCCTATGCACCTAAAGCACTTTATCTACCTCACATCCACATCCTTTCTAGAATTAAATTAACCTAACATGTATGTCTTTGCACTGTGGGAGGAAGCAAGTGAAATGTAACGTGGTACATTTGCAAAATCCACCTATAAAGGAACCAGGAAGCTTCATGCTGTCAGTCCACCATGCCACCACATGTCAGGCTTAATGTCTGTGCCAAGGCACCCTCTCCTTGACCTTTACATGGTCACTATCCTTTATGTGCATCAGATATGATCACCCCTGTGCTGTTTTACTATCGCATTGTTTGGAGAGTCCACCATGATCCTTCAAAGACCAGCAGGTTTCTGTCTCTGTTCTTGTGACAGTTCTTGTGACAGTGTCAAGGTCACCTTTGAACATTAACATTGTTCCATAAAATATACAAACAGACAGTTTCCAGTTAGTTCACAGTCTCAAGAATCCCTATAATCACCATACTGTTTTATCTGACCCACACCAGTGGATCTAAAGTCCATCTCTATTGATACAAGTCAAATTTGACCAGGAACAGCCTCAGTGTACAAAGGTCTGTACACCCATGTAAAATTGTAAACATTTTTGTCATGTGTATTTTGGGCCACTTCTTGGAAAAGTCATCAAATTACAATCTAAACGAATTTAATTTAGGGTATTTTAGTTGCAGTCATCCTATAAGGAGTAAATATGTTTGTTGATAGATTCAAATTGTGGAACAAAATCAAGAAAAAATCTCCAAGGGAAATAAATCATAAAGGTAAAATTTGTAACAGAAAACTCTGGCATTAGTCTGCAGCCAAACTCTTCCTGCGTCACCACATGCTTCTGACACAAGAGAACCGGCTCTTTCGGCTCCCAACCGGCTCTTCAGGTTGTTTTGTCACTTTAATTAATTTATTATCAACAACAATATAAAATTATGCACAAAAGGAATTACTAATGTAAAGAAAACAAAAGTGGTTTTATTTATAAATGTTTATACAAAAATATATACGGTGGCCCCTAGAGACAAACCACATACAAACTCCAAAACAAGTACAAACTCCAAAGCACGTACAGAGCTACCTAGATTACTTACATGACACAATTGAAAGCATATGTGTATTGTTTGCATATTTATACACAAACACTCATATATATTCAAATAAATTTAAAAATATGTTCATTTACCTGTTACTACCACACACCAAATCCGGTCATTGGTACTTCCTGGCTTGTAGCCACTAGGATCCTGGAGCACTTCTATTGTGTTTTGGAGTTTGTACATGCTTTGTCTCTAGGGGCCACGTAAATATACTTTTATTTATTCACTCCACATAAAATGTTATAAATAAATTATAAAATACAAAAAACAACTATTTATATTTCAACTTTTAACTATTTGAATTTTCAGCTTTTTCCTTTTAAAGAAATTTAAAGTGAAACAACACAAAACACTGCAAACCACAACCAAATAAAATATAAATTAAAATATGCAAAACAAAAAGAGGATGCACATTCTCTGTCATATATGCCTGGGATGATTATTTGGGAGAGTGTTTTTCTTTTTCTTTTTTATAAAACAGTATTGTGAAGACAAAAGACTATTTTGAAAGGTCGTCTTAGCTTCCAGCACATTTGGTTTGGATTTATACCAGATGCCCTTTTTGAGTCTGTATTTTAGGCCACTTTAAGAAAAGTCAGCAAATTTAATGCTTAACATTCTTTTGCTGTAAAATAAGAGTGTGAAGGCCATAATAGGGTTTGGTGAACAACCAGGTGGGTGACACCCAAATGTCCTGCAATGTAGTCGTGACTCTATTCTTGACTTTATAGTGTTTATTTGGTTCATTTAAAGAACATTTGTTTTTGAGTCTTTCTCAGTTATTTCACTTCTTGTTTCGTGGACTTAATTGTTTGTTTACATGTTTTTTAACCTCTGACTGGCCATTATTGTTTGCGTGGTAATTTGGGGTGTTTTGTGCTCAATAGTTTTTGTGTACATATTGTTGCTTTATTATCAGTCTGTTTGCTGGTTATTTGGGCAGGGTTGGGTTTTTTTTAGTTCCTCTGTGATTTTTGGTTTTTGTAGTTATTATAATTATTATTTTTTTGTTTTGTGGGGGTTTGGGGGTCTCTTTGTCGTCTTTTTAAGGATTTTCATAGCACGTAAAAGTCTTATTTTGAAAGTTATAACCGGAATTCCCCCCCCCCCTCGATGATTGTAGAAAACAGTCATTTCTACAGTCATTGGTTTAACCCCAGCTGTTTATAATCACAGCTGTGGTGGAGCTTTGACTCAGAGCCTCACCCTCCACCAAGAACTTTAGTTTTCTTTAATTCTATTTTTCTTCCAGCGGTGAAATGTCGACCACCGGGAGCTCCCTGAACTGTGAGGGGATGTACTCCCAACTAATAGACGACGAGTCCTGTCATGACGACTTACCCCACAGGCCAGATGTGGAACACCGCGGTAAGCAGTTAAACTTTAACCCTGCAGCTGTGCCTCTGTGGAGGAATGCAGACGGTTTCGTTTATCTTTGCTTTAAAATAACTGACGTTGTCCTGTTACTGTAGACACGGTGTGTTACACTGTGGAGACAACAAAATGTCAAACTGAGATTTGTTACCTTAACTTTTGTACATGTTTATCTTCAGGATTGACTTTGCAGCTTCTCACATGAAAGTGCTGTTTTTCTCATATCAGTCATTTAATTTTCATTGTTCTGTTTCACTCGTAATTGTTTACTTACAGGTTATAAGGATAATAAAAAGATAAAGGGAAAAAAAAACATTTATCAACAGAAAACATTTTAGATATATTATCAAAGTGCTTTACAAAGTCCCAAACTCCTGTGTTACATAACAGACAGACATGATGGTGTAAACGTGAATTCAATCTTTAAGGTTTACATACTCAAGTATACGGTTTTATACTCGGAGCCTCCTCCTTCCTCCTTCCCTGGGAACATTAGTGGTTTTCTTTGAACCAGCCCTGAGCTTTTAGATACTAAATCCAACTTTTATACACACTGGAGTCAGTCTGCAATAAGAATAAAAGACTAAAACTGTGAATAAAAATATAGTTTTATTTATTAATTTAATTAATTAAAATAACATGCAGAAACTGATTATGAGTTCAAAATGCAGCCATGGCAGCAGCAGGTTAAGCTCAGTCACTAACAGACAGGTGTGTCAAAGGGTCTCATGTTTATTTGTTTGTTTGTTTTCAATTCAGTTTGTGGATTTCCTTTTTTTCAGATGAGCTTTTATTCTTGTAAAGTGTTCCTTGTAGTTTGGTTTTTGGTAACTACTAGAATAGCTTGCTTTCATGTTTAAGGCCCTTTGTGATGGTTTTGTTTGCTTTTGTGTTTTTATATTATGGACATGGTGTTTTTTGTCTGGTGACATAATGCTTTTATTTTTAATATAAAAGTGATCTTTGATAAATAATGAAGTAGAATGAAGTTTAAAATCTATTATTTACTAACATTTATAATTTTCAGTTAGATGAATATACCTTAGTTGTAAGTCTTTCACTTACCCAAAAACAAATAATAAATTCCTACCTGCATCATGCTTTGTTAGATAATTAAAAATGTCAAACGCATCGCCCTGAATGCATTCTAGCATGTTTGACATTTACAAGTCTGAGCAGATCAGAGTCCTCTGTGGACAAAGCGCTCCACTGCATGCACTACTTAGTCATCAAAAAGTGTGAATACATTTATATGTCAGGTTAAAAAAAGGTCACTGTTGTCAGTGTTGCAGAACAAAAAAAGATTTTTTTTTTCTTAAAGGTACTTACTATAAATTCCTGTTTAAAGATTATTTTAAATCTTGCAGAATCAACTGAATCTATCATCCATATATGTGAAAATAACTTCTCTAAATTGTGCTAAAGCAGGGTTTTAATAAACCGTCTTTCTCTTCCCATCACCTGCAGGTCATCCTGTGATGCAAATGTTCCCCAGGCCGAGTGGTCCCAGGCTGTACCGCCTCGCCACCATCTGCCTGGCAACGCTGTGCGCCGTCCTGCTGATCTCCATCATAGCTGTCACTGCACACTGTGAGTACACAACTATACTGAAAAACCTTTGCACGCAATTCTTGTTTTTTAAGTCGTTAAAGATGTATGTTGTACAATCGCTGGAAAAACAACCATTCAAAGAAATTAGATGAAAAATGAAAAATGAATGCCTGTGATGAGTGTTTGTAAACCTCTGACCACATGTAGAAACTCGTGGTTAAAACCATAAATTGTAGAGTTTGTGCTCTGAAGTCACAGACCAAAAAAGACGTAGCTTTTTATTATAGATTTTTATGCATCCAATTTATCTTTGGAAACTGGAGGAGTGCTGCCCTGCTGGCCAGTGGGAAGAATGCAGACTCATGGCTGATTTGGTCGACTGATTTTTAAGTTACTGGAATCATCAGGTCAAAATTGTGTTTTGTTAAGTTCCTGTGAAAGAAATAACTCCAGGAAGAGTTTTTATTTCTAATCACAATATTCTAGCGTGCTGAGACTTTACATGGTGAACATGGAATTCGTTATACCGCAAAGCTAATAATGTCATTGTAACCATGTTAGCATTGCTGGTAGTACAGCCTCACAAACAGGTATTTTTCCAGTATGTGTTTCATGTTGGCTGAAAATTCACTATATGGTATATAAGTATTCACTCACCCATCCAAGCTATTGAATCATTCGGATCACTTCCTTGGCCAACATTTGTGAAAGAATGGGTCGCTCTCAGGAGCTCCACCATCGTACCGTAGGATGCATTAGTGGTGCAATGACTCACAGTTGATCCGTGAAAGCTATTAGAAAAGCTATTGGGGTGTTTAGCTACAGACATAAGGCCGTATTCCGTTGTGCAAAACAAGGGGTTTAAACATATGATGAACATGTTTGAGCCACGCTATCATAATCCCGTCGCGCGTCCACTTCAGTGACAACATTGTTCCAAGCATGTATGAGTAGGAAAAGTCCAAAGTTATGGCTGAACTGTCCCAGGCATCTTCTGTTGCCCAACTACAGATGGGTGGACCTCCAGGGCAACATAAAGCTATGTGACAATTACTGCTCATTATATCACAGCTGAGTGGTATATAGGGCCCTGCCCTGCCCTATATTGCACCTTAATTTGTTTTTTATGAGTCTTGAGTTGAATGTTTTTTAATGGGCAAAAAAATACATAGATAAATAAATGACGAGTTAATTTTTCTTGTCTTCTTTTCTTTTTTTGCTGATCTGAAAATTGATCTGATCCGTGACTTAAAACTGTGATCCGATCCGAACCGTGAGTTTTTTGATCCATTGCACCACTAGATGCCATCTGTGCAACAAGTCCAGCTGTGAAATTTACTCACTACTAAATATTTCACAGTCAGCTGTTAGTGTTATTACAACAAAGTGAAAGTGATTGTGGATTACAGCCACGATCAGTGGATGCTGAGGTGCAGAGTCAGAAGCTACAGATTTCGGGTTTGGCATTTGAGAGCAGTGTATGCCTGTGCCAGGTGTAAGGTTTGGTGGAGTGGGGATTATGGTGTGGGGTTGTTTCTCAGGAATTTGGCCGGGCCCCTTAGTTCCAGTGAAGTGAACTCTTAATGTTTCAGCATACCAAAACATTAAGGACAATTACACGCTCCCAACTTTGGGGGAGCAGCTTGGCCATGGCTCCTTCCTGTTCCAACATCACTGCACACTAAACACAAAACAAGGTCCACAAAGTCATGAATGAGACATGAATGAGTCATGAATGAGACATGAATGAGACATGAATGAGACATGAATGGCCTGCAGAGAGTCTTGACCTCAACATGATAGAACACTTTGCAACGAGTAAGAGCGGGGTCTCTAATTCATTTACGGATGGTCAGTCACTGACATTGGAGCCAAGCCTCCAACTTCAGTTCACAAACTTGCTTCTGGAAAAATGGTCAAAAATTCCCATAAACACTCCTAAACCTTGTGGAAAGCTTTCTGGGCCCATGTTATATTAAACTCTATGGATTAAGAATGGTATGTCACTCAAGGTCATACATGTGTAAAGGAAGATGAGCAAATACTTTAGGTAGTATATTGTAATCCTTCAGCATACAGTACTGTATGTAACTTACTTTCATACTGCTAACAGATAAAAACAAACCTCAGGGTGGTGGTGAGGCATCCTTAGGGAAGCAGACGCAGGAGGCAAATGTGTCAGCTCTGACAGCATCCATCGCCAAGCTGCAGCAGGAGAAACAACAGCTGCAGAAAGAGAAGGACGAGCTGCAGGCCAAGCTCGCTGCAAAGATGGCTACTAAAGGTAGACTCCTTATTTTTCTTTATCGTTTTCGTTCATGCATCTTTGTGAAGCCACAAGAATGAATCGTCTCCTCTATGAGCTGTCAAATACAGCCTGGATCCTTTCAATAAGACTTTAGTCTGATTTAATTTAAGATTACATTTTTTGTAACCCATCTAACAAGCATAGTGAATCAGCTATTTACCAGCCGTTAAGTAAATATCTTTGGTTGCACCACTTTCCTTCTTTCTTGTCTCATCAGCTCCTGCTGTGGTGACGTCGGCTCCTATCGTCTGCCCCAACGACTGGCACCTCTTTAACAACAGCTGTTACTTAATCTCCAGGAACTCGCGGGATTGGCCAGAGAGCAAGTCATTCTGTGAGAGCAAAGGCGCTCACCTGGCCATCATCCACACACCTGAGGAGCAGGTACAGTTTGATAAATTTCATTGTGTTTTCCACTAAAGATACAGTCATGCTGTATAAAGCACGGCTAGTTTAGCAGTTCAGTTCTGCTGTATGCATGTGGTGCTCAGGGCCAAGGAGAGATACACTGATTTCTGGCTTTTTTTCTTTGACAACAAGAAAACATTACTTCTGCCTCATTTGGGCTTTTGCAGAATTTTCTTATGTAAACTTCCTGTAAACAGAGCAAGGAAAGAGCTGACTCTATAAACGCCCTTTACTGTATAAAGTCATTACTGATTAATGCTTTCTTGAATGTGAATGCTTCCTCTGTATGTTTCCTTTCAGACATTTCTATGGAATCTTCTTCCCAGAGGACACTGGAACTCCTACTGGTTTGGAATAACTGATGAAAAAACAGAAGATGAGTGGAAATGGGTCGACGGCACTCCGGTGATCGGAGGGTAGGTCGTTTGTTTCTCTGCTTACCTTCTTCCCAACCTGTTCAGGACTAAAACTTAATAAGTGGCTATGTTAGCATTGCCTTACAACACGATGCAATGTGCTATCAGAACCGTGAATGAAAAACAAGTTTGGTGCCAAATGAGTTGCTTCACTTACTGGGCAATATTGCAAAGCAGTTGGGCAGATTCATTTTTCCTTTGGTTCAGTTTCTTTTTTTTTTGTTCCTGCTTTGGACAATAACGCAACTATAGCGACAACAGTGTGAAAAGTTTTAAATGCATTCTGATAAAACTTTGCAGGCGTGTCTTCAAGAGGTTAACTCAATGATCCATCGGTCTAACTTAGAAACTATAATTCTTACAAGTGCGGTGTGTATTGTCAACATACGCACAATCCCATATAAAGATTTAAAATATCATGCCACACCTCTGACCTCCTAAAGGCAATGATATACCGTATAAGGCTTCTGAATATCAGGCTACTTATATCAGGACTTCTGAACTCATCTTCAGATAAAACTTTTATATCTTTTATCTTTAAAACTCACTGTCTTTGTTTGTATTGGCACACATAGGATATGGGGAGTCTAAATATCACATTATAGGTTAAATCCAAATATGATTTTACCTGTAACCTCACTTGTGATTGATTGATTTTGAATGCTGATTTATGATGATTAATTAGTGACTAATTAATCATTAACAAAAAGTTATACTTACATATATTATTATTATTATTATTATTATTATTATTATTATTATTATTATTATTATTATTATTATTATTATTATTATTATTATCATTGGCTCTGTGCCCCAGCAGTCTAAGAACAACTGGTATTCAATCATTTAAGGCCAACAGATTTATTTGCCACTGATGCTCTGAAATATGCGTCTAGTTTTCTGTATGTCGACTTCAATAGGAGAAAAACCTGGAGCTCTTTGTTTGTAAAGAGTGACTGATTATCTTGTAGAGTAAATAGACAGTGTTTACTTTAAAAAAAAACATGCAGCTGAACACTGACCTTTAACACACGCATGATTTTTACTCTGCACAGTGGTGGCTCCCAAGCTTATTTAAACTAAAAGACAAATGAAGAAATTTGGTGCAGACAGCAGATAAAAACAGGGACATGGACAAAATGATATTCAGAGTTAGCAATTTGTGGTCTTATGAACCCTAAACTATTGCATGAGTCAGTGTGAAAATTCGGCCCTATTCAGGTGGAATCTTAAGAACTTTTCTGTCTTTGATTTTTCTTCATGTTTTGCTTTTTACCAAATTTATATTCACTTGATTAGTTTTATCACACTTCAGGAAATGCAGCCTTTTAGTTTCAGTTTTAAGGGTTTAACGAAAGCATTAACATTTCAGAGACTGAAGATTAATTTGACGACTGAGTGGCCAAATCAACAATCTGGTACATTCTTAAAAAGAATGAATGTAGTGGTCGGCTCAGCAACACAGAAAGACCACAGAAGAAAACTAAAGTGCGCAATGACAGAATCATTTCTGTCATCATTGATATGACAGAGGTTACCAGTCTGACCAGTAACATCCCAGTGGTCAAGTCTAACGCTGCATGCACTGAACACTGGACACACTGTGACGCACTGCTGCTGTCCTCCTCATCTTGCCTTCGTGCTCAAAGTCACTAGACATGACCCTTTTCTAGACTGAGTTTCTTTGGCTTATTGAAAGTAAAGATGTTCAATAGAGAAACAAAAAGCGCGACAGACTCACTGAAGAGTTAAATGTTGTACTGCAGCGCCACATGTTAGATAACAGCTGGAGGGAGAGCAGGTCAGGGCTGCCCGATTTGCAGCAAAGGTTGTTTTTCATGAAAATGCAAAGTGTGGTTTTTTTCATCTCCTGGTTATTGCAAAATGTTTCATTGTATCTCTGAGTTGCTTCATTTGCTCTGGATGTTACTTCTGCTTCACATCACAGACTCACTGTAAAATTTTCCCAACTTGTGCAAACTCAACAGATTTTCTAAGAACCACCTGATTTCTCTTCCTCTATTTGTAGATGACAAACCTGTTGATATTCCTGTTTTGTCCTTTTCTTCCTCTTTAGGGTAAATTATTTTAGGTTTTATTTCTGTAGACGTTTTGACTCATGTAAGATATTTTTGTATAATTTGACCTTTTGTTTTATTGTTTCTGCCTTAAACTGTCCAGACTGTATTTCAGTACAGATGTAAAGAAAAATAATCTGCAGTTAGGTCCACACTCTGTTGCACAAAGTCACACTTTTTCTAGTTTTCCACTATACGCTACCACAGGGTTTTAAATCAAACAATTGATTGAACAATTAGCACCTCGAGACAACTGTTATTGAGAATTGGTGGTGTATGAAGAAAATTTATTTGAATTAAATTAAAGTGCAGACTGTCAACTCTAATCAAACAGGTTTTACCAAAAAAAGTGTTTAGGAAATGCGGTCGTTTCCTAAACACTTTCAGGTTTTCAAAATGAAATGGAGAACTGGTTATCAGGCAGGTGAAGCCTACGCTGAAGTTGGTCAAAGTGTTGACTTTTTATTTAAAAGCATTCACTAAAAAGAGACATGCAGGTGAAGAAGGACAAACATCTTTGGACAGATGAAACCAAGATGAGCTTGCACCAGAATGATTTAAGGACAAAAGTATGGATAAGAAGAGAAACGACTCATGATCGGAAGTATGTCACATCATCTGTCAAACATGGTGGAAGCAGCGTTATCGCATGACCACAGATGGCTGCCACTGGAACCAAATTCTAGTATTTATTGAGGTGTGACTGCTGATAGTAGGATGAAAGTGTACAGGGCTGCAGTCTCTGCTCAGGTTCAGACAAAGGACCCAAAGCATGCGCCAAAAGTGACCCAAGAGCCTCTCGAGGCTAAGAAATGGGACGTTCTACAATGGCCAAGTCAGTCAGCTGATCTCAAAAGAGCACGCCTTTTAATTACTAGAGATAGCGCTAAATGTAGTTACAAGAAGCACAACTTTGAAGCGTAACTATCTTCAGCAGGTACTCGCATTCTTTGCACCCAAGAAAACAGGGTTATAAAAAAGCAGAAGCAGTTATGTTTGCATACGGACGTGATCTTTAATTGTTTTTACTAAACCCAGTGATTAATGTGAACAGTAAAGATCTGGAACAGTCTTTCAGCATCTTCAGTTGAGGATTAATTAAACCTAATAGCCAATTTAATGTAGAATGCAGTCAATTTTCATGTGCTGCAGTTTGGTGGTCCTTTTAGCTGATGCCACGTTTAAGTCACCACGCGATTCCCGCTTGCACGTATCCTTTTGTCAGTTTCATCCGTTCATGGTTACGATGTCATCAAAGTTTTCTTTGTGGTATTTTGACATCTAGCTCAGATTATGCTGAGTGAGCATAACAGGAGCAGCAGGGAGTTTAAAATTCTAAGAGCTCATCATAAATGATGCAACTGTCTCTGTTTGGCACACAGTCTGCCTGCTAGTTAAAGGTAAAGGGCTTTAATTTCCAATGAAGAAAAACAAAATAAAGTATCATAACATCACTCTCTGAGATGGACAAAAATATAAAATACATTATTTCCATAAATGTTGCAACTTAAACTGTGTAGTCTGCAGTATTGTGGTTCAATTCTAGCGATAAACTATGTTGCACACTGTTATACCCTTGGGTACCACCAGAGACATCATAAGAGGAAGCCACTTTACTCAAGTGTGAACTGAAATTTAAGAGAGAATTTTACAAAAGTAAAGACGGTGCTAGAAATATAACTTCCAGTCTATTTGAGTGCAAAGCAAACTTGTAGGTGGTTTTCGTTCGATTTGACAGCATATATTGTGTACATAGACTTTTATTTGCCACTGACCTTGAAAATGAAAGTTAATTTTAGTTAAAAAACTATAACAGCTTAGATATGTTTAAATATGATTGCCGTGTCTGTGGAATTTCTTCTAGATGGAGACATTTAAGCTGATGAAGTAACAATTGTTAGATTCAACCATTATACTTAAAATTGTCTAAAGCAGAGGTGTCCAACTCCAGGTCTCAGGGGCCGGTGTCCTGCAGGTTTTAGATGTGTCCTTGATTCAACACAGCTGCTCTGCTACACCAGGACAAAGGGTCCAACAAGTCTTTCTTTCTTTTTAATTAACAAGATTACAATTATGAGCCTATGAAGAAAAAAAAAGTTTCCTGAAGGATTCAAACTATAATCTCTGGGGTAAGCAGCACGATGATACCTCCAGCTTCAAAATGTGGCATTTTAATTCCACATGTGTGACGATCATGTTCAGGGAAACAAAAATAGGAGGGAGGAAAATGTAACCAGCCATAAAAATAGACTAAACATGAATTTAGACTTTGTTGCTCTGTTACTTTTTCCAAAGTTGCTCAAATCTAAGAGATAAGCAGAAGCTGTCAGTGGATGCTGAAAGCAAACTGTCCAGTTTGAAAAATAATCTTAGGATTATAGTTAGAAGTGGTGGTTTTGTAAATTACACTGCACTATAGGAATAAAACTGCCCTAGCTCTTCTTCTTGACATGTTTAACGTGAACCGTCAGATCCAGAGTGAACATGAGTGTATGTTAAAGGTTTTTATACATGTCGATGTGTTTCGCTCCCTTTCTCTCTCCGTACTGTAGTTTCTGGGAGGAGGGTGAGCCCAACAACCACATCGATGAAGACTGCGGCTACATCGTGAAAACACGTGTGTTGGAGCGAGTGGCGATCCGGAGCTGGTACGACGCCCCCTGCAGCATGTACTTACCCTTCATCTGTGAGAAAGAGATGGGCCCCGGCGCGAGCACTGCCATACCACACTAAGAAAACCAGTTAGTATTTTGTACTGGCTGCTTGGGTTATCTGTCACAGTGTAGTCAGGTCATCAACACTTATTTACCTTTTTGCATTTAATTAACATGTGCCATTTGTGCTCACTGCTCATTATTTGTGACGTGTGTGTGGATAGTTTGCTCTGTCCACAAGCATGAACACAACAGAGATGGAGTGTCAAAATACATTTACAGTGCTGTCAAGTCCCTGAAGTACCGTGTAGCAGTCAGGACTGCAGTATGGACTGACAACCAGGTTCATGTCCAGATGAGGCCCTGATCTTTCAGACTCATGCGTATCTCTGTGCCCTCATACAGACGGTAACACAAGGAAACTGGGTCTCTTCAAAAGCTTAATCATGTATGAAATAGTTTTGGTTTTGGTTTAGGTTTTGAAAAGTGGTGCGAGAAACTAAAACATTATAGCTCTACTTTGGTAATAATACAAAACCTTTAGCATTCATTTATACTTAAATTAAAACAATCATTATGTAGAATTATATACATAAAAATTTTGCTGATTATTGATTAGTTGTATGTATCTCACTTTAAATGTAAGCTTTATAACATCACAGCATTAAAAATCCCTGGACTTTTATTTTAACATCTGCAGTAAATAATAACTAAAGCTTTAAAAGAAACTGTATGAAGTTAAAAAAAATGTGTTTGTATTCAAAGCATAGTGGAGTAGTGTACACTAGGACTCTCTGTGCTCAGTGGCATTAACAGGAATAACAGCCGCCCTCCTCTGGACCTGTCGCTGGCTTCTATTCAGTGTTTCTGTGCCTTAAACTGCAGAAATATTTTTATATATTTTTATATGATTCACTTTCAGACTCAAATCAGGGATTCAAGGTAGTTATAAATGCTTTTAAATGTTTTATATTTGGAATCAGATATGAATTGTGTTAGATGTCTGTGTGTATATACTGTACATAAAATACACGTCATGTTTGATCCATACGTGATGTAGCCACATGTGTAACATTCCCCTCTTTGAAGATGTGCTTTGAGAAGTAAAAATGTTTGTTGTCCCGTGGCGTAAATAACGACTGTATTTTCTCCATGTGTGTAAGCTGTTGCTGTCACTCATATCTGCCATGTGAATACAAAAAGTGCACCTATCCAGCAGCAGACATGAGCAGTCTGTTAATGATGAATCTGTCTGTTCTCTTCATGAAACATGATGGCTTGTTTGTAACGTCTCCTCCCAGCACTGCTGTTGTTGCCCTGCAGGTGGCGCTGCTACCACAATCAGCCTGTCAGGATGTTGACTACAGCAGAGTCTGTGGACTAAAATTACAATAAATTAAAATAAGTCACTTAAAATAACGTATGTGTGTAATTTCTTCCCGCTGGGAAATAATTTCCTTTAAAGTTGCTGAAATTAAAAACAGTTTGAATGTTTTAAATTGTGTTTTTAGATTAAATCAGTTTTAGAGTCGTTCCCTGAGGGAAAAGTAATTTATTGTGATTTATTATTTTCTATCTGGTCAACAAAATGAATATAAATATAATTTAGATATATAAGATCATGATGAAAAAGAAATCTAGTTATCTATTCTAATTCATTTTTATTTCACTTCTCCTTCACTATATCAGCTCTTTTATTATTATTATTATTATTATTATTATTTACATGTACAAAAAACAAGCCTCAAACGCCTCATTCCATCCTTGCCGAGCTGAAAGACCCACATTCCCTCATCTCGTCTGCTTCCTGTTAAAGTGGGCCAAAATCCTCCCTGAATGAAGAGTGTTTGCTGAGCCCTGCGCTTGTACTCCAGCTCCTGAGCTTGTTACCACATGGAGTTTTCAGGAAGTCAATTAGCCCTTTTCTGTCATGGTTCATTAGCTTGGGTTGGAGGAACACGCTGACTCCTTACTGACACTGTTATAATAATGTTCAACCAGCAAATCACACCAGGAAGATTTCAAGTGATCACTGATGAAAATTATTACACAAAGAGCTCAAATAGCATCTACAGTCATCCAAACTGAACACTATGACAGTCATATTTTTTCTGTTTATGAGCGTATTAGTATAAGTTAGTATAAGTTTGTCAGATTTTTTATTTTTCAGGAAGTAAGGTTATATAAGTAGGTAACGGTGCGTCATAGCTGTCGTCCACTTTACAGCTGAGAGCTCGTTTTGAGGTCACAATGTGGCGAGTATGTTGGAGCATAAACAGATCACATGACAGATTAACAAGAGGTGTTTTTGGTGGGGTTTTATTCTAGCTCGTGGTTTGCTTTATAATGAAGGGAACAGATTTCAGTTAGATAATATTTAATATAAAAAATTATACAAGTTGTATAATTTCAAACACCACACATATTTTCAGCACAAGTTCACTGCATGACACTCAGCGGCACGAATCAACATATTTACAGTCTGTTTCATCTCTATGACTACTTACACCATTTACAACAACTGTACTTTTTATATTTACCTCTTTAATAACTCACTCACTGAGTGTGGAAGTTTGCATAATTGGGGGGTGTGGCCTATTTCCACTCACTAGACTGGACCCCTGGTGTTGGTGCCTTCAGGAGCTCACAGATATTATGGATTTTTTTTATGGATTATTGTATTTGTAGATTGAAGCTCTAGTATTTCATTTTTATGTTATTTTTATGTTATGTTGCACTAATTAGCAGGTTTCTGTGCAATGCACCTGCATCGTCTATGTTGATGTCATCTGATAACTGAGCCCTGCATTATTTTGTAGTTTTGACTCAAAATAAGATGGTCGGTGTGATGAAATTCAGGCTTCAGAACTGAGAATTAAAAATCAGACGCTGACACTTTATTTTCTACACAGGCGGAGAAAGAACAAAAGGAGATTTACAAATCAAATCCCTAAATTAAATTCATCTCCAGCTGTGAGCACATCCCTGTAGATTTGTCTCAGGCGTCACGTCTAAATGGATTTAAAGAGATCTGAAAAAGTTTACAAAAACACTTTCTTAAGTGCCGAGTGTATTCTTCATATTGCATATAGTATACTTGATTATATTGTTCCTGAAAGACTTTCCTGTCTTTCTTAAGGACACCTACTGTTGATAGTTGGTTCACAAAGGCCATTAAAACTTTGTTTGACTTGTTAAGAAAAAACAAGCACTGCTGCATAACACTGATGTTGCTGTGTGACATCATCAGACCAGATCCTAAACCTGTTGCATCGACTGCTTAAAACAGGACACCGCCCGAGGTGAAGCTTAAGCTAGAAGTCCTCATTAGAGGAGCCCGTCGAACGTCATTGTTGATTTCAGCACGCACCTATGACCATAGAGGATGGATTACCTGGATATTTAACCAATAGGATGTGAGTTGCAACTTGGAGTGAAGTAACTGGACTACATTTGCTGAGCAGAGTTGTGAACAGTTTCCAAGTGTTTAAACATGTTCAGCAGACAAACAGTCAACTTGAACGCTGCCAGTAAGAAACAGCTAAGCTTAAAAGTGTCATGACAGGATCAAACTTCAGTCACTGTTTGCTGTGCAAATGACCGTCTGTTGTCAACACACATGCTTGTTAAATGTTTTATAAAAACAGGCGTAAGCTTAAAATATTTCACATGAAATCACTTCAAGGGAAAAGTCAGTTTGGAAAGTGAATAATTGAAGTACTCATTTACAGAACATCAAGCCCCGTGATAATAAAACATATGTGGTAAATAAGTCGTTTAGTAGCTTATTTCATGTCAAGGCAAACCATAAAAACAAACTACAGAATATAACGCCTCCCCGTAGCAGAAATAAACAAAACGTTTTGGTGTCTGTAGACAAAGTTATACATTTTAAGTAATTGGTGAGGATAATTTTAACCCTGGCTGTTTGCAGAGCAAATCACTCATTTGTGGCATCAGTGCTGTTGGAGGGTTTTTAATTATCTGACAAATAATGTGGCTCGTTGTGCTGTAACTGGACAAGAAGTAAGAGATTAGTTCTTGTTTTATATTTGCATGTGTCAGTGTCACAGGTGTCTGCATCTGTGCACTGCATTCATACAGTTTACAGGTGATGCACTTAGTTGACTATGTTAGCATCCCAACGTGGGCACGGCCTGTGTGCTCACTCTGACCTCTGACCTTCTTCTGGATTGAATGAGGGGACTGATCTAAAGGAAATTTTCTATCCCCAGTTTTCTTGGATAAAAATCATAGAACTTTGCCCTGAAGCTGCAAGTCTGATTAAAAGATGCTAAGAGGGCGGAGCCAAGATCAGCTCACGTGGAAGACGAGTACCTGCTCTGCAGGACACGACCCAAAACCTCTCCCATGTTCTCTCACAGTGTCTGCATCCAAACAGATCTAATGTCCTGCTCTCCTGCACGTCTGTCTACTGCTGATTTTATTTTATTTTTTTCCCATAATAAACCTATAGTAAAGGAGAAAGACTGCTTGATTTGAAGAATTGAATCTTTATAAGGAACTTGAATCTCTTCCAGTCTTGAAATAAAAATGCAGCATCAAAGTTTTTAATTTTGAGACAAAACCTTTGCGTTTGACTCTTGATCCACTTTCCGTCCGTGCCTTTGCTGTGTGTCAGGTGTGACGCGCGTTCAGCCTGACCTGCTCTAATTCCCTAATGAGATTGCCCGTCCCCGGATATCCTATTAGACCCTGATTAACTGGGCTCAGCTCATTAGCTCCGACAAACCAATTCACCCCTTCTGTAAACCTCCGCCTCAGTCCATCTCTCCATTCCTGCTCCCGCATCCAAAAACATGCAGTGCAATGTCAGGAATCAAGGCACCAATGTCACCTCTCTGCAACCACAGGGCATTCAAAGCATACGTACCAATGCACCAAATAATAAAACTACTTTGTGGATGGGTTAAAAAAGAACAAACAGCTGTGGAAATTAAAATGAACATTTTTAACTGGTGTTGTCTTATATTTTGTTGAACCTTTAGTAGGATAAATTAAACACAAAAAGAAACCACTGCTCTGTTCGTGGAACCAACTTTGTGCTCTGAAGAGTTCCCATCTTCCTGCTTTAGACAAATCTCTGTGTTTGTCTTTCTTTCCTTCAGTTTCCTCTTGTGCTATGACATCTGTTCCCTTCCTCTTCTTGTCTTGTTCTTGGATTTCTTCACCTCTTCTCATCTTTTGACCTCATAACCTGATTTTCTCCCTTCAATCGCTTTACCTACCTCCTCTCGCCACACTCCCTTTCCTTTTTCCTCTCTCTCTCCTTCCCTATTTCCATCGTTGAGCCTTATCCCTTCATCACTTATCTCCTTCATCCCCTCCAATCCTCATCTGTTCGTCACCGCGGAGGAAGGCTGAGACTTTTTCACTAGTAAAGCCACTAGCAGTCAGCCGGTGGGAGAGCATCAGAGGAGCCAGCGAGCAGGTTGTGCACCCTGTAGAGCTGTGGAAGCTGAAACGGCTCAAAGGGGGAACACAGGTGTCTGTGATCGGGAGCTGCACAGGTGCAGAAAAAGAGAAAAGGTGAGTTTCAGCATTTCTGGTGCTTCTTTGTGACAGTTTAAAGTTAAGGAATGCTGCTGGGGAACAGTTGGAGCTGCTTTGAGTCAGCTGTGGGGACTCATCATCTTTCTTTGTCACCGTTTGAAGAAGAAAAGTGGAGTTCTACTTTTTATTATTTGGAAGAACAGGAAGTGAACTTTTGCAGTGCTGTGCTACCAAAGCAAAAAGTGATCAGCAACTTTGGGGATTTTCTGTATTTTCTGACACATGATTTGATCAAATTCAGGATATTTGACCAAAGCAACTTTAGTTAAGTCATCAATTTCTTTCAAACAACAGAATAACTTATCAATCCCACTGCATCCTTAAACCCTCTGAAGGTGATCTTTGGATTGTAGCAACTCTGCCAAAGAGGATTGGAGCTTCAGGTGGAGCAGCAGTAAGCTGCAGCCTGGTCGGTCACAAAGAGCTAAACCTCATCCAGCTCACTTTGTTTGTGGATATCTTTGGTGGTAGCAGGTGGTCTGCTAATCAGATGGCTCAATCCATGAGTGTAATGAGTCAACTCATGACTCCTCCAGTCTGCACATTAAAGTGTGCGTGCAAGAATAACACACTGACAGGAGGTTGTGGTGTTAAAATGTCCTTATAGTGGTGGAGAGTGGTGTAATAAGGTTTCAGATTTTCACTGGCTTTAAGCTCCGGAAAATGGCCGCATGTGTTTCATTCACATGTTGAACAATAAGTGCACCTCAAATGAGTAAACAGGACAGTAGAGGAGGAGCAGTTTTTGGTCTTGACTCTAACAGAAGCTCCATTTCTTCTATTGTCCACGTCGCAGTCCCTCCCTCTCACTCTGATCTCAGGGTAAAGAGCAGTCAGCAATTAGATGACAGGAGATTTGACCGGTAAAGCTTCTCTTAAGCTGTCCTGCAGGGATTTAAAGCCCTGTAGAAACCCATCCCAAACTCCCCTCACCTCTGACCCCACCATATCCTCGACCTTCCATAGTGTATGTGCAGCTGATACCTGCACATAGACTGATGCAACCGTTCACTTGTGCTAATCAGTGGATGTTTATTCTTAATCATGTCTCCGTCTTCTGTAAAAGCTCCTGCATGTTCCTGTGTGACTACTGTGCAAGCTCTACTTATGGTTTGTGACTAACAAGTCAGGCAAGGTTAAAACTGTAGCACAACTCTGGAAGTTTTAATATTCCTCACTGGAATCTCAGTGTTTTGCATTAGCAGTAATTTTTACCTCACTCATGGGGGTTCAGGCTTTTAGCTCGATAGTTTGATGATGTGCAGAAACGTGCACACAGTTAATCGGTGTTCAGTTAGTCAGTCATCAGCATCCTGTTACAGAGTATTAGCCGAATAAATTACATTTATTGTAAACACTAAGTTTCAAAGTAAAAGAACAAACCAAGAAAAACGATGACACTGATTGGAAATAACAGCTTTTCTTTTATTGTTGTTTGTTTTTTCAGCTTCTGACCGTTAACTTTTAGCTGTTTGACCTTGATGTTGGTGATGTGATGTAACATGATGTAACCTGAGGGTTTAAAGTTTTACACTGGAAGGGTGTTGGTGAGGTCAAAATGGACACTGAAGTTAAGGCAACCATAAATTCCTTACAAGGAAGATTCAACACTGATCCAACTCTTTAAAACCATAAAGAATAAAAGGAGTCAGTAAAAACTAAAGACGTGTATTTTATCCTCTAAATCACGCAAAAATAAATGTACTAAGTGCCCTTTAGACCTTAATGTAATTGCTTCCTTCTTTCCTAAGTCCTACACATCTATCCTTCATTCCTCTTGTCCTCTTTTACCCATTGTTGATTCTGTGCCTTGCAGAATGTTTCCCCGTCTTCTTTAATACTTCTAAACGGTTCCCTTCCTCTCGTTGTTCAGGGACAGCTGACACCTGAGTGTCTAATTGTTTCTGTAGACTTGGTGGTGCAACAAGAATCGAAGCGTTCCAGTTCAGGAATCAGGGTCACTGAGTGGTACCTACTTTATTTCACAGCAGGGTCAAACGTGAGGATACGTTTGGCTGGGAGTCATTCCACTAACAGCATTAACATCTTTCACAATGAGCTGCAACAAACATCCAAACATTGCTGTCTGTGCAAATATGTCTAGTCCACACGTGAACTTCAGAATATTTTCCAAGTAAATAATAATATTTTTTTGCGTTTTTCCCCATTTCCTATTCCTCTCAGTGTCGTTTGGTTTTTCATCAGTAACCTCAACAAACAACTCTCGCCATGGCAGCTGAGAAGGCTGAAATGGATGCACTGAAAAAGGAGTGTGATGGCCTCCGTGCACAGATTGAGGTGAGCGTTTCCTGTGGGAGGAAATTCCAGGTGTTATTACCTTTAACACCATAAAAACAATCCTGATTTCACCCCCGTGACACCATATTTTTCATATTATCTAGCGTGTATACTAATGTTATTGTATTTATTTAACACTAACCTCAAGTAATCAGTCTTTCTCCATCCATCACGTGACAGATATGCATGTAATCTTTTGATATTCAATTCAATTCAGTTTTATTTATATAGCGCCAAATCACAACAGCAGTCGCCTCAAGGCGCTTTATATTGTACAGTAGATCGTACAATAATAGATACAAAGAAAAACCCAACAATCATATGACCCCCTATGAGCAAGCACTTTGGTGACAGTGGGAAGGAAAAACTCCCTTTTAACAGGAAGAAACCTCAGGCAGAACCAGGCTCAGGGAGGGGCGGGGCCATCTGCTGCGGCTGGTTGGGGTGAGAGAAGGAAGACAGGATAAAGACATGCTGTGGAAGAGAGACAGAGATTAATAACAGATATGGTTCAATGCAGAGAGGTCTATTAACACAGAGACACATATGTATATACATACATATCTGTCTGAGTCACTGTAAGTTCAAAACAACAGGAAAATGTTCAGGATGGGGGTAACATGAAAATAAAATAACAGCTGCACTTTCTGTTTGCCTTAATAATCATATTTATTTAAACATGTTTCACTAGACAGGTAAAAACTAATAATTATAGAGGATGGACCCATGGTGCGTATATTACCCTTGTGAAGAGGTTTCTTTTGATTGCAGATCTTACTTACTCTTAGACTTTCCTTTATAATTTGTGGAGGTTAATTCGCCTTAGTGGAGGACTTAGTGGAGCTCCTTCCTTTTTCCTAATGCTAGAATTGCTGTGATGCCATCACAGAGGAAAGGAGTGAGGAAAAACACCGACTACACAGAGTTTTTCTTTTTCCAAACCTGTAATTCTCTGTGTGACCAATAGGCGGCCCGCAAAGCTGTGAATGACGGCAGCATGTCTGCAGCAGCATCAGGGGTGGACTCAGTGGGTCGGGTCCAGCTGAAGCTCAGGAAGACACTCAAGGGTCACCTGGCTAAAATCTATGCCATGCACTGGTCAGCTGACTCCAGGTGAGGATGAAAGGGTGGCACGTTTGTGTAAGAAAAGAGAAGCTCTGTAATCAAATTCAACAATAGGTTGTATATGAATACTCGTTTCATCCCTTTACTTTTTAAAAACCTCTATTTAATGCTTAAAAAAACGTAATATGTAAATATAACATCGCCTGTTTGACAGTTTGAAGAAAACACTTGTAATATTAAAGAAATACTGAAATTACCTGATTTATTTGGACACTGTGTGCACTCAGCGTGTATGTGCTGTAATGAAAATGAATGTGTGTCTTGAAGATTATAAACTACAGATTTTTATCCATATTAATGTGTGTGTGTGTGTGTGTGTGTGTGTGTGTGTGTGTGTGTGTGTGTGTGTGTGTGTGTGTGTGTGTGTGTGTTTAATATGTTTGTGACTTTGACATCAAAATTTGCAGGATGCAAACATTAGTTGTGATAACAGCCAAACTATTTCGCATGTAAAGAAACTTTAGATGCAGAAACGAGATAAACTCCAGCATACATTCAATCCATGTGAATTAAAAATGCACAATAGTTACTGCTACACGACATGTCTTTTCTAACAGCCACAGAAATATTCATCATTAGTGAGACATTATCTCACTGAGATGTTTTTTAAATCTTTAATTTAATGACGATTGAAGTGCTCTTCAAACACAGTGACACTTCCTTTCTCTCACAGGCAGATGGTCAGTGCATCACAGGATGGAAAGCTGCTCATCTGGGACTGTTTCACAGGGAACAAGGTAGGACTGCATGGGATATGTCATAGTTAATCTGAATGTGCAGGCATGTTATTTGTGGAGTGCAATACATAATAGACCAAGTAAAACTGAACCATACACAACCTGCAAAATAAGACAAAAAACTGCATATTTACTCTATGAAACAATCAGTCATCAACTGCTAATTTCATTTAGTAAGTTAGTAGTTTTTAGTTCATGTTCTTTTAGATATATCAACAATGACTAACACAAATGGATAATAACAGAAACTGAGAACAAGTGTTAAAAACAAAAGAAGAGAAGAACAAGGAGAAAATGTTCAATCTGAGCTTGGAGCTCAGTATTTATTTAGTACATCCCAACATAATTAGATTACCCAGTGAGCAGATTTCAGCAGTGAGCTAATTAGCCAGTGACGGTTTAACTTTCTACTCTGACTAAAGCTGAGTTTCCACTGCAGGATCTTACCCAATGGATGAGCAAGCTTCGGAGTTTAAATTCATTTCTGAGCACCCTTTAAAGCACCCCTGTTTGAGGGTCAGTGCTTTACAGGAGTCCAGAAACAACTGGTCTGTTGTGATGAATCTTCACAAACATTTGTGAAAATCTCTTCATTTACATTTAGCATTTTGTGTGTTTTGACTCTACTTTGACTGTTCATCTGTTTTCCTGCGATGACTCAGTGAACCTATTTCTAAAGCAGTAAACAAAGATTAATAGTGTCACGATAAGCTTTTTGTTGCTGTTGCAGTGGTTCCTCGCAGGCCTTTAGACCTGAGTGGAAGCACAGACAGCCAATAAGAACATCGTCTCTCCAGCCTTCAAACACTGTCCATGCTTGTTAAACCGCAAAGCTGCAACCTCCTGGTTGTTTAAACTGAATTCCCTCTTCCCAGTTGGTTGCTGTTCCACTGAAGTCTGCTTGGGTGATGAGTGTCGCCTTCGCCCCTTCTGGTAACCTGGTGGCCAGCGGTGGTCTGGACAACATCTGCACAGTTTACAACATCAAGGCGGCCAGCCCCAAAACCCTCAGAGAGCTGGACGCACACACAGGTGACGAGGGAGCTTCCTTTAAATGCCTTCAACTTACTTCACAGCATCAAAACCAATGAATGCATGCACAGCCAAGCTGAGACGCTCACAAAACTCTCTCTCGCCCAGGTTACCTGTCTTGCTGCCGTTTCCTTAACGATAATGAGATTCTGACAGCCTCCGGTGACACCACCTGGTGAGTTTAAAGTTTGTGTTTCTTAGTGTTTGATGTCAGTCATTTCTATCAACCCACCTACAGAAGTGAACAAGGGAAAAAGAGCAGCTTTTAAATCAGTATCAAGGCTGTGCATTCTCCCATTAGCCTGAAGGTATTAAAAAAAACATGACACTTGTTCACCAATCATGTGCTCTATGGTGTCTTCATATTACCACATACTATAGGTAATATTTCTAAAACGTAAAGGGGAAGTGACCTGCAGTCTTTCTAATGACCAGTGGGGGGCGGAGCCAGTCGCTGCAAATTGCTGGCCCTCGCGTAGCCTGGTTTTGTCCTGTTTTTCCTTCCCACTGTTGCCAAGTGTTTGTACATAGGGTGCTGTCTAATTGTTGGGTTTTTCTCTGCATTATTGTAGGGTCTTTGCCTTACACTACAAAGCACCTCGAGGTGACTGTTGTGATTTGGTGCTATATAAATTAAATTAAGTTAAATTAAATTAAAAATAAGTCATATTTTATAAAAGTCTATAAGAAAACGACTGTAGTTGTCACTTCATTATGATCCCATGAAACTCTCTCAGTGTGTTTATTGACTAGAACATGTTGTATGGTTCAGAGAAAAATGGACATGTGCACATGGTGTCCTACAGGGCTCGGCTACCGTAGCTACCTGTGTGCATGCCGTGTATTTTATCAGGCAGATGTCTCTAAACAGTTAAGATGGAGATAACATTAATCTCAGATCATTGCTTGAAAATATGAATTAAACAAATAAATTAATGTTATTTGTTAATTCATATTAACAAAGATAGAAACAAACTTAGAGCTGTCATCAAGAAATTAGATTTGAGGTAAGCTAAAAAGACCTGAGACAGTTAATCAGAACGCCGTCTGGTCTAAAAACCCCTGATTTGTGTCTCTGTCTTCTTCCTCTCATCTTCAGCTGTCTGTGGGACCTGGAGACCGGCAAGCAGAAGGTCATCTTCATCAACCACATTGGAGACTGCATGTCGCTGGCTCTCTCCCCCGACATGAACACCTTCATCTCTGGAGCCTGTGACTCTCTGGCCAAGCTGTGGGATGTGAGGGAAGGCGCCTGCAAGCAGACTTTCTCTGGCCACACCAGCGACATTAATGCCATTTCTGTGAGGATATCCCAGAAACTCACAACACACACACACAAATCACACTATTTCTAGTCTATAGGGGGACAGTTGTGACCTGAAGGCTGCCTTAGCAAAAATATTTCCTCTTGGTTTAAAACTCAAATGCTTCTTCTCTTCCCACTTGTAGTTCTTCCAAAGTGGTAATGCCATCATCACAGGCAGCGATGACTGCCAATGCAAGATGTACGACCTGCGCTCCGACCAGGAGGTGATTTGCTACCAGGACTCCAGCCTGAACGCCGGGGTCACATCTCTGGCTGTCTCCAGCTCAGGCCGCCTTATCTTTGCAGGTTACGATGACTTCAACTGCCACATCTGGGACTCACTGAAGGGAGAGAAAGTCGGTGAGCAGAGTTTATTCAAAATTACTTAAATTTAAATATGTATATCTTGTGGATGGATGGATATCTTAATTTATAGACTTTTAAAAGAGAGCATAGGGAGTGAAGTTTTCATTAAAGTTGGTGCTCTTCCACATGTCACCTGTAGATGGTGCTGATGCACTATTTTTATGATCTCTTTGCTTCCAACGGAACAGTTCATTAATTTTTTTTCAAAAATGAATATTTTATTTCTTAAAAAAGAAAATACATTTATTTCCTTTGCTGTTTCCAATTCGTCTCCTACATTTTTTCATTTACTCTCTTTCCTTGCTGTCATTTCTTTTCCTTCCCTTGCTTCCTCTCTTCCCCATGCTGTTTTCCCCTCTTTTTTCTTTTCCTTTCCTTTAATTAATCATTTCCACCATTTTCCCTTTGCTCTTTCTCCTTGTTCCCTTTCTTCTCTGCCATTCTTTTTCCATTTTGTTGTTTTCTTACACTCCACTCTACTTTCTATGGTCACTTCATGTTATTCCCTTTTGTCCCCAATGTTCTTTCTTCTCGTCTTTAATTCTCCTTCCTGTATGTGCTTCACTCGCTCATCTTTTTCCTTTACTTCCCCTCTTTCTTGTCTGCTTTCCACTCTTTTCTTTTCCATGTCTTCTCCTTGAATTTCTTCTTTTTCTTTCTATATTTTTCTTTCGTCACTTTCATATGATTTTTTCCCCTCCCTGATTTTAATAATAATAATGGATTGCATTTATATAGTGCTTTTCGAGACCCTCAAAGCGCTTTACAATACCCCTATTCATTCACTCTCACATTCACACACTGGTGGAGGCAGCTACAGTTGTAGCCACAGCTGCCCTGGGGCAGACTGACAGAAGCGAGGCTGCCATATCGCGCCATCGGCCCCTCTGGCCATCACCAGTAGGCGGCAGGTAAAGTGTCTCGCCCAAGGACACAACGACCGAGACTGTCCGAGCCGGGGCTCGAACCGGCAGCCTTCCAATTACAAGATGAACACCCAACTCTTGAGCCACGATCATCCCATTCTTTTGGCCTTTTTAAGTTTTTTGTTCCATTTGCTCTTCTTTGCTTTCCTCATATACTTTGTTCTTGTGATGTCTTATTTTTGTTCCACACTTTCTCCTGTTTGTACTTTCCACTCTTTTTGTTTTTCATTGACTCATCTTGTGCCTTCTGAGCATCTTTTTTTCCCTTTTCTTTACTCTCCTTTTAATTTCTCTGTCATAATTACTTTTATTCACTCATCTCCATTGCTTACAACCATGACCTCTTCTGCACTTTTTCATGTCTTTTATCTTGTTGTACAACACCAGGCGTGCTGTCCGGTCATGACAACAGGGTGAGCTGCACCGGCGTCCCTGATGACGGTATGGGTGTCTGCACAGGATCCTGGGACAGCTTCCTCAAACTGTGGAACTGAGGCGTCCCTGCAGAGAATAACACCAGGAGACGAAGAAGAAACGGAGCAGGACGAGAGGAGAGGAAAATAGTGGCAGAGAAGTGAGGCTGGAGATTTGGTGGAGATATTTGACCTTCCTCTCTTTCTTTTTCCCGCTCTGCTTCTTCCTCATACATGTATGCAAATTTTAAAAGGTTGCGAATGAGTCATATTGTGCAAATGGCTTCAGTTAAACAATGCACGATGCATCCCACTGCATGTACAAGAAAGCTTTACTGTTGATTTATTTACTGAAAAAAGTAAATCTTAAAAAAAATAGATTATTAATCAAAACGGAGCGGAAAATAAGCTCTTATTGAAAATGATAAAAAATCTCTAGATTTTCTGAAAATAACTGAATAAAGAACAGTAAATAATGAAAATATGAAGATAGAGCTACAGATTTATTTTTATTGTCTTCGAGGTCTTTGACCTTTTAAAAGAGCACTGCAATCATCTAGAAGAAAAAGACTGACATGTATATTTATTTATATTTTATAGATTAACACATTAGAAATGTCTATGTACAGAGTCTCTTTGTTGTATCTGATCTGTTTGCTTTTTTGGCTGCACATATTCTGAGTGTGTATTTGTATGGTAGAGCTGCTTTCTCGGGTCCCATATTACCATCAGCTGACTTTGATCCAAGATGGCTGCTTTCCCCACTTCACAGGTAAAAATTACACTGATGGACCCGTGGATGATGGTTTGAAGGTGGAACCTGGCTGTGAGAGTGGCTGTAAAACACTCCTGTAAGCTTTCTTTACTCCTCTGGCTTCAGCTGCATTTTGTTGTACTTTTAAACTTGAGCAGTTCCTCTGTACAAAAAAATACAAGATTTTTGTTGGAAATCTTTCTAATAAACATAGAATTCTGCATTAAGACTATGTCAGAGTCTTTGTGTTTCAATGACAAGGTCTGACCTTTAGTTATGAGGGTTAGTTTTAATTTCTTACATTAACATGCACATACAGTCCTCCAGAATCTAGATTGGTCCCTGCAGCTGTTGCTCTCATCATCAGAGGGCAAAAATGCCTGGAGGGGAATCTCATTAGAGGTCAGCACACCTCAGTAATGTGAGTCATACCTGCAAACAGCAGCAGGGTAGACACAGAGATGCTGGTGCAGAAATGAAGCTCTACAGTGAACGAGGAGGTTTGAATTGTCCCCAGACAAAGTGCTGAGGTTCTGCATCGCATGTACTGGAATCAGAAAATAAGTAAAAGTATGTAACACTGATTTAAACAGAACTTTTCACTGATAAAAACTGCAAAGTGCTTCACAAAAACACAAGAAAAACACAAGTAGATTCATAACATAAAACATAATAAAATACAACATAAAACATCAAATTAATTACAAGCTTGTAAAGGAGTCAGTGGAGTCTCTACAGCACAAAGACAATTTCTCAACTTTGACAGTGAAGCCAACGGCGACTTTTGACCTGATGACCTGTAAGCTCAATGAGGTTCCTCACGGTGACAGATATACTGAGGGAGTTTGACCATGTAGGACTGATAGGTTTGTAGCATAAACCTATTCGCTGTAACGTTAAGGACAATTTAATTACACAGCAAAGCAAGACACGAGTAGGCAAAGTTCTTTATGTTTCTCGTGCACGGGAGAGAACTGAACAAACGCCGTCCCTTCGCTTGACCCCAGTTGCTGTCATCTGCTCCCCCGTAACACTGCTCTTTTATTGAGGTTACATGAATATGCATAGGTGCATTAACATACGACGTATACATACACACAAAGAGTACCTTGCCTGTGCATTGTGTAAGTGTGTGTGTGGGGGGGGGGGTCAGTGTGTGACCCCATAAAGACTTCCCTAAACCTGCTGGTCTGGAAGTCCAGCAGTTCATCTAAACAAAAGGTACTTAGACTAAAACTGACATATACGTTTATCCTACCATAAAACAATAAGAGAAGGTATGCCCTCTCCCATGCTCCCAGGATGTGGGTGTGAATGCCAGAACACTCTGGAATGCACACAAAGCCTTTGCAGACTATTAAGGATCACACATCCTATCACTACACAATCGATTATACACCTCTAAGCATATATGGTTAAATATTTCTAAGCATAAATGACAATCAACGATATAAACCTAACAAGGACCCTAAAAGGAAAAACTAAAACTTTAAAGTAAATTCTAAAATGTACAGTCAACCAATGAAGACAACGACCTGATGGATGGATGACCATGATGAAGGCCACAGGCCGAAACAGCCTTGGTCAAATAATAAAGCTGTTCTTTATACTATAAGTGTTGCTGGAGCTTCAGACCCTTGTTCTTCTCTATGCACTTTGGGCGTCATTGAAGTTGTTCCAGAAAACCTCCATTCTCATTCAAAAAATCAATGAAGAGAAGCTAAATAAAAAAAATATACATATCATTCAAAAAGTTTAAAAAGCTCACAAAAAGACCACTGCTCACATTGCTAAGAAGGTCCTGAGTTCAACTCGCCATCAGGCCAGGGTCTTTCAGTGTGAAGTTTGTGTGGGTTCTCTCTGAGTACTCTGACTTCCTCCCATGGACCAAAGACTATTAGTGGGATTAGGCTAATTGGTCATTCTAAATTGCTCATAGGTGGGAATGTGAGAGTGAATGGTTGTCTGTCTCTATGTGTTAGCCCTGCGACAGACTGGCGACCTGTCCGGGGTGTACCCTGCCTCTCCCTGAATTGGATAAGCAGAAGAGAATGGATGGATTTAAGTTATTTAGCAAACATAAACGTCATGTAAGGTACGAGTTTTCTGAATAGTCAAAAGTTTGGTACATAAAGGTACAATTTATCAAAATGTATAATTTAGACAGAATATAATGTTACAGTAATGATTTGCTTGTGATTTTATGGTATTTTTGGCATGATTTTCACAATAAAAACATCTGATTTTTACATATTATGATTGTAAATTTGGGAAATACATTTTCAAGGTATTATAATTACAGTGAACTGAATCAATTAAATATTACTGACCAAAGTAAAATATTGATAACTTTAAAGGAGGTCTGATTATTCTAAGTTCCATCCATTTAAATCCTGTGTAAACGTTTTTTTTTACATGATCATCATGCCCAAAGTGATTCACAATAACAATATTACTGAAAATATAAATAACAATAACATTGTTATATTGTCGACACTCATGTTTGACTTTGTTCGTTGTGTCTTTTGTCTCTTTTTATTAGAAAAAAAAAACTGAAAGTAGAGACAACCAGAGAACAGAAACAACGAACAAAAAAATGCCACGAGAAGCTTAATTCAAAATCTTAACATTTCTGAGCGGTTTCCATGAGAATACCCTGTGAATGTACGTGTACTTTATACTTTTGCATCCATGGTGGGAAGGACAACTTCTGTACAGCAGGTGGAGGTAACGTCCCGTGAAGCTCTGCGACTGCCTTCATAATCCCACGCAGAAGAAGAGGGACGTTTGCCGGTGTTTGGAGCTGATATTTCTGGCATCACCTGACCTGCACACCGGCCGGACTCCAGATCGACCTCTAGCTCCTCTCCTCACCGGCTACCAGCTAATATTCGCCAGCCATGGCGCTTCGCAAGTTCTTCGTGGGTGGAAACTGGAAGATGAACGGGAACAAAGAGAGTCTTGAAGAGCTCATCAGCACCCTGAACACCGCCAGCCTGCACGACGAGACCGGTAACAGCCCCAGATTATTGCCGGGACCGCTGACTGACTGTGTGTGGCGGTTAGAGGGGATCAATAAAAGCGATTGGTGATTGGTGACGTGGGAGGGGCGAGGAAGCAGGCTGACAGAGGAGGAGGGGGGGATGCTGCTGATGCTTCACAGGTGACACAGTGGCATTGAAAGTCACGTGATCAGGAGGCGTCACATGAAGGCCTCTCATTCTCTCACTTCACTTTGAGGAATTAATTTTCTGCCTCTTCATACTTTTCCCCATCAAATGGAACCTAAATCATAGTTTTTATTGCTGTGCTTGACAGCTGAGGTTAGTCCACTGAGTCTGTGAACAGTCCCTGTGTCTTCACACAGTTCACAGCTTGGGTTCCCTCCACCAGTCAGACGTTTTTGAGGCTCATTTGGGTTTTCAGTTTGGCCGTTTTAGAGCGCCTGACTTAAAGTAGACAAAGAACCAAATACTGAACACCAAATCTTTGAATCAAGGATTTTTTTGTACTAATATGCTGTACTCTGACATAAAACTGTGTGATCCAGCAGTTTATTTATTTTTTACACACTGATGTTTTTTTTTGTTGTTGTTGTTGTTGCAAAAACAAAGTCTTTAGCCTGTCTTTACACACTTATTCATGCTCATGTAGGCTCAATTACTCTTACTTTACATCACTGAAGTACAAGCCTGCTGCATCACTGAACAAAAACATATGCTTATGATAAGGGCTTGTACATAGGAGTGTGCAACTACTCAAATTTTATTCAAGGAGTTTTTAAAACCAGACAATTGAGATAAAGCACTTTTTAAAAATGAATTCTTTGCTTTTGCTTTCACGCAGTCCAGAACAGAACAGATACATATGCATGAAACGATGATTAAAACACACAGTTTCTCTGTGTTAAATAATAATTGACCAAAGTAACTGATTCTCTTTGCTATATTTAAGCAGCTCTGCATTAATTTATTTTTTCTAACAGTGTATTCATGACTGTTTCTTAATGTCTTTAAAATGAGGCAGGCTGCTGGAGGCGGTTGGTGATGAAAGCAATTGTAATCTTCAGTTAGATGAAATCATTTCAGTCTCCAGCCAGAATCACAGTTTAGCTCTATGTCCATTTAACTGCCTCTCAGGGTCTCCGGATTGTTTCAAATGCAGTAGGTGTTTGTAAATGCAGAATTCAGGTTTTCCTTTTATTTATTCAGGTATAACAGTTGAAAAAGATCAGAGCAAAGAAGGATTTACATCAACAATAATGCTCTTAGAGCTTTTACACTGGTTTAACTAACGAATAAAAGTAAAACTCAGACAATCATCACAGCAAACACCAGTCATTCTGTCTGATTTCAGAGGTGGTTTGTGCCGCTCCCTCCATCTACCTGGACTTTGCCCGATCCAATCTGGATCCCAGGATCTCCGTCGCAGCACAGAACTGCTACAAGGTGGCCAAGGGAGCGTTTACTGGAGAGATCAGGTATCTCTAAATCAAATACTTTATTTATAATGCTGTGCTCACAGGCATAACCACTCTGTGATCGGCCTTGGGGCGGATATTATTTCTGTTATGTTGTACAGGTGCAAACACAGCATCTCCCATTTGCTGTCTCTCTTACACATACACAAACACACACACACAAAATGTGTGCAAAAATAATATCAATAGAACCATTACAGTTTTTGATCAGCACCACGGACAGCGACCACAGCCAGAGGTTATTATTTAAGCTTATGCTATAGACTCACAACATTAAGAAAGACAGCTGTAATGTCCATAAACATGGGACAAAAGAGAGAATCCCATCAGCCACAGGTCCTCACAAACTGACTGGATGGATCACTGCATAACAAACACACTCATTAATAGAGTTTCTTATTCAACAATCAGTTCCAGTGGAGCAGCTTTTAAAGTCTCTCTCACACATACAAAGTCCTGTTCTTACTCCTGATTTTTCTCCTTCCTCCAACTTTTTGCTTTGCTTGCTGAGCATAATTTAAACTAGTTGCTCTATAAGACACTCACTGGAAAACAAATTAAATTGTTGACGTCAGCAAGTTTGTGCATATTTTGCACATATGAAAGGAAATAAAAATTATTTCTCCGCATGCCCCTGTGCCACAAAACCTTTCAGAAATGTGTATTTTTATCAGATATTTGAAGCTAAAATGCATCAATAAAGTTAGGCTTTATTTTTGACTGCTAGTGTTAACTCTTTCACTGAACTAACACAGCTAATCCTTCAACATGTTTGTACTCTCTGCTCATATTGCCTTCATATTAAATCATTTTTTGCTCTTTAAAGAACTTATTTTAACATTGTACTCAACAAAAAACAAACCATCCCTAACAAAAAAAGGAACTTCAAGAGCCAAATTGCATTAAATTTCTTCACGTCAATATACGGCCACAAGTAGAGTTGACATGGGCTGTCCTACATGTGTCCTCTCCCTCCAGCCCAGCCATGATCAGGGACTGCGGGGCAGACTGGGTGATCCTGGGACACTCGGAGCGCCGTCATGTGTTTGGGGAAAGTGACGAGCTGATTGGCCAGAAGGTGAGAATCACAGAACTTTCCAATTATCTGGATTTCAAGGGCACATTTCTTTGTAAGAGTTTGCACAACAGAATTTTGTATCAGCATAAAACAGGTTCATATGTTCATCTGATGCCACCACAGTGATGGCAGCTTGTTCGCGCAGGTAGACTCTGACTTTGTTGGCGTTTCAGGTGGCTCATGCTCTGGAGAACGATCTGGGTGTGATCGCCTGCATTGGTGAGAAGCTGGAGGAGCGAGAGGCAGGAACCACCGAAGAAGTCGTCTATGCTCAGACGCAGGTCATTGCAGGTAAATACGAGAGAAATATTAACATTATTTTCTATGTTTTTTTTATTGTAGGCTTTCATGATCTGTTTTTTTAGTTTTATTTTAGCTTTTCTGCTTTATATTATTTTTTGCATCTTTTTTTATGGCTTAATCTTTGTTTTTACCTTTACAGGAAAAAAAAAAGTTTTCATTTCTCGAGTTTCTTATTCTAATGTTTTATTACTTTATTATTATTATTATTCATGATTATTGTTGCGCTATTATGTTTGTACTTTTTCTACATATATATGTTAAATTAAAATAATTAGTTATTTACTCAAATATTTCATTTAAATAAAGTTATAATAACTAATAACGAGATTCATTACATAATATTTTGAAGGAAAACGAGCAGTTTGAAATAAATCGGATGTATTTACAGCTTTTTTGTACTATTATGTTCTTTAGATCAAAAGTTTGGTTATTTAATGGTTCAAATGTTTCTCTGATTATGAATAATGACAAAAAACTGTTACAGAAACATAAAAGTGAACTGCTGGATTCTACTCTGTTTTTATTCTGTGCATAAAGATAGAAAAACGAGTTCCTTTTGCTTCTGGATTTGTTCTGTCTGCACTGAGGCTTTACAAGACCTGATTGATGATCTTTTCCCTGGTTCCATCTTGGCCTCCTGTATTCTGCTTCTGTACTGAAAGTAGGCCACGTACTGATTTAAAATGTAAATAGGTCAGTGGTCTCTGCCTTCAACAGACACAGCTGCCTCTGTTAAAGCAGGCTTTGCAGCTTTAAAGCCAACAAAGGTGGAGAACTGATGGCAGCTTGCAGCCGTGGTCTGCTTTTAGGATGTTGCCTGATCAGAAAGGACCTTTTGAGTTTGCATACTAAGGTTTGCTTATTCTTTCTGAAAGGTAGGGAAACCTTTTAAAGAAGAAACACACCAGACAGATTTGTTTTTGAAGAAATGATAACCATGTTAATGATTAAGGTAGATGTCAGGCATAATCCTGTTTTATGGCATCGTGATGTATGTGAAATGTGGCCTCTCAGCTGATAAACCGTTGTCTTATTCCACCATTATCCTTCCATATTCTTTATACAGACTTTGCAGGTCTTTAACATGATATTGCTGCAGCCCAAATGCACGTTGTGCTCAATGACTAGCTGCAGGTGGCAGCTGATAAAAAAACCTTGTTTGGTTGCAGAGAATGTAAAAGACTGGGGGAATGTCGTGCTGGCATATGAACCTGTTTGGGCCATCGGCACAGGAAAGACAGCCACACCTGAGCAGGTAATACCGCAGCCACATAACTACAAGGCCCATAAGTGAGCACATAAATAATAACTTCTCACATTACATCCAGTCCAGTGGGATGTTTAGCCCTATTTCCAATTTTTATCTTTGTCATGTTTTAATATCTAGTTTTACATAACTGCACACACGGGCAAATCGGCTGCACACGTAACATAATTGTTATATGATTTAAGTCTGTGCTCCGTGGAAATGAATCCTGGGAGTTGATTTTGAAGATGTGACGGTGTAATGATTCTGTTCATGAACACAAACTCATTTTTTCTAGTCTTTTTAGTTTTGCTGTCACATGTGAAAAAGAGAGTTTACACAGGGTATGAAGTATTTTCTGTATGACTTTATCAGTCTCTCATGTTATTGTGCATCGCTTCAATTCATTGAGGTTTGGAGCATTCATTTATGCATAGGTCTCATTTTAATCAATGCATGTGCAGGCTCAGGAGGTCCACGAGAAGCTGAGGGCGTGGCTCAGGGCAAATGTCTCCGATGATGTGGCCGACTCTGTACGCATCATCTACGGAGGTCAGTGAACATAACTAAAGTAAACTTTACAGTAGGATTGTGTTAGGTTCAATGATGGTGCAACAATTTCATATACATGAAATAATGGTGTTATTAAAATGTACAACCTCTGCAGACGTCACAGGTCGGTTTAATTTTGCTACTCTCTCCAGGTTCGGTCACAGGAGCAAACTGCAGAGAGCTGGCGTCTCAGGGCGATGTGGATGGCTTCCTGGTAGGCGGGGCCTCTCTGAAGCCAGAGTTTGTCGACATCATCAACGCACGTGCATAACAAATGCACTTAACTACTCCAGCAGGATCAATGGAAAACACCCTGCCCTTTAGATCTGCACCGTGTATCACCTTGTTTCTGCAAACTGGGCTGACTGATCCAGTTAAACCAGAGGATGTTGAATATTTAAACTACTAAATACCTTTAAGAAAAGATGTTTTTCACTCCATTCTTTATTTTCCTGACTTGAATAAATAAGGAAACTTTAGATAATTAGGATTAAAAACTGGAAATCCACTGAGGCATGGTGAAGTGATTCATGTGATCCATGTAAAGTTTCCTTTTAAATTCTTTATTTGCTGCTAAACTGAGGTGAACTTAGAGAATCAGGGGATCGGTCAGCCCAGGCTGCTTCATGTGTTTGACTTTATGTGTCTCACCTAACTGCACTAACTGATACTTTAGGTCTTTAACAAATAAAGTTTCAGACAGAATTTACTTGAAATGATAAAACAAAGATGTCTGCAGGTACTGAGCTGTGAGGAGTGAGTAGTTGTGGTTTAACACTGACTGAATAAATCAGGGAAATAAATGATGTAAGAAGTAAAAAAACAAAACAAATAAATAAATGTGGAAAAAGTGTATTTTATTTTGTGGTTCACTGCCCATTTCGAATGCATTTAAAGAAACCTAAATGTGACTTATAAGCAGTTAAAACAAGTTAAAGCATTTTTCCTTTGCATTTAATTTTTTTTAGAATAATATTTGATTAGTATAGAATCCTTGAAACTAGTACTTCATAAAAGTTTTTTTAAAGGGTCATATTGCGTTTTTATTCTTCTTTTTTAACTCATCATGTCAGACACAAACGTTTTCACTGTTGGCTCTATCACGAGTTCACAACAGAGCTGGCTCCGTTATCATCACAGGAAATCGCTCTGCTTTCTGGGTCTGTGTTGACTGATGTCATATCTGATCAAATACATGTGTTGGTTGACAAGTTGATTGAGTCTGTTTAGTCACATGTCCATTGCTGCCCAGGTTGTTTTTAATCATTTAAAACTGGTTTTCTTCATAAATCCTCTTTATTTAATACATGTTTTAGAAAATGTAAAAAAACTGTTTTAATCTGCTAAATAGCTTCAGTTCACTTAAATAAAATTTTTCCCCCGTCTGCTCAGATTGAGCTCAGCAGGTCATCCTGAACATGTCAACATGCAATAAGTTGCTGCCATGTGATTTGCTCATTAGATATTTGTGTTAACAAGCAGCTGAACTGATGTACCTAATGAAATGGCCAGAGATTGTAGCTGTTCCAGATTAGGTGACATTGTTTTCTTCCTCTCAGTGAGCCATCTGAATGGAGGCACTGCCCTCCAGGAGCTCCCTTCATGACTCCATGATAGCAGTCGTCATCAGAGGATAAAGCTGAGCTCTCAGAAGAAACGTGGATGGACTGGAGCAACAAAATAATGTCTGAACACCGTTGGTCCTTCAGTCACATATTAATGGTGCAATTTTAATTTCATGGCAAAAAAGTCTCCTGTATTGTCTAAGTTATATTGATTATAAGTTCCCCAAGCAGTTGCTATAGTTTTAAGCCAGTTTGCAGTTTTAAATATTATCACATTAAATAGTAAAATACATAACTTACTAAACTAAACTG
The DNA here is from genome assembly GCF_051167445.1 of Perissodus microlepis. Taxonomy (NCBI): domain Eukaryota; kingdom Metazoa; phylum Chordata; class Actinopteri; order Cichliformes; family Cichlidae; genus Perissodus; species Perissodus microlepis. Next base: position 30,988,353 of record NC_140481.1, on the reverse strand, counting down.
GGACCTAAAAACCAGAAGATCAGTGACGTAGTAGCTCATATTCATCACAATGCACAGCTTTTGCGAGTATATCAACAAATGTGTTCTTGATCTTGAGCACAGTTTGAGTGATGATCCGTTAGTGATCAATGTGTGCAGGTTTGACTGCATTGCTTACGTGCTTACTGTAAAATAAGCGGTGAATTGTGTGAATTGCGGACTGATGGAAAACAGATGCCTCACCCTGGCAGAGCTCGTTGGCTGTTGAGCTGAACAAGTTAAAAAAAAATACAAAAAACCCTCCACATGCTCATATTCTGACATTTCACTGAAAAAAAGATTCAGACACAAAACGACAAAACTCCTTCAGCTGTGTTTGAAATTGTAAATTACCATCTTTTTATTTCACATATTTCCACATTATTTTCAATGACAAGCGTTCTCTTTAAGTGTTTTTTAAATTCTCTTTCTTCTTTTTTGATCACAGCTATTCTAAAGACATTCAGGAGGAACCGAAGGAACAAAGGGATTCGGGGTTCATATATTCTATCTTCTTTTTCTCTGAGAAAGAGGCAGAATCTCAAGCATGGACAAAGGACAAATAATCAGAATCACGTCTGGGCGAGAAGAAAAGGGAGCAACTGGAACCGAGAGACAGACACGACAAGAAGAACAAGGAGACGAAAATAGAGAGAAAGAAGAGGACAGAAGTGGGAGGAGTGCAGGTACTTGAGTGTCCAGGTTAGAGTGTGACATGGCAGAGTGTGTAAGTGTTCAGGTGTTTACAGTGTGTAGTTATTAGCCTCACTCCATCCCTGAAACTGCTGCTTTCCTTACAAATGCATCGTTCTCATTCAGTTGCGAGCATTAGTCTTCATGGTTTTCTGAGATCTTTGCTCATTATTCTCTCTGTGTTTACAATGTTAATCTTTATTTTTGCAGGTCTGTCCTCTGGCTGTACACAAACTATTCCTTTAAAACTACAGTAACAGTGCATGTCTGGCTTATAAATATTCAGATTTTATGTTATTCCCCTGCATGTGCGTTACACGTGTTGCATCTGCTCACTGTGTGTGTGAGTGTGTGTGTGTGTGTGTGCATACAGTTTCATCTCCCTACCTTTAAGTTCAGTGCATAATTTATTTATTTAGTTATTTTTAGCTATTTTCTTTTGCTTATCTGTAATCTGTCTTTATACATGGCTCGTTCCTTGTGTGTGTGTGTGTGTGTGTGTGTGTGTGTGTGCGTGTGTGTGTGCGTCATTGCAAGTCATTCAGCAGTCAGTTTCACAGAGCGCTGGGGTTCCTGAAGTTATGGCCTGCAAAGCGAGCCTGGTCGCCCAACTCTTCCTCAATCCTACAGTGGCAGGAAGACAGAAACAAAAACAACATTTTTTAATTGTTTTTGAAGGAAATAATTTCTGTTCTTCTTCATAAGGTCAGCCTGTAACCTGGAAGAGTTTATACTCTTTGCACTGGCGACATGTGATCATATCTATTGAAAATAATATCTGCATGTCCAGCACAGCCTTCTTACTTATAATCTGCTTTGCATAAAAACTTCAACAAATCAACAAAAATTCGACAAGCTGCCACGTCACTGCACCACAGCTGCAGGCAAAATAATCCATTTATATCCCTATATAAAAGCAAAATAATCAACATTAGAAGATCATTGGTCATATAAAAAAATAAAACAGGATGTATGCGAAAATGCAAATCACAACTCAGTTTTTCCATTGTTAAAAAGCTCATGTGTTGCTTTACAGCATCTACCTGCTGCACAACAGATTCTCACGTGTGTGTGTTCACGCTCGACTGCGCTGATTAGCATTTATTGCTCGTTAATGCCCCCGTTAAGTCTCTGCACCCTTAACAGGTCCTCAGCAGTCCAATGGGATTACACCGCTGAGCCGATCCAATCTCCCTCCCTCCTGTCTCCTCCTCCCACCTCCCCCTGCCACTGACTGGCTTGGACACATGGGGTGACACCAGCGCTCCTGTCGCCTGTCATGTCAATTAGCTCTCTGATGGTAAGCACTAGGACAGAGCAGGCACCTGAGGAGCTGCGCTGTAATGCTGCCGCCTGATCTGGAGCTAAAAAAAGGGGCTACTAAACATTCAACAGGCCAGAGGACCAATTAGGAATTTATGAGTAAATACTGAAGAAAAGGACTGTTTTTAGAGTTATTTTAATTCTAGATTCAGAAATTTTTCACATTTAATATATATATATATATATATAAACTCTTTAACAGAAAATGTCTTGTTTCCATAAAGTGTCAAAAATGAATAAGCCATGAACGAAGCCCAACTCAAACCAGCCAATCTGTGGACCAAAGCAGGTTATCAAGTCAGCTGTAAAAAATAAATCTTCACAGAGCAGCAGCTGAACTGTCTTTATTTCATAAGTTCATGTGAGAGAGACCTCTCTGTCTGCAGCACACTGACCTCATGAGCTGGTTGTACTTGGCCAGCCGCTCAGATCTGCAGGGGGCGCCAGTCTTAATCTGCAACAGTAAGATAAACATTATCCTGCAGGTGACCAACAGAATATTAAAACATAACACCAAGAACTCTCTGGACTTCTGGCTTCACAGGGAAACACTTGAATGATAGTTCAGAATGAAGCTGGACAGTTGTGGAGCTGTAGCCCAAAAATGTAAATTTAGTGAGGTGAACAAGAAGTTTAGCTAGAGGATAGCATCATTCAGCCACCCTAACCAGCTTCTTTGTACAAATACGGAAGTTTGTATTGTGGTGTACCTGCACTTCAGCTGTGTAATTATCAGCATGCATTAGCACAATGCTAATATTTTATGGGCTAAAGGTCATACTAAAGAATTAAGGTCATAAGAGAAAATTATTTAAATTGGTTATTGTTACTGTATTTGCAAAAGATAAAATAAAATGTGTGTTTCTGTATTTAGAAGCCAAGAGAATTGATAATTATTTTAGACATTTAGTTCCATTCACTTATAGTCAGTTAGTCTAAACAATAATACAAAACAATATAAGGCTGAAGTTAAATTTCTCATGAAGAAATGCACTAATATCTTTATTTTATCTTGTTCAGTTTACTTCACAATTTATTTTATATATTTAAAACAAACTTACAAAACTTAATATTCACTGTAAGTTTAGTTTACTGACATTTTAAAGGCAACAAGAAAAACAAATAGCTAAATGATTTAAAGGGTTTATTGTGGATTCTTACATCCTTAAAAGGACAAAAACCTGAAACCTATATCTACATCAGCCATAACATTGACTTTGGTTTGGAGGAGAGACTTAAACGTTGGTGTCAGCTTCTAAACTTACCTGTCCAGTGCAGAGTCCCACCACCAGGTCAGCAATGAAGGTATCCTCTGTTTCTCCTGAGCGATGGCTGACCATCACACCCCAACCATTTGCCTGAGCCAGCTTACACCTGACGGACAAAGTTTATTTCAAAGCACTCTGTTAGTCATTTTCATTTTCTTCCAATTGATAAAAGGATAATAATTGATAATAAAACTGTTCCCATAGACAAACTTCCCTTTGCTAAGAAAGATCTCTACCTGATAGCAAAGTTACATTTCCAAAGCCGTCATAACTTAAATTTTCTCTAACTCTTTCAACCAAAACTAGACAGCTACAAAAGACAGTCAGACAGCGGTTTCCCGGTGTTGAAATGTTCACTGGGTAACGTTTGACACCGTAGGACAAGAACATACAAAGCCGAGAGACAACATAATTTTAGCTATGCCTACAAGAAAGGCTAAACTCTGCTTTCTTTCAACCCTAAAATCCAACAATGACATAAATCCCTAAAAGCGACCACTAAGAGTCAGTTTTTATTTAGGTGGACTACTGAAGAGGGTTGGATGCTAACTACTGTAGCACAGTACGAGGCAGCACTGAAGGTCGTGGCAGCACATAGTTCACCTTCCCTCTACACACTGATGCCACACTGTGCTGCATATATTAACTGCGCTGTGCTAATTGGACAAGTTAATTAATCTGATATAATTCATTTGTAACTGCGGCTCATCTCGCATGCTAACCTGCTAACAACACGAAGATTAAGACATAAAGTGCCCCCTCGGGGTTCACGTGAGCTATAAAAAAAGTAGCTAATGTATCAGATTAACGATGCAGGAAGCTTTTCATGTGATGGATGTAATACATCACCTTTACTGTCATCAGCTCTGTGTCTATCATTTAATCTCCCTCCTCCCCTCCTGCTCTAATCCAGCTACACTGTTGTGACTGATGGCTTCATAACCCTGACTGACAGTTTGGTAAGTCTGTTATAGATGATACACACATCCAAGACTGGAGCAAACACACTCTTCACAAATTTATCATCAAGTGTACAGAAACATATAGCAGTGCCAACCCACGTCAGCAGTATGTTTGACCGATAGCTGAACCTTATCCTAAACATCTTCTATCACTTCCTGTCCTTCATTTATCCGCCATAAATGGAACAAGGCCAACATGGCTGACAGGTAATGACCGATGTGACTGACACTATAGCGACATCCACTGGGTATGTGTGTGTCTATATTTCCACATCTTTGACTGACAGCTGGACAGCTGTGCCTCTCTCTGTCACCTCAGCAAAGATTGAAAGCTCTGTTCGGCCAATCCGAGGCTTCGAGGTCACGGACCTGCCTGAGGGGGTGGAGGGTTACTCTGTAGCTTCAGGACAACACTGCGTCAGTGACAAATTGAATTTATGGATCTTTAAATACCCAATATGTAAGAATTTGTAACTTCTTTCATTTATTAAATGGCCTTGTTTTTATTTCCAAAATGTGAATCGTGTCCACACTGAGATTTCTCATTGAACTTTGGACAAAGCAGACGTACGCCTGTATGGCCTCGGTGACAGAGCCGATCTGGTTCACTTTGAGCAGCAGGCAGTTGCAGGCTCGCTCCTCAGCAGCTTTCTCTATTCTCTTGGGGTTGGTCACCGTCAGGTCATCCCCAACAACCTGGATCCCCACCTGGGCCGTCAGGCGGGACCAGGCCTCCCAGTCATCCTGGTCAAATGGGTCCTCGATGGACACCACTGGAAGTGAAAAAAGAGAGGTCTCTTACTCATCAATAGGGGGAGTGCTAGTGCTAACTAGTGATTTAATAATAATAACCAATAATGTAATTTTTCAGATAACACAACACAAGTCCTTGAAATTATTGGACAATTTCAAGATATTATCATTTAAGTGGTATAAAGGGAACTCTTTCAGCTGCCCTGAACTCCGTTTTTAGACTTTTCAAAGTATATCACATAGCAGACAACTCACAGGTCTTTTCAGGCCAGATCAGATGAGTGTTACAGAGTAAAAAGATCGCTACAGGAAGTGAGACACATGGCACAACTGGTTACACAGAGCTATTCTTGGAATCAAAACAACCCTTATTTATCTCTCTTCTCGCCCCATGAGAGCTTGGATTCGGACTGGATTCGTAGAAGAAGATGGATGAATGGATGGAGGGATCTGATTACATGTCCTCTCTCAATGACATCATACAGAGCTCGGCTCACAGGGATTACTTCTACACTCACTGATTTTACCATTTAAAAGTCTTACAGTGTTTCATTTGAGCTTCTACCACTGAAGCTGTTTATATATGATAGATTTTTTTTGACATTTGTATTTACATTTAACCTTTTGTATTGTGTATATTGTCTACTTTGTTACTTAACGTTCTGTTTATTTTTATCTTTGTGCACAGCGCTTTGTGACTGCCTGTCTATGAAAAGCGCTTAATAAATAATCTTTACTTACATACTTAAATGGGGAAAAATATAATGGGTCATAGAGTGGACATTAAAAGTTATTGCAGAGAACAGCGACAGAAAAAGTCAGCCTCATCTGGAGAAGGACTAATGCAACAGAGTTTAATCCAGTATGACATTGATAGTAGTCACCCCTCAAAGTGACTTCTCTACAAACTTCATATCACCTGTAATGCTTGTAAATCCTCCAAATCCAGTTGGCCTTATTATTGTCTTTATTATTGTTGAAGGGTTTTATAAATACTCTTCTGTATTAGAAATAGTCTCTTTTAGGGAAAATAATAAAGCAGAAATATCCACCTAAAAGTACCCTGAAAAAAACCCAGAAATTTTACTGAGCCTGAGAGTAATCCACTAATGGAGAAAATGCTGAATTTTCACCGTCCCAATGAGTAAACAAGGGTGGAGATAAAAGCATTTGGCCCTGAAGTCCTGTGTTCAAATCATTAAGTCAGCTGAAAATGTCAGCTAGCTAAAAGGCCAAGCCGTTTTTCTTTGGGTTTCATAGAGTCAGCAACCTTGGATTTAAAAGCATCTCGTGTTTCTGCAGTCCAGCAACACTACTGAAGAAATAAGCATTTCACCTTTATGTCACATTAACTTATTTTATCACTAGATAAAGAACTACTTTTTTAACCATTTGACATTCACTGAACTGCATTGAACCAAACACTGGTTGAGTTTTGTACAAATTTAAATAAGCAAACCTGGGTAGCTGTTGACGAAGCCCTGGTAGATGTCAGCCAGTTCCTCTGCAGTGATGTGCCGCTCTGGATCTGGTGGGGATTTGAAGTCCAGGTCGTACTTCCCCTCACGGTAAAACTCCGAGGCGGCAACGTCCATCCCGACTACTACCTTTTCTGTGAAGCCAGCCTTCTCAATGGCTGTCTGCAGCAGATCCAGAGCTGAAGAACAGAGAAAGAGACAAGGGGGGAATATAAAATAAGAAATGGATTGAATCTTTTGCCCCCAGGCTTCTCGGGTAGGCAGGCATGTTTGCCCCAAATGTGGTCCACGTGGAAGGGCCACATTTAGCTTTGACTGACAGCGTTGACTCAGGATGAATCGGCTGAGTCACAGGTCCAATTTATATATGGGCCACATCTCAGGTATGTTTGGTCCATATTTGGCCACAACTGTGTGAGTACTATAACTGAGCTGTAAGTGCTGAAAGTAGGCCAGATTAGGCTCAAACGTGTCTTCTGTATGAGTTAGCTTCTCAGGCTGCAGACAGGCAGTACTGAGAGGTGGAAAACATCTAAAGCATTTCTGATGACTAAACCTATTAAGTAATATTAAACTTATATGTCAGTAAATATTCCATTTTAGATTTTGCTTTGTTTACCAATGGAAGTCAAGTAAAGATCATGTTTACAGAAATTTTCCATAATCAAAGCTTTCCCAGATCTATCTACTGATTCCCACTCCAGTTAAAGAAGGTGGCTTAAAAGCTGCTGCAAACAGACCCAAACATATTGTTAATTATTCAAATATCTGTTCCTCACCCTCACTGTTCTCCAGGATGTTGGGCGCAAATCCTCCCTCGTCTCCAACGTTGGTGGCGTCTTGGCCGTATTTCTCCTGAATGACTCCTTTCAGCGTGTGGTAGAGCTCTGATCCTATCCTTAGCGCCTCCCTGAGAGACAGAAGAGATACCTGTTAAGGACTGTGACAGGATGCAAGAACAGGGAGGCAAGGAGAAACACCAGCTGTGGTTTCAAAAACAACAAAGCAGGATGATTTAACGAGAAATGCATTAAATCAAATAAATCTAGCAGCTGAGAAATCAGAGTTTTATGAACAGTCAATGGTTTTAAAGGTGAAATCCTACTTGAAAGATTCAGCCCCAACTGGCAGCACCATGAACTCCTGCATGGCCAGTTTGTTTCCTGCATGAGATCCTCCGTTTATCACATTAAAGGCCTGAAGAGAAGAGAAAAGAAGAGGAAAGGAAGGCTTTAAAAACAATTAAAGGTCCTCGAATCCATCACTTTCTGCGTTTCTATAGCAACTAATCAAAAAGACTTTTAGTAGAAACATCTTGCCAGTGTGCAGAAGTATTTAAATGTGGTGTAAACAGAAGCATTAAATATATGAAATGTTACATTACATGTTATTTTAATAATCCTTCAGTGACATACTGAACAACAAGGTGCCGTGTAAATGTTTTCACAGCACTGTAGGTGTTCTGCAATGATTTAAATGCTTACAGGAACCGGCAGCACCAGCTCTGTGTTTCCAGCCAGGTCAGCTATGTGGCGGTACAGGGGGACTTCTTTCTCTGCTGCGCCAGCCTTACAGATGGCTAGAGACACTCCCAGGATGGCGTTGGCCCCAAACTTGGCTGTTTGAAAGGTCATAAGAAAGAAAGTGATGGGTGTTCGCATCCACAGTGTCTAGTGTCTGAGTTTTACTGGCAAAAATGTGCCACGTCGTATCACATACCCTGAAAAACTATTTTAAGGAGTCAGTTCCTGCTGACTTCTATGTTAAAGGTCCAATTTTATAGCAGAAAAAACATGTTTACAACCTGGCTACATTATAGGAGTGTGGCCTCTTTGACAGACAGGTAGATGTGGGGGTTTTTATGATGATTAATGCTGTTTTCTTCGGTAAACATTAAATTAATAATGTTGAATGTAGATCGTATTTGGCATGACCAAGTTTGGCAGGTAGGATTTCCCTGGACTTTTCCTGGATTAAGCCTACATCCAGAAGTATCTGTCACCTTTAGTATGACTGTAGCTGCAACATTTTGTAGTGAGTATTGGATCCATTCAAATTTACATGATTTTTAAAGAGCTAAAAGTAAAACCTTTAAACTCAAACTTTAGCATTTCTGATATAGATTCCATAATTAAAATCAGATTCTATTTAGTGACATTTTTTTTCATGCCACCTTACATTTTGTGATTCTTTTGAAAAACACAATTTATTCCTCGATATGTTGTTGCTTTAAATTCTTTTATCAATTGCTTTAATTTAAAAAGATTATCTCACTATTTTTTAACCATAGATTTAAAAAATGAGTTTAAATTTGTGTAACTGTAAAAACTAAAGCAAAGTGAAATGCCACGGCTGACTCTTTGGATATAACCATGTTTGTCGTTGCATGGACAGAAAGCCGATACATTCAGCTGCAGTTCAGTCTGACAGGTTTCCGTGCTGGCGGAGATTAATTTCTCCCAAACGACATTACTTTGAGGGCTGATTACACTGCTGCCTGAACATGATTTTAAATTATAATAAATGAGCACTGCATTTATTTATTAAAGATGTGAGTTTGCATTGATCGTGCCAAAGCTTGTTTGGAACACAAATCTATTTGCTCAATCTGTATTTATGCCCCTCGTCGCTCTGCGAAGCGCTCCGTGACAAACCTTCGGCACAAAGCATTTTTTAAAATGTGTGTGACTTCACACGAATGGATGCTGAGCTGCAGGAACGGGGAGATTTCCAGCTGGCTGCTAGACTCTGATGATGTGCTGTTAGTCATCTCGATTTGCTCCTGTCGGGTTTCAACTCACATTTGTTTTCTGTGCCGTCCATCTCGATCATCATGTTGTCCAGCTGCTCCTGCTCCACCACGCTGATGCCCTGCAGACAAAAGCAGAACAATAAGTGGTGATATTCACATATAGTCTACAGTCATACGTGTTACATACATTTAGTTGCAGTAAATGTAAAAGACATGAGATCGTTTTTCCATAAAGCCCCTCTTTTCAGATTTTTGTAATGTCATTGCTAAACCTTGAGTAAAATCATTCATTCTAGCAGACTAACTAACATAAAGCAAATCTATTCCAGTGATGTCACACAGGTTTGTGTTGTTAGTAGTAGCACTGAGCACTGAAAGAGTTTCCATTCAGGAAATGTTTTCAAATAGTGCATGTGTAATACACTAAAGCTTCAGCCTTCATCTTTTCTGTGAATTACCTCCAATTCTTTTCATTTAAATTCATTATTTGCCAACATTTAGAATTTTACATGTTTTTTGTTACATTGACAACATTATACATAATGACTAAAATAAAAATATTTTTTTACTATAATAATATTCAAAGGATTCAGATTTCTGTCATTAACCTCCACTTCAGAGTTTTACTACAGAAATAAACCACAGAACTTTATTGTGCCGCTAACTGATGAAAATCCCACTTTTCCTCCAATGTGTGTGCAGAAATATTAAGATCAGGGTTTGATACACAGTAAAAGCTTCATTCTTAAATCTTTATTACACATTAGACTGAACAAATAAGACAAACACTCATTACGTAGGCTCGTTGGGGGAACACATGCTTTGTTATTTAAAAAGTGTAACATTCCACCAGTATGACATATTGGGAACATTTACCACATATAAAATCCACTTCTGGAGTTACTAAATGGTCAGTGTGGTAATCCATCGGCTGTCATCTGATGACAATTGTTTGTTCCAAGACAATTATTTACATTTTAAGTCTTAACATTTTCAGCCTCAATAACTCAAGCAGCTAATTATTTAAGGCTATAAAATGAGGAGACACACAAACACGTGTGTGCAGTTTTTAATGCATGACTCCCAACACAATGATTAATTAGAAGACATTCATAATGGTAATTAAATTTCCCTTTAAAGGGAACCTGTTATATTTATTTCCAGCTCCATTATTTCCAACTAAAGCAGCTTAGTGTGATCAAAAAGTCACAATAATCATGATAATCAAGCTGTTTTGGATGTTTTGGCTATTTTCTTCCTCCTTTTAAGCCAACTTTTGTCTGATTGGCTGCTGCTCAGAACAGGATGTGGGTGGGACATCTGCGTGTGAGATGACCATATGAAAGATATCCCCTTCCACTCCCATCATAATGGGAAAAAAGCAGAAATCCTTGCTTTAATGCAGATGTTTGCAGCTGTTGTTTCAGCTCACAGGAATCACAGAGTGCTTGTAGCTGAAAATTATTTTGAGCGGTCAGTTCGATTAAGAAAGTACTATATTAAACTGAGTACATAACAGAAAATAGGTTTAAGATTAACGTTAATCCTCTATAGTATAATAAGTGATTTGAGGACTTACAGAGGCTAAAAGGGCTGGAGCCAGAGTATCGTTGATGTGCCCAACTGCCTTCAAAACACCTAAAGTGACAAAGAAGGAAATCAGACGCACAGCATCACAAAAATGTGAGGTGAACACGTAAATTATCAATAATAAATAATGTTAAATTGTAGTGAAAACAGAGCACAGTTTTATCTATTAGTGTTCTTCCAAATTACTTGGAAATATTTTCATATCAGCACTGATTGCTTTTGCAGCAACTCTAGGGTGAAATTTACTGTGGATTCATTTGTTTGAGGGTTAGGTGAGCACTGTAGCCTTAATGGCTGTTTTATAGTCACTGAAGTGTCTTTCAGTGTTCGCCAGCAGTAAAAATGATTTGTTAGACAAATTTAAAATGCTGGACTTTATCAAGACTTTTGTGGCATTTTAGCGTCATATTATGAATAAAAATAAGATGTCCAAACATCTACACTGCAAAAATATTTGTGAGAGGAATATGTCGACAGGCCAAAGGTTTTATCAGCGTCACAAACACTGAATTAAAGAAACTTTCTAGAAAACTGTAATTTTTACTTTAAAGGTCTCTGAATGTTCTATATTGTTGTCATTGTCAACACAACTGGCTTATTTCTTCTTAAGTGCTTTTACTTTTGTTGGGTATATAAAGCTTTCATAAAAATCTATATTATGTTTATTATGTTTTTATTTTATTTTGTAGGGTTTTTATAAAATGTGAAGTGATTACTCTCAGTGTTTGTTATCATATAAATGCAGCACTATTCACTGAAAACAGCACTCTGTTTCTGTTAGTCAGTGATCTCTTCATTGTTTGGCCTCTTGTGGTCATAAATACTGAATGCAGCTTTAAGTTCTCATCGAATGTAACAGTCTGTGCAAGCTCAGCTGATGCATCTTCATACCTTTGCCCTTGTAGCGGCTCTTGTCTCCATCTCGGAGCTCCAGAGCCTCATAGATCCCTGTGGATGCTCCGCTGGGCACCGCAGCCCTGAACAGACCTAGAAAATTAATTAAGAGAGAAAGAATTAAGGTTTTGATATGATAGATATTAGACAAGTCTTCATCTCAGACTGCTTTCCCTATGCCTTGTGTCATTTCTTAATAATCCCTGCAGTTGCTCAGCTTCATTTTAGAGGCCAGCTGGAGGGGATTTGATGTCCCAAACAGCTGCTTCAAACTACCAAGCTCTCCATTTTTATTTTTATTTTTTAGCTTTCTGGCATGGTAAGTGTGACCTGCTTTCCTGGTGGTAAAGATTGTGTTATTTTCTTCCTGTGACATTTTCAGACAGGCTCTTTAGCGGTCACCTTTTTCTGTGCGGAGGTCCACTTCAACAGTGGGGTTTCCACGGGAGTCCAAGATCTCCCTGGCAACTATGCTGACGATCGACATCCTGAAAGACACAGACAAGAAAAACAGCCCATCGTTAACTGTTTTTAACTTATAACTTCACCTTAACTGCACCAAGGAGATGAAACACAGAAAACTTCAGCTCCTGGATGAAAAGATCTATTTTTACAGTGAACACAAACACACGGCAGCCTGCCAGGGGAGACGGCGAGCAACATCAATGCAGAAATCAAAGCTCACTACAGAGGAGTGCATTGTCTCTCTCCCTCTCTCTCACACACACACACACACACACACACACACACACACACACTGCAGTTACTTTTCTGTTTCTGGAAGCAGCAAAAAGAAAAACTTCAGTAGGAGAGGGAGGAGTTTTAAATAATGCATCAGTTCGTCGCTGCTTTTATCCAGACTGGAATCTGCTGATTTATTCTGGTTTCGTGGTGATGTTCTATATTTTTCTAATTGTCAACAAAACTAGCGAGGCATTGATCATACAAACAAGTACTGTGAATCAAAGCCTGATAGATCTTATTTTTTCTTTCTTCACGCTGATTTCTCCCTCTCTGTTTCGCTGGCTCACAGTTTCCTTTGTTACTTTGAAAGCACTGTTATTTTGTCTTACTCCTGCACACAGCCTCCTGCAGCCAGGAATATTCTCCACGGCACCAACAATCTGTTAATTTACTACAGAGAAAGCTCCCAACAAATGTAACATGCCTTTCAAAACATTTGCTAAATAGTACAACTCTGAGAATAGGTGCTATAATCACTGGGCTTGATCCTGGTTGAAATGTTTTAGTATCAGTTTATTCCTGATTATATGGCAGATGTTACATTAGAAGGTGATATATTTGTCATGTAGCTTGAGCAGAGAAGCTCCACCCACCTTCTGTTCAAACTTGCTGTTTATGAGGGGCAGCCAATCAGAGGAGAGCTTGTTTAAAGGTGAGGAGCTAAACTGGAATGAAATTAAAGGATGCACTGAGGTCCACTTTAAATCAAAAAAGGATTATTTTGATCGAGGAATCATGCAAAGCTAATTTATAAAGAAAAATATATAAAGTGGAAAATGTAATCAAACGAACACTGGTGCTACTGCATAGGGTATTACTTCTTTCCTTTCTTACAGTAATCCTTAAGTTTGTGTATTTTTCTGCATCATGATATATAATGAATACTTAATGACTGTGTTTTTATAAATGCATTTCAGACAGTAAGACCCCCAACAATTAAACACATGTATACAGTGTACATTAATACATAAAAGAGATGGAAGTAAAAATGATGTTGCCTTCATAACCCTTCCGTTCACTGATCTATTTAAGTTAACATACTTTGAAAACTTTGATCTCTTTCAATAAAGAAACTAGAGAAAAGGTTTTGAGCAGGGGTTTTAGCCATCAGTCTGACCTTGGCAAAGCTTTTTTAGGCTTCTACCGCTGCTGTTTACCGCTGCTTCTTGTATCCCAGGAGAGAGATCTCGGAAAATCTTTCAGTGCTAATGCAGGAAGGATGCTCCTCTGTGGGCAACCTGACACTTAAAGAAAAAACACAGCTTGACTACATGGTATTCTTCTAAATAGGCCACTGCAGCCAACACTTTTCTTCTGGTTGTTTCTGGACCTTTGTTCTGTTTAAATGCAAGAATTAAAAAACGAAGAAAAAAGCATGTGAATGCTAATGCTGTTTCTAAATCCATGCATGTTAAAAGTGGTTATGTGCATTAGATACAGAAGGAGTGATTGGACTATCGCTCAGAATGTGCCTATACAGTATGTTATACTGGTACAGATGCTATGTGCAACAAGCCACAAACACTCTTGGTATTTAACTTTTAATAGGTTGAAATGATTGTTTTGTTGGTTTGTTTATTTGCTTTTTTAGTGCTTTTACTTGAATCTGAGTTTAGAGGTCAACCTACACACTGATGATTGATGCTTGTTGTCATGGTGTTTAAAAATCCTAAAATCTGGCAATAAAGTAACAACTAAAGTAACACTAAATAGAAAAGCAGATTTTATCACCACAGTGTGATGCTCAGAGTTCAGCCGTGGGTTTAACAGCCTGTTGTTGAGGTTCAAAACATATCAGCAGCTTATGGCAGACAATGGCAAGCACACTTATAATTAACATTTACATGATGTGCACTGCTTGTCATTCATGTTGTTTTGTGTGATGGTGCATTGCCATCGACTGCGGGGTGACATTATCTCCTTTCCTTTCATAAAGGATGGTCTAGTGTATCCTCTGCTAAATGAGGTAATAAAGGAAGCATTAACCCTCCTTTATCAGCTGTCAGTATTACTTTTACACCTCATGGTTCTCTTTGTTTTTTATGTCAATTCTGTTATGGATAAGTTAGACCCAGACACAGACATGCTTTGAAAACGATCTTTTCAATTTTCAAACCCATGTTTCGAGCCAGTGAAGAGAAGCCAGGATTGTGGTGATGTGATACCATCTGCTAAAACCAGAAAGAAGCCGAGCTGCTGCACTCTGAACTAGATGGAGGCGAGAGTTTTGTGACTTTTCGTGCAAACCAGAGAGAAGGAGGTTTCCTTTAGTCGAGCAAATGTTAGAATGCGATTAAGATAATTTAAATATCAGCTTTTAAAAACACAAAAGTCAAAGATGGCTCACGAAGAACCCAGAGAGCCTCTTTCGCTGGCATTTCATTCTCTCGTGTACCCTTAACTAACTTAAAGCTTTCAAATTCTGTTTCTCAGCCAGAGAGACTGAACTCCACAGCACAAGATTAAAAATGTATTCCATCACTTTGATGTTGAATTTTTAATTTCTGTACCACTGTGACATTATTACCATTACCTCAAGAGCATTTGAAGCTTTCATTAATTCTATTCTCCTCCGGTGGTGTTTCCCCTCTTCCTTCTCATTGACAGTCCAGGCACTCAGCGTTGTAACTGCAGCGATACATCAAAAAGGGGCTTTTTATGCCGTCCTCATCCCTCCGTACTGTATGAATACTTTATTGATCTGTGAGCTAAATCTGGCTCCCAGCTAGCTTGCAGAAACCTGGCGCCTAGGCTGTCCTCTTCAGATGCACTGACAGAAATATGGAGGCTCGGAGGAAGGGCTCATCCTCATATCTCTGTACAATACATCTTTTTTGGTTACAGACATATAAATAAGATATGGCAACATTGTTTTAGAAGTTCAATTGAATCACAATAATGATAAATCAGCTCCATGTTCTATGAATGCACAACAGAGGGTATGTCACTTTAATTTTCTATCTCTGAAATATGGAAGACGCTTCCAGGCCTAAAGACCAGCAGAAAGCAACTTTCTCTGGAAATCTTGAGTCACCCTATATCTCATATCACACTATTTTTAAGTCTTATTTAACACAATGTGATGATTGTTGTGTAAATTGTGGTCATATTAAGATTTAAATATGTTTCAGAGAGTATGATCTGGGATGAGAGTACTTTTCAAAAAAGTTGGGGTTGAAAAATGCAAATTAAAAAAATTGTACTTCCCCAAAAAGTTGGCTCCAAAAGTCTCACTGTAGCTCGTTTCTGCTGATTGAATATTATGACACTGCCACAGCTACAGGCAGTAATTTGAATGTAAATCATAAATGCCAAAGAATTGTGGGAAAATATTGTTAAAGTTTTAAAGTAAGTCTTCACTACTCCAATTCCATTACATTTACAGCAAGGGAAGGTTTTTCTGTAAATGCCATTTAGAGTAACGTCACTGGAAATGATGCAAAGACAATGAAATGTGCAGTCTTCATAGGAGCTTTACTGTAAAAGGTTTACAGTAGCTTACCAGCTTCCAGCTGCCAGTGAAATTGTAAAACTACAGCAACCTGTCAAACAGACATGCGCAGACATGAAAAATAATATGATTAGAGCCTAGAATGATAAATGCTTTTAAAGTCATCACTGTTAGGATCACGACCACTTTCATTGATCAGCGCAAACACAGGCAGCCTCTAACTGCAGATAAATCCTGTCTGAAAAGGTTTGTGCTCCACATGTGTCTGATTGTTGTGTTTTGTAGGACTGGTACTTAGTTAGCAGGTGTCTATGTGTGCACAGGTATTGGATGTAATTAGACTTAGTTGATCAGTTAGCAGGTCACCCTTTAGTCCAACTATGGTCACTGCTGGCTCCAGAAGAAAAACATGGAGGTGTTTAAAATGCTGATATTAAGGATTCCAAATCAACCAAACAACCAAAGAAACAAAGTGTGAGTCCTGCTGTTAAGCATGGTGGAAAATAATTGTATGAAACGATGGTGGCAACTAATGATTGTTTTAATTATGAGTTCATCTACACAATATGCTCTGAACTCATTGGTTAACTTTTTTTAACAGGTTATAAGCTAAAGTCTGAGATTTAATATACTTAACATGTAATATGAGACCAAATCTTCTAACTGTAGAAACATAAACAGAAAAACGAGCCGGATGAAATAAATAAAGACGGTCTCCTTGGCCTATCTTCATTCGTTTTATTGTCAAGTTAACCTGCCGGTGTTCCTGTGGGAGCACATTTTAAAAAGTGATTTCTGTCACTTTTTTCTATTTTTCTATATAATTTATGTCCTTGTGCTATCTTTCTTCTTCCTCTGTTATTTCCCCCGGTATTTATCTGACTCACATCCTGAATGCAAACCCTTTTTGTTTATGTGAATCTTTCCCGCAAACATCAGATAGCGTTTGTTTCTTTTTTTAATTCCAGGTGTCACCTTCTTTCTCTTCCACCAGGTACACGATTTCCCTTGTGTGTTCCTTTTGACCCAATGCAAAGTCACATTACTCCTCTTGTCCTCTGACTCCTTCGCTCAGCACTGCTCTATCACGATTCCTCTGCGCAGCTCAGGGACGTTATTTCCACCCATTTTCCCCTCACCATTGGTTTATTGTGGCATTTATGAAAATTTATGCTTATTCAGTTCTTACACTCGTAAGTCACAGGAGATAAAAGTGTCAGCATAATGAGTAAAGTGTATAAATGGTGCTCAGCAGAAGAGAAAGCAGATACTGTAAGGTGCCACCAGCATACTGAAGCGTCAGCTCACTCTGGATGTGTGGGTGGTTTAATTATTTCTTTTTCTAAAGTTTTGGTGCTGTTTGGAGCCCCACCCTGCCGTACTGCAGACTTTTCCAAACAGTTCCTCCCTGGGCTGGAGCAGCAGCGCATGAGATACCTCCTCAGAAACCCCACAATTCCCAGTTTTCATCTAAACTGTTATAGTTTCACGAGGTAAAACTTGCTTTCCTAAGGCGACCGAGTGACTGCCTGGAGATTTAATTATAGCATTATTGTGTCAGGACTGTTCAAGGGCCTTGCAGATATATAGGTCTTGCGTCATCTGCTGTGTGGCCTCCCAGTCATGGTTTCACTCATTTATACAGAGAAAAAATATTTTAGTGCCTCCTACAGCCTGCAAATGAAAAGAGACTTGTGTCTTAATGCATCGAGAAACCTAATTATGTTTATGTGTCATAGTCTGAGGCAATGCATTCTTTTAATGTAAAGACATTTGAATGTAAGTTGTGCATTAATATCACTACTAACTGCATGCAGCAATCTCATATCCACACACATGTTCTTGCTTCCTGATCTGTCACTACCTTAATGGGATTATCTCATTACCCTCATTTCCATCCCTCTTTTCTCTCCTCTCTCTTGTTCTCTCTCCATCTCGCCCGGTGCTGTTTGGGCACGTTGCTGTGTATTATGTAAGCTCTACAGCAGCAGCAGCAGCAGCAGCAGAGAGGGATGGAACCCATGAACACACCACACCTACCAGAGACTGCAGAGCTCAGCAGAAAATGTACCAGCACCAAAAGAGGGCGTGCCAGAGAGGAAGTGAACGAGGAGAAGGGAGAGTGAGATGAGGGCACACAAGAAAAGGAAAGAAATAGAAAAACATCAACTCTGTGTGTCTCTGCATGTGGCTGGAGGGAGAAAAGGATCAAAGGAAAAAGAGCAAGACAGATGTGATGAAAATCATCAGAAGAGAAGGAGAGAAATGAGCGAGAGGAAGAATACAGCCTATAAAAATAACACCACCTACTCATTTTACCCTCAAATTCTTCATAAACTCACAAAATATTTAAAACAACCAGATCTACTTTCTGTACCTAAGATATACCAGATTTTGAAGCACTAAAAGAAACAAATTCCCATTTGAAAGCCCTCAGACTGCATAAATGAACAATGATCTAATTTAATGGTGTTCAAAATGCTCCACAATCCAAAACCTAACGTAACTAATGTTCTTCCTGCACTGCTAGCAGCTGAGGAGCTGAGGACTTTGATGGCATTTCCCACTTCGCAGGAGCATTAGTTATTGCACGGTGCATGGCTAATGTGGCAAACGTTACCATCTGTTTCCTTCCCTCCTACTCTATGTGCCCATGTAGACTGTACTTTAATCAAATGGCACCCATCAAGGCTGAGAAATAAAGGCAACGCTTAAGTGCCAAAAACTGCAGGTCCCCTGATGGCCACTGGAGGCTGGCTCCAAACGGAGTCATTCCCCATGGACTCCAATGTTACAGTGTTCAACTTGTTCATCTTTACAGCAGAAATAAACATGTTTACAATGATTTTGGTCTCTAGCTGTTTTATTTGACTCATAAACTGACTCATGGCACAGACCAGCGGTGCCCAACATCCAGGCCACGGACTGGTACCGGTTGAGTCTATACCGGGCCGCGAGAGTTGAGGCTCGGGTTTGAAATTTATGGTTTTCAGGGTTTTTATCGTTAACTCAGTTTCCCTGGGTCTTTTCCCATGTTGCAGTTGTGAAATATTTACACGTTACCATAGCGACCAAAGAGCATTAAGGGGCAGAGAGGAGGATGCTACTCTCAATGTTGTTGGTGCATTTCAGGAGGACGCTGCTAATAAAGTTACACAATTACACAGTGAATTCATGTTTATTATTATATTTACAAAATACCACCGTTTTTGTCTTGGTCATTTTATTTTATTTTGCTGTATTTATCTGCGACACCTTAAAGGCCGGTCTGTGAAAATATTGTCTGTGGTGCAAAAAATGGTTGGGGACCGCTGGCATAGACTTTATATAAATAGATGAATGTAGTGACCATGACATCACCCAGTAGCTAAAGAAGTCCCACTATGACGTCTCAGCTAAGTGGTTTGGAACTGGACAACATCTGGCTGTGCATGCTGCTCACTTACTGGTTAATGCCTTGTCAGTCACACTGAAAACATCCCCTGGTTCATCTCCCTTCTGGACTAATAGTAAACATATTTTCTAAATGAACTTCAAGACATCTTTTTTTATGTATAGTCTATGGTTGCAAACCAAGCTAGCTAACATTAGCTAATTATGTAGCTCTCAACCAATTAGGATCACTCATTCTGGCACCAAAACACAAGGCGACAAAATGTCCAACTAAAAGCTTCAAACAGGAGTGCACAAATTACTGGGTGATGCAATTCATGCTGCCATCTTTTATATACAGCAAAGAGCAAACAGATGCAAAGGTCAGCATTTATTCCTGTGAGTGAAAGCCCTGATTATTTACAGTCTATTTTTAACACTTTCAGTTCATTTATTTTCATAAATAACACGTAAACAAAACAAATGAAAGGAGAGAAAAAGGCAAAGACAGAGGAACAAGTGCTAAAATGTGGCTTTAAATATATGCAAACTGAAAGAGAGAGAGACATAGGGAATGGCCAGGAGGAAGGAGAGAGGGAGGGAGTGATGAAGGACAAAATGGAGAGTGAGTGGAAATGAGGGAGGGTGAGAGAGCGATAGAGAGAGATAAAAAGAGGAGAAAAGAGGGAAAGATAAATAATTAAATGACTGTGTTTGGCTGGAGAACAGAGGGGAGATGGAGGGATGAAGGGGGGGAGGAGGAGGAGGAAGGCAGGGAACAGAAGGCTGATTATGGCACACACTTGGGAAGTGAAGCAGTCTCACACATACTGTATGTAATGCTGATAATGTGTCGACGTTTACACACATGTAGCTTCAGCTGGCGATTATCGCAGGTACTCGCGCACACTTAACGTCCGCCCACACGTCACAGCAGGCAGCCGGAGATGCAGAAACCGAACACGCGCTGCTGATACACCAGACCACAACACAATCAAGCGTCGGATCAAACACAAACGCACACGCATTTGACTCCTGCTGCCAACACACACACGCTCTGTACAGCCATTTTCCAAGAAATCAGAGACATGTTGGGTTTTTTTCAGTGCTGCCATATTAAAAAGCATCAGACAGAAAACACACACAGTAAAGATTGACTGTAGAATCACACAAACACATTTTAGCAAGAAATCACCCCCACCAAGGAAAGCTGGAGTCCCTGATTCCAGACGGATTCTTGCATTCAGATTGATTCGACATATTTTTTAAAAACAGAAATAAAAGTCTCTTTAATATTTATTCATACAGCTGTATATGTGCAATGATAAAGAATCCATCCATCCTGAAAGTGTGAGATACACTCCCTAATTTCCTTCGGGATTAATAAAGTATTCTGATTCTGAGTAACAATTTCAGTAACAAATAGTCTTCCTGAGACACAAAGATCATCGTGCAATATGACTTCTATTCACAATCTCAGATCCACTCTGACCATAAGCAAACGAAGTGTTAATGATTCATGTTACAGAATCATGCCTCATCTCCCTTAAGGGAAGTTGAGTCACTATAGTGTGTAAACAGATGCTATACCTTTGAGATAGATGGATGCACTTTTATTCATTCAGTCTAAAATTACAAAACATATTAAACAACATTTTTGTAAATGTGCCAAATTACTAAACTGACTGATCTGCTACTCCTAACCCTTGGCTCTTTGAGAGGAACAGCTGATGGTGCTTAGACTGTAGACAAAGACTGACGTAGCTTCTCTTTCTGGAAAGTGAAGTCAGCACAGAAGGCGGTAAATCCTGTGGTTTCAAAAAAAGATGTCTGGCTCTATAGAAGTCTATGAGGAAATGACGCTACTTCTCACTTGACCTGTGATCTTATTGGATATATAAGTAAAAATGGCAGAATGTTATTTCCCAGTGTGACATGCTCAAGAATCATTGTTTCTTTATCAATTAAACCTCTGAACCTGGAGACTCAACTCAAGAAGTCACAGACTTCAAAGTGCAATCCCACAAAGGCCTCGAAGCCATTATATGTACATACAGTAAATATAAGATTTACAAAGCAACCATGGCGTCTCCCACTGGTTTCTGAAGTCCCGCTGTGAAGCCCGAAGCTGAGCCATGTCAGCTTTTTAAAACTAGCTGTCATGGAGCTGACTGTGAAATCGATGGACACTGCGTAGGCTAGCAACTAGTCAGTCACACAGTAAAGCTTACCCTCAGTCCTCCTTGGCTCTAATTGTTACTGAAATATACAAAACAGGCCTCATGTTGTATTCAATCAGCCTTAAAACTATCAACTTAAGATGGGACCATAAACTCATCAGGACGGTGCTCATGCTGGAAGCTCAAATGCACAAGATAGAGCTTCTTTCTTTCTGAGATGTTCGCTGGTTAAAGGATGAAAAACAACAAACCAGCTGCAATAAAGAGAGACGCTAGCCACAAATTAAGACAAATGCATGATGCATTCATCCTTTTTGCTTGAAATGTGACATGCAAACAGCAAAAAATAAACATCTATCACTGCTTCAAATCAATTAAAATCTATATCTCACTATTTTTTTAATCATATATACTTCATCCATCCATTTTCTCCACCGCTTCTGTAGTTTACTGACAAAGCGTAGCTGGAACTTATCCCAGCTTTCATATAGTAAGAGGTGAGACACACCCTGAATAGATCACCAGTCCATCACACACGCACACCTCACATCCACACCTAAGGCCATTTAAGCCAACATGCACCACCAGGTCGCCCGTATTCATTTCACTAGTCTGCAAATACTTTCAAAACCCTTAACTTTCCTTTTTTCAGTTATTGTTTGTTACTTTTCCCTTGAGGACGCGTTCCTGTAATGATTAAATAATGATTCCTGCTGTAAAAGCTGAATGTAGGACAAGTTATGAAATATTGTTGTTTTAATACCATCTCATTGTATCTCATGTCATATCAATTTTCACCGCTGTACTTTATTTATTAATTAATATTTGTTGCTTCAGTCAACCCCCACTCATAAATGTACCTGCTGCAAAAGCACTAACAAACACACACACACACACACACACCTATTTGTGCCTCTCAATCAAACACATACACGGTTGATGTACCGAGGACTCAAACGTAATTGACTGCAGGATCATACACACACACACAAACACACACACACACACACATAGCATTCCTACAGCCAAGACTCACATGACCAAATACACACGCAATACACTTGACAGCCATTTTACAAGAAACCAAAGGAAATGCAGGCAGCAAACAGACACACACATTTTCTGTTAGATGGTTTGTCATAACACATCTAGCAAACACACACACACACACTTACACTTCATAATGACAGTTGAAAGCTTTAACCCTCCTCCCCCTCTCACAAACCAAAAACAAAACAAACAAAAAGCCATGACACACATAAATAAACCACAAATTAGCATCTAAAACTGCAGCTCTCTCACACACACACACACAAGCTGCCACAAGACATCAAACCAACGCGTTCTTGACTGCAAGAGGTTGTTCACACACATTATGTGCATGTTGCCAAAACACACACAGACAAATACACATCATTTCCTTCCTCCTGTATACGCACACATACATTTTTGAAAGCCACAACAATGCAACATTTAGACACACATCTAAAACTGACGCTTACACACATCTTTCAGTACATGCACACACATGCATGACTTCCGGTCTTACACACACACACACACACATACACAGTTGGACTACGACCTCTCACACACACATGCAGTAAGACCTAAAACTGAAGCATCTCATTCTCGTGCACAACCTTCTGTATCCGCTATGCAGCACACAGAAAAGACACGCAATCACAATGATGCAGGAACACAAAGATGCAAAGAGGAAGAGAGGATTTCCTGCCTTTACCTGATGCCGGTGTGTGTGTGTGTGTGTGTGTGTGTGAGTGAGTTCTGCCTTTTACGGCGACTGAGAAAATACTGGAGAGGCAGAGCGATGAGAGAGAGAGAAACAGGAGGGGAGGAGGAAGAGAAGAGGAGAGAAGGAGGGGGTGATATATATGTGCGAGTGTGTGTCAGAGGGAGGAGGGGAGGGAGATGACTCAGAAGGGAGATGGGGAGAGGAAGAGGAGGGTTAATTAAAAAGGAGGAGATGGACGGAGGGATGAGGATGGGGTGCAGAGGCTCTTTGCCTGACAGAGGAGGTAAAAATAGATGAAGGCAGGACCGGTTCTCGCGCTGCGTGTCTCCCTGCCTCTCTCTGGTGCTGCAGTGGGGTTCAGCTGATGTATATATGGTTACATAATTGAGCCTTCTCCACTATACTCACACAACATGATGCTCAGTGTGTGTAATGCTCATGTTGTAGGGAGATAAATATGACATAACAAGCAAAAATTGTTTGTTGCACTAAAAAGATATCAAGTGAAGTTGAACTATGGCCGTGCTGTACTTTCCTGTAATACTGATTTAACCTGTTTAACCAGGCGGGTCATTAAACACATCAACTGTTAGTTACAATGTTTGCCTGAAAACGGGAAAATCCTTGTGGGGACATGAGGAAGGGCTAAAAAAGAAATATCAGAAATTAAAGAACAGTAGCAACATACCGACTGGCAAAATGCTGCCCTCTGGTGGTGAAAATGTAAAATTTGCAGAGCGTAATTACCAAAAATCTGTATTTAAGCATATATAACCTAAATTTATGATGATTCAGTGCTTGAATAAAACCCCGAGCCTTAAATTGAAGCTGTTTATAATGAGGGCTGTCAGTTCCAGCAGCTAATTTACTGATTGTTTGGGAGTCTGTAAAAAAGAAAATGAATTGCCTGGATTTCATATTCTGTGCATCCTATTCATTTTTACCCAGCAGATGTTTTTCTCTTATACTGGAGTAGATATCCATGTGTAAGGGCAGAAGGCTAAAAGCATGTTTACTCTTTAAAGAATGAGAGATGAAAGAAATGCTCTTGAGAAACTAACCACCTTTGTTTCTTCTGTTTTGATTTTTAGTTTTGTCCCTTTAATGCACGTACACGCTAATTTATCCACTTTTTACCACACAGCAAAGGTGCTTTCCATATTAACTTGTAATCATGATTTAACTAAAACTTATAACTCTATATTTTCACTGGTGTTGTGTGATATTTCCTGATTTGTTTGTAACTTGGTTAAGTTATGGTGGTGTAACCAAAGACTCCAGTGATCTTTCACCAATAAAATTTTACTCTCACCAAATCAAATTCTGGCCTGCAGCGCAAATCCACCGTCGTGTCCTGAAAATGCTTCTAAACTGATGAGTTTACAGGAACTGTGACTGCGTTCTGGACAGAGCTCACCATAACTTCATTGTTCTTCCTTTGTTCTGTGCAGAATCGTGTTGAGCTGTGTCCTTGCTGCTCTAAAAACAGACCGGTGACGCTGCTAATGCTGAGAGTGACACTGATACACATTGATAGGGCAAAAGGGTGAAGCCAGTGTGTGCTCAGTGTGTGTCACGGTTGTCTATTATGGTGTGTCTTTGCCTGCATGCAAGAGTATTATCGGGCAGGTGCATACATCCACCTGTGTGAACGTCTCTGGGTGCGCTTCTGTGTGTGTGCGAGCGTGTGAGATAATCTATAATTAAATTCCTGAGTTTAATGGGATTATCTTTGGGAGACAAGCGGCACATCGTCATTTGCATCAATCCCTGTGGTTAGCTATGGGTGAGCGACTAAGAGAAACATATATACAGAAGGAGAGAGAGAGAGAAATAAATGGGGGCAGATGAGAAAAAAACATGAGGGAGCAACAAAGAGGATTTTTTTTCCCCCAAAAAGCACTGATGAGATCAAAAAGCAATGAAATGCTTGTGAAGTGAGCAAAACAGCGAGGCCATCCAGAGGGACGGAGTAATAGAGGAGCACCTCGCATTGTAATTAGCTAATTTTCTGCTGCATTGTCGCTGAAGGTCGACAAGCCTTTCCCTCGGCGAGGTCTCCCTTCACCTCCAGCACATCAGTGCTGACCAGGCCAACCAAACAAACAGATTTATCCCTATTAAAGACATAATACAGAGGACCAGCTTACATATTCACTCATACTCATCTACATGGCTATTTTTACAAGCTTATGAACTGTCCACATCCAATTCCTAACTCATTATCGACCAGAGTCTGATCATTTCGACACAGCAGAACAGCTCTTCCCTGACCTCATGCTGTTTTCCACTGCGGTCAAGGGAAACAAATTAGATTAGATTGGTGTAAGAACTTGTATAATATACTATAATATACTTAGTTATTTCTTGGATTACTTAAAATGTATCTTTTAAATGTTTAAAATCTATTTTAAACTTTTTTAAAGGCATTTTTAATGACCAGCAGGGGGCAACACCTCTAGTTGCAAAAAGAAATCTGTTTGCACAGAAGACTATTGGAAAAAAGTTTGGACTCTTCGCTCTATTACTGCAGTAAATAATCATTTTCTGCCTTAGCCACTCATTTCAGGTCATATTGAATAAAGTATTATATCAGGGTGTTTTGTTTTGTAAATAAAGTATAGTTGTTAGCCAACATAGCGAAGGCAAAAACTATCAGCATGAGGCTCCAAAACAGGATTTCATTAACCGATGAGCGATTTCACAGTGTTACATCCATGCTGTCTATAGATTAAACAAGCAGGGCGAGCATTCAGAGGCTAATACTAATCATATACAATTAAATTGAATATGTTTTGTTAAACAGCTACAAAAAATGTAACACGTTACAGGCTGAATTGCTCATTTTAAAGGTGCCTTGAATTTGAAATCTTTTCCTAATTTTTTCGTTGCTCAAATGGAAATGTCAGCGAGTGTGGAGTGTATGAATCCATGGAGATTTCTGAAGTAGCAGAGAACACCAGGACGCTCTCTGGTTGTGTTAAAACATGTAAAATGGCCCTTAACAGTGAGCATTGCAGTGACCCTAAAAAGAAAAACAAAAGTACCCTCAGTGTGTACTTTTTCTCCCTCTGGTGATCACTGAGGAAAATCTGTCAGTCTATGTGTGGTTTTTACATTTTATTGAACTGGAGCCAGGTTATTAATGCGAATCTATACTGCTAACCTAAAATATCAGTTTTAAATTCGATTATGTGGCTCTATGTTGTACCTTTTAATGCTAAGATGACCTCTGATTGTGCATCCAGGGACTGTTTTAGACTATCTTTTAAATCATTTTCTTCTCAACCAAAAATGGGTGAAACCACTTCTCTGTTGTCCTGGTTTTGTTTGATCATGATAAAACTGTTTTACTTTCTATTTTAGACACATGTATTTTAAAAAATCAGTGACAAAAAACATAATGAATAATAATAGAAAGAAGAGACATAATTTAACCACAAATCTTGAAGAAAGAAAATGTTTAAAGACAGTAGAATATAAGCTCTGAAAATTGAAAACTGGGCAGAGGATTAGAAATAATTGCCGTCATAGGCTTGGACAGGTGAAAGCCTGACTGGGTGTTTGATCATGTTAAGCTAATTTTTCTATTTTTCTGAGAAAAATATAAAAATATATAAAATTAAAAAATATAAAATTAGCATTTCTTACAGATGCAAAATTTCTCAGTGATGTAAATTTCATAACCGGCACGAGCAGACCTTTGAGTGCCTGCCTGTTTTTTGTGATTGCACAAGAATTTACATTACACCTGCACTGTAATGTAACTATAATGTAATGCAGTGTTATTTTAATAAGAATTTTTTTTTAAAATATTGAATAATTACCTGTTACCTGTGGCCGTGTTGTTTTAAATCAATTACAGAATAAAAGACTAATAAAAGAAAGACTGAAAGATTAATAAAGATTGTATTTTACAGTGATTGGTTTAAGTACAGGAACGTGGTGATTTTTAAGCCATAAAAATTCTCACATACCTTCCACACAAAGCTTGATTTTTTAAAAATTAAAACCGGAAATAAAAACTAAATAAATAATGAATAAAAACTCGTGTACCATAACTTTTAATTTATATATTTTTGTGATGTTAACTAAATTAAAACGAGTTAGAATTAACAAACGCTTTTATACATGAAAAGTAATAAAAACAGAGGAACTTGAATATAACATGGGTCACAGTTCCGCCTTCCGCCTCGGGTGAGGAGGGGTAGTTTACAGGAAGCACCTGAACGTAGCACCGCATTATAGCAAGTCCAGCGGCTGTGGCTTGAAAAGGTAGGCGCTGTAAGTGACGCTAACGATTTATCGGTGGTAAATACTGAAATATCCACAAAAGTCACCGGGAGGTGTTGGGCTCATCTTTCCGGAGTTAAAACTGGCTGTTAGTGAGCTGACAGCTCACTCTCCTATACGGTAGTTGTCAAAACAAATGATTTCCTTGAGCTAACTTTAAGCTAGCTTCGCCGTTAAATCTCTGCCCAAAGTTACCGGTACGATCTTTTTTTGTTTTTATATTTTTGGGAGGTAAACTACAACGTTTAACCCTCTTATTTATAAAGTTTACACACGCGTCTTTTAAGTTTGTTTTTTGTTATCATCTTTATGTTAAAATACTTTTAAGCAGGTTATTTTGCTGTGGGTGGGGGTCTGGGCGGATGTAACTTTAGGTTAGCTTAGCCTCAGTTAGCGAGCTTCGAAGAAGAACTTTTAATGATAAACTTTTAGCAGATTATTTCCGTGAAAAAACTGTCAGCAGGTAGCGACGTTAGGCCTTAAAACATAAAGAAATCTGTACTCAGTTACTGTACAAGTAGCAGGCCTGCGATTAAAATCTTACTGTAAGTAAGTGGCACAGCCTCACATGCGGAAGTGAGTGAAAAGCAGCAACACTTGAATGGATTTTTAACCATTTACAGCTGAAAAAGTTGCCATAAATAAGTTGAAGTTGTCGGTGTTTGCTCAGGGTTCTGTTGACTTTTCTATTTGACGAGTCGGTGTTATTAAACTGCTGTTGGTAGTACCTCATACAAAATCTATCTTAAATTTGACAACGAAAGTTGAAAGTGTCTTATATAAAACTTATAAACACTATGCTTTCCTTGAAGTTACCATTTTAAAATTTTTGGATATTTTAGCTTTTAAAGGCGATTCGATAAGGTTCAATTTTTTTTTATATAGCATTAAATCACACAGTTGCCTCAAGGCGCTTTATATTGTAAGGTAAAGCCCCTACAATAATACAGAGAATACGGAGAAAATCCCAACAATCAGATGACCCCCTATGAGCAACCCTTTGGCTACATAGGGAAGGAAAAAACTCTGCATCTGCTGCAGCCGGGTGAGGGAACGGGATGGAAAGATATGTAGGATATAAAGCTATACTAGTGTCTTGTTTTCTAGCATAAATAAACCATTATCTACATGGTTTATTCCTGCTCACGTTCATTTGAGTTGGTGAACAGTCCAGTTGTTAGTATTGTTGTGGGATTCGTTGACTAATTATCTGCACAAATGATAAAATTTATCAATGTCAGGTGCTTTTGTCTGTCTGTTGTTTCCATAGACCGTATAGAAAAGACAGGTGCAACCAGCATCATTAATTTTGCATTCTGCTTGGATTTTTAAAGCCTCAAGGTTGCTGTTTTGGCTCCTGCTGTGTTATTTTTAATGTAATTTTATTTTTAGAGTCAGAAGTGACTTTAAGTGGGGGAGTGCCAAATTATATAATAGATGTATAACTCTCTGTATCCCACTGTATTTCTATTAGCACGTTCCAGATTCCTGAGTACTACTGTGAAGTGTCAATTATGATACATTTCTCATCCTCCCCTCCTTCTTCTACACACCCTCCACTAACGCTCTCTCCTCTCTTATCTCCATCTCATCCTCTTCACCTAAAGCCTGATCTCCTGGACTCAAGTCAGGGCTCTAGCATAGGAATGTGTATGTCGACAGGCATATTTATATGATTGTATTGTCAGCAGATCGCACATCCAACTGTCCCATCTCTGGGCAGCTGACAATGAGCCGCCTATAACAACTACCGGATATAGGCTAATATTATGTCAGCTAATGGCTTGAGTGTGTAAAAATAACACTTTTCCTCTGATAAACAACTTGATTATGTTCTTAAATGGTATGAGAGGCTATTTGCTTAGTGTTAGAGTCTGACAACTGATTCCATTTCAAAGAAGCTTTCAGTAATACCAGGTAACACTGGCAAACGCAGGAGTGCTTACCGGCAGAAAGGTTAATCTCACCTCAGTATAGCTGTCATTGGTCAGAAGTGAGATTCACTGACTCATCGACTCATATTGGACTACTTTCACAAAGCTTTACAACCTCCTCCTGAGTAAATAGATGTGGACGCTTTACAGCCGGCATTTTGAAAGCTGTAGTAAACAGCGGGTTGATGGCCTACACTCACTACAAATGAGCGCCATCCAGAACCTTTGTGATGAATCAGGGGTAAAAAATTTAAATTTCCCAAAATATTTAACACAAGTCCATTGCTTTATTCCTGATGTATTGCTAATGTTGATATTATTCAAATACCAAATAGTATGAAAACAAAATATTTTTACTCACAAACAGTAGTAGAAATGTGTCGGCCAGCCACAACCATTATTACAGTACAGATGGATAAAAGACATGGCTGTCGTGACATCCTACTCTAGTAAAAGTCCCATCCCAGGCTTGCGTTTACCATCTTGGTGTGTTGAAACACTGCATTACAGGTGATGGGTGGATCTAAGTGTTAAACTGCAGTTATTGGCAAATGACTTATGATTGACAAGATGTTAGCTAATGAATTTGGCTAATTTTTGGAGTCGGCCTCAAGTGTAATTGAAGTTTTCTTCAGACATAAAAAAAATGTTATTTTTCTATAAAAACATATTTTCTGTTTTCCCATAAAAGCAAAGTAAACTGACAAGAATACAGCAGTTCAGTCTAACAGCAAGTCTTTTAAACTAACATATTTCTAAGTATTTCGCTAGTCTTGAATAAGGACAGCAATTCAGGCAACCAAAGCAACCAAGAAAACTGAGCTATTGAAAGTTGTAGCAGTAGTTGCATCTTAAGGCAAACTGACGTCCAAAGTAGTTTAGTATTTAGACGATTTGAGAATGTCCTTCAACATATGTAGAATACTAACTATTAATTGTACATTATCTTTCACTGGTCTTTGTAGTCCCACTTGTGATCAAACTGAACTCTGCTAAATGGTAAATGGACTCGTTCTTATATAGCACTTTTCTACTCTATCTGAGCACTCAAAGAGCTTTCTACAACAAATTCATTCGGCCAGTCACACCCATTCACACAAGCACCTTTTCTAAGCTGTTAGTGCCTATCTAAGATTCATGCACATTCACACTCCAATGGATGCATCGGTTAGTATCTTGCCCAAGGATATTTGGCATGTAGACTAGGGGGAAGCCAGTAATCAAACCACCAATCTTCTGATCAGTAGATGAGCTGCTCTACCGCCTGAGCTACAGCCCACCCTTAAGCTAAAATGCTTAGGGTTTTAGAAATGAGCCCTGTAATGAAAATTATCTGGATGCAACTGGGGCAGAAAGGGGCATTGAAAAGACTCAGCTAGTGCTAATTTCCCAAAACTATATTCTGCTGACAAATCAATTCTGCAGACATAACTGGTGTCATCATGCCTGCAAATGACTGGCCACCTTGTTTCTGACTCATCAGAGTTCAGCTGAATTCTGGCACTGCCAGTTTACCCAAACAAAGAGCCAGTGATGAAGTGGTAGGCCATAGCCCTCTAACCATTGTCCTTCTTAATGAAGCCGCAGAGTGGGTATGAGAGCTGCTCGGCATCAGAGAGGTCACAGGTTCTCTAGTCATTGTGTAGTAAACATCGCGCTACAGACCAGGCAGTGTTTCCATCAGCCAGTCTCATACTGACTCCGCATTTTCATATCACCTGATGCAAACAGGCAGGGAAAAAAGGGCATAAAAACCATTTAATAATTCTTAAACATGCAACTGAGCAGGTGTTTGGAAAAGTAATTTAATCTACATTTTGATCACCCATAAGCATCTATACATAGTAAATTAGTTAATGCTTCGCCCTCTTACTTGACACAACACAGTGGCAAGTTGAGCATAGTATCAAAACATAACTACATAGAAAATCTTGCATGTTAATATGACCCTTAAAGCTGCCCAGAAATGCATGTAGGTTTTGTCCAGGGGAGTTATAAGAAAACAGACCAAAGAGCCAGTGTAACAATGCCTATTGGCATTACTGTGTGAGATTTTGCTGGTGATATGTCCCTTTTAAACTGATGCTCAAAGTTGGAAAACAATTCTCAAACAAAATTTTGGCATTAGATTTGGACACTTGATTGATTTGAGTGAGTGTTTTTAACAACACCTAAATGTGTTTTGTAGCCCTGAAGATAAGGTGAAAAAACAATACAGATGAAACGACACAAAATATAGCCCGTTGTCTACTTTGAGGGCCTGCAACTTGGAAAACACTCACAGTATGAAGCTAAAATTTATACATGACTTCATTTGATATACTAAAGTTGTGTGGAAATTACATGTAGATAAAAATCATTTGATTATGAGGGTGGTTGGAGAAGTCGTTTTCTCACATTTATTTGCTTCTGTATAAAATCAACCTGTTACAGAGCAGCTGCATCTGCTTGCACTAAAACTTAATTAAAAGTAACTGGAAATTGTGTCATAAGCATCGACTGTAATGACTGATATCTTTTGTCTCATATTGTCAAGGCTTGTTTGTATACAGTTATGTTGCCATGGTTACCCTTCTGCACATGAAGCATTGGTGGGAGGTGCAGAATCAAGAGCAGGGCATCACCTCGCTTATGGAAAGCCCCTGAAATGTAGCAGTTGCACCGGATGCTCAGTTTGATAATGACTGAAGTACAACTACAGCCTATTAATACTTTCATTCTCAGTGATTCAAGTAGATTAAACCTTAGATTATTCTCATAGATCCTTTTAGATTTGGGACAGATTGTCTCAAAAAGTTGCTTTTGTCTTAAAGGCAACACTCATCAGGTGATTTCCATTATGTATAACATATAATTACTTTCATTATGTACAAACACCTGATTAAGGTCTGTCAGGGGCTTATTTTGTCATTCCAGCAGTCTTCCAGAGACCCCACTTCCCTGTCTCACCTCTGTTGTACACTTAGTTACTGATATGTCCTTTTTTCTTAACCAGCATATGCTCACTATGCTACTATGCTAACTTTTGTGGATTTAAATGTGGTGTTTTTATCATGAAATTAAAACAAGAAGGTGTTTTCATAAGGTGTTGTAGGTGCATTATATAGGTGCACAGTTCAATTTTGTGGATAAAAATAAAATTTTGTGTGAAATAAAAATGATATGGTGATTTTTATAAGGTTCTGTAAGGTGCAAAAATGCGATAAATGAGCCATATCAGCCCATTGGTAGGTGGTTACTAGGCAACATGATGACGTTTAAATATATGACATACATAAGAACACCTCAGGGATCTAAGGTGTAGCTGTGTGCCAGGTTTGGTAGCTAGCTCCTTGTGGTTTTAGGATCAGTTCAGGGATAAAGAAACAAACACACAGACGGAGATTGTGTTTGTTTTAATAAGAAGGTTTTCTACTTTTCTCCTCCTCAGATGCAAACTATAAAGTGTGTGGTGGTGGGTGACGGTGCAGTGGGAAAGACATGCCTGCTCATCTCATACACGACAAACAAGTTTCCCTCTGAATACGTTCCTACGGTGAGTAGTCTCAAATAACACGATTAACTTTTTCACTTCCCCAAAGTAATAATACTTGAAATGACAGTGAGCTGACACACAGCAGCAGCATGGGCCACTTTATTCCTTGTAACACCCAGTGTGCAGGTCTTTCCTGTGGAGTGATACTCATAGATGGGTAAATGCTGTATGTAGGTTACATAAACAGGTTTCTGAAAAAAGTATCGTCAGTATCGACGCCACTGTATTTACAGCATGCACATACCTTTCCAGTTCAGTGAGAGAGTGTCACTCATATTTCAGCTTCACTTTTATTTTTAAAAGATGGGAATGAGTACCAAAACTTGGTAGTAGTACACTACTACCAAGTAATAAAACTCTGGAGTCTTTTAAGAACTGAAAGGACCAAGTTGGGTCATTTATGACTATTATATTTTATACTGAAATATTTTTTTTAATGGCTTTTGATGGGCTTCGATCAGTTCTATTGAAAATGCGTTAACACACATCACCTTCAAACAAGATTACATTTCATTTATATGTACATAAACGTATTGCATGTACTGCGGTACGAGTGTGTCATTTTAATAAAAAAACAGGATGAACTTTACTTTGATCAATAACAAGTTTGAATCAAGTCATTGTAGTCAGGCTGTTTGTTCATCCTTTATTTTCATTATGCTGTGTAAAACGATATATAAGCAAACGTCTTGCTTGTAACTGTAACATTTAAAATATTTTGTGCAGATAAATTCAAAATGAAGCTTGCTGCAGCAGTAACTCTCACTTCTCTAGGTCTGTTAGGAGTGTTCCACAGCAAAACATCATGTAGTGGTTGAGAAGTTGTAGAAGAAATGCATTGGCAAATTAGTGATGTGAAACTTTCTTGATGTGAAGCACATATAAATATGTGTCTTTTTTTTTAAATATAAAATCAACAGACTTCAGTTGTCATTTCAAAGCTTTCTATGTGTAAATATGTCTGAATGCAGAAGTAGAAAATTACAGGTCATCCAGGAATTTAATTGTTTGAGACAAGCCTGTAGTTTACTAATTTATGTGTTTCCTAATCTAATTGTGTATCATTGTCAAAGAAATCAAAATATGTGCAGTGTTTCTGTGACATAGAAAACATGTATAATGAGAAAAATATTGGTCCTAGCACAGAACCCTGTGGAACGCTATGACTAAAGTTTAGTCAACAAATGGTCATAAATGATACAAAAATATGTGAAATTTCATCAGATAAGTTAAAGACCCGTCCCCTTTAGTTTACCTAGACCAATCATATAAGGCTGGTCCATATCATACCGTTCACGGTAATAGCGGTGTAATGTTGGGTAGGGCTGCTCAATTAACCGAATTTTAATCACGATTACGATCTGGGCTTTCAACGATCATTAAAAATGACTGAGCCGATTATTAGCCCCTCCCTCGTGCTTTATTCTCGCGCTGCTCCGTGTGGCAAATCGAGCGCACCTCTCTGCATTTCGAACACGTGTCACAACAATTAAGAGCAGCCAGTCTCCAACCTTTTTTGCGCCACGGACCGGTTTATGCCCGACAATATTTTCACAGACCGGCCTTTAATGTGTCGCGGATAAATACAACAAAATAAAACTAGTACCGGTACCGAAAAAAAGAAAATTTATTCATAACTCACGTGAAAAGACCCAGGAAAACCGAGTAAACAATAAAAACGATAACAAAATAACGCTGAAAACTGATAAAAAACCCTGAAAACTATACATTTCACACCTGAGCCTCAACTCTCGCGGCCCGGTACCAAACGACTCACGGACCGGTACCGGTCCGAGGCCCGGGGGTTGGGGACCACTGATTAAGAGGACCCGAGGGAAGCTCGGAAAGCTAAGCAGAAGTTATTTGGAGAGGAGAGTGACTGCTGTTGGTTGAAAAGAGAGGTAAAAAAAACTTCAGTGGTGTGGAAACATTATGGGTTCGCGGAGTCAGACGTGGATCAAGTAGACATAGTGTGTAAACTTTGCTACAGTGTCGTAGCTGCACCACAGAGCAACACTGCAAAGTTCACTAAACATAGATGTTTACATTTTTCATTTATTTTTTATATTGCAAACATTTGCACTGTTATCAGTATTTGCACACTATTTTATATTATTTTTTGACAATCTTTAAAGTCATTATTCAACACATTGTTATTGTTAAATAAATATCGTCAAATAATCGAGATCTCAATTTCAGTGAAAATAATCGTGATTATCATTTTTGCCATAATCGAGCAGCCCTAATGTTGGGTAACAATAAGAAAGTGAAATATTGCGATAGAATTTGGGTAAAACGTGAATGCGCAGTGCCTTTGTTTTCATACGCACATGGCGGAAAAAGAATGGCGGCGGAGAATGAGAAAGGCGAAAGCGGATCGTTGAATGAAACGGATGAACCAGAAGTGGTTTGTAAAAATGCTGCAACTTCAGTGGTGTGGAACTGGTTTAGCTTTCGACCGTCAGATACACAAAAAAGCACTATTTTTGGTAGAGCATGCTAGCGGGCCGTCGTTATTACCGTGTTGTTTGGAAAATACGGCACACTTAAAATCAATCCTTTGATTTTTCTGAAAGTCGACAGTGCCCTTTATAATCCCGTGTGCCTTATGTTTGAATTCTGGTTGTGTTTACTGACCTCGAAACAATTTTATGTGGTACATGGCGCTCGAAAATCTGTCAAATGTTTTAGTACGAGTTTGCTAAGCTACGAAGCCGCAACGCTTGATGGATTGTCGGAGCATTACAGCTATCGTAGGCAGGAGTCTCGCGGAGTGATACGTACTGTGCTTCAACATAATGTTACCGTATTGTGTGTGTATAACCTCTTTTTAAGTTTTGTGGATGTTATACATGGTTATGCTGAGGATATGTCGGCCAGTTTCCCTTTTGGTTAAACTGTCAGCAAGGAATTTGCATTTGCACTGTTACATTTTTATATAACTTTAATGCACATAAACAGCTGCTTGTTTAAGTGAAAATACATTGATGTTTTGTTTTTGCACTAATAAAGTTGTGGAGTTGTAAAGTATTTTGTCTAGTGTCAATTATATCGTCAGTTATATCGTTATCGCAAATTTTCAAATGTATATCGTGATAAATATTTTTGATCATATCGCCCTGCTCTACAATCATACACACATCCATGTCCCTTTAAATTTTCTGTGCTAACACAAGCTTTTCCCTCAGTTATTATATTACAGTGCATCAACTATGCACGTGCCATTCAAGCAGAGGTGAGGTGGATTCAAGGAACAATAAAACACACCTTTTCAGAAACTGAAACAAACCTCCTTTTTGCATTTGGTCTCACGGTGTTCATTTATAGTAGGCAAAGTTTGTATGAGACGTGACGTTTGGTCTACAAATATATCCAGTGTTTTCTAATAACATTTCTAGTGTTATTAAAACTCGGTGGAACTCTATCTTTCGGTCAGCAGATGGTCAGCAGCACCTTGAAATTACATCACATGTATTTTTCTCAAATATCTTAAACCTTCGGTGTATCAGTGATGTAAGTAGTCATTTCCCCCAAAGGTCAGTTGTCTTTCATGGAATATTTTTTCTTAATTTAGATTTAAACCAGTAATGGTCATCAAACATTTTTACATGGAATAACTTGGTTGACCCACTTTCCTCTAATCTTTATTGAAAAATGGTTCCTAAATTAAATTTGTGCTGATGTTACAGTTTTCAAGGTTGACACATGATCAAGTTGGACTTTTCTTTATACCTATAATAACACGGTGAAAAAAACAAAATGTTCTTGATAGAGAGTAAGAAATGTTAGAAAAGGAGACCCTGCGTTACACTTCGAGGTCTGTTTCTCATACTGCTGAGCCAACAGAGCCAAATATTGATTAAGCTCCACCTTAGATTTAAGCTGACATCTTGATAAATGGTAAGTGGACTGGTTCTTATGTAGTGCTTTTCAGCTCTGTTTATACAACATGGCCCTTTCATACAAACACTTATTGTTTATACTTTAGTGCTTTCTATCCACCACACACACACATTGCTACTGCAATGAACGCATTGCAGATCCAACCAGCAACTTTGCGATTACAGATGAACCGCTCCTAACCTCCTGAGCTACAGCTTCTCCATTAGGCAGAGAGAGGTTGTGACAGTTCACACACAGAAAATGCTACAAGTTAAATGTTGCATATAAAAATGAAGGGCTTAAAAGTTATTACAATACGCTTGTTAAATGATGACTTATAAACCCTGCTACGGGGTCCAAGCTCCTACTGCATTCATTAAGCTGTCCTCTTTTAATTTGTTACAATGAATTGTATCTTGGTAGCAGCACCGTTTTGCACTCAAGCATGAACCTGGATGATATTTTGGTAAAAAGTTCTTTTTCACAACTACAAGAGTTTTTGCACATCATTTCCTTGAAGTTGTAAACTTTCTAGCGCTCGCTGTTTGTTCTGATTCTTGTACACGTTTGTGTCGTTTTTGGTGCGTGCAGTTGGTGGTTTCATGTCTGTACCTGCAGGATTAGAAATGTGTGCTTGTCTCCTGACATCCTGTTTGATTCGTGACTATTCAAAAGTGTTGCGTCACGCTGCAGCAGCGCGATGAGGAAGAAGCTTCGCAAGCTCTGCAGCGTGACACAAATGTGGTCCATGTGCGCCTCAGCTCAGCTGATCCTGCATTCTCTGACTCTGTGGTTTGTTGCCATCAGAAAACAGCTTGCTGAGCGTTGACAGGCTCTGCAGCCCTGCTAGAAATATCTGAAATGCCTCCTAATTGATGATGGGTAGGGTCTGTGAGTAGGGACCGCAAACTGATGAGTAATTGTCTTCTGTTTTCTGTTGGTGCCATTGCTTGGTCTGTCAGCAGTCAGCACTGTTTGAGAATTGCAGAAGCAACAGTGCTGACTCAACTTTTATCTTTCTCTTCCTGTCAGACTGTCCATCTCACTCACCTCGCTTCCACTCCACTATTTTTAACTCTTCAGTACAAATGTTGTACAACCAATTCTGTTTGAATTTTTATTACGATTTTTGGCGGCCACCAATTACTAAAACAAGATCTTCTTTTTTTCAAGTTAAAAAAAATGCACTTTTTTTCCAGTATTACTACGGCTGTTACTGATTATTGTTGTCGTATAAAAGCACAACCTTCACATCTAGACTGTTTTTCAGCTTAAACAACAGTAGTATTTGCCATTTTACCTCTTTATGATTCTAAAACCTTATCAAGATCAGAAAGTACTTTAAACTTTAATGCATTTAAAAGACCAATGGGAAAATACCTAGGGAAAGAGAGTTGATGATAAAAACCCTGAAAACCATAAATTTCATCCCCAAGCCTCAACTCTCGCGGCCCGGTACCAAACGTCTCACAGACCCTTACCGGTCCGTGGCTCAGGGGTTGGGGATCGCTGCTTTAATAGGCTCGTTCTTCCCCGGGCTGTATGTTTGGCAGTAATGGCAGTATGTATATGCAGGAATGGTCATGTCAGTATTAATCTATTATTTGTTTATGTACAACTACTTTATTTCAAATGCGTTGTTTAAATGTCACATTGTTGTTATTCCATTATTTTTCAGTGCATATGAGCTTTCCTTTTCATATTTAAAAATGCGCTCTGCTTCTTCTTAAAGTCAGTCAACAAGAGTAGAAGTGAGGGCATCACGTGACCACCTCTGTTTGCCGAGACTGGGCTGTTTGCTTTCTGTCTGCTCTTCTTTGTTTTCTCAGTCCTGTTTGAGCACTTTTATTACCCACCGAAAAAAATAATGTAAAAACATATCTTAACGTATTAGCTGTTTGTAGTTTTCAGCTCGTCTGTGGCTTCCTACTAATGAAAACACTGGCATAGTAGCTCTTTGCTGTTAGCATAGAGCTCTTTTTTTCCTTATTAGTTCTACATGTAGGAAAACCTTTATATAAGTACTAAAGACTTGACTTTATTATTAAAATACTGATTATAATTACTGTGATATTTTGAGAATAAAGGTGTAAAACATTCGTTGTATTAAATTACCTTAAGATTTCTTTTATATTGCGTTATTGATTAAGATATTGCCCAACATAAAACAGGAAGGCTGTAATATTTTCAGAATAAAGGTGCTATTCAAGACAGAAGTGGAAATACTTTCAAATAAATGTAAAAAAAGGATATCAAGAACAGTTTTATTGTAAAATTTTACTTTCTTTCCTGATAAATGCAACTTTTTATGCTTATTATTTTTTATCATCCGTGAATAGTAATACGATTTTACACACCTCCAACATGTTATTTTGTTTTTATTGGTTACTGTCACATTGTTGTTATTCCTGTGCAACATCCTGTTCCTACCTGCATTCTCCTGTTGTTAATCACTGCCTTATTACTTAATGTCACCAACTTACTTAATGAACCCTAATCTTTGAGACTAGTCATCATGCAGCATTAAGTTGAGCAATGTCTTGTTTTAGACAAAAGACTTTATTCTCCTGTACGCTTTGTTTCATGTTTGCTCTGTGTGTGCGTGTGTGTGTGTTGAGCAACTATACATCAGTGTTGTATTATGTGTCTGCATTGTTTCCTGTCAATCTGCTGACAAACAAGCCACACAGTAAGAAATTAGGAGAGCGTAAGTCTACTCCAGGAAGTAATTCCTCACAAACAAGTCACCTTACAGGAATCTGATGTCAAACCTGTCACATTTTACAATGAGTGTGTTTATTGTTTCATTTCAGGCTGTTGTTTGGCTCTGTATGAAACTGAAACGGTATATAAATACAGTTATCGTAACAGCACAGTCGGGACACCGTTTGGCGCTTTCTTTCCCCCACTGTGTCTGCTGTGATCTGTTTCCAGCAGCTTCTGTAGTCTGAGCTCCATCCAAAGCTCTTACCATCAAACCTGTGTCTCTTCTTCTGTCTGTGTGGTGGATGTTTGAGTGGTGGGGCCAGTTACTCAGTGTTTCTGTCCAAACTTGACCTGAAGAGCACTTCTGTCTCTGTTTGTCCATTTCTCTGCATGTGTGTGTCGCACACTCTGAACTGTTTCATCAGTCTATCAAACGACGGGTCAATTCTGCCTCCCTGTGCTTGGAAGAAAAATAAACAACCAACAAACAGACAAGTAGAAGAAATTTTGAACAGTTGTAGCAGCAGCTTCTCTGGACATTAGGTTAGCATTGGGTTAAAAAAAGATGGTAAACCATCGTGTTAATGCCAAATCCTGTAAAACCAGTTAACAGTTAACTGGGGTTTCTTACTGGCTCAGGATCTTTGAGCGTGATTACACATAATCATGATTTGTCTGCATATAACTAAGGCGAAAAGTCTGTGTGACTTTTCCAGACGTCAGTGCATTTTCCTGCTATCCTCGGTCATTTGACTGAACTTTCTGTTAAGTTTCAGCAATTAAACAAAAACATTTTACTTTGATGGAAGACCAGAACCTCTGGTGGGTCCCAAAATGTTTTACGTGCCAGAAAAGCTGTCGTCTGCTGACTCATCTCGCCTGATTCACTT
Organism: Perissodus microlepis; assembly: GCF_051167445.1. Taxonomy (NCBI): domain Eukaryota; kingdom Metazoa; phylum Chordata; class Actinopteri; order Cichliformes; family Cichlidae; genus Perissodus; species Perissodus microlepis. The sequence goes on along the minus strand of NC_140481.1, from coordinate 30,947,882 downwards.
TTGGTGGCGTGCGACCAAAGTGTTTTTTGGCTGTCTGCTTTAGCTGTTTCTCCCTCGACCTGTGGCTACCATCCAATTGTTCTGATGCCTCCAAGTCTGCTGTCACGAGGGTCTCGCTTCACAGCCGTCTGCACAAACAGACACAATGGAGGCTGTGGGCCAGCAGTGACCAGCAGCTCCCAAATAAGATGGGCTTCACGAGCACAAACACCCACTGGTGTGCACCCAACTGTCTGCAGGTCAATCAGCTCTGCCTATTTAATCATTTTATTTGGGGTGTTTCCAATCTGAGTAGTATTTAAAGTAAACTCCTTGTGAAGACTCGTTGCTTTAAGTGACTGAAACGGTTTTCAGTCCAAGACGAGACTAAAAGCTGAGCCTGTATTTTTAAGTTAATGAATAATTGTGTTAAATAACATTACAGTTATAGTTCAAAATGATGCTGATTGTTTTGTGAAACAGTCGAGCAGCTTGAAACTCGCTGATGAAACATGTCTCTATGAAGATCGTCGTGCAACAAGCATCTCCAGTCAACTACTGTGACCGTACTTTGTTTTATAATGCATGAGGTCATCATCGTGAACACTCCCTGCTTTAGCGCACGTCCGCCGAGCCAAAGTTAGCAGGCATGTTGGGACTGGACTGTTTTATTGTACACAGCAGCAGCCTGAAGGTATGGCTGTGATTAAATAAAAGGAAGGACTGAACCAAGACGCAGCAGGTCTGCTTACCCGAACAACAACAAAACAATATTCAGTTTCCATCATTTCATGCAATTCAGTAAAGATTATGTATGAAACAAACTATTTGAAGGGCAGCTGTTTTACCCATTTCCAGTTCCATATCTTTATCATTGGACCCTACTGCAGTAGCTTTGCATGATTCACAGTTCACAATAATCCTGATTTCTTTTACACCAGGCCGAGTAGCTGCACCTCTCAAAAAGAAGGGTTGAACAGCAAGTAGGTTGGATTTCTCTGGCCAAGATGGCAATTTTGAGAACAACTGCTCTGAATCACATCATACAGATCCAGACAGTTGTCTTAGATACAGCACACAATGTTAAGAAATCCACTTCACACGTTCTCAACACTGGAAATGATCGGTTTCATGGAGGTGAACGCCTGCGGTGTTTAGTCAGTTTAAATCAATTTCTCATTTTCCCTCTTGCTGCAGTTCGTTTGTGCAGATGTAAATATAATCGCACTTGAGTGTGGACCAAAACAACCGCACCGAGACCCTTTGGAGGACGTCTCTGTGCGGTTCCAAATGAACTCAGCAGTTTGTTTGTGGTGTGAACAGGATACGAGCTCAGTCAGGCCCAATTACCAGGTAGATGTTGAAAGTTTGAGCTAAAAAAACAAAAACTTCCCGTAGTCACGTGCGGTTATTTCTTTGTATTCTGTGAAGCATGAGGTGCTGTAGATGTGCACAGGCTAGCAACTAGCCGCCCAACATAAATTGTCCTTGTTCTTTTTCAGTTGACACGTTTAGAAACTGAACTGATTCTGACCGGAGGAAATAAACTGTAGGTGTGAAACCGCTGATGGGCGCGCTCATCCACTGTTTAATGAGTTAAAGATTTGCTTAATGGCGCATCATGTGCTCATATTTTAGCCTTTTTAACTTTGCATATTCAACACTGGAGTTGTCTGATTTGTATGACAGCGGTGCTGAACGTCTGTCAAACAAAAACACTAGGAAAGCACTTCCTTTTTCAACGATTTAACAACTCAAGAAGTCTTCTTCCAGTCTACACTTTACTTCCTTTTTTTGTTTTCTGCTCTCTCTGTCATATCATCCGGCTTCTGTTTTCTCACTTTTTCCCCTCTTTGTCCCCCAGGTGTTCGACAACTATGCCGTGACGGTGATGATCGGTGGAGAACCGTACACTCTGGGACTGTTTGACACTGCAGGTAAAAAAATCTAAAACCATTTCAGTTAATTCACTGTAGGAACACCGAACACACTCCCACGAGCAGTGACTGCCTAATATTTACAGAAAGGTTTTTTTAGTGCAGTTAAAAGCACTACAAAACCTAAAAATAAAACTAAGTCAATGTGCTAACCCTCTTCTATCAAAAAGATGATGAAAACTTCCTGGGAGGAAAAAATGCATCATGAAATCTTAATTTTTGGCTACATCTCACCACCACTTTTGGTAAAACAGGAAGTAGGAGAGAGTGAGAGTTTTTGGTAGTGTGAGATGTTAGCTGGTGGAGATGAGACTGAGTGGACTGCGATCTGCTCCACATTTACCTGTCAAATAAACAAGCCACACTCCTAAGATTAAACCTTTTCAGTATCCATACGTTTAAATGAAAATACCCGCTGCGTCGTTATGGCGAAGAGGGTGGAGGGTTTTTGTTTTGTAGCACGCTGCACATGTTCATGTGTGGTCCAAAGTTGGACACTTTAATATGGGCATTGATTCAGTTCTGGAGCCCACCTCAACTGGACCTGAAGCTTTGTTTTGTTTTTTATCTCTATTAGCTTAATTTTGTCATCTTGTGCCTCCCCCTGCAGGTCAGGAGGATTACGACAGACTGCGACCCCTCAGCTACCCTCAGACTGACGTCTTCCTCGTTTGTTTCTCTGTTGTATCACCTTCATCCTTCGAGAACGTCAGAGAGAAGGTTTGTTTAGCTCTCTCTGTGTTTTTTGTTTCTAGATTAAGATTGACACATGTACATTTTACCTTTTTAAACAAGGGCTGTCAGAATAATCTGTAAACCAAATTATTTACTATGACAAGTTATTGTCTTCTCAGTAAAAATTAATTGAGAACACCATCAGCTTGGTTTTAGATCTAAATTTGTTCACAGTGTAACTTTAAGGACACAGAGGAGGGTTCAGGTCAGTTGGAGTTGCATTAAAAGTCCATTAAGCCTGACCTTGACCTTGTCTTTTCACAGTGGGTGCCAGAGATTTCACACCACTGCCCACGGACGCCCTTCCTGCTGGTGGGGACTCAGGTGGATCTCAGAGACGACAGCAACACCCTGGAGAAGCTGGCCAAGAACAAACAGCGAGCCCTGAGCTGTGAGAGCGGAGAAAAACTGGCTCGTGAGCTGAAGGCCGTCAAATACGTGGAGTGTTCAGCTCTGACGCAGGTACGGAGAGAGGAGTAGTCGCCTGAGGGGGGAGAAACAGGCCTTTAGTATCCATGTGAGCTCAGGTCTGAAAAGATAAACTGATGAGGTCAAAGGAAGTTTCACAGTTAAGTCTAATAAGCGTGGCGACGTGTAGCTACAGAACTGTCTGTGTCCAGATGTGAAACTGGAAACATCAGCTCATTTCCATGTGGCTCCGTGTACTAGGCATGATTCTGGTTACAACTGCTAATCAGCTTTTAAAAAGCACTTTTAAAAATAAATCATCATCAGACAATTACCTGTGAGTATTAAATAGGAACTGAAACTAGTATTTGAACCAAAAAAGTTATCAAGAAAGTGTTTACTGAGATCATAGAGGAGGGAAGGGAGCAAAAGATCGTATTTCTGTAGACTTCTATACATTTTTTTTTCATTTTTTCATTAAAAGTAAATCAGACTTGGTTTACTTTCCTTTTGACTTCACTTCTGAATCTTTTGCATGGTCTGCGGTGGGGGGGAATCAAAGTGTTTACCTGCTTTAAAAAAAAGTCTTCTTAAATGTAATTGATTAGTTAAAAACAGAAGACTTTCCTCCTACATGTTAATCTACTTATTCTACATACGGTCATGTTATTTAGTCAAATTCTTTTATTTATTTTTATGTATTTTTTTGGTAGAGCTAGACAGAAACCGCCTCCCCTAGCACAGCGGTCTCCAACCTTTTTTGCGCCACGGACCGGTTTATGCCCGACAATATTTTCACGGACCGGCCTTTAAGGTGTCGCGGATAAATACAACAAAATAAAACTAGTACCGGTACCGAAAAAAAGAAGATTTATTCATAACACACGTGAAAAGACCCAGGAAAACCGAGTTAAAGATAAAAACGATAACAAAATAACGCTGAAAACCGATAAAAACCCTGAAAACTACACATTTCACACCTGAGCCTCAACTCTCGCGGCCCGGTACCAAACGACTCACGGACCGGTACCGGTCCGAGGCCCGGGGGTTGGGGACCGCTGCCCTAGCACATTCAGCGAGAGGACAGGAGCTCCCTTTATTAGAAAAAAGTATTTGTTATTTTACTTTGTTTTATTGCAAGTAAATTTGAGGCATGCAGAGATCTGTGGCAGAACTCCACCTCGGTCTAAAAGGATGGCAACGTCATCTATTTTCATTTCTAGTTTCCTTTGTAGAATTTTCTTTCTTTTTAAATGTGAATTGAATTTTTTGAATTTAAAATTTAAATTTGAATTCTGTTTTTTTTTTTTTTTTTTTTAATTAATTATTATTTATTTATTTAATAATGGGTTGTTTTTGTTTATTTAGAGGGGACTGAAGAACGTGTTTGACGAGGCCATCCTGGCAGCTCTGGAGCCTCCGGACACCAAACCCAAAAAGCGCTGCGTTCTGTTGTAGACGCCACGACAAGAAGAAGAAGAAGAGGAGGAGGAGCAGGAGGATAGGAGAAGGTGGAGGTGGACCAGGAGGAGATTATTAACCCAGATGGGAACTGAGGGGGGGAGGGTAGACGCATTTAAACAGTGCCTTCAGCCATAGTGACTTAACGTGGGTGTGGTGTTAGAACGGATAGGCGCTTTGTTTTCATCACCGTAACATGACTAACATGTTTGAGCAACACTCTTCGCTAACCTGGAAACAGGGTTTTAATAATCGCAGGAAGCAGATTGAGCAATAGTAGTTTAAACCTCAGATGCCTTGAAGATACAAACAATGGATGGAGTCACGTTTGCAGCTGAAACTTAACAAAAACTTTTAAAATCATTAAAAAAATCTACAAGGAACTGTATAAAATATCTGAAATAAATGTTGGGAACAATGTGTTGGGTCAGTAAACTGCTGCTTTATATTTGTGACACTTGTGTTAGTGATTGATCTGCTGTTGATTTCATAGTCTTGAAATAATTTGGTAATCATAGAGTTTGAACGGTTGTGGTGTACAGTAGCAGTGACGGGCACTACACTGTTGATCTCAACAATGGCTTTTTTTAATTTGTTAACTTGTCCACGTTAAAACAAAAAAACTTTGAGCAGTATTTTTCCCTTTTCTTTTGTTAACATAAAGATTAACTCTGTTTACAGATTTAGAATTTTTATTTTTAACCTTTAAACCAAAAAATCGTATGCAGTTGTGCAGGCTTTGTGGATTTGTGTAAGACATAAGAGAGACACGTGGCACTCGTAGATTTTCAGCTGAGGACTCTCTAAATACAAAAAATAATAACCTACAGGAGAAAAAAGCCTATTTCAAGTCAAACCTGTAGAGCTGCTTTGATTAGATTTGACTGTTGCTTCTGTAAGTGCAGTTTTTATGTCCTGGTCACCGGTGAAGTTAAAAGTATTTAAGGTAGTGCTTTAAATTAATTGTCCAGAGGTGTTTCAGCGTAGCTGCTGAGTGGCTGTGTTTGCTTCTAGAAAGCCTTTGTTGACATTCTCATCCTGTGGCGAAAAATCCTGTGAAACTTGAGGCAAAGGAGCTAGTTTGCTCTTAATGTATCCACAATATAATTCAAGAAAGTCCTTTTGAAGAAAGCAGGAAATCTTTCCAAGCAGCTGTAGTTTGATCCCAACACAAGGTTAGATAAATCCTAAAGTAGATAAACCCATCCACCTCTGCTTAAACTGTAGATTTAAATGTAATCAAAAGTGTTGATCATAAGAAAGTCAACATTAGTGCTGTTTTATTCAATCACTGGTTTCAAAAAAGCAACAAGAAGAGCATCAACAAACCTTTTCAGCACTCTTATATCATCTAGCCGACACCTTTGGGCACTTTTAAATCTAAATCCCAAAATAAACAGTAAAAAAAACTCCTAGCTGTTTCCTCCAAACACTGGAAGAATGACCGTTTAACCCAACATGCTGGAGTGAACTCACGCCTGCAAACCGACCAGGGGATTCAAACAAGGAACCTTCCTGCTGTGAGGCAACGCTGCTAACCGCTGCAGCTCCAGTAGCCTTCAGTTTAGGATTGTTTGAGAGCCGTGTCTCCTCCTTATAACGCCTCTGCGTGCTGTAGGTGCGAGTTCTGTAACTTGACTTCATCCGTGTCAAAAAGAATAACTGAGACTAAACATTTACTAACTGGGCAGAAGCTGCACGTTGCAGGACAACACATGCATTGGTGTGCACAGTAGCTAACAGTGCCTCAATCTGTAGCTGAGAGAAGTTAGAAACTCGATGTTCTCATGTGGATGCATTGCTTTCCAAAGTAACAAAAATAATATTCAGACTCTTTAAGTCTTGAATTGTCTGAGATTTCTCAAGTTCCACCTGGTAACAGGACAAATGTGGGATATTCAGGAAATCTGAAGTCATGCAGTTTACACCTGACCACAGAAACGTGAATGTTTTGCAAGAATTTGCATGCAACTGCACACAACATTATATAACTCCTAACAATAACTTTTAACTGTAAACATTAGTAGAGATATTGAAAAAGATTGGGTGAAATGTTCCTTTAGAACGAGTCACTGTGTGAAAACTGTGAGACGCGCCTTTTTTTTTTTTTAGTTTCTTAAATGTTTTCCACCTTATTAAACTGTTAAAGTCGACACAGACAAACGGCCCACGTGTGACCTCTTGTTTTGTCCACTCCTGCTTCGCTGCTCCAGGCTAGAACCTGAGGTGGTTCTCTGGTGGCTCGTTGGCTCCTCCTGGAGGCCTTAAAGGGGATTAGGCTGGTTTAAAGGATTCTGTGTGTCATTTCATTGGCTAAAATCAGACTGATCAGTGTTTGAGAAGTTAAAGTTGGGTCTTTTAAAGACATCAGTTCTACCTTCATTCATCTTCTAGTAGCTTCACAGTTTTTATTTCATTTTAATGTTACTACCTTTAAATAAGGAAGTGCTGCGCTGACCTTTAGAAAAAAACCCTCCTCAGTGACTGAATTTTCCCAGTCATTTATTGCAATCTGCTGCTCTGACAGCAAACTTGGACTGAAAGAGTCGGTGCTGCTTGTTTTTATTCATCTTTCATAAAGTTAGTTAAAGCTACAATCAACAAACCTCTGATCTGAGGATGGTTTAAGGCGGTATAACTGGTGAGATATTAAAGTTCTCTGACACTGATCAGGAGTCAGTAACACATTTGAAACCTTTAAACTGAAATCATTTCCCATTCAAATGAACTGAAATTCCACTTTCCCTCCTCTGTTTCTTTTCTATGGTTGATGATGGTTTATTCTGATTATGTATGGATGATTATAAGTATTATATAGATTTTTTTTCTTTATTGTTTCCTGGTGATTTTTTTTTTTTTAACTGGCTGTTTCTGGAATTTTAATTCCTTTTCTCTTTAGACGTTTTTACTGACACTTGACGGTTGAGTGCCAACAGCTGGTTCGAGTATTGCTGGCCGGGTTGAAACTAAGTGATAACAAGCTTCTAATGGCAGGAGAGAAACATGAGAGCTGAAGCAAGAATTAAAGATGTTTTAAAAGATGAATGTTGGAAGCGGTGGGTGTTTGGAAATAATAAAACCAGTACTTGAATGTTTTTTTTTTCACTTGGACTTTATTTGTTTAAATTAGAAAACTGCTTTTTTTTATCCCTGTGATTGCCAGGATCTTTTTAATTTGTTCATTTTAAATCATACTGCCTCATCATGGATGAAAGTATAAATGTTTCAAAATTAGATGGAGGATTTGTAGTTGTTCTTTTCAAATAGTCTTAGTAATCTGAATGTATAATCTTTTGCTGTTGTTTGTTTTTTAAAACAAACAACAACAAAAGATGTGAGGACAGTTAGCTTGTCTGAGAACTTTAGCAGAAGGAATATTAATTTAGTTGTATGAATATATCTAATTATTCCTTTTATTTTAAAAAAGTGAAAGATGCGTTAAATACTTCAAAAGCAAAGGGCAGCGTAATTAAAGATATGACACTTTTCTTAACTAAATAAAAGTAATTGTTTTCCAATTAGTAACAGACCTACATCCACACTCAACAGGCACTTTGTTAGGTACACCATTCATCAGCACAACTCAATAACTTAGACATGCAGACACAAGCAAGACATTCTGAAGTTCAAACGTCAGAAGAAAGGTGACTCATGGTTGTGGTTGGGATATGCCTGCACAACCATCTTTGGGGTTTACATAAAATTGTCTGAATGACAGAAAATATCCAGTAAGCAGCACGTCTCTGGGTAAAAATTACTAGACTTTTTAGAGCAGATAGAGAAGCAACAGTAACTCCAAAGTCCTTACAACCAAGATGAGCAGTAGAGCTACGGTAGCAGAAGACCGCACTGGTCCTGAGATAGACAAATAGACATATAGTTAATTAACTATTACTCATCGTGGGGAAAAATTCCCTTATTACAAAAACACCATAAACAGACATGAGAACAGGAAACTGAGGTCATCACTCACACAGGAGATAATGAAGATATTTTAAATTATCTGCAATAATAACTGAATCAGTTTGCTCATTAAAGCTAGACTTTTAAAAAAGTGTTCAATTGGTTTGGCACATTTAGTCCTCCATACTTCCGTAAATACACGGTTGGTTTTCAATAATGCTGCTTAGTGCAGCGACCCAGGTTCAGTGTAGGACCCACACGGCGCTTTCTCTGACTGACAAAGGAGCATGAACTGATTTCCTTTTTCTTTTTTCTTTTTTTTAGATAGCGCTGATTGTAATTGTTTAAAGTCACTTTGGGCTTCTGGGCTCCAGGAGCCGATATGGAGCCGGTGATCCCTTTGGGCGGATGCGGAGTGTCAAAAAGTGATCGAGATCAGAAAAATCAGGCCAAGAGGACGAGTTATTTCTTTATTTTACTTATAACACCTTTAAACCCTGCTGGCTACAGACTATTTACCAATACAAGCAAAGTTATTACACATGGGAAACACAGAAACATTGGAAATTATATTTTGGCACCTCGCGTTTTCTTAGTGGACTCTCAAAGCCGCATTTTCAGTGGGAAATGTGTCGCGGTTCAGACTCTGTACCTGAAAATGATCAGAGCACACAGAGTGTCTGCAGCTGCTTAAATAAACTCCAAAATAAAATTAAATCAGTTTTAGAGTCTTAAAGTTATTTCAGCCTCATCTTCAATCAAATATTTACATTATCTCCAAAATCCAACTGGGATATTTCAATCGATTCCAACACGACAAATGATTGATTATTGATCAGTGTGTTCTGTGCCTTAAAAAAAAACCCTTTGCAAATGAATCAGCTCTTCTTCGTGCTTTGGCAGCGGCTGTGAATGAGGAAATGAATCAGCTGGCTCAGGTACAGCAGGAAGGGAGGAGATAGAGGGACACTCAGAGTTTGAAGAAAATCTGACAGCGAGCAGGATTAGTTCACGGGGTCTGTTACCCCGGTAACTAACTGTGAGTTGACGTTTACTCTCAGTCTGGAGCAGAAAACCCGAACTTGGCCTCAACCCTGGATTATCAAACAGAGCTGATCGCTAAACCCGCTCCCGGAAGAAGACCTAGCGGTCCATCGGCTGTGAACAGGTAGGAAAGGTAGGAGCTGCCAGTTATTATAAACTGCGATTTACTGACAATAAATACTCAAATATCTTCAGGGTACCTGTGGCAACCAAGACATTGGAGATTTAAAAATGATGGTAATGTGTGCATTTTAACTCAAATTATTATTTAAATTATTTTTTATTGCCTGAACATTTTGAGAATACACTTCTTAAACTTCAGTAAATAACAAAATATAATTAAAATAACACATAGGTCATGTATTCAGTGGTGTTGTTTGTCTGGCCAACTTGAAATCAGATTATGCTGAAGTTAAATAGTTCATTTTTAAAATGAGCTCAATGATGAAAGTCATTTGCTGCAGTCTGCAGAACAGGAGTGTCTGGATGCACCTGATAAACAACAATGTTTGACTTCCTAGATAAGAAGATGTCATTTAGAAAAATGTTGGCCTGTCGCCTGAGTCATGATTACGATCGACAGTGGAATCTTAGTGCAACAAAAGGTCAGATCAACTTTAAAATACTGATGATCCTCGGACGTTTACATAAAAAAAGACTTTTTGAGCACTTTTTCAGATACTGATCGTTACACGTCCTTGTCTCTCTTCGCCTACATCATTAAACTAGTGCATTTTTGCTGTTTAAAGTATCATAGTTACACCTCATGATATTTAACCCTGAAACCCTTGGTTACCCTAACCCTTGGTGTGACAGAGGAGGATATTGGGATAGGGTGCGATGTTGGCAGATGTGGTGACTCTGAAAAGGACCAGCCAAAAGAAGAAGATGATGAATGCATAACTATCTTCACTGAATTAAAACAACAACAGCAACAAAGTCAGCTAATTGTGAGGGGGTCATGGGGAACTTTCTCAGATTTGACTGCTTTTGTATCAAATTAACATGGTTATCATATTGTCTGAGGTGTTCTGTTGCCACGGTTACCCCACCAAGGAGGCAGAGGCCAGAGGTGCAGGGCAGAGAGCGGGGAATCGTCTCCAAAGTGAAAAGCCCTTCAAACACCTCTGTGCTGCACTCGGCGATGAAAATTTTAAAAAAGGACAAACTTACTTTAATGGTAAAGGCAGCACACACACTTAACCAGTGATGTGTGTGTCCCAAGGTGCATGAACTTACCATGATTTAAGGCGTCAGTGAGCATCATCACATGCTCTGCTCACCTCAGAATCGCCTTGTCGCTGGGAACCATCAAACAATCAGAGCATAGTTGTGGTAGACTTAGGAGAGATAAGTTCTAGGAGTCCAATATCAATATTTATATTATATTTCTAAATACTTTCAAGTTGTGCCAAATTGGGAGACGTCTCAAGAAAATATGACACACTAATCTGAATCTCTTTCTGGATCCGCAAAATCAATTCGTGCCTGATGTGGAAGGAGAAAAAAGAAAGAAAGAAGATACGTAGCCTCTTAAACATGAAGCAATAATGTGTTTGGTCTAAACTGAATATATACCAATCAAGTACATTTGACCAGATTCATTTACATTTAAGATTTTACTCTGTAATTAAAAGTAATCAAATTAGTTAAAATCAGCATTTTTAGCATAAATATTTTCTTGGGTGTTGGTGGTCTGCAGTCTGGTCTTGTTCTGTTTGTACTGACATCAGTTCCAAATTTACAGTGACAACTTTTATTGTTTGTTACTGTAACCATAACTGTTACAGTATCATACATATAATAAGTCTATTTAAGCTCAAGTGTCTGATTAAAATCTTTCAGCTGCATACTGTAGATGACACTCCAGAGACTCCCTCTGTTCCCCTGCCTCACATTTACCGTTCATTCATTTTTTGCTTCTTCATCATCTTCCATCCTCCTCCTCAGATGTCCACTATAAAGTGCGTGATGTTGGGTGACCTTGAAGTGGGAAAAACCTGCCTGTTCATGTCCTACACGGTCAACAAGTTTCCCTCTGAATACGTGCCCACGGTGAGGTGAAAGTCTGCAGACATGCAGCAGCATTCATTTCACTTTATTCCTTGTAACACAGTGTGCAGCTCTTGTGCTGTTCCAGGGTTTTTATGCATAGAAGAACTGTCAGCGCCCCCTTTCAACACTGTAATGAAGCTATTACTATTTATGAACCCATAATATTACACAGAGGAGTGTTTTTAATGGCCCTATTTGTGTTGTGTTGTGTTGAAAAACATACAAGTTAAACACCACTTGTGATGAAAAAGATTTTTTGTGTAAGGATCCTTGGTCAAGACACTGAAGCCCAAACTGCTTTGATAAATCAGTGTGAGTGCATGGAATAAATCCAGTTTTATTATGAAGAACATCTGTAATCAAGTCCTTTTGGCGGGTTTACTTCCTTCCTGTTGTCTCTTTCTTGTTCTCATTCCTCAGCCTCTGTCTCCTCCAGGTGGTGAACACTTACTCCATGACGGTGATGATCAGAGAGGAGGAGTACACTCTGAAAATGTGCGACACTTCGGGTAAAGACAAACATTTCTGCTCTCAGTTTAATAACTAATGAAATTCTCTGTTGTATAATATCAATCTTCATAACAGCAGCAGTCACATACATATAGTCGGAGCAATATTTCCTATAACGCTCAGAGCTGATTGTGATGAGCAGTATCCCCACCGCTGACGAGACAACCCACACATTATTTCAAGATTCAAGAATTTTATTGTCATATACACCGCAAAACACAAGTGGTTACGCAGAGCAATGAAATTCTTACTTTGCAAGTTCCCATCACACAACTAAATAAACAGCTGACTCAAATAAAGAACAAACTTAACTCTGAACATAGAAAATAATACATAAAGTAAAACAAGTGCTTATGTAGGTTATGCGTGGCTGTAGTCAGAATTTGAAGTGGTGATATGTACAGAATATGCAATATTAAAATTGTTTATATTGTATGAGGTTTTATTATATTGTATATAAATGTACAAAATGCAAACTTACAGGTCGGAGATAATCATCATTTTTGTTTTCACTGTTAGAAATTCAAGTGATACAAATTAAATAAACAAACCTATAATTAGATACAAACGTTTAGACTGCATATTAGTGTTGACATAGCCTGTACATAAAAGATGGACATTCTTTATCTTCTAGTGAGACAGTCCTCAATGAACTCGTGATTTATTTACATCTCCTTGCAGATAAAATGGGGGGAAAAAACTTTTACTTTTACAAATACAGAATTGATAGTATGGGCAGGCTAATGTCCAAACTGAAATAAAATGACACTTGTGTCTTTATTTTTCCCACTGTCAAGCTGATTTTACCCATGAAATGCATTCTGCTGATACATGCTGGTGTCCCAGCTGGTGAGGCAAGCCAGCTGGAGGTGAGATAAGGACCCAGAATGTAGGCAGTGACTTAGATGTGAGTGAGCTTTATTCACAAGGAGAGCAGGATACAGCAGGAGTGGAGATGACATACACAGAAACCCTAAACTGGGAAAACTAATAAAACAGAACTGAAACCTGAAGCCACAAAGGGAGAAACTCATGGAGGAAACACAAAACGATGTGCGGGAATACGCTGTTATCGCCCCGGCTAGCTATCGAGCTGGTGGGTAACAGATGTCTCCAAAAATGTCGGAGCGCTTTTGCAAATATGTGATATCTTGATAAACCGATATTTGAAGTTTGCACAGCTACATTCTCGCCTGAAAATATCTTAAAAGTTTACTTTGTGACCCAGAAAGAGTAATAAGAGTAATTTTAAAACTTAGTAGCGGCCGCCATTGTTGGAAACTGGAATTGGCTGGGCCGCGCTATGAATTCTGGGATATGGTGGGCCACGAAGGACACACCCGACCCATACTTCAAATTCGGGAAAAAGGAGAACGCATTTGTCGGCTGCGTTTGGAGGAGTCTACGAATTTGGACGGCTTTTGTCGCATCGCTGTGACGTAATCGGCCTACAAATGCAGCCTCAGGAGGATGTTTGTGTCTGTTGTGAGGTAGGGCTGCCACGATTAGTCGACTAGTCACGATTACGTCGACTATCAAAATCGTCGACGACTAATTTAATAGTCGACGCTCGTTTGAAGCTTTGTAAGATCACAAAAGACGCAGGAATAAGTAGTAGGATTTAAGAGTGTAATAACGGACTGAAACAGAAGATGGCAGCACTGCATGTACAAGGATGCCAGCTGCCGTTAAACCCCGAAGAAGAAGAAGCTGTGTCCCAGAATTCATAGCGCGGCCCAGCTCAGTTTCCAACAATGGCGGCAGCTAGTTAGTTTTAATATTACTCTTATTATTCTTTCTGGGTCACAAAATAAACGTTTAACATATTTTCAGGCGAGAATGTAACTGTATAAACCTCAAATATCTGCTCAGTTTATCAAGACACCACATATTTTCAAAAGTGCTCCGACGTTTTCGGAGACGTCTGTTACCCACTAGCTCGATAGCGAGCCGGGGGCAAGGCTCACTAGAGAACACCAGACTCCCGGCAAATCGTTTTCAAACCCACCACCGTCTTTCGCTACTCAGGTTAAATATATATAATATATATATATTAGTATTTTATTTGTTCCTGAGTAAATCGGTTTGGCTGAGATTAAAGTTATAGTTTTTACACAGCTGAATAAACGTCAAGCAGACAACCGATTATCAGAAGTGTGAGATGCTGGAGAATATACTCCGGTGTCCTGTTATATTTTAGATAGCAAGGAGTTTATTAAACTTCACCGAAACAATCTGCAAATTTAATTAAAATTTAATAAACTATCATCTTGTCTTTATTTTTAGTTAGTACATACCTTACACTTAAAGCTGTAAGCTAATGATAGTTATATAAGAGCAGATGCTGCTGGTGCAATAAGCTGTACGTTTTACCTCCAATGGATGATGATCTATTTAGTCGACTAATCGCAAAAATAATCGGTGACTAGTCGACTATCAAAATAATCGTTTGTGGCAGCCCTATTGTGAGGTTGGACATTTTAGCATGTAGAATCTACTTGGGAGGTATTTTTCAGCCTTCATTTGTTCGCACTATTTTTTGCTACTCAGACTCGTTTTGTGTCTCCCCCTGCAGGCCATGATGATTATGACAGACTGCGACCCCTCAGCTACGCCGACACTGACATCTTCCTCGTCTGTTTCTCTGTCGTATCACCCTCAACAGTTTATAGCATCAGAGAGAAGGTCTGTTTGGTTCACTTTTATTTTAATTGTTTCCAGAATAATAAGCAAACCACCTAAATGTTTAAATCGGTTCAAAGAATGTACAAAAAATTAATCCACTAGTTTTAAATTCCAAATTTGAAAAACGCAAAAAATGAGTTTTGATTGTGATCCTGTTGTGTTAGTCCCCCAAATGATTCTAATCAGCTTCAGGTTCCAACACAAAGCAGAGAATACCAGGAGCTGCTACATGTACTTGACCAGGTTATTGTTCATCTGCTTACCTGAAGCAGAACCTGCAGTTGCACACAGCACGTGATCCTGCTGGCCATCAGGAAAACCAGAAATATGACAAACAGGTGGCAACTCACAGGTGGTCATCCTCCCACACTGTTGACACATGACGTCCCTGTTCAGCCATTATTGCTAAAGCTTGGCTGCTTTTCACTGCACCTCACATCTCTGTCAGTGTGCAGCTGCAGCTCACCACTGCTATCAAGCC